>NW_028077851.1:8624630-9354643 GCF_014824575.4 Sturnira hondurensis
GGAAAGGGAAGGGAGGGGAGGGGAGGGGAGGGGAGGGGAGGGGAGGAAAAACAAGGAGTAGGGGAAACAAGAAGAACCTTGTTGGCTGTGCAGTACCAAATGACAATGCCATGTGATTCAATCAATCCTACCCTATATCTGACCCTTGCGGAGGGATATCTACCTCCTCTCTCCATGCAAGTGATGGATACAAGGAACAGCTTTAAAGCTATATGACAAGAGAATGCACCATTTTTTATAATTGCTCCTTCATCTACCCATCCCATAAACATTGAGCATTTACTAAAGACATTGGCTTCAGAGCAAAATAAAATGCATCCCTGTGCTCAGAGAACCTCAATCTTTGAAGCAAAGACAGGAACATTTACAAAGCAGGGGGGTATGGAGTAGGATCAGTGCCTGAAGGAGGGAGGTATTTGATCAAGTAACACTCCTTGTGGATTTAGAGAATTTACTGAGATGCCATCTGACTTGGAGCTGGAAGGAAAACAAGAGGTTTGCTAGGTAAAGGAAATGGCATGTCTGGGGACTCCATCATTTTGGGTAAACCACAGAATAAAGGTCATAGTGGAAAGCAGAAATTGAAAGTAGTTCTGGCCTTGGAATTGGCCAGAGATTCTTAGTTATGATACCAAAAGTGAAAGTAAAAAAATATATATATTATTTGCACTTTGTCATAATTTTAAAACTCTGTATCAAGGCACACTGTCAACACAGTGGAAAAAAAACAAGAACAGGAGTACAAAATAGAAAAAAAATACTTGCAAATCATATCTGATGAGAGTCTCATATCCAGAATATATAGAGAATTCTTAAAATAAGATAATTTAAAAAGACAACAAACTCTATGGGCAATGGACAAAGAGTTTAAATGGACATTTCTCAAAACAAAAAAACACAGAGACACAAAAGGCCAATAAGCATATGAAAAAATTCTCAACATCATTATTCATTAAGGAAATGCAAGTCAAAAACCACGAGAGCTGGGGAGAGTATGGTAATAGGATGACTATACTTAAAAATGAGGATGCGGACGGACTGTGACCCTCACACACTACTGGAGGGATATAACATGGTGCAGCCCCTGTGGACAACAGTGTGGACAGTTTCTCAAAAAGTTAACTGTGGGGTAACTGTACAATCCAGCGATTCCACTACTCGGTATATAACAAAATAATTGAAAGCAAGTATTCAAATAAAAACGTGTGCATACATATTCATAGCAACACTGCTCATAATCACCAAAGGCTAGAAACAACTGAAATGTTCATGCACTCATAAATGGATAAACAAAATGTAATGTGACCACATTATCGAATATTATTAAATAGCCATTGTGGGGTCAATACAAGGCTGTCCTTCAACAACTCGTGATGAGGGCTGGCCAGGAGGGCCCCTGGCCAGAAGGAATGTGTACTGTTTGGGGAATGGATTGTAATTTCTTTCTTATCTCCTTTTGGGAGTGGCTTCTGGTCCTGTGACTGCTTCTTGCTGTAGCTCCGGGCTACACGTGGGTTTGTGCAACCTGAACTCTTGCCCCCTTTCTCTGGGACCCCTTACAACGAGCCTCAGACTGGAGGGAGCACGGTCTCTCACACTGACCTGGCACCATGGGAGCGCTCCTCTGTAAAGTGAGCGATAAACAGCGAGTCCACATCTGCCAGTCCACTGGGTGTTTTTTTTTTTCCAGAATATTACAAACACTGAAGCAGCTTCCCAGTTTGGGTTTGGGACTCCGGTGCTACAGCCACAAAAAATATATATATCCTCATAAAGGTCATCTTAAAAGGTTTTTGAGTAACATAGACATTTAATATTTGAGGACAAATCTGGACAATTGTAAATAAGTTACAGAAGGGAGGATGGTGAGAGGGAAGTGAGTTGCAAATGATCCCAGACATGAGGGTTTGAATTAAGGCATGGCAGAAGAGGTAGAGAGAAAAGGTTGGCACAATGAAATGCAAAGTCTGAAATGGCAATGGGCAGCCTTGTGTTTGGATTGGATACAGTGGGGAGAGCCAGTGCTGGGAGCAGTAGGTGGGAGGGTTACTCAGATGGAGTACTCCACCAGAAGCAGGTGAGGGCAGTCCTAACGCTCATGCCTCTGCAGATTGGGGCAGAGTATGCATATAGGGGATAAACAAGTGATGTGATTGTAAGATATGGACAAAAACTAAGCTTTTAGAGGGCTAAGAAATCATTGACTCTCTCAAACATCCCCAGGGAATGTGAGTCCATTCTGGGCCTGTTCATCTCCCCACTTTCCAGCACAGCGATCATCAGTTTTTAGAATGGACACCAACAGTCCCAGAAACCCTCGGTTTTATAGAATGGTCACCAACAGTCGCAGAAGCTCTGAAAGTGAATCCTGACTGTGAGTATAGACAGAAGAAAAGTGACAAAAACACACTCCCTTCTGAACATATGAAAAAAATGAAGTGGAGCACACAGAATGGACAAGGAGGTCAGTTGGGGTCAATTCAAGAGTTGCTGAGTACCTGCAATAAGGGGTAGAAAGTCGGCAGCAGGTGTGGAAAGGAAAAACTGGGCAGAAGGTTTTCTAGACAGAATGGATGGGATTTAGTGAATGGATATAGGGGGTGAAAATGATTGTGACAGGCTGGGAAAACAAGTGGAGGGTGGACACACAGGGAGCACACATAAAACAGGTTTCAGGCAGGCACAGGCTTTGCCGGAGAAGACCAGCACGTACCTATTTACAGAGCTAGCTTCCTACAGGGTGAAGAAGGGGGCACTGTGAGGCATACGTGCTGTAGACACACATTAAGCCTGAATGGGGCTGGATAAAGAGAGCACGATGGAATGGCCTAGAAGCAGGAGTCAGTGAGGGGAAGTCTAGTCACAGCACGAGGAGAGGTCCATTCTAGATGGCACTGTCTCAGTGTATGGAGGAAGGAGTATGGACAATGCATCTGAGCTGAGAGAACCCCCGATGCGCTCTTTCTGCAAGCATCCATCCACATCGCTGTCACTAAAAGGTGGAAATCATGCTTCTCTCCACAGCTAACAATGTCACTACAGTCGAAGGCCACCATTAGAACAACGGCCCTCGTGCTTTTCCTGGGATTTTCACAGTGGCATTTGCAGAGTGCATGACTACTACAGGAATGCGTTACAGCCAGTGAAATCAAGCCAGCAGTTCCACTGCCTTCCCTGTGGCTTCTGTGAAAAATGCCAGCTACCCTACCCCTGCAGCCGTTAGTTAAAGAAGAATTTTAAAAGTATTTCTAAAATGAACAAAATGCTAGCTACATCCTCTGGCTTGTCCAGAAAGTGACAATCCAAACATGGCTTGCAAGGCAGTGATCACTATAGCACTGACCTAGCTTCTGGCATGTGTTTAGACCACTCTTGTCTCTGAGGACTTCTATTCCAGGAGGTGGTTTAAGTCAAGCCAAGAAAGGTGGGCCGGCATTAGGGTGCTTAAAGCCCCATAAGCTACATGAGATACCCTCCTCCTTGACTTCAAAAGTCCAATGCCTTTATCTGAGGATTTGATTTTATTCCTAAATATCTATCACTTGATGGATGTTACTGTTCACAAAAGCCATGCACAAAGATGTTCACAGCAGCACTATATGTAATAGCTCCAAACAGGGAACAACGCGGCGCTCCCACATTAGCAGGTATAAATACGGTATCTTCTAAACAGATGAAAGTAACTTCAGCTTTACACAATGTGAATGAATCTCACAAACATAACACTGGGGGCAAAGGACCAGGTACAAAAGAGCACATACTCTAACAGTCCTAGTACATGAAGTAGCAGAGTGGTCAAAAATTAACAAAGGCGTTATAAGTCAGGACAGAGAAAAAGGGTGGGTTACTCTCTGGAATGGAGCACAGAGGTAGGTACTGTTGGGAGCTAAGTACTGTTGATCTGAGCACTCAGCTGCATGGGTGTTTGCTTGTGAAAACTGGTCAAGCTCTTGGAATTCATGCATTTTTCTATAGGTCATACCACAATAGTTTACACATCTTAAAAATTCTCTGTTCCTCATACTCTGCACCTTGCCTTCTTGCTAAATAACTCTTGCTCTTCCAACTTTCAGCACCACTTCCTCCAGAGGCCCTTGCCTGAATTCCTAGACTATTTTTGCTCATCCCGTTGTGCACTCAAAGTCCCCTATTATTCACCTCTCTGAATAATGCTCCACATTTAATTATAACCACTTGTTGAATCAAGTTTTGCAAATTGGCTTTATTTATCTTTTCAGGCACATTGTGAAAGTGCACACATTTTAATAGAGGGCATGTGAAGATTTAATAATACTCTCCCAAGGGTAGAATATCAGCCCCAGTGCAGTGTGAACTAGAGAAGGGTGAACTAGTTATATATTGCTTTGTAACAAATTCGCTAGTTCAGCAGCTTCAAACAACACACGTTCCCTCACAGTTTCTGTGCAGCCCTAGTCTGGGTACCGATTACCTGGTTCCTCTGCTTTAGGGTCTCGCGAGACTACACTCAGTGGGTCACCAGCGCTGCAAGGTCCTCTCCCAAGCTGACATACTTGTTGGTCAATTTTAGTTCCTTGCCACTACAGGGCTGAGATCCCCACTTTCTTGGTGACCATCAGCCCAGGGTCACTATCTACTCCTAGAGTTCCCCCACCTTTCTTGTCACAGGTCCTCGGACAGGCCTCTCAACATGGCAGCTTCTTCAAGGCCAGCAAGTCACAGTCTCTTGCTCTAGTGGGCTAATAGGGACACATATAAAAGTCAGTACTGTTGAGATAACAGGGTATGGGGCCAGGTGGGAGCTTGAGGCAGCAGGGGGACCACAATGTACAGGGTATAGTTTTCTGGCTACTTTGCTGCCCATATGAAACTGATGTAGTGTTGAATGTAAACTGTGGTTGAAAAAAAAGGATTACAAAAATGAAATCTTCTCGCCTTTGACATATCACATTACCTAATGAAGGGAGCGACATCTCATCACCTTTGTCATATTCTGTTGGCTACAAGCAGGTTTCAGGTTCTGCCCACATTCAAGCGAAGGAGGGTATTACATAAGCATGTGACTCTTAGAAGTCTGCCTACCACAGAAGGTTATTATTTGGAGGCTGAGGAAGATTTTCCCAGCAGCCCTCAAATCCCACAGCATAGATGTGGGAAGCAGCCTCCAAGATGGCACCCGATGATCACACCTTTGTATAATCCTCTCCCACACCATACCAGAGTTGGTCTATGTGACCAGTAGAAATTGGCCAAAATGATGACATGTGACTTCTGAGACTAGACCGTAAAAGATAATGTAGTTTCCACCTCTCTGTCACTTATTTTCAGGAAATGCAGCCACAATGCCATGAGGACACAAAACAGCCCTTTGGAGAGGCCCACATAGCAGGGAACAGAGACCTACTGCCAGCAAAGTAGTCAGATTAAAAAAAAAAAAAACAGAATGCCTGTTAAATTTGAATTTCAGGTACACAATGCATAAGTTCGATATAAGTATGACTCAAATAATGTATGTGACATACTACAAAATTATTCATTGTTTTCTGAAATTCGAGTTTAACGGGGCATCCAGAGTTTTGCGTGTGTCTGCTTTCCGAAATCCAGTAACCCTCCCTGCCAACAGCCATGTGAGTGCTTGTCGCCCTAACCCCAGGTTCAATCTAATCTTCCTCTGACTGCAGCCACAGCTGACGTCTCTGCTGCAACCTCAGCAGAGACCCCGAACCAGAACTGCCTGACTAAGCTGCTCCTCAACTCCTTACCCACAGAAACTGGGATCATACGTGCTTGGTATTTAAAGCCAATAAGTTGGGGGACTAGTTGGTTACACAGTAAGTGATGACTAACACAACAGGCAATAGCTGACCCATTGTCCTGTCTCTTTGATGAGACACAATAACCAAGTATGATTTCATCATTGACAAAGCCCCTTCTCTAGTTGAAGAGTAAGGACATAGCTCAGGAAGGGCACTTACGATCATCATTTATTAATGAGATGCCTCAGTGTCTATTTGATTGAATTAAATCTGTCAAACAGGACTCCTGATTAAAGAAGTCAGAAGGCATTTTTTTCTTGTTCTTGCTTACTGAAGTTGGCAACAGCAGCTTCAATATAACAAAGCCTGACAGTTTGATTCAGCCCCCAAATGCTGGTGACAGGCAAGTGATATCTGTTGTAAATATAAGGTCGTGCAGTTCCTCGAGCAAAGATGGGAAAGGCAAATGTGCATCAGACAACTGAGAGACCTGCCGGCGTCCACTCCACTGGAGAAACAGAAAAGACATTTAAAAAGATTTACACATTATTAGACATGCATCTGGAGAGAAGGAAGGAAAATGGGGAACCAACAAATCTTAAGAGATGTGGTCCTCAGCTAAGGGGGACTTTGCTCCCCTCCACAGGGAACACTTGGCAATGTCTGGAGACATTTTTGGTTGTCAAAAACAAGGCAGGGGCACTAGCAGCTAGTGGGTGGAGGCCAGGGGTGCTGCCAAATGTCCTACAGTGCCCAGGACAGCCCCTCACACCACAAAATTATCTGACCCAAAATATCATTATCATTGAGAAATTCTGCTCAAGAAAGAGATAAATGAACTATTTGTTATCCTGACAAACCAGATTGCTATAACTCTCTGGTATTTGGGAAATGTTTTCTTCAAAAACATTCAGTTCATTGATCCACTCAACACTCCTTTATTTATTCTTTCTATAGTCACCCATTTTTGTTTATGCAAAAAGCATTTATTGAGTGAACTGCTATGCCAGGTGCTTTGAGAAAAACTAACATGTGAAAGACATACCATGTGATCTCATGTATAAGTGGAACCTAATCAACAAAACAAACAATGAGCAAAATGGAAGCAGAGACACTGAAATAAGGAACAAACTGACAGTAACCAGAGGGGAGGGGGAAGGAGGATAATGGAGGAAAATAGGGGAAGGGTCATCAAGGAAGATTATAAAGGACCCATGGACAAAGCCAAGGGGGAGTAAGATCGAGGGGAGGGATTGGGGGGCACAAGGGGGAGTGGAGGGGGAAAATGGAGTCCATTGTACTTGAACAACAATAAAAAAGAAAAAAATAATCTTCTCTAAAAGGAAGGAATAAATTTGACCGAGACATAGAAAACAAAAACCTAACTAACATGTATAAGAAATTTATTACTCATTCAGCCATTCAATGAATTAGTAAGCACCTGAAAGTGATATGGTGAATGAATCAAATGTGTTTCCTTCCCTCAAAAAATATAACATCTTAAGTTAATACTATATGTAAATAGAAGGAAAAAAACAGAAAACAATGAAGACATCCCGCTGATAATATAACGTAACAATCAAAGTTTCAGGTCATTCTAATAATGGGTCATTTTCCTCAGGCAACATTTAAAGAGCGGCTGTCATATACCCTTGGCTATGGGAGAGAAGCATCACTGGGCTAATGTGGGAGAACCAATGGTCACGTGTGTTTTCACAGATTCACCTTCATTTTGATTTAATCTAATACAGCATATAGAAGTTTATGGAGAGATTTTCAAAAAGATGTTCATGGAAAAGGGCAATCGAGTGGAAGCTAAAGCTTCAGTGATGACTGAAGAGCTAGCGCTGGGATACATGCATGCCTGGTGCAACAGGGCTCTTACACAGCTCTTATGAGTGGTCAAGGGTTATAATGGTGCTGTTGGAACCAGGAAATAGGAGAATCCGGCAGTTTCGGGAGAGGTTCCAAAGGCAAGAAAGACAAAGGTATAGTCCTAAAGGAGCCTGGCTCACAGGCAAGAAAGACAAAGGTTCAGGGGAAAGAAAACTAGGAGAAAAGCCATGACTGTATTTTAGTGGACACTCAATACTCAGTACGATTCTCACATCTAAATAAAGGCATGGAGGGCAGGCAGAAAGGAGGGAAAACGTCTTTTATTTTTTTTAATTAATTAATTTATTTGTTTTTATTTATCTTTAGAGGGGAAGGAGAGAGGGAGAGAAACATCAATGTATGGTTACCTTTTGCACATCCCCTGCTGGTAGTTAGCCTGCAAGGAACCAGCCTGCAACCCAGGCATGTGCCCTGACTGGGAATCGAACCGCGATCGTCTGGTTCGCAGGCCCGCGCTCGGGAAAACGTCTTTTATATGGTTCAGTTTAAACTACTTCAGTGAAAACTATCTTTATATCGCCTCAGACCTGTTAAAATTGTCATCACCCAAAAGATGAAATCACAAGTGTTGGCAAGAATGTGAAGAAAGGGGAACCCTCGTGCACTATTGGTGGGAATGTAAATTGGTTCAGCCACTATGGAAAACAGTACGGAGGTTTCCCAGAAAGTTAAAAACAGAGCCCTGACCAGGTTGCTCAGTTGGCTGGAGTGTCATCCTATACTCCAAAAAGTTGTGGGTTTGATTCCCAGCCAGGGCATATATACCTAAGTTGTGGGTTAGATCCCTGGTCAGGGTGCATATGGGAGTCAACCAATCAATGTTTCTCACATTGATGTTTCTCTCTCTCTCTCCCTTTCTCTAAAATCAATAAACATATATTCAGGTGAGGGTTTTTTTTTAAGTTAAAAATAGAACTACCATGTGATCCAGCAATTCTACTTCTGGGTATATATCCAAAGGAAATGAAAGAGGAACTGGAAGAAGTAGCTGCACTTCCGTGTTCATTACAGTATCATTCATGATAGCCAAAATACGGAACAACCTAAGTGTCTATTGATAAATGAATGAATAAAGAATATGTGTTTTATATATATATGCAATGGAATATTACCTAGCCATAAAAAGAAGAAAATCCTGCCACAGCAAATTTGCAACAGCATGGATAAACGCAAAGGACATTATTCTAAATGAGATAAGCCAGATACAGGAAGAAAAATACTATATGTTGTCACTTATATGTGGAATCAAGAAAGTCAAGCTCACGGAAACAGGAGTAGAATAGTAGTTGCCAGGAGCTGGGAATGGGGGACATGGCAAGTTGTTGGTCAGGGTTACAACTTTTGGTTGTGATGTGAATAGGTTCTGGGGATCTAATGCATAGCATGGTGATAAGAGTTAGTAATATTGTATTATATACTTGAAATCTGTCTAGAAAGTAGATCTTAACTATTCCTGCCACACACAAGAAAATGGTAACTCTAGGAGGTGATGGATGTGTTGATTGATTGTGACAATCATTTCACGATGTATGTGTCTATTAAATCATCATGTTGCACATTCTAGCTATATACAATTTCTATTTGTCAAGTATGCTTCAATAAAGCTGGGGGGAAACTATCTTCAGTAAAATTAGATTGTTTCACTCTCAAAACTAGCAAGAATGTGATTCTAGTTACAGGGGCAGGAGGTCTGTGTCACCAGAACACTCTATTAATGCCAGCTTTCTGCGTTCTTGCTCTTCTTCTCCATGAACTGAAACTTTCCTTGCTTACAACTCTAGGCTCACAACCTCACGTCTCTACAGCCAGTGAGCTTCCCAACTCGAAGAGATCCCAGTGAAAGCATCTCACTGGCCTGGCCTGAGCCACAGAACCATCTGTTGTTGAACCAACTGCCGGCACACAATGATCTTTGTTTCACAGCCTTCACCCAAATCATATGATAACATTGGGAAAGGAACAATTACCTAATGAAGGATAGCAAATAAAGATCTGACAAGCCCTGGCTGGTGTAGCTCAGTGGATTGAGCGTGGGCTGTGAACCACACGATCGCAGTTCGATTCCCAGTCAGGGCACATGCCTGGGTTGCAGGCCAGTTTCCGGCAGGGGCCAGTTCCCTGCAGGGGATGCACGAGAAGCAGCCATACATTGATGTTTCCTTCCTCTCTCCTTCCCTTCCCCTCTAAAGATAAATAAATAAAATATTTTTAAAAATAAAATAAAAATGAAAAATGCTTTAAAAAAAAGATCTGACAAACCAATAAATACTTTCAATGTACATGTGGAAGCAATAGCATAATGGTTTGATAAATGATGGTATATGAACAAATATTAAGCAGCCATAAAATGTTCCATTATGTTTAATTAATAAGATTCCAAGAATCTATTATAATTTTTCCTATGAATCTCCAATAATTTCTTATGACGCATAGGAAGTACTTAACTCGGGAAAAGTACAAATGTTCCAATACACATTTTCTTTATTACCCTTTAGCAGGTATTGGACGGGCGAAAAAGTTCAGTTGTTTTGTTTCCATAAGGTGGCTCTAGCACAGCTTAGTTGTCTTTAACTTCATTTGAAACAATTTTGATAGATTGCATTTTGACAGCTTTCATAGCAGCATGCGTTTAAAAAAATCTGATCAGAATTGGTGAATTTTTGTGTAGTCATTTTAATATTGAAGATACAAGAAAATAAGCAACGTTTTCAGTATATTATGCTTTACGATTTCAAGAAAGGTAAGAATGCAACCGAAATGCACAAACAAGATTTGTGCAGTGTATGGCAAAGGTGCTGTGAATGATCAAACATGTCAAAGGGGTTTGCAAAGTTTTGTGCTGGAGATTTCTCGCTGGACAATGCTCCACAGTCGGGTAGATTAGTTGGACAGTGATCAAATCGAGACATTCATTGAGAACAATCAATGTCATACCACACGAGAGGTAGCCAACATACTCAAAATATCCAAACCAATATAGTTACTGGCAAAAATAAAAAATGTGTCCTTTATTTTACAGAAGAAAACTAACCAGACTCTTTGGCCAACCCAATAGCTAAGGATCAGATTCCTAGAGCTCTGACTGTGTCTCTTTTTCATAAATTAGAACTTTTCTTTTGGGGCCCTCTTCTATTTCCACTCTGTTATCTCCGATTCTCTAACCTAATCTTTTTATTTTGGTATCATTATCAGGACTTCTCATTTTTCCTTCAATGTGGGGAATCCTTCCCTTTCCTTCCCATATCACCTCCCTCTTTCTTCTTCATTTATTTTCTCATGTGTGCTCTTTCAAAACATTTGAAGCAGATTATGAAAACATAATCACCTGAGGCTGATGAAAAAGAAATAGAAAATCAGAACCAAAAAAAAAAGGAGAAAGCACACTTAACTATAAAGATTGGTATCATAGCTATAACTAGTCATTATATTAGAACTTTATGTCCCTAGAAGCCAGGGTATGAATGAAAAAATGAGGTTACATATATTTGGCTTTCATTAAGAAGAATGCATATTAGTCCCTCTGCAGACATATGTCATTCTCTTGACTGTATGTTCAAAGAAAGTGAAATCTTACAGGGAAAACAGTGCCCAACTCCCAGGGTTATTATGTCTATTAAGTAACTAAAAAATCGTTTATAAATTACAAACTATTATTTAACACTAATATATAACTCTTTTCTATACTTGCAGATTTTCCTACTGCCAATCCTTCCTCTACCCTCCTTACTTTATCTTTTAATATAATCACTGTTTGGCTGGTCAGTGTGGAGCAGGGGAACCTCAGAACTAGGCCAAGTCAGGACATGGTGTTATGAGGACACTTAGGAATCCTGGCACTGATCGGAAGCATCAGGGAGAGAAAGATCTCCATTCCAGACCAGCTTGGGGGCAAGGAAAGAGTCCGAGCTGTTGATGAATCCTAAGTTGTGGGAATTAGTTTTTATAGCACAGTGAAGTCTCAGCTTGAGTTCCCAGCAGGTCACCAAGGGGAACTGAGGCTGTCTGGGCATATCTGTGGGTCCAGTGGGTTCCGTGGGCTGAACCTGTCAGAAATCCCTTTTCTTTTTTTAATTTGAGGAATTAGGGGCCTCTTGGAACAGAAATTATTAAAGCAAAACAAAACCAAATCTTCCACACAACCAGCTTGATCCAGTTTGAGTACCTCATAAAATTAGTTATTCGGTTATTTAGAGTTCTCTCTCTCCCCAGCATCTAACTATTGCACAAATGTCTGGTGCCCTATGGAGAGTCCCAGATCACATGCACTAAAAACTCTATAAAGCTCCAGAGCACAAGACACTGCTACGCAGAGGATGACAGAGAAAAGATTCTCCATCCACTCCACACCAGGTCTCCCAGCAAGAACAGCAGGGCAAGGTGGACAGATCACCTACAGTCAGAATCTCTGCTGGAAAAAGGCAGAACCTCAGACTGGAGGGCCTGCTGGGGATCATCAGGAAAACGGGAATGCAATTGGTGATTGGACCCGACAGTGCTAAAAACCAGTGTGGGTGGGCAGAAAGGAGTCAAGGGCCCTGCAATTACAGAAAAGGTGGAAATGAGGACAAGGGGCATTTCCCCTCAGGAAGAACACATCATTGGCTTGGATGTGGTATCTTTTGGGCTCAATCGTGATAAAGCAAGCACCATTTAGATTGGTCCTAGGGGCAATGTCTACCTGCTTCACGTTGCTGAACATCTGGCCAGAATGGCTGGGAGCACAACTGGGAAAAGAGCACTGAACAAGCTCAAGTGTTGGTTTTGTTGAAAAGAAACCATGAAACTTTGAACTTGCTCCTGTACTTCTCTGGTCCTAAGATCCTTGTTTATAAAATAAAAAGGTTGGACTGCCCTAGTTGTTTGCACATAGTAAGTACTAAACAGAATACTCAGGTCTGCAGAGCACCTGAGCTGAGAAAAGAGCCATGAAGATGGACTGAGACAGCCTGAGACCCCCAGCCCTGCTCTTCCAGGAGTAAGGGCATGTCTGTCCCTCAGTGGCTGCTGCCCAACACTGGACTGAGTGAGGCAGTCTGCATTCAAGTCCTGGCTCCTTCAGACACTTGAGGTGGGAGCCCTCTGCATCTCCGAGACCCACATGTGGCTAGAAAATGACTCCTCAAATTCTTGTGTTTGCAATATGTGAGCTTCCTCCCTTTTACTTTCGCCAATACAACACCACCCAGCTAAACAAAGAAACAAACACAACACCGCACATGAAAAATTCTATTCTTTAGAGTGGAAAAGGAAAAAAATATTTCCAGCATTTAAAAGGTGTTGCTATTAATCAACCTACATGGTTTCCAAGATGAAAATCAATTCTGTGCAGCTCCTAGGAACGTCTTTAATCCAATGGGGTTCACAACTAGGAGTGATTATGCTTCTTAGGGGATATTTGGCAACATCTGCAGACATTTTTGCTCATCCCAATTTGGGGGAGTGCTACTAGGGTGTAGTGAGTAGAGGCCAGTGATGTTGCTAAACAACCCACAGTGCACAGGACGGCGTCCCATCACAAAGAATTATCCCATCCAAAATGGCAATACAGGCTGGGAACTCCTGCTTCACCTACCTAAAGCACAATGCATCATTTGTAGTGGTGCTTAACTGTACTAAATAGAGAAGCTCATAATTTATTCCATTGTATCATATAATAGACACTAATTATAGATTATGGCCAGGAGAGTAAGGTGCTTCCAGAGACTGACAAAGAGGGAAAATTTCCAATCTGACACATGTGGAAGACTCATCCTGTGCCAGTTTCCCAGATAGCTTCTTTAACCTGCAGAGTAATCCTCTGAGGGGTATACAACTGTGCTCATTTAAAGAAGCACAATCTCAGAGAGTTAGAGAAGGTTAGACATATGACCACGGTCCCTTGATTGGGTAGGGGGCCAAGATATACTCCCAGGGCCCTTTCATTCTAATGGTATTTGGAAGTAGAAGGTGGTGCATGCCATGTGGTAAGCATATACCAGAGAAAATGACATGATAGAAGCTGGGATCCCTCTTACTACTTCGGTGCACCCTCATCCCCAGCTTTGGCGTGCTTCTGTTTGCAATGGCTTGTACCTGTGACTTTGTTCAGAAGATGTCCTTAGACATGTACAACCACTTTAATCACATGCATAGAAAGCCCACAGGGCCCAGGACTCCACTAGCCCCCAAACAGACCCCAGTCAGTGACTCAGGACCGTGAGTATGAAAGTCCAGGTCCTGTTCTTCAAGGCAAGCAACTTACACTCCAGAGCTCCCCTGCTCATCACACTCTTCCCTGTCCCTCTCCCCCCCCCACTCCCTCACCATTTTCTCATGAGAGCACTTCCTTAAGAAATCACTTGCACACAAATCCTTGCCTCCAGGTCTGCTTCTGGGGAACCCACTACATAAGAAGAGAGGCTAGAGAGGTTGGGTAGGCCTCTCTCATGCAGTAGAAGGACGTTTAATGGGATGATAGTGGCAGATAATGTCAGAGAGAGGCTGCACCCAGGATAAGTATAACTAAGGGGTTTGGATGTAGACTGTGAGCAGTGGAAAACTATTAATGATTTTTTTCAGTAAGGGAGAGCATTCCACATGAATAGAATTGGATACATTAATAAACCTTAGTTGATACTAAACGTAATTTATTGCACATTTTCCAAGTACATTACTAAGTAATGAGGAAGTTACAGGTATAGCAAAATGTAATAAAGGAAAATGAAAAATTCTTAGGGGTTGATTACTTTCTGTTTGCAAAGGGGCTTCGTGCTCTAGAAACACATGAATAGATCAAATGACTTTGAACCATCATTACAGCCAACCATAAAGAATAGGCTCTTTTCCCTGTGGCCTGGGACCACTTATTTTATAAAATGAAACACTTGTCTCTATAACAAGCTAATTTTTGAACTTAAAACAGGAGCACTACTTGGTATCAGAAAAGTACAGTCAGTTTTTGTTTATTATTAAATATTCCCTACCTGCCTACTATGTACCAAGCACTGAGTAGATTATTTAAGAAGTGAATATTAAGGTGAAATACTGCAATTCTTTTCTGGGATTTTAAACTCTACATTCTGCGCATGTAGCCAGAAGGGAGTTTAGTATTTACAAAATTAAATCTTAGTCTAAGGTCTACAAAGTAAGTTATTAATGATAATTAGGTAGGAATTCTCCTAAAGTGTTTAAGTATACACAGTATTCTGAAAGACATGGTTTTGATGTAATGTACAAGGTTAGAGTTTAGTCTACATGTGATCATGTTGCAATTCAATTTTAACGTAATATTTATTGTCTAGATCATAGATAAGCAAGCTTTTACTATAGTCAGATCGTAATTACTTTAGGTTCAGTAGGGCAGATGGTTTGTCACAATGACTCAAGCCTGCATTGCGGTCCCAAAGCAGCCATAGATAATATATAAAATAATGGGTATAGCCTATGTTCCAATAAAACTTTATAGGCACTGAAATTTGATTTTCATATAATTCTCATGTCAGAAAAATCTTCTTTTGATTTTTTGCAACCATTTTAAAATGTGGAATTCATTCCTAGCTTGTGAGCAGACTATATAAAAACAGGTAGTCGGGTGCATTTGGTCTGAGAACCTGGCGTCCCAGGGCTTGAGGGTGCAGGTAGTTTACTCGGGAGGGGACCCCAAGAGGCAGGAGTGAAGAAGCATCGGCTCTGTCCATCCAGCGGCACTCTGAGGAACAGGTGGATTCTGCCTCAGAAATACCCCTCAGAGCACAGAAGGTTAGGGCCATTATCTACCAACTATGGTCCCTTTCCTTTGACTCGTTTTACTTGTGGGTCAATAAAGCTCTCACCCCTTTGGCAAAGGCTCTGAGGCAGAAAAGTGAAAGGCAAAGCAAGAACTCCTGACAGGCTGCTGCTGGCCAGCCTGGGAACGTTCCATCAGAGGGACATACGCCACCACAGCTGGGCCGAGGGGGTGTGACACGGGAACTGAAAAGTGTTTGTGAAGATGGTGACCCCCTTTATTTCTCTGATATTCTATTTCTGTGAAAGCCTCAAAGGAGAAATAGGACAGGATTAATATTTTCAAAGCTAGGTCACTCCTAGGCTGCAAAATAAAAACCCAGGGGAAAAGCCCATCATCTTGGTGATCATATCCCTTTGAATACATACTGAGAAAGAAATGTTGGTCATGAATTGGAAAGCAAAACCCTGAAATAACACATTGCAACTGCAGGTGGAAGTAGACAAATATAAGTGTCCCTGAGCAGTTTCTGCTTGTGCACGAGGCTGCAGGTTTCTCAATGAGGTCACCAGCAGTGGAGAGGGGACTGTTCGTGCAATAAAGGATGAGTCCCAAAAACACAATTCTGGGAAGATGACAATAAGGTAATGTCAGCTACCCTTCACCCAGAAGAGGATGAGGGGAGATACCACTGCTGCAACTGAGCTGGGCAGAAGGACATTCATTGAATGATGGGGCAGAGTCCACAAGGAAAGACAACTCGCCTTAGTAGTCTCCATCACAAAAACTCTCAAATGACACATGCACTAAGGGGTTAATACCCAAAGTGTATGAAGAACTCATATAACGTAACAACAAAAAATAAACAATCCAATTAAAAAATAGAGGACCTGAATAGACATTTCTCCCAAGAGAACATACAGATGACCCAGAGACACATGAAAAGATGCTCAACATCACTAATTATCAGAGATGCAAATTAAAACCACAGTCAGATATCTACGCACATCTGTCAGAATGGCTACCATCAATACAGCAACAAATAGCAAGTTCGGGCGAGGATGTGGAAAAAAGGGGAACCCTCGTGCATTGCTGATGAGAATGTAAGTTGGTGCAGCCACTATGGGTAACAGTATACAGATTGCTTATCACAAGAAATCCAAAGCATCAATTCAAAAAGATATATGCACCCCATGTTCACTGCAGCGTTATTTACAGTAGCCAAATATGGAAGCAACACAAGTGCCCATGAATAGGTGAGTGGATAAGGAAATGTGGCGCACGCATACAAAGGAATGAACCCCTGCTACTGGTGACAATATGGATGGGCCTATTACGCTAAGTGAAATATGTCAGGCAGAGAAAGACAAATACTGTATGGTCTCATTTACATGGGAAACCTAAAAAAAAAACAAATAAACAAAACAGAAACATATCCATAGGTATAGAGAACAAGCTGATGGTTGCCAAAGGGGTTGGGGTCGGGGGATGGAAATACATTTTTTTAAGTATACGTTAAAAAGAACTCAGTGGGAAAGGCATAGCAAACAAGTGTTGTTTTGTCAGGCCAGAATCCATTTGCCTTTCTGGTAAAACAGTACTCGTCAGGTCGCCAGGTACTGTCTTGGGATAGAGCATCGGTTACTCTTGGTCAACGTTTGCTGGGCATTTCCGACTGGACCTCATGCCTTGTCATTGTCTTGAAGCCTCTGACTGTGGTCAGCATATGCATCTCATTTCTCTGGCCCCAGTGTTTGGTGTCAGAAATAATGTGCGACCCAGCAGGAATTACTGAGAGTCTACGTTCTCTAGGGCATCTTGGGGAGAGGGCAGTGCCCCTTCCTCCTCAGCGGAAACCTGAGAGGACATAGAGTAGGGGGAGGCTGGGCCAGCACTTGAAGCTGCTCCTGCTGGCAGTGCTCAACTTAGAGTGTGGGAGTAAAACCCTCATACGCCTAAGCGTTCACCTTGAAGCACAGGTTAAAATGAGAGGGTTTTTTTTAAATAGCATGCTTTACATTTTTCTCTCACAGGAGTAAGAACCGTATTAATAAAATACACACAAATCTAACTCAGACTTTGTGCCTGATCAAATTCGCGTTTACTTGCTGAATTACAATATCAGTCGGATTTATAGCTATGCCGGGTCTTTGAGGAGAGTGAAGGCAGTGACCCGGAAAGTGTGCCTTTGCAGAAATCTGAATGGAAACATCTGAAACCTTCCTGAAGGGTACCCTCAATCCCCACCCCTGGGTGAAGTGCCTCCCGTGGGTCTTCCGTGTCTGCAGAACAGTCCTCTTGCCCGTGCTTAGAGGGCCTGTGACTTCCTGGCCTGAGTGAGGACCTTTGCAGAGCAAAGTTAATATTTCACAGCCCACCAATCAGTGTCACTCAGTCAATAACCATAATCAGATTCCAGCCTGCCCTGGGAGGGGGGCTGAGAGTGCACTCAAACCCGAGAAGGGAATGGCTTTTAGAATGGAGGAATTTGTTGAATTATAAGAACAAAAAGCAGGGAGGTGTTTCTGGGAACAGATTGTCAGGATTTTGAACCCAGAGGGAAGACATATAAAGGAAGGATAAACATAATTTAACTGACAATAAAACAACACATATTTCAGTATGGAAATCCTGGGGGCATAAATACTGGAGAAGCTATTTTCAAGTGGTCAGACAGTTGCCCCTATTACCGTGCACACAATAGCTATAATTGCCCAAATACTAATGGTGCAGACGTGCTATGTTAGCAATACGTGCCTGTTACTAGCTTCCTATTGCTGCTGTAATGAGTTATCATAAACTTAGTGGCTTTTAAAAATAATACAAATATATTCTCATGATTCTGGAGGTCAGAAGTCCGAAATCAGTCTCACCGGGCTAATAGGAAGGCAGCGGCAAAGCTTAATTTCTTTCTAGAGTCTGTAGGAGAGAATCCATTTCCTTGCCTTTTCCAGCTCCAGCGGCTGACACTTTCCTCTGCTCATGTTCCCCTTCTCCATCTTCAAAGCTGGCAGTCGTGTGGCTCGAGATGTAAGGCATGCATCTTGGCTTCTGTCATCACATCTCTTTAATTTTCCTGAATTCTTCTTTCCCTTATTAAGACCCCTGTGATTGAATTGGGTCCACCAAGTAATCCAGGATAATGCCCCTGTGTCCAAATCTTCAATCACACCTGCAAAGTCCCTCTTGCTACAGAAGGTAACATGTTGGATGTTCCGGGGATTAGGGGTATAATCAGCTTGTTGGGTTTTGCACTCTTACATAGTACCTCCAGGCTAGAATGACCATTTCTCAGAGCCTCTTGGATCCTTCTCACACCACCTGCATGGCAAGTCTGTCACATTTGCTTGGTGCAGGACATTGTTTTTGCCAAGCTTCCAAGATCCACCATAATTGCGTGTCGGCAGGGTGTCCTTGTATCCTTGCTGGAGTGTCAAATCCTGCATCCCAGAAGGCTGCTCCCAAATCAATACACTGTCTTTGAAGAAACCTTCTGCTCCCTCTCCCTCGATCCAGCACCCTCAAGATCCAGCACCAGAGCTGTCTTTTGGACCCTAACACCATATGTTGGCCAGATCCTGCAGCAACTTTGGGATAAAGCCCCCTTTCTTCTTCGGAAGGCCAGCCAGCACTCCTCTGGCAGAGCTGTGTTGTGACAGGACCCCAGTTTATCTCCTAGTTGGCTGCTGCATTTGAAAGTTCTAGCAATCCCAGGGCTCTGATGTGCCAGAGAAGGTCTGTGCTCCTCCTCCCCACTGTGACGAGGTTCTGATTGCAGCTAGCTACCCAGCCACCCACCTCCCAAATCCCATTTGAAGGTAAGCTTCCTCAGATTGTTAGTGGCACCAAACCTCTTAGGTGGAGGGATGTTTTTTAAGGGTGTGAGACAATCAGGTTTGGGCACAGAGAGGAAATTAATTGCAACGCAGCCACAACAGTGGCCTTAGCTGACCCCCAGTGGAGAGCTGTGAAGCTGTGAAGGCCCCTTAAATTGTCCTGCCTTGAGGCAAAGGAATGGGGCCTTTCTACTCCTGCAGCAGCTCCTTAATGGCTGTGGCTGTACAGGAGGAAGGGATGTTTCTCTTGCCAGATGGCTTTCTTTAGCCAAGGGCAATTACCTAGGGCTCCAAGGGAGTTTGGCCTGCCAACACTTTGATCTCAAATTTCTAGCCTCCAGGATAGTGACACCATAAATTCCTGTTGTACAACCCACTGGGTTCCTGGTAGTTTGTTACCACAGCCTTAGCAAACGGATACACTGTCATGATGAATCTGAGAATGCAAAGAACGGTGCACAGCAGCTATTCTAAAATCAGATGCGTGCAAGCAAGATGACACTGGCATTAAAGACGTTTTCTACAGAGTCCACAGAAGGTGGGCATGGGGCTGAGAGGTTGTCCTATTGTTTCTCAGCAACCCCGAAAGGGCGAGAAAGCTATAACCTGCAATGACTAACACTGTAACCTACACTGTCAGAAAGTGTGTTCTCTCTGTTCACTACATTCACAACAGCAATAAACCCTCCTCCGATCCTCTCAATTGTTAATGTACCTTCCATTCCTAAAGCAGTCATTGAGACTCCATGTCCTCTTTCATATAAGCCACCTACATTTGTTAATACATTTGAAAAACCTGATTTCCAGAGCAGCCTCCATTCTGTCCAGGGTAAGAATGACAGAAACAACAACAAAAAACGAATGACAACTGTTATACCTAAACATCTTACACTGATGTTCATGATATTTTATATTGGAAAAGGTTTAAAAAGTGTTATAAATTCAATAAATATGTGTCACAGAACTGCCAAGGAAAACGGGAACAGGGGTTTTTCCCTAACATGAGATCCTTTAACTGGGTGGGGAATATCTTGCTAAAAGCACTGCTCTCAGGCACTGTCATTTTGTACTTTCCTTCCAAAAGCATCAATCTCGAAAGAAATCTGTGCACAAATTAGCTAGAGGACTTTTTCAAGACACTGAGTATGTTTGATCCGAAGAAAAGGCAAGGCTCTCTATGGAAGCCAGTCACTTTCCCACGCCCTACTTTGGTTGGAACCTGGTTCTCCCTTCCCACCGGGCTGAGCTGGCCCTCCCTGAAGTGAAGCAATTTTCCAGGATGAATATGTGTGTGTGTGTGTACACACACATGCATGCACACATATATCCCTGTTGGCTAACAAAAGTCGGGGAGTCAGAGGCCGGGTTTCAATATCAATGTGCCAGGTGAAACAATTCAACATACGGCCCCATTGTAATAGGAGTTGTAATTTGTCAAGAGTTAAAAACACAAAAAGTGAGTTGGGAATAATCTAGACACTTTGTGATAAATAATATTTCCCTTTTTAATATTGTGAATTAAAAATGGACATGTGTCATGTAGGTTCTATGTTGTTGGATAAGGAATTTAAAGTGCAGACTTTTTCTAACCTGCATTCCCCATTATTTCTCTTTCTCAGTGTCATTGAGATATAATTGACATACCATATTGTGTAACTTTAAGGTATACAATGTGGTGATTTTATATGCATGTATATTGCAAAATGGTGACCACAAGAAGGTTACTTAGCAGGTCCTTCACCTCATATAATTACCATCTTTTTGTTACTGTTGTTATGGTGAGAACATGAAAGCTCTGCTCTCACAGCAACTTCCTAGTATACAACCGAGTACTGTTAACCATCCTCACCACGCAGTATGTGACATCCCCAAAACTTACTCATCTTATAACTGAAAGTGAGCTTTGACCAACATCTCCCAATTCCCTCCACACGTCAGTGCCTGACAACTGCCATTCCACTGTTTCCATTAAGTTTGACGTTTTTACATTATATGTGTGTGAGATCATACAGTATTTACCTGACTCATTGTACTTAGCATAATGTCCTAAGTCTATCCGTGTTGTCACACACACACACACACACACACACACACACACACACACACACAAAACCCTGGCAGGATTTCCCTTTTAATGACAAAATATTCCACTGTATATATACATACTACATTTTCTTTAATCTGTTAATCTATCAATGGACATTTAGATTGTTTTGAAAGTGAGGTATTCAAGCCCTCTACTATTACTGTATTGTTGTCTATTACTCCCTTTAGATCTGTTAGTATTTGCTTCATATATTTAGGTGTTCCAATATTGGGTAGATATATATTTATAACTTATATCCTCTTGATGAATCGATCCCTGTATTATTATTAAATGACTTTCTTTGCCTCTCATTACAGTATTTGAGTTAAAGTCTATTTTATCTAACATAAGTAGAGCTACCCCTGCTCTATTTTAGTTTCTATTTGCATGGAATATTATTTTCCATTCCTCACATTCAGCCCATGTCCACAAAACTGAAATAGTCTCTTGCAGGCAGAATATAGTTGGATCTTGGTTTTTTATCCATCCAGCCACTCTGTGCCATTTGATTAAATTCCACTTATATTTAAAGTAGCTATTGATAGGTACGGACTTACTGTTGCCATCTTGTTCGTTGTTTTCTGGCCATCTCATGGTTCCTTTGTTCTTTTCTCCTCCCTTGCTGTCTTCCTTTCTGAGCTGGTAACTTTCCCTAGTGGCATACTTTGATTTCCTTGTCTTAATCTTATGTGTATCACCTATAGAATTTTTCCCTGGGGCTTACTTGAAATATCTTCTAGATGGAACAATCTATTTTAAACTAACAAGAACTTCACTTCTATTGAATACAAAAGTATTCCTTTACTCCGACTCCAACATTTGTGCTTTTGATGTCTCAGTTGACCTCTTTTTGTATTGTGTATCTGTTAACAAATTACTGCAGCCATAGCTACTTTTCATACCTTTGTGCTTTAAGCTTTCTATTAGAGTTAAATGGTTAACATCCCACCATATTATGGTATTAGAGTATTTGAATATGACTATATACATATAACTTCACCAGTGCATTGCAGATTTTCATGTGTACCCATATTACTATTTAGTGTACTTCCATTTCAGATGGAAGAAGGCCTGTCAGCATTTCCTATGAGGCAGGTCTAGTGAAAACAAGCTCTCTCAGTTTTTATTAGGGAAAGTCTTTATCTTACCTGCATTTCTGAATGACAATTTTGCTGGGTAAAATATTCTTGGCTGGTTGGTTTTTTTTCTTTTAGCACTTTGAATATATCATCCCATTGTCTCCTGGCCTGCAAGGTTTCTGCTAAGAAACCCTGTGATAGATTCATGGAGGCTCCTTTGTATGAGAGAATTTTTTCTGTTGCTGCTATAAAATTTTCTTTGTTTTTGACCTGAAACAATTTAATTACAGAGTGTATTAGAGAAGACTGTTTTGGATTGAAATCTTGGGGTACATATTAGATTCATGTACTTGGATTTCCAAGTCTAGCCTCAGGTTTAAGTTGTCAGCCATTATTTTTTTCAAAGTTTTTATTTATTTATTTTTAGAGAGAGGCTAAGAGAGAGAAGAAAGGAGGGAGAGAAACAGCAGTGTGTGCTTGCCTTTCACGCAGCCCCTATGGGGGCCCTGGCCCACAATCCAGGCATGTGTGCTGACTGGGAATCAAACCAGCAACCCTTTGGTTCGAAGGCCCATGCTCAGTCCACTGAGCTACACCAGCCAGGGCAGCCGTTATTTTTTAAAATAAGCTTTCTTCCCCTTTCTCCATCTCTTTTTGTTTAGGACTTCCAATGCTACATTCATTGTTTCTCTTAATGGTGTTGCTAAGGACCATAGGCTTTCTTCATTTCTTTTAATTCCTTTTGTTGTTGTTCCTTCAATTGGATAATTTCAGATGATCTATCTTTGAGCTGATTGAGGCTTTCTCCTCTTTGGTCCTGTCTACTATTGAAGCTCTCTATTGAATTTCAGATCAGTCATTGCTTCTATCAGCTCCAAAATTTCTGTCCAATCTCTTTGTTTGCTTTTTCTTTTTGTTGAACTGGTAACTTTGTTCTTGTATTGTTTTCCAGATTTCAGAACTCTAGGAGTTCTCTCAACATCCTTAGAACAATTATTTAGAATTTTTTGTCTGGCAATTTTGGTATCTCCACTTCTTTCAGGTCAGTTACTGGAAGTTGACTGTGTTTCTTTATTGGAGTCATGATTCCCTCATTCTCTGTGATCCCTGCAGCCTTCCATAGGTATCTATGCATTTGAATAAGCAGTCAGTCACCTCTTCCAGACTTTATTGGCTGACTTTCGTAAGGAAAGACCTCCACCTGTGGGTGGGGGTGTGATGGAGTATCCTGTGGCCCTGAGTATAGTATGTAAAGTGCCAAGTACAGCGATGTGTGGCGACTCTGGGTCGGGGGGCTGTGGTGACTCCTTGGCTCAGGTTACTCAGGTCCATGGCACTGACAACTGCATGGCCCTTGGTAAGCACTACGGATGGACTGCAGAGGGTACAAGTGCTATTGCAGTCCTCCAGGACACTGTTAAATTGTCTTGTGTATAAGCAGATGAACAATATGCTTCCATTTACATGGAGGCAGGCAATGGTCCAGGTTGGAGGGTCAGGATTCAGAATAAGTGCTCGCTTTGGCAGCACATATACTAAAATTGGAACGATACAGAGTAGATTAGCATGGCCCCTGCGCAAGGATGACACGCAAATTCATGAAGTGCTCCATATTTTTAAGAAGCTTCTGTGCAGCTAAAGAAAACAGCATTAAAATAAAAAAACAACCAACTGTATGGGAAAACATATTTGCCAATGATACCTCAGACAAAGGTTTAATCTCCAAAATATACAAAGAACTCACATGACTTCACTCTAAGAAGACAGCTAACCCAATTAAAAAATGGGCAAAGGACTTGAACAGACATTTCTCCAAGGGGGACATACAGAGGATCCAGAGACACATGAAGAGATGCCCAACAAAACTTGCTATCAGAGAGATGCAAATTAAAACCACAATGAGACACCACTTTACACCAGTGAGAATGGCTATCATAAACAAAGCAATAAACAACGAATGTTGGACAGGGTGTGAGGAAAGGGGGACTCTGGTCCTCTGTTGGTGGGATTGCAGACTGGTACAACCATTATGGAAAACAGTATGGAATTTTCTCAGAAAACTAAAATTGGACCTGCCTTTTGACCCAGCAATTCCACTGCTAGGATTGTATCCTAAGAACCCTAAAACACCAATCCCAAAGAACCTATGCACCCCGATGTTCATAGCAGCACAATTTACAATAGCCAAGAGTTGGAAGCAACCTAGGTACCCGTCAGTAAATGAATGGATCAAAAAACTCTGGTACATATACACAATGGAATTCTATGCAGCAGAAAGGAAGAAGGAGCTCCTACCTTTTGCAACAGCATGGATGGAACTGAAAAGCATTATGCTGAGTGAAATAAGCCAGGTGTTGAAGGACAAATACCATATGATCTCACCTTTAACAGGAAGCTAAACAACAAAACAAACAAACAAGAAAAATATAACCAAAGACACTGAAATAGAGAACAGGCTGACAGTGACCAGAGGGGAGAGGGGAGGGAATTTCAGGGGAAATAGGGGAGGGATTTAGAGGAACATATATAAAGGATACATGGACAACAACTGAGAAGGGTGGAAATGGGAGGGGGGAGCATGGGGGGTAGGATGGGATGGGAGTAATAGACAGAAAACTGTACTTGAAAAATAATTAAATTTAAAAAAATTTTAAAAAAACATTCAGAATAAGGCAGTAGAAATGAAAAGAAAGAGGATGGGTTATATTTCTCAAGTATTTTAGAGGCATAATCAACAGTTTGTTGACTGGCAGATTCTGGGGATGAAGACTAAGGAAGAAGAAAATGAAGGATGGACAATGACACACAAGTTTTTAGGTTGGGCAACAGACTGTTGCTGCTGTTAATTAAACTAAAGAATGCCCAAAGATAAAGGATGAAAGGAAAGATAATGAGTTCTGTCACTGTGTTGAAGATTCCTGTATGAGATGCCTCTGAGATATGAAGTTGGAAACACTGATTTGGGTCTAAAGAGAAGAGTAGGGTTACATATACTTAGAAGTCATTTGTGAATATGGAAGGCAGTAAAACTGCCACCAAAATGAATGTTTTTAAAATTATCATACTTAATTTCCATGACAACTGAGCTATACATTATTTTTTACTGATGAGGACACCGAGGTTTTGAAAGATCCAATAGCTTTCCAAAAGCCACATAGTTAATAAGTGATAGAACCAGGATTCAGAGAACTCCCACTAGGTAGGAAACCCACGTTCTGCCTTCTGTGTCGCGCTGACCCTTTCAAGTCTGGCAGTGGATGGGCTGTTCCAAGAAAAGACTGTAGAGGACAAGAAAAGGCACCATATTGGTTGTCATGGAGAAATCCAATGTAAACAGTTGCTTTGTAGTTTATATTCCAAAAGGAAAGTGTAATAAAGGGTGTGAATGAGAGGAACAGTAGCTACCCTACTACGGTGATCCTCATGCCTAATAATATCTTGCTACAGTGACTGTCTTCCTAGGGAAAACTTCATTAGATTCTATGAGTGCCTCTCCGACTTTACAACATAAAGAGAAGTCAAGAACACTTAGATAGCAGTAACAGAAGGAGTCCTTGGGTCTCCAGTCTCTCAGTTTTACTATGATGCTTTAAGTGCTGTCAACTGGTCATTAGGTTGCCAAATGAATAGTTGACTACCGGCCAGATACATCTCTGTTTATATGTATTACATTTGGAGCCTCTTTTACTATACCTTTGGAGAAGAAGCTCTAAATTTTATTTAACTTTCCTTTTTCAACAGAGGGAAACACAAAATTTTGGATAGCCACTGAAAAAGACTAACTCTAGTACCCACTAAATGTTTTAGTACTTTCCAAATTAATGCATTCACTCATATAGTCAATGAATCTTTATTAACTAACAAGATACTGCCCTTCTAGGAGACTATAGTTCAGCTGCAGAAAGAGTCCAGTCTTTAGGGGTCTTAAATCATAAGTAGTTTCAATGAGAAGGAGCCAGCAGAGAAGATGTAGATCAGCCCTTGAGGACAGGAAGAGATAATGTGATACAGAGCACAGGTAGAAATACAGGGTCCGGCACAAATAACACCCCTTTTTTATTACAAAATTACCAGCATGTAATTCTGTAACAGAACAGTATCACATCCAAGCACACCATATGACATTTTAGGTGAAATGTTCAAATTGCTGTCCATCTCGTGTGAGATATTCACATACCCTACCAACCACACTCAAGCAGGCGTTACTCCTGCCAGGCCCTGTATTAGACGATGTGGGGGGGGGATAACTCTTCAAGAATAATAGCCAAAGGAGAGAACAGATTGCATACAAAAGTAGTCTGATGACAAGAAAATCGAGGGAACTCATGTCTAGTGTCTTCTCTTATTTTTCTCATGGAATTTTCCTCTGAAAACCAAGAGCAAGGTTCAAACAAGCAGAGAAATTTAGAAGAGTATTACGCCTTTCATAGGGCCTTTCCCTGTGCCAAACAAAGAGGTCTATGCCAAAACATGAGACAATAGAATGACTGGAGCTGGGAATTACTGGGCTTCAGAGTGCATAAAGGAAAGGACCAGGTTAACATATTATGGTTCGGGGATGAGGCTCACTGGTGGAGGGTTTGATTGGATGAAAAGACGAAACTGGAAAACATCAAGAAGTGTTAACACCACCGAGCTGTTGCTTCATCTAGACATTTGACAGGTGCCTTGGCAGAAGGCTATATTATATTAGTAAGGGTTCTTCAGAGAGGAATCAATAGAATATAAATGTGTATATATATAATGAGAGACTGTTTTACATGATTATGGAGACCGAGAAGTCCCCAGGTCTGTAGTCAGCAGACTGAAGACCCATGAGGGTCAATGTTGCAGTTCTAGTCCAAGTTCAAAAGTCTGAGAACCAGGAGAACTGTTGGTGTCAGTCCCAGAACAAAAGCCAGCAGGTTTGAGACCCAAGAACAGATGTTTCAACTCAAGTAAGAAGGCAGGAAAAGACTGGTGTTCCAGCTCAAATACTTAGACAAAGAGGAGTTCCCTCTTACTCAATCTTGTTCTGTTCAAGTCTTCAATTGACTGGATGCAGCCCATCCGCACCAAGGAGGGCAATCTGTTGTACTCAGTGTACCCACTCAAATGTTAATCTCATCAACAAACAGCTTCACAGACACACCCTAGATCATGTTTGTCCGAATGTCTGGGTATCCTACAGCCTAGTCCAGTTGACACATAAAATTAAGCATCACAAAGGCCTCAGAGCCTTGCTGGCTGTTGGTAGGAGGCCTCACTTCCTTACAACATGGGACTGATGCTCTACAGGGCTGCTTGAGTGTCCTCATGACCATGGTAGCTGGCTTCTCCCAAAACATGCAATGCACAAGAGAAAGCCAGGAGGAAGCTCAAGTATTGTGTGAGCTGGCTTTGGAAGTCACTGCTGCCATATGTTCCTGTTAGAAACAATCACTATCTCCAGCTCACTCTCCAGGAGAGAGGAAACTTCTACCTCTTGAGGAAAGGAACATCAAAGAATTTGTGGGTATATTTTTAAACCACAACATCTGGGGACCTTTACAAATACTCACAGCTAGTTACCTCCCCTAGACTTCTGGTTTAATTGGTCTGGGATTTTTTTAAAGATTGTATTTATTTATTTTTAGAGACAGGGGAAGGGAAAGAGAAAGAGAGGGAGACATCGATGTGTAGTTGCCTATTGTGCACCCCCCCTACCAGGGACCTGGCCCACAACCCAGGCATGTGCCCCGACTGGGAATCAAACCAGTGACCCTTTGGTTCACAGGCTGGTGCTCGATCCACTGAGCTACACCAGCCAGGGATGGTCTGGGATTTTTTTTAAAGCTCTCCATGTAATTCCAATGAGTCGGCAAGCATTTCTTCTATCATCTGCAACCACTCTTGTGTCTCTTAATGCTGCAAGCCCTCAGTGAGCAAGCATATAGCCCTGCGAAAACTTCCTCTGATAAAGAACTCAATTTCATTACAGAAATTTTTTAACTTAAAATACTTTTCTTAATGTAAAAATAAGCAGTATGTTTTAGGCAGAAGTATAATACTCAAGAGAAGAGCATTTACTATTTAGCATTTTCAAAATCATACATATTACAAAGCAAGGATATAAAATACATACAGTCAGTCCTCACTTAATGTCATTGATAGGTTCTGTGACATTAGGCAAAGTGATGTATAATAAAACTAATTTGAGAATAGGCTAATTAATATAAACAAGAATTAAGTTCCAACAGCATCTCATCAACATAATGAAATTACATTATATGAGGACCTCATATACAAGAGACTCCTGGCTAGGTATGAAGCTTAAAATTTATAAATAAAAGCATAAGTAAGCAATATGAGCTTATAAGTGATTCTGCCTTGAGACCGTAACATAAAATCCTACCTGAGTTTGCATACTACCACACTACCAATAATGGACTTGTCTACACGTACGAACACATGAGCCAATTCCTCAACATAGGTCTCCTCATATATATGCATATGGACATGAATATAGAGATAGATACAGATACGGATGAATATATCTGTATATGTTATACCTGTTCTGCTTCTTTGGAGATACCTGACTGATACCGATTTTGGTACTTGGAAGTAGGGTGCTGCCCTAACAAATACCTGAAAATATGGCAATGGGTTTGGAACTGGGGAATTTTGAGGAGCTTGACAGAAAAAACCTAAATTGCCATGAAGAGATAGATGGTTGGTAGGAAGATGGGCATTGGAGGTGATTCTGGTAAAGGCTCAGATGGATGTGGGGACCACAGTAGAGAAAGCTTCTATTTTCTCAGAGAATACCACATACCGGCATGAACAGAACATAGGTAGAAATACAAACACTAAAGGTGCTCCTGGTGAAATCTCAGATTGAAATGTGGAAACAGTTACTGGACCCTGGAGGAAACGCTGTCTTTGTTCTAAACAGGCAAAGAACATGGTTGAATGGTGTCCTAGACTTTGATGCAAAGTAGGAATTGTGAGTGATGAAACATTTATTTGAGGACATTCTCAAAGAAAACATGGAAGGTATTGCCTGGTTTCGCTTTGCTGCTTATAATAAAATGTTAGAGGAAAGGGATACATTCAGAAAGAATTGTTAAGCAAACAGCAACCAGCACTTGATTTGGAAAATTCCCAGCCTACTTAGATGTGATTTGTGTATCCAGTCGGCCACGTCAGCATAAGCCAGAAACTGAGATGGGTTATCCATAAAGAATCTGGGAGAAACCTCATGTTTAATGGCTCAGACTGCTGTGAATTTCCCTGGGAGACTGACAAATTTTGGGGAGAATTGGATGCCAGCAAAAACACCATCGGCCTGGACTGAAAGGCACAAAGAGAAGAACACTGTGTAATAAGAAATACACAGGGAAAATGCCATGTGAATTCAGAGGGAGAGGTTGGAAGGAGGCATCTACAAGCTAACGAAAGCCAAGGACTGCCAGCAAACCACCAAAAGTCAGCAAGAGGCAAGGAGAGATCCTTCCCTAGGGCCTCTGAGAGAGCATGGCCTTGCTGACACCTTAATTTCAGACCTCTAGTCTCCAGAACTGTGAGAGAACAAATCTCTAATGTTTCAAGCCACCCTATTTGTGGTTCTTTGTTACAACAGCACTATTTGTTTCCAGAAGTCCAGCTTCTTGTCCTTGGGAAGTCCTTGGGAAACAAATAGGAGGAAGTATCAAAAATAGATAATGGCTAGCTGAAATCTCCTCTTGCCCTGAACCCATGTATATTCTGTATCTGCTTGGGGAACATGACATAAATGTTTCCATTTAATTAGCAATTAGATTACATTAACTAAATAAGCAAATCATTTCATTTAAACTGGGTTTAAGACGTATTTGAAAGTTACAGCACTTGTCGTTTTGGCCTGTTTGTATCCGCCTTGATCTCGCATTTCCTCTTTTCCCCCTCTCCACATGGTTGCGAAAATACCAAGCAATATTTTTGCGAGCGAAATCCAATGGAATATAAACAACAGTGTTTTCTTAACAAACATCACTACACCTTACTGAGGGACTGAAATTCTGCTTGGATTTTGTTTACACACCCAGCCACTAACTGCCAGTCAGTTGGACATGTGCAGTGAACAACCACGGCAGTGGGAATTACCACAGCAGAAGCGCAGCGCTGATTGGACCGACCCCCAGTGTGGCCCGTAGAAGCATTTTCAAATGGTGGAGCCATAGCCCAGGCTTCTAAATCCCTGTAACCAAAGTTGCTAAAACTAAATAGTCATAGATTGTTCCAGTGTCCAAGTTCATGCTCTGTTAATTAGGCAGCTTTATTCGGCTCTTGGAAGAATTACTAATGAACAGAACAAACAAGCAAGCAAAATATAACCAGAGACATTGAAATAAAGCACAAACTGACAGTGACCAGAGAGGAGAGGAAAGGGGCATAATGGGAAAAGAGGGGAGGGGTCTTCAAGGAACATGTATAAAGGACCCATGGACAAGGACATGGGGCAGGTAGGATTGTGGGTGGGTGTGGGGATGGGCGGGGAAGGGAGAGTGGTGGGGGGAAATGGAGACAATTATACTTGAACAACAATAAAAAAGAATCAAAATTAAACTGTACTGCTAGTCTTCATCTCCACAGAAGGATGCACAGCAGGCCCTCAGATAATGTCTTTTTTTATTCAATGTCATTTTCTTCTCATGTTGATGAGAAAAAAAATTCATCGCAGGCAGGGGCTGCTGTCTGTGTGGAGTTTGCACGTTCTCCTCATGTCTGCCTGGGTTGTCCCTGGGGACCCTGGTTTCCTGTCACATCCCAGAGATGTGAGTGTGAGGTGAGCCGTTGTGTCCACATTATCCCAGTCTGAGTGAATGTGGGTGGGTGGGAGTGACCCTGAGGTGGAAGGACCACCTGTCCGGGGTGGGTCCCCCCCCGGGACCCTGTGCTATCTCGAGAAGCTCTGGCCACCACCACCCTGAAGTGGAACAAGCTGGATGAAAAAGAATTCTCTTCCTTGGTTTTATCCATCTTTCTGAAATGTATGTCTCATATTTATTGCAATGTTTCATAGTAGAAGTGTTTTGGGTCTTTATTTAGGAGTTTGTTGATGCCGTGACCCAAACTCTGCTATAGGAACTGGGCTCTTGTTGACATCCGTGTATGATCACATTGGTTTTGCTTAAAGCTGCAGTTTCCAAATGTTTGTCCATGACTTTAAGTGACAACTTAAAGGCAGGTACACTAAGGAAGTGTACCTTTGGCAGCTTTGGCAGTGAGATTCCTCAGACTCACTGATGAATTGTAAAATCATCTGACACATTATTTCTTTAGGAAACAAAATAGAATGGGAAAGACTAATTAGAATAGAAAATACCAGGATGCCCGCCAGGTAGTAAAGGCAGCTATTTCATGAACATATCTTATTTCTCAAATGTCTGTGTATGTGTTTAAGTGTTGGATCATACTAAATAAAACTCTATGTTCTTCCTGGGGGTCCTGTTTTTAAAAGTCTAAGAAACATAGCTCTGGGGCAAGATTGTGATTTCCAAATTCTTTTTGGGCCCAGAATGACCACTGGGCCCTTGCATAGTTCGTACGGCCACACACCCCCTGCACTTTTGATTAACACCGTGTGACCAAGCCAACAGCATTGGTACCTACTACAAAAAAACTGAATGCCATGCACTCCAGTTGCCATGAAGCATGAAGAAAAAGGAGCAGTGGACCACAAACATGAGAGCTCTGTGGTTTACTCTCCTTTTAAGAGGCCTGTGATTCCCCTGAAACCTTGGGACAGTGGCCACATGACTTGTCTTCCTGCCTTTGCTGTGGCATATTCAGGTGCTAGGGTCAAAAATAAAAGGATCGTGGCTGCTCCTTAAGGTGTTCCCAGATTGATAGCAGAGACAGACATTTAAGATACTATCGTGGCAAGGCAATGTTTTAAGTGCTTTGGTAAAGGTTAAGAAAACAGGTAGTTACTACCACGGATAAAATGTTCTCAAAGATAACTAAAGGTTTCCCAGTCAGAGGAGGGGAGAAAGGGCATGCCCGGCAGAGAGAACAGAATTTGCAGAGTATAGGAGACAAATGGCAAGTCCCTGGCAGTTGGCATGTTATAGGATGGCATGACATCAGATGATGCAGCTGAAATACTGGATCACATAGCAGGATGGTGAACAATGGGATGAGGAGGGAAGGCATAGACAGAATGTCTTGAAGGTTGTACTAAAGAGTTTAGATATCATCTTGTAGTCATGAGAAACCACTGAGGAATTGTACGCTGTAAGAAAACAATCAGACTTGCAACACAGAAGGGTCATTTTGTAAGGAGGACACTCCACTCATTGAGATCAAGAGTGGTAAGCCGCCTGGAGAATGGAAAGTTCAATAGAACACTATTGTCACAGACCAGGAAAGACACTGGCACCTTAGTTAAAGTGGTGGGAAAGCAGAGGAGAGAATTAAAATGACAGATTGAAGAGAGAGAACCAAGAGAGTTCGGAGGCTGGTGAAGAAGCAGGAGAGGTCTTGATAACTGCCATCCTCCTGGATTGGGTGTCTGGGTGAGCGGTGGTACTATGCATCAGGACAGAAATGTAGGAGGAAAAAAACGGCACTGTGCGGACAGATAAGTTCATTTTGGGCCAAACTGAATTAATATGCCCATAGGACATCCTGGTGAGTGAACATGTCAGATAACTGGATGGGGTACTCTCTTTTGTCTTCTGAGCTGAAGCGCAATGAAACAACCCAAGAAATGTACATGCCTTTGGTCAGCCAATCCACTCCTTTAAAGTCACCAGACGGTGGTTTCTACCACAATCCCTGGAAATGTATTTCAGAAGGAGAAAAGATTCAGTATGAACTGAACACAAGAAATCCTACAAACATTAGGGCAGCTACGCTGGTATCTGCAGACCTAGGTCTCGCTCCGGCTGGAATAAATCCTCTTTGTTCCAGTTTCCGTCAACCAAGCTTCGTTTTGAGAGCCAAGATGCTTGCATTGGTGAGAAAGAATCACTTGGCCCATTCCATGGTGCTTATCTCCTGATTTTGTCTCTGACCCCAAGAAACCTACTGTTTTGCATACACTAAGAGGATTTGGTTGTGAATGATTCAGGCAGGTGCTCTCCTAAAGAGAGTGACTTTTATTCCGAGGGAGATGATGTGCAGATCAGCTCCGGATTTCAAGGACTGTGAATTGGCCAGAGGTACATACATACCATACGTTTTGGCCATACATACACATAGTACTGAGGCAAAGCAGAGGCGCTACTTGGATTTTGGCAATAAACTTGGTGCCAGCCAATGTTATTGGAGAATAAGAATCCAGTTTAATGTATGGTCTTAAAGACTGCAGGAATCCTTTCATGATTCAATATTTTAAAATGATCACCATGTGTTTCTTTATAAACAACAAAATTACATTTTGAAAAGCCTTTCTAAGTTAAATTACCCAGCAGCAATGCATCAGGTGTGTGCATGTGGGGAGGGGCAGTGGGCGGGGCAGTGGGCGGAGGCAGGGAAGTGTTAGGAGGAAGAAACTCCTGCCAAGTTTCTTTGGGGAGGGAGGGGAGCATCGCATAGACATCAACAAGGTCAAAATAAGAAAAAAATTAAAGTGTCAGAAGTGAAAATTTAGTACATTTCTGCCTTCAAATACCATGCTTGATTTTCATCCTCGGCATATAGAGATTAGGAGATAATTCTGCTAATAGGGGTTAGATCTCATCCTCTTTCTTTTTAAGGCTTGTCTTGACTATTCTGAGTTCTGATCCCCTTCATTCACCTCTAAATGTTCCACAAAAATCTACCACAACGGCATTCTATGCCAGTGCACAGCAGTGCCCCAAGCTGGAGGTGATGCAGGCATGGAGAGAGCACAGCTGGTGTGGAGAGAGGACAGTAGCCACCAAGACTCCAGGCAGACAGGGAAGCAGGACACAGTGTGGATGAACCACAAGAAATCAGGGGCATAGAACTGCCCAGACATCGTGGTCAGCACGTTTGGTTTTCCACCCCCTGAGGCACTGTGTCTCAGCGAGGTTTACTTGACATCTCAGGGGAAGGAGACACTACCCCATAAGGCAAAAAGAACTAGAGACTTCTGGGCAGCTGCTCCATGGGTTACAGTTAGAACTCATTCAATAAAGTTGTAGGGTTGCTATAAAGTAACTAAATACTTTTGAGTAAGAAAATAAATGCAATAATAAAGATGCTCGTTGAAATGGATATACTCAGAGAAGGGGGTAGGTAATGATCATGTTGCATTGTAGATATAAAGTAATGTTACAAGCATACTGATGACAACTGTAAAACATTGGTCTTTAGTCTCTGGATTCTTAGCTTACAAAAAAAAAGGTATATTGTTTCCAACAGGTCACAAAAATAATGGCATGATATGACCCAAATTAGAGAGAAACAGAGAGTGAAGCATGTGGAAGACAGAGAAGCCGTTTACCATTGTCCTAGAATTTTCACAATTTCTAAGTTAGAAATTCAGAAACCTAAATAAAATTTACACTGTATCTTACATAATAGAATTTATATAATAAGCAGGTAAAAGTCATCAAGCTTGGGATGTCACAACTCAGGACATATTTTAATGCCAACAGCAATCATTTCAGCCATAAACTATATTTCCAAAGCCTAAAAAAATATCCCTTCACACACAGCCCCAGCAAGTATCCGTAAGAACATTCGGTGCTTACTGCAGTACTGGAGTTTTATAGAAACACCCACCTCTCCTGGACCTCAGTGCCAATCCAATTTTGAGAAATATTAATATATGCTGACTCCCAAGGCAGAAGCAGTACCCCAGAAATTTGGGGGGCTCAAGAATTCCAAAGTCCTTGCTAATTAACTTGGCTGCATTAGACAGGATAAGTTAGGATGTGTTATAGTAGTAATTCTAAAATTCTCAGTGGTGTAGCATATAGCAAAAGATGATTCCTTACTCGTACAATGTCTCGGCGGATCTGGGAGGCTAGGCAGAATTGCTGATCTCCATGCATTGGTGCAGTCTCCACATTGCTTAGATTTTACGTTTCTCCAAACCAGTGTGCACTCTCACGGTTGCTATGGCCTGGGAAGAAACCGTGGGAGATCAGAATGGGCTTTCATCCATAACTCACATTTCAAACACATGTGACTACCCTTAACTTCAAGAGGGCATGTGCCCCCCCACCAAAAAAAAGGAGAATCAGAACTCTTGATCACAAACACTAATAATGCCTACTATACACGTGTAGCAAATCTCTAGGTTTCATGTACTTGTATTTCCATAGGAAAGATACAGTGAAAAGTTTTCCAGGTATTTTCAAGCCCTGGAAGCTTTGTTTCAAGATCCCTCCACTTGTTTCTTCCTTCAGTATGGTGTGACCCAGAAAACAAGATGGACTTTAAATAAATTACCTATTTTAATCCAAGGCACATTACTGGAGAAGGACTAAGAGCTTCCTTTTATCTGCTTATGAGGTTTCTCAATCTTGGCACTATCGATATTTAAGGTCAGATCATTCTTGGGGGCTATTTGGTGTTGCAGGACATTTAGCAACACCCCTGGTTTCTACCCACTAGATGAGAAAAGCATCCCTCCGACTGCAGGCGTAAAAACCAAAAGCATCTCCAGACGTTTTGCCCTGGGGGACTGACTTATTCCTGGTTGGGGACCACTTTTCTATTTGCTTCCTTTGACCACTAGGAAAGGTTCGAGGCACCTTACACATGAAATGACCCAGTATTCAGGACTAGTAGAAAAAGAACAAAAATCATACATTTTCTTTTTCTGATGTCTAAAATGGGGAAAATAATACTACCTGGCTCACAGGCTTATTGTAAGAATAAAATGAGATGCTAAATAACCCACCCTCTCCTCTCTGTTTTGGGAAACTACTTCCATATACACGCAAGCCCTACATGTCCATGCAGTCCATTTCTGGACTCTCTGTTCTTTGAGACTTTTCCCTTTGCATGTTCCTGTGAGAATTCTTCACTGTGTTGATGAACTATTATTAGTATGCCCTCTATTATCCATAGATGACTCTTCTGCAAAACTCAGCCATCAGTAAAGGCACTGGAAACTAAGTAAAGAAAAGGGCCGCCTATAGAAGCCCTACACTAAAGCTCACACACTTTCTCAATGGTGAAGCCCCCCAGGGTTCCTAAGTGGGCCTAGAAATGATTTCTTCTTCAGCCCCCATACCACCCTGTGCCATGCACACAGGGACAAGTACCCAGGAAATGGCTGCTGAGGGACTAAATGACCAATTTTAGACATAAGTCAAATGAGCTTAACATTACTGGGTCTCCTCACATCACCTTAGGTTAGAAGTCCCACGCTAGGTGAGATGAAGACAAGGAAGCTATGAAAACAGGTGGGACTGGCATCAGCAATAGGTGACCAGTGACGGCCTGCCATTAAACAAGGAGGTTAAAGGGCAGACATTAATGAAAAAATAAACACCACATGCTCAGAAGAGTAAGCAGCCACACACATCACAACAACCCCTCCACTGCATTACACCGTCGGTGCGTAATAACTGACGTCTCTAATAATGACTCTGACATTTTAAAAATGCTAATTTCTGCACAGCATGTTCTATCTTGAAAAATTTGGAGTAGTGTGGAAGGCATTTGAGAAAGAGTTTCATCACAGACTAATAAAATATGTGATTTGCAATATACCTTAGAGATCACCTAATCTAACTGTTTTTTAGATGCAGAAAGTCAGTCCCGGAAAAGGTGAAGTGCACTTGTCCAAGGTCAAGTTCCCAGACTGGCAGAATTGGAACTAAAGCCTTAGTTTGCTGACTCCATGGCAAGTTCCTTTTCCACTACACCACATCTTCTGAAATAAAAATATATTTAATTACTTAAAAGTGCCAGATTTAATATTTGGCAACTCCATTAAGGGACTTCACCTTATGGAATTTTCCTACACTGAGCTATTAATCAACTGGTCCTTACTGAGCCTTTGTGTTGCTCAAAAAATAGCGATTCAGATCTGGTAAATGTGTCAAATGAGGGAGAAAGCATGATGCTTAATTCAAGTGACTGAACTTTCTAGAAGGAAAAGGAAATTTTATATGTTAAGAAGTCAAAACAGTGCACAACAGTGTGGAGTGTTACAATAAAATCTGAGTGTGTACAAACTAACCCTGGGTGCTCTAGGAATTGTGATATAGGAAACATCAGCCCTGCCTGGTGTAGCTCAGTGAATTGAGTGTGGGCTGTGAACCCAAGGGTTGCTGGTTTGATTCCCAGTCAGGGCACATGCCTGGGTTGCGGGCCAAGTGTCCAGTGGGGGGCATGTGGGAGGCAACCACACACTGTTGTTTTTCTTCCTCTCTTTCTTCCTACCTTCTCATCTCTAAAAGTAGATAAAATCTTTTTAAAAGAGAGAGAGATAGGAAACATCAACCCACGGCAAGTGGTCATGGATGGCACAGAGTGGGATAGAACAGGTCACCTGAGTTGAACCCAGAGGATATGTCAGTTTTGGAAAAGAAAACGAGGACGTTCCAAATGTGAAGAACATTAGAAACACTGTGGGGACGGAGTGGAAACATGGATCACATTTTCCTAAGCCATTCATTCAAACAGGTTATCTAACAAATATGAGTTATTAATGAAGATGGGGGGCAGTTTACGTGAAATCTTAAAAATGTAACCTGCCCTGGAAAAGTCCAAGTTGAAGGGAGGAGAGAATAGGAAGTCAGCCCAATTGTTCTAGAATAGCAGTCTGAGAGAAACAGAACGCATGCCATCCATGTAATTTAAAATTTCCTAGGAGCCCCATTTAAAAAAGAGAAGCAATAGATTAAGTTAACTTAAAAATACATTTTTCCCTGGCTGGTGTAGCTCAGTGGATTGAGCACAGGCCTGCGAACCAGAGGATCAGGGTTTGATTCCCAGTCAGGGCACATGCCTGGGTTGCAGGCCGGTTCCCTGCATGCCAACTCCCAGCTGGGGATGCACGAAAGGCAACCATACATTGATGTTTCTCTCCCTCTCTCTCCTTCCCCTCTAGAGATAAATAAATAAATAAAATCTTTAAAAAAAATAAAATAAAAATACATTTTATCTCACTCAATAGATCCAAAATATTGTTTTAACAAGTACTCAATATATGAAAATTATTGAGATATTTTACACTCTTCCACTCATACCAAGTCTCTGAAAGCTAATGTGCATTTCACAGAGCATATCTTAATTTGGATGCTAAATTTATCAGCAATATTTGATCCATATTTAAATACTATAATCTTACAACTGAAAAGACGAATTCACATACCCAAGTTATTGCAAACATAGCCTAAAGGCCTTCCAGTAACTGAATCAAATGTGCCAAATCATTTTCTGTTAATATTCACATTCGCATTGACAAAAATCCCTTCAGTTTTTAAATTTAAATGCCAATTAAAAATATATATATTAAAAATTCAATTCTTCAAGCCTTCAGGATGAATTTCAAAGGTTCAATCACACGTGTGACTAGCGGCCATGCATTAGGCTGCCCAGGGTTACAGGTGGGTTTCAGAGGTGGGAAGCGGGGTTGCCAGGTGACATAAGGCCTTTGGACGGCAGACCCACGTGCCCGGAGGGAGACCACATATGAGCCTGTACACAAAGGGAGCTGCTCTACAGTAGCCACCAAGAAAGAAAGACATATCAAGACAAAACCAGATTTCTAGGAAGACTAATCTGCAACAAAATAGAGAAAACAAACAGACAAAAAACAAAATCAGGGAGACTGACAGACAGTTTCATTGTAGTCAATAAAATGGGAAATAATCGGGCCTGGAAGCGGCGGTGGGAAGGAGGAATGAGGGGAAGTCAAAGATCTGAGAGGCTGTTCGTTGGATGCAAGAGCTGCCAAAGTGAAGAACGGATAGGACACCCAAGAGCCCCTTGCTAAAGACCTCAGAGGGAGCTGGATTGTGTTTGCTTGTTTCGAGGATTGTTTAGGGTTATGTTTTGTGTTTGTTTCTTCTCCATTCTCTCTTCTACATACATTAAACAGGGAAAGTGATATTCCACAGTAGTTTTTAGGAGTTTGAGCATTATCGAGGTAACCCTTGAATTCTTCTGGGAAAGGGTCTCCTATTATGGAGCACAAGAGGGGAGGGGAGGGGAGGGGAGGGGAGGGGAGGGGAGAGGAGAGGAGAGGAGAGGAGAAGTGGATGGGAAGGGAGAAGGAACTGGAGAAAGAGGCTATAAATTTTATTTTTTTACTGCATTTTTTAAAATTATTTTATTGTTGTTCAAGTACAGTTGTCTGCAATAGTGCAGAAGCTATAAATTTCAAACCTAGGATTTACCAATAAACAGATGATGGGTCAAACCATTTCGGTGAGTGAGATGGCCCAGGAAGAGATGTACAGTGAGGGGACAGGGACCACCCTGGGGACAATACATTTCTACAGACAGAGCAGCCTTCAAAGGAATGCTTTTAAGTCGCAAAAAGACTGAACCAGACAGCTTAGGTGTTTGCTCCATGGTCCCATTCATTCAACCAACACTGAGACAAAGATCTAAGTGTTCGCATTCTAGATACAAGCCACGTGGGCCACCCTGGAAGAGCGCACTGCTAGGGTCACAGCCCCCCAGACAGCCTCTGCCTGCAGCAAGGTCTCTGGCCCGCCCCACAGTAGGGTGGGAGTCACGCAGTGCCATTCGCAGCGTTCTGGCCTATGGAAAAGATCGGTCTGCATTAGATTCTCTGCCCTTGCAGTCTCTTTCACCATTTCAAAAAATGTTCTTCAACGGAGATCTGATTTTTACTAACAAACAAAGAAATGAGATGCATACCTGAAAAGGAAAAGAAAAGATGGGGCTGGATAGAGTTGGAATGATGAAGAAATCTTCCTGTTTACAGCTGTGGCTGCGCTGGAGGCTGTGTGGGGCTCCGGGGCAGGAAGCTGCTGTTGGCCTGCCATCCGTTAGCTGCTGCAGCGAGATATGTGTAGAGGTAGAAAAATTATAAATTAAGATGCAGGGAAACTCAGAGGACATTCAGTTCAATATGAACTGATAACATATTATACCATTTAACTTTTAAAGATGAGTAAGTCCCCAAATTGAGTTAGGATGGGAAGGGCTAACTTTGTAACTTCTCTTCCCATAATGTCAAAATATTTTCCATTAAAGATAAAAAGGCCCACCATATTTTCACTTGCTCTAATGACACATTTTTATGCTATCCTGGTGAACGAGTCTGATTTTACATTTGTTAGTTGTGAAACTTCTATTTCTCCTGCTTCGTAACTTGAAGGAATGTTTAGTATTCTGGGCTCACACTGTGAAATATAATAGAGAAAATTGCCCATCTTTGTAGGATAATTCTTTTATTGAATAGTTGACTTTTAAAAAGTCTTTAAACAGAGAATTTATTCATTAAATCTAACCATTTGCATAAAACAATGTTCTCCCTCCATTCAGTCCTTTTTTTTTTTCTTCCCAATTTTTGCATCAAAGGTAGAACTCAGTCCGGTTCACTGTATACCTCTCCCCGTGACGTTCAAGATTCTAAACTCAGAGAGCCAGGAGATAAGCAGCAGCGGTTTCCCATAGTGTCTTCCACCTGAAGACACTACACATCCTTCGTGTGCCAGCTGAAACTCCACCTCCAGGGAAACAGAGCTGGTTCACAGGGAGTTTTCTGTGCCTTTGTAATACCTCTTCACTCTGGGAGAAATTTGCCAGCATGCTTCTTTTTCTACCGTACTTTTTAGATTTTTCTATTACAGTTGACACTCAATATTATTTTATACCTGTTTCAGGTGAACTGGCATAGGAGTTAGATATTTATACAATTTACGAAGGGGTCTCCCCAGTAAGTCTAGTACCCACCTGGCTCCATACACAGTTATTACAACATTACTGACTATATTGTCTAAGCTGTACTCCACCTCCCTGTGACTGCTCTGCAATTCCCAATCTGTATTTCTCAATCCCTTCGCCTTTTCACCCAGTCCCTCAACCCACCAACTCCCCTGCCTCTGACAACCATCAGTTCGTTCTCTGCATCTATGCATCTGTTTCTGGTTTGTTTATTTTATTCTTTAGATTCCACATATAAGTAAAATCATATGGTACTTGTCTTTCTCTGACTGACTTATTTCTCACTCAGCATAATACCCTCTATGACCATCCATAGTATCACAAATGGTAAGATTTTTTTTTCTGATGGCCAAGTAGTATTTCATTATATATATATTTGCTGCAGCTTTATCCAACATTCTGTTGATGGGCATTTGGGTTGCTTCCATATCTTAGCTGCTGTAAATAATGCTGTACTGAAAATAGGGGTGCATATTAGTGTTTCAAATTAGTGTTTTGGATTTCTTCAGATAGTCAGAACCGTGGGTCCTAAGGTACTTCTATTTTACCTTTCTGAGGAATCTCCAAAATTTTTCCATATTGGCTGTACCAATTTGCAAGGCCACGAACAATACATGAGGGTCCCCTTTTCTCCATATGCTTGCCAACACTTGTTTTTTGTTACTTTATTGACGACAGCCATTCTGAGAGGTGTGAGGTGATAGTTCGTTCTGGTTCTCTCTTTTTCTCTTTTTTTGTCTTCTTTTGTCTTTTTTCATTTTGGTTATGACTCACTTCTCTCTGATTATTAGTGATGTTGAGCGTTTGTCATGCCCATTGTCCATCTTCTTCAGAGAAATGCCAGTTCAGGTCCTCTCTCGGTTTTTAATTGGATTGTTTGTCTTTAAAGATTTTGTTTATTTATTTTCAGAGAGGAGAAGGGAGGGAGAGAAACATCAATGTGTGGTTGCCTGTCATGCACCCCCCACTGTAAAATCTTCGAGCCTAGATTGCTTTGGGTAGTATAGACATTTTAATGATGTTAATTCTTCCTATGCATGAGCACAGTATATGCCTCCATTCGTTTGTATCTTCAATTTTTCTTCAATATCTTATGCTTTACCATGCACAGATCTTTATCTCCTTAGTTAAATTTATTTCTAGGTATTTTTTCATACAACTGTGAATGGGACTGTTTTCTTAATTTCTCTTTCTGAGTCCTAGCATTTTTCTTACATGTGAACACATCTGTCTGTGTAGTCTTTCAGGGAAGGAAAAATATCATGCTCTTCCTTGTATCTCTAGCCATTAGCTCATAACTAATCTCAGAAGTACCTAATAAATATTTGTGTAAGAAATACAGAATGGATATATAAATGAACTTGCAAATAACTGAATTATAAAAACTCGATTTGGAACTGGTATTTTTATTAGCTGTACTACCTGGAGCAACTCACTTCACTTCTCTGAGCTTCAATTTCCTTACCATAAAAAAAGTGAAACAGGTCCTGGCTGTTGTAGTTCAGTGGATTGAGCACGGGCTCAAATTCCCAGTCAGGGCACATGCCTAGGTTGCAGGGCAGTTCCCAGCGGGGGACACATGAGAGGCAACCATACATTGACATTTCTCTCCCTCTCTCCTTCCCTTCCCCTCTAAAGATAAATCAATCGACTCTTTTTAAAAAGAGAGAAACAATGAACTGCCTAGTGAACTTCTCAGGGCTTCAGAAAGCATCACTTAATACTATTTCTGAAAGATCCTGATCAATGAATGGTAAAGCGCTATCCAAATGTTAGTTACTGTCCAATGTGTGGACAGAAACATAAAAACCTGGCCAAGTGTACGGCAGGGACAGGAAACTAATTCCACAAGTCTAGGAATGCTGTTATTGTGGACTTACATCCCACAACAAAATCCTAAGAAACATCCTTGAGTTCTCCTTCACTCCTAACACTGAATAAGAACCAGTTCACCTGTTTCACCATCACTGCGAACAATACAACATGAACAATTTTACATTCAAGGCTCTACCCCTTCTGGTAGCAGCAAGTCCTTCTCCTGCCTCTATATCCCATCTCCCCATAATTCACCATGACCTACAAGCACTACCCAATCCAAGGGGTGGGAGCAGGGTGGGAAGGATAGTCTCAGTTCTTCATACGACCACCAACTAGAGAACCAACTAGAGAACTGCTAACGGAATCTTCACCCAATTCTCCTGTTGTAAACCAATCCTATACAGGTGACTAATCTGAAGAGGCTAGTTCATAACCCATCTCAGGCTACAAGGCATGGCACATCACATGATCTGTTAGGTTCATTTGAAATAAGGTATAGTTCAGGATCAATGCTCTTACTGATGTTGTCTGAATGATCTATTCATTGTTGAAAGTGGGATATTAATGTCCTCTGCTATTACTGCATTGCTGTCTATTTCTCCCTTTAGATCTATGAATAATGGCTTTATACATGTAGGTGCTCTGACACTGTGTGCATATATATTTATTATCATTTCCTTCTGACGTATCAGCCTATTATCATTGCATAATGACCTGCTTTGTCTCTTATTGCATTTTTTACTTAAATTCTATTTTGTCTGACATAAATAATAGCTATCCCTGTCCTCTTTTGCTTTCCATTTGTATGAAATGCCTTTGTCCATTTCTTTACTTTCAGCCAAAGGGTTTCCTAAGCTAAAGTGTGCCTCTTGTACACAGTGTATAGTTGGGTCTTTTTTAAAAAAACCATTCAGCCACTGTACTTAGTTTGATTGGCATATTTAATGTATTTATATTTAGAGTAATTACTGATAGGTGAGTACTTACCCTTGCCATTTTGTTCACTGTTTTCTGGGAGATATTTTGTTCCTTTCTTCCTCTCTTCCTTCCTCCCCCTGTGATGGATGATTTTCTATTGTGGTATGCTTTGATTCCTTCTCTCCACCTTTGCCTACATCTACTATAGGTTTTCACTTTTTGGTTAGCATGATAAAATATCCTATAAGTCTACTTTAAGTTTATAATAACTTTGCTTGCATACAAAAGCTCAACATTTTTACCCCCCTCCCAATTTATATTTGTGGCATCACAATTTACATCTTTTGATATTGTGCCTCATCAACAAATTATTTTAGTTATAATTATTTTTAATACTTTTGTTATTTAATCTTTACACTAGAGTTTAAATGACTTATACATACCACCATTACAAATGCAACATTACAGTGCATTCTGAATTTGACTATATATTTACCTTTACCAGTACATTTTACACTTTCTTTTTACTTTTATACTTTCTTTTATCATTTCATGTTTCTAGTGTCCTTTCTCTTCAACTTGAATAATTCCCTTTAGCATTTCTTGTAAGGTAGGTTTAGTACGGATAACGCCATCAGCATTATTTGCGGGGGGAATTCCTTGTATGTGATGAAATTCTTTTCTCTTAATCTTTTCAACATGCTCTGCCTTGAATATGTGAGTTTTATTAAGCTGTGTCACAGTGAAGCCTTCATTGGGTAGAACCTGATCAGGAACCTTTGACCTTCATGTATCAATACCTGAAAAGTCCGTATCTTTCTCCAGGCTTTCTTCATTCCTTTTCATTCTTTTTCTTTTTCTCTCCTCTGACTGGATAATTTCAAATAACCTGTCTTCCAGTTCCCTTAATATTTATTCTGCTCAGTGGAGTCTGCTGTTGAATCCATGGCATTTCATATTTAAGTTTTTGTATTCCTCAGTTCAAAAACATGATTATTTAATGTTTTCTTTGTTGCACTTCTCATTTTCCTCTTGTACTGTATTCTGGATTTTGTTAAAATGTTAATCAGTGTTCTCTTGTAACTGAGTTTCTTTAGAACAATTATTTTGAAGTCTTTGTCAGGCAACTTATGGATGTCCATTTCTTTGCGGTCAGTCACTGGAAGTTTATTGGATTCCTTTGGTAGTGTCATGTTTCCCTTACTCATCATTATCTGTGTAGCCTAAATCTATGCATCTGTACACTCCAGGAAGCAGTCAAGTCTTCCAGATTTATGGACTTACTGTAGTAAGAAAAAACCTTCACCTGTGGGTCAGGGCATGTGGGAACATGCTGTGGTCTTTGGTCTAGCAGTGTATGGTACCAAGTGTGCAGGCATGGTGTTTCATTGGCTCAGGAAGCTGTTTTCCACAACATTGATAACTGAATGATCCTTTGTGGTGGGAGCTGCAGGCTGTCTGTGGTGGTTGCAATGGATGTTGGGGTCCTTAGAGGTATCGCCAGGTCCTGAGGTGAGGAAACAGGGCTGGTGGTAGTTCTGACCTGAGGTGATGGTATGCACATGCTCAGTTGTGGGCACTACATGTACGTGTGTGCCAGGGGCATGCAGATACATGTCTGTAGGGGTTAGCTACAGGTATGTGCATGGCAGTAGAGTTCTGTGACAGGCATACAAGTGGGTATTGGAGCCTGGATTTTGGGGGTGCACTCATGTGTCCACAGAGGACATGTCTGTTTGATAGTGCAGACCCTGGGTGTCTTACAGGCTGGAGAGAGGGAAAGGAGAGCAAGGAGGGGAAGCAGGCAGCTGGTGCCTGCAAATGCAAAATCTCTGGGGCACTCACTCATTGGTTAAGAGCTGGATGGGATCTGTAATGGCTATGCTGGCCACTGGTTCCCTCAGTGGCAAAAGCTGCTTAGATCCTCTGTAGAGCAGTCTGCTGCAATCAGTGAAAAGGTACTCAGAGATCAAAGCTGCAGGGGTACACAGCCTTTACAAGGCCTATTGGGGGTCCTCAGTGATAAAGGCTGCTAGGGCCCTCTGCAGAGCAGGCCCTGGAACAGCATTCACTCATACTGCATGGCTAACACTGGTAGTCCCTGCCCTTCTTCCTCATTCCCAGCCATTTCTGGATGTCTCAGCTACGCCATTTTCCGGGTGGAGGAAACCAAAGTGGGTCTTTTGTACAGTGTCCTGAAAGGCTGGGGAAGGTGGTTGCTCACCCTATTTTCCTTCTCCCTGCAAGAAGAACTTGGGCCAGGGAGCTCTGAGCAGTGCTGACCAGGCACCGGGGTAACATAGGTAAAATTAAATGATCTTCCTATCTTTCCGTGTACAGATATTCCCAGGTTATTTTGTCCACTGTGTCATTGACACTCAACTGGACTCCTGAGCTGTCCCAGAGCTGTGTTTGTTTGTAGATAGCTGTTGTTCTTTGTCAGGGGGGACAGAGGCTTGGGTCTCCTGCTCCACCATCTTGGTGATGCCAATCCCCATTTTCATGCACTTTAATTCTACAAATAATTTAAACTCAAGCCATAAAAACTACTGCTTTGTACAGTATTTATTGGCATGTCTTTACTGAATGTGTATTTTTTCATGTTCTTCATTCCCTCCCACATTTTCATGTTTCCATATAGTATCACTTCATTCCCGCCTGAAAAACATCCCTTCAGTATTTCTTTAGGAGAAGGCCTGCAGGCAATTAATTTCCTTAATTGTTGCCTGAAAATGTCTTTACCTCTATTTTTGAGGTATATTTTCGCCACACATAAAATTTTAGCTGTTATTCTTAAATATTTTTATTTTTAAAAATATTTTATTTATTTATCTTCAGAGTGGAAGAGAAGGAGAGAAGTATCAATGTATGGTTGCCTCTTGTGAGTCCCCTGCTGGGAACTGGCCTGCAACCCAGGCATGTGCCCTGATTGGGAATCGAACCGTGATCCTTTGGTTCGCAGGCCCGTGCTCAATCCACTGAGCTATGCCAGCCAGAGCAGCTGTTATTCTTTATAAGTAGTTTAAAGATGAAGTTCCATTGCTTTCTAGTTTCAGTTGTTTGATAAAACATTTGCTGTCCTGCATATTTTTGCTTTATTGAAGGTAATGTATCTCCTGTAACCACTTTTAAGCTTTTCTAATTGGTTTTGCCTTAGTTTATCAGCTGTTTTTCCATGATGTGCATTAAGTGTGGTTTCCTACCCTTTTTTTCCCTGCTTGGGAATTTTCTGAGCTTCTTGAACTTCTGGATTGTTCTTTCATCATTTCTGAACAAATTCTCAACTATTACCTCTTCAGATTGCTTTCAATTACATAAATGTTAAAGCATTTGAGTGTCTCGCATGTCTCTTTTACTCAAATCTTTCTCGGCCTTTTTCTCTGATTTAGTTTCAGCATTTTCAACTGATCCATATCCCAATTCATTAATCCTGCATTGTGTTAAGGCCCTGTGCTGCTAAACTCATATAGGAAGTTAATTTCAGGTATTACATTTTTCAGTTCTAAACTTTGTACGTGGTCATTATTTAGATTCCAATTGTTTGAAATTTTCCATCTTTTCATCAATTTTGTCCTCTTTCTTGATTTTGAATATCTTATAGAACATTTTTAGAGTTCTTATCTGCTAACTTCAGTATCAGCAACATCTGTGGATCCATACCTAATTTTCCTCTTAAATTGCCAGCCATACCAATCTTGCCTCTTTGCATATGTAGAGACTATTTTATTTTATTGTGTGCCAGTGCGTATAGAAAATCCAGAGATTCCATGGAGAAAAAAAGTCTCTTTTATTTCATTAGTCAATTAAGGTGAGTAGCTAATCAACTCAATCCAATCAGTAGTTGTGTTTGATCAGAGATCTATTACAAGTTTAGTAAGACTCTATATACTTCTGGTATGTTCCTGTTCCTAGATTCTGGAAGCACTGATCTCCTTGGAAGCTAACAAAAGACAGTTTGGACTCTCAGAAGTTTTCATCCTGTGCCTTTAGCCTCCTACCTCATTCGGCTTCAAACCTTTGTAAATGTCTTGGAAGGGGAAACCAGCCAGGTTTGAAGCAGAGTTCCTCCCGGCAGCACTGTACAACTGAGAGATCTCGGTATGCATTTTAGAAGGTCTTGTGCTAGCTCTCTCATTTCTTGTGCAGCCATATCTACGAAAATACCCCAAGGTGAAAACTGTGTGCATTGAAGGCCCCTTAATGTTTCAATTTGTCATATAGCACTATGCAACTGCTAAAAGGTTGCTGACTTCTGTCCCCAAGCAGAAGCCCTTTGCCTGAACCAACCTGATCCATAGCCGGCCCCCAGATAAACAAATGGATGGCAATTTTCAAGTCATTTTGGAATAATTTTTTTTTTGTAATTTTAGTCCATCCACACCTTGTTTTCACAGTTCTCTGAACCCTTTAAACTGATTTTTGTGATGTATCCAGTTTTGTCTAGGGTCTGCGGCAACCTATTTCATTTTACTATTATATGAAAGTCTAGTTTTTACAATACAATGCAATTTCATTTTGCTTATTGTGTGAAGCTGCATGTTGTTAAATGTTTATTTGCACCTTCTTTTCCATTAAATTTTAAAGTTTTGCCCTTTTTTTTCTGTCTCATCATTTTCACATTTTCTCTGTATTGTGGATATTAGTCCTTATTTTGAGATATGTCACAGATAATGTTTTTCCAGTGTTCTCTTTTGCTTTATGCTTTTGTAAAAATGAATATATTTTCACTTTTTTTCTTTTAATGTGAATTTGATGGCTTTTGGGTTTTGTTAAATACATAAGTCTTCTCCACTCCAACTTAACACAGAAGTTATCCCTTGTTTTCATCAATATTTTATTTCCTTTTTTGATACTTGAAAGTTTGACCCAAAACAAATTGATACTGATAATAGGTACATTCTCCCTTTTCTACTCTGCATTGGGTTTTCTAAGACCATACCTTGCTGAGGTGGACTTTCATTACAATGTACTAACATCTTGTATGTTTTGGGTCCCATTTCTGAACTTTCTATTCTATTGGACTGTTTGTTTATTTGTGCACTAGAAACACACTTTTACTTATTGATATTTTACTATGTATCTTAATATCTAGTAGGGTGAATCTGTACTCCCCACTGTGCTTTTCTTTTTCAGAGTTCTCGTGGCTTTTCTGGCCAACAGATTTTTCCACCAGAATTTTAGAATTAGCTTGGCTTATTCTAAAGAAAACTTATTGGTATTTTTATTCGGATTGGGTTGTATCTATAAACAGAACTGACGACGATATTGAGTCTTCCTGTCTATGAATATTACATGCATTATTACTTTTCAGTCTTTGGGGGAATTCTTTAGTAGTATTTAAATGTTTTCTTCACTCAGATCTTCCACGTTTCTTGTTATGGATACTTTCCTGGCTACTATAATTATGATATATTTTCTTTCTTATATAGTCCCATTTTGAAGACAACAGATTGGACTGAACTTTACAGTGCTTGAAAATGTGGCTGCTCTTCTACACCTAAGAGTACCAGAAGAGCTATAGAGATGTACAAGAAATACTGTTTGAGTAGGAAAAGAAGACTCTTTTCACTGAGTTCAGCCCATTTAATAAAAATGGGCAAGATTCACTGAAGGAGTTCAAACTACCCTTCTCCCTAAATTCTCTTTATAATTAATCCAAAATAAAAACCTGTGAGTCTTCCTTGACTATTCCCTCTCCTTCTACTGACCATCTATCCATGATTTTTATAGTGGGCATCAAAATCACATTTGTAGCTATAAAACTTCATACAGCCAGGTTCTACCCTCGATCATTCGGGTTTGGGTCCAGAGCAAAGCTAGGCATCAATGTGGACATCTAAGTGTAAACTCACACATTCAACTCCCGTGCCTCTGATCCCCCAACTTTTAAGAATCATGAATAAATTACAAACTAAGTCCTGTTGACCGCACATCCTAAATACCTCTGCAATGCATTTCTTCATTTTCACTCCTGCTGATTTGAATCAATACTCCATCCCTCGCCTAGACCACTCTAGCAATCTCCTCACTGCTATTCCGGAACCTACACTTTGTCCCTTACCATCCAGCCTCCAAACAGCTACCAAGGACATCTAGGTAAAATAAAGATCAGACTGTATCACTTGCCACAATTAATTCCTTCAAAACTTCTCATCTATGATTCCTAAACATCCATCCAGTGACCAGTGCTGGTCCATAAGTTTCCAAATCGGTGTGCTGCACAATGGGACTGAGGAAAATAAAGGCAGTATGGTGATTTTTCTTTCATAAAATCAAATTTATTCAGTTTAAATTATCTGCATTCTATGATTAGACATTTAGTATCAACATATTCTGTTTTATACAACAATGGTGCCACTTTTAAACATTCTTACATGACAAGACATAAAGTTGTGAAATCCATGCTAGCCTTCCCAATTTTTTAAATTATATCTGCCCACATGATCAAAGTCTGGGAACCACTGACTGCAGGGTCAAGTACAAGCTCCTTAATGTGACACACAGTGTGGAAATTCTGCCACCTGACACACATGTACACACCAAGGTTGGCTCTTTACTTAAATTCCTTAAAGCTACATGTCATTAATCAGCATCTTCCTTTGTAAAATAAAAACTTACACTAACATTAGTTCAGCAGAATTATGTGCAAAGTACTATGCTAGACGGTATACAAAGGTAATCAATACAGATAAAGAGCCCTGCCCATTAAGAAGGTTAAAAGGTTTACATTTTGAAGTCAACAGCCCTGACTGCAAACCAGAGTTCACTACAGTACATGCCTATAATTAGCTAATAAATTCTAATTACAGTCATTGCAAAGAAGTATGGTGTACCTCAGAGGGGACTTGACCTGGTCTTGGAGGGTCAGAGGTTTCCATGAAGAAGTGAATTAAGAACCGAGACTTGAAAGACATACGAGTATGAAACTAGGTGAAGAGAGGAGGCGTGGAGAGGAACAGCTTGGGTAATGGGAACAGCGTGTGAAGAGTTTGAGGTAGGCGGCAAAATGTGGTACTGGAAGAACTGACGGGACGTTAGTGACTATTGACCACAGGGACAAGAGCAGAATCCTAGCCAGCCTCAATGACGTCATAGCTCACATGCCACATATGGATTCTGCTCTTTATTCTAAAAGTAATGGGGAGCCACTGAACGAACACAGAGACAAAAAGATGATGCGTGGCTTTGCAGCAGATCCGATTTGAGCTTGAACAACTGTGGCTCCTGTTTCAAGGGCAGAAGTGAAAAAGAAAGTAGGAGCACAAACCATGGAGACAAGTTAGGAAGCTGCTGAAAAAGTCCAGGTAAGAAGTAACAGTAGCATGGAATAGGGAGGTAGCCATGAAACTGGAAGCTTGATAAACTTAAAAGATACTTAGGAGGACAGACTGACAGAATCTTGTACTTTAATACTAACAACCACCTGTTTTATAGTCCTAAGCAAACATTGAGCTCTTTTATTTATCACTGTCTTACAATGACCTATCCTCCTTCCTCCAAAATACCCCTGATTTTTACATTTTTAAAACTAACGTCATGGATAAGCATTATATTGGCTTTGGAGGGCAGCCGAAACAAAATGCCACAAATTGTGTGGCTTAAAACAACAGAAATGAATTGTTTCACAGTTTTGGAGTTTAGAAGTCTGAAGCGAAGATGCAGGCAGGGTCACGTGACCTCTGAAATCTGTAAGGGAATCATTCCTTGGCTCTTCCTAGCTTCCTGTGTTTTGTTGGCAATCTTTGGAACTCCTTGGCTTGCAGCTACTCAACTGCCACGTCTGCCTACATTGCCACACTGCGTTCTCCCTGTCTGTCTGTCTTCACATCTTCTTATAAAGACACCAGTCATATTGGATTAGAGACCCACACTATTCCAGTATGACCTCATCTCAACTAATCACGTCTTACAGGACTCTTTCCAAACAAGGTCATATTTTTATCTCAACATATCTTTTTAGGGGGACACAATTCAAACCCTAACAAAATGCCTATCAGCCCTGAGTGGTGTGGCTCAGTGGATTGAGCGCCAGCCAGCAAACAAAAAGGTCGCAGGTTTGATTCCCAGTCAGGCTACGTGTCTAGGTTGTGGGCCAGGTGTCCAGATGGGGGCGTGCGAGAAGCAGCTGATCAGTATTCCCCTCGCATGTTTCTCTCCTTCTCTTTCTCCCTTCCTTCCCCTCTCTCTAAAAATAAACAAATAAAATCCTTTTTTTTCAGTGCCTACGTCAAAACTCTTAAATAGGGGTAAACAGTAGAAGGTAAAAAAGTCTCCCTCTCAATAACCTAAGCCTAAGCCACTCAACACAGGTTATTAAAAACAGCATCAACATCATCTGTCAGCTTGGTAGATGTACAGTCTCAGGACCCACCCAGACCTGCTGAATAGGAATGTGCAGTTGAACAAGACCCCAGGTGATCTGCATGTACTTCAAAATTTGAGAAACAACGGCATATTGCACTGTTAACAGAAAGACACCAGTGACAAAAAAACGGAATCTACTGAGTCATGACCCCCGAAATGGCCAAGTTGATTTGCTGCTTGCTGGAAGGAGGTGGCTCCCCAGCTTGGCTGCATGTCAGAATGAGCTGAGGACCTTTTAAACTCATGCCAAGGCCCGAGGCAGGACCTAGACCAACTGGACCAGAATCTTTGGGGTGAGTGTAGGATTGGCAAATCCCCTTAAGAAGTCTTGGGGTGATTGCTAAATACAACCATGGCTGAGAATTATTAGGGTAGAGCAAGGTCTGGAGGGAACAGAAGGGGAAATTAATGTTTAATGGGTACTGAGTTTCAGTTTTGCAACATGAGAAAAGTTTGTTAATATATATATTGCAGAACCATGTAAATCTACTCTACACTACTGAAGTACACATTTAAAAATAATATGATAAATTCAATGTGATGTGTTTACCACAATACAACAGACAAAATAAAATATATGGATATGTTATTTTAATTTTTTAAATAGATTTTGTTTTCTAACACGGTTTTAAATATAACTATTTTATGCACTGACCAACAGAAAAAAACTATTTTCCCATCAATATATATTTCAAAATCACATGATTTAAATATCTTACACCCCTTTTTACTATCCCAAGTGCTCTGGTTTGAACCTCTTTCCTTGTGTATACATTTCCCCCCGGGCCTTTCCTCATGGGAGAAAGCAATAGATGATCCCCAAATCATCAGACAAAATGCCACCAGATGCCACCACCTAATCCACAAACCCCCTCAACATGAATATCCTTAGCCTTTACCAGATGCCCAAAGCCCCAAATTCAGAACTCCTGCCTGCAGATGGCATCCCTGCATATGCTGCCCTATGAGGGTGTTCCCATGGAACCCTAGGAATTCTTCTATGAATCACCTGCCTGCCGCCTACAAGTCTGTTCCATTGTCTCTCCCATTAAGACCGCAAGCTTTTTGGAAACCAAGAAGAGTCCTATGTGTCTTCATTTCTCCAGCACCTACTTACACCCCTGGGCACGACAATGTTTCCAGCGAAACACCAATAAACACACGACCAAAGGAAAGAACTTTATATCCCCTTCCATTTGATATGCCAGTGATATCTTTAAAGAGATGAAATGTTTTCTATCGGCCCATCATTTGGAAGGATGAGAGAATGCAAGCAGTGAAAAAAGAAAACAGAATTCTACTCTTTATCTTCTCAAGTGACCTAGTGGCCATGGACTCAAGATGTAAGTTTTCTAGACTAGACACCTCACAACTTTGCCTGAGATTCCAAGCTCTATGCAGCTATTGCCAGGTGATCACAAACACTTCAGAGCATCTCCAGGCCCCCTAGAGATGTCTCAAAGACAAGCTACTTAAGGGTTATATAAAGAACAGACACCACATTTCAGAAACCCCCAAATACAAACGAGCAATGGAAAACGCAGCAATTCTGGAAAGCAATGGTTCTAACAAAGGCAACTAAAGGAAATAAGGAAGAGATTCAGGTATTTAAATACAATTGGAGGAAAGTGGGCAAGAGATGAAATTCAGCTGACGCCATCAATCAACTCCAAGAACTCGCTCATTACAGAATTTAAGATAGTGTGGTCCGTATTCCCCCAATATTTCAATTACATTAACAAATTTGTATTTTTTATTGAGTATACATTTCTCATCATCTTTTTTATAGTATTTTGTGAATATGAAAAAGTCAGAGGGCACACAGTGTTTGATTACAAACTGACTCTACAGGTCAAATAGCATAGTGCTAAAAGACTGAAGGGTCTGGAGCTACGCTGGACCTGAATCTCAGCTCTGCTCCTTACTAGCTATGTGACCTTGGACATGTTATTTAACCTTTGTTATTTAACCTTTATATATCAGTTTCTTGATATATAAATCAGAGATTGTTAATAGCAGACATGTGAGAGTAGCATTATCTAACAGAACTTTCTGTGACCATGGAAATGTTCTATTCTATTCTGCCTAAATGGCACCCACTAGCTGCATGTGGCTATTCAGTATTTGAAATGTGGCAAGTGTAACTAAGAACATTTTAATTTAAGTTAACTTAAATATAAGTTAAAACAATCCGTGGCTAGTGGCACAGTTTTATACGGCTGTAAGGATCACATGGGCTAAGCATTGAAATCAATGTCTGGTATGCAATTATCAATAATTTTGAGCTATTCCTATTTCTCAGTATGCCACATCATTAAAAACATCATATGCAAATGTGGATTACAATTTTCTTCAACTCTTTCTGTGGATAATTATTTGTCCTATTTATACTTCCAGGCTATTTCTTTCCCCTTCCAGAACAGTCTGCGCAGCAAACCCCGCCTCCCCTTCCTGGGCCCAACACATGCGCTGCATGCTCATTTTCCCTGAAGATCTTGCGAACTATCAAGGGCACCTTTGGTCCTGGCTCCCTTCCGATGCAACCAACCCCCCATCGCTGCCCCTAAATGCTACAGTCTTTCAAATGTTAGTGAAGTATCTTCAGCTCCTGTTTGGATAACTTTAAAGAGGATTTTATTATTGCACTTGACATACCCAAATTACTCATTCTGAACCTGAAAATATCTCATCAGGCTTACAAACAGTACAGTAAAAATTCCCATAATCTTGTTTTGTTTTGTTTCCGCTTTTTTTAAAAAAAGATTTTATTTATTTATGTTTAGAGGGGAAGGAAAGAAGAGAGGGAGAGAAATATCCATGTATGGTTGCCTCTCGTGCGTCCCCTGCTGGGAACTGGCCTGCAACCCAGGCATGTGCCCTGACTGGGAACCAAACGGATATCCTCTGCTTCACAGCCACACTCCATCCACTGAGCTACACCAGCCAGGGCTAATCTTGTTTTTTAAATGACGTTAGAATGAAGTTAGAAGGGGTTATCATTTGCTTCCCTAGTATATACTAAAAGATAACCCCTTGTGTTCTAGCACATATTTGTTGCCTTTGAAAAGGCTACAAGCTCTGAATTAATAATGCTGTGCAGCTCTTTTGATACAGGAATACTATTTCCAAAACCATCCCACAATTTCAAATCAGCTTTGTCTAGCACAAGGACTCGTAGAACAATCGAAATTGATAAAAATTTTTCTTCCTACTAGACAGGATATAGCTGAGGATATGAGAACAGTTGTCAGAAGAGAATCACAAGTCTGAATTCTTCTTGTATCCCAGAAACACAAAAGATATGGCCCAGACATTCATAATTTTATATTCTAACACAGGAAATATGAAGAAATGGGTTAAATAATCTGACATATACCTCTAACCCAATGAGGAAGGCATAATTGAACAAGTAGCCTGGTGTCATATTAAGGGAGAGAGAAAAGATGATTTTTTTAAAAACTAAAAAAAAAAGCTGATCTCAAATAAAATACTATGTGATATGAGCTAATTTGAGTTGTGAGCTAAAAAACCAGGAAAGAAGCCTAGTGAGCCAGGGAAAGGCATGAAAGGCGCATGCGGGAGTCAGAGGGTGTGCGCTCCTTCCTCCCCTCCTTTCAGCAAACACAAGAGCCCCGCCTCTGCGGTAAATTCTTCCTGTCCTGGGACTGTGTGTGTACAACAGGCAGCTTTGTTCTCCGGGGTTTTTTTCCCATTTCCAGGAGTAAGAAATTATTTCCCCCACAAGTAATAGAAACCTTGATTTCTGTTAACAAGTTGTTTTTTCTGAAGTGAGAGGCAGTCCCAGGAAAGGGTGAGTTTAGGCTTGATCTGTGGCACAATAAAACAATCATGCAGTCTATAGTGTAAAACCTAATTTCCTGTGATTATATGGTAACTCAACTTTTTATTTCATTAATGTTTTAAAGATTTTATTTTTATAGACAGAGAGAAAGGAGGGAAAAAGAAAGGGAGTGAAACATCAATGTGTGGTTGCCTCTTGTGTGCCCCCCACTGGGGACCTGGCCCACAACCCAAGCATGAGCCCTGACTGGGAATCGAACCAGTGACCTTTTGGTTCACAGGCCCACACTCAGTCCACTGAGTTACACCAGCCAGGGCTCAACTTTTTTTTTAAAAAGATTTTATTTATTATTTATTTTTTAGAGAGGAAAGGAAGGAGAGAGAGAGAAATATCAATGTGTGGTTGCCTCTGGTGTGTCCCCTGCAGGGAACTGGCCTGCAACCCAGGCATGTGCCCTGACTGGGATTGAACCGCGATCGTCTGGTTCGCTGAACCGCGATTGTCTGGTTCGCAGACCCGCGCTCAATCAACTGAGCTACACCAGCCAGGGCCAGGGCTCAACTTTTTAAATTAGGGCCACCTACTTCTCTCCAGCTGGACAGAGAGGAAGCCTCTTTCTTGCCAAAGAACTAAGTGCTTCTCCTCAGTCAAACTGGACCCAGTGCAGTTAGGACTGGGACCCAGTCCTATGCTCATCCCAAACCAGTAACAGTCACTAGAGAAATGTCTTAGACTAACTGGCATAGACGAGTCAGGACCAACTTCTGGAACTAGGAAGGGAGTCCACTTCCCCAATCACATGAACTGCGGGAAAGGAACTTTTTTGAAAAAAAATGAGAGTTCTGGTACAAGAAAAGGAAGGAATCAATATGCAACAGGAAATCGATAGAGTGCACTACACTTCTCTCCCACTCCAGACGGACTGGGTATCTAGTGCTAACTGCTTCGGTGGATTTACCAATGGTATCCTTTACTGGCCCATAACACTACTTATACTTTCAGAGTCACTGTTGCGGTGGGGAAATTGATAATTAAAGATGAAGTTAAAGATGCTAAAGAAATTTGCTAGCTGGACTCAAGACAATTACGTTGAGCTACGGTTGTACACATGGGTACTGTGTCCAGTGTAGCTCGTCACAGTGTAGCACAGGAAAAATGCGAACAGCGCAGGCCCAGAAGGTGTCTGATTTTCTGGCCTTATGACCATTTACTACCTGAATAGTACCTGCTACCCCACTGAATAAAAAACCAACAGGATTATCAAAATAAGGTCCTAGAAAGTGGCCTGACCACCATTAGTGCTAGGAAGATACTCAACACAATAGGGTAGGGCTATTTGGTTAAAGCAGTAAGCGATTCAAGGGACAGGCTGAGGAAGCTGTAAAAGAGAAAACAGAACAAACCCTCGAAGGGTTCAATGATGTGTACTGTTTACGGCTCAGCATTCTCTACATTGCACCGGACTGTCTTTAGCAGTGAAATCCCAAAGTTCCAAAGTTTCAAAGTTCCCTGGATGGGGTTATCCAAGAAACAGCTTTTGGTCACTCCATTAGCAGGGACACGGATGTTTTTTACAAGTTTGAGTACAAGTAAGAAAAAAGGGATACCTTTCAATATCTGATACTGTCCAAACTTTTAGGGAAAAAATAAAAGAACAAAGGAAGGAAGGGAAGAGAAGAGGGAAGAAAGAAGGGAAACAAAACTTTATGAAGACAATAAAAGATTCATTTGTGTATTATTAGAATTCTTAAAGGGTCTGCTGATTTTCAAAATCTGGTAACAAGGGGACAGGTTCAAGTTGCTTGCATTCGCCCACTTAATTGGTTTAACATTCTTTTCCATATTGGGGACACTACTACTAATTACTCTTCATGGTTTGCTGTGAATGATGAAACCATATATACGTATGATGTGGACATAAACGTGTATGTGTATATGTGTGTGTTTCAAGCTTATTGTTTTGCATGTAGTTGATGGTCAATAAATGTTACATGTCCTCCTCCTTCCCCCAACCTGGTCACCCAACTGAATAATGCCAGACCTGAGCTGGTTTGCACACATTTCCTTAGCTGAAGGATTGTGAGGCCAACAGAAAATTCTGTGTCTGACAACTGTGGAGTGCTCTGTTCAGAAAAATAAAACTCGATTTTACGTCAGCAGTGGGGATTTGGGAGGTCTGTGTTTCGGGGGAGGGGGGCTCAGATTCACGACGAGGGCAGTGGTCAGAGGGATATGTTTACAGCGGGAAACAGACAACTGAATCCTGAGGGAGCAGCGAGGCCATCGATTCCTCAAATGTTGGCTTTTCTAGTTTGTGAAAAGCAGAAAAGTATAATGCAGTACCAAACTTACCAGTGAAGAGGTTATTCGGTATGATCTACATTAATAACTTTAGGGGGCTTTCATCAATAACAACATAAGCAAGTGCTACTTTTATTAGCCTGTCCCCTATGGATAAACTATTACACTTAAATTCTATTTCATTTTTTGACAACACCATCTTGCACTCGAATTCCTCCATTTCATACGTGGTTGTTCTTTTAGAACATGATATGGACAGTTTGAATATATCTATTTGCACATACTGCTGCCAGACTTCCGCAATTAATCCTGAAAGTATTCCATTTTTACTTCCGGAAGGTCTGAAATATTTCCCATCGACATTTCATAGAAATAGAGCTGTCTCATTTTGCAATGATGACTAAAAAAAAGAGCTAGCACATTAGGTGGACAATAACAAAAAAGCGAGAGAAGGAAATCACCTACGGTCTCTACAACCCACTCGCATCATCAGATCATTCGGTACAAGCGCTCCGGAGGCACGGGGGGCGGGGCTGGCACTGCACATCTGCAAGCACGAAACGCCACTTTCTAGAACCGTCTTTACTTCCCACATCTCACTCGAAGGCTTTAGAGCAAAAGGGATCAGAAACCTTTCTTTTGAATCTTTTTTCCTCTCCTGACATTCTTTTGTTATTCCAAAATTCTTCTCCCCCCCCAAAAAGGAAATAGGTTGAATTTTTACCCCTTTGAAATGTCTCATTGAACCCCTTAAAAATCACTTCCCCACTGAATTTTCACTTATTTTAGTCTGTGAGGAACAGCATATTCTTTAAACTATTTTAGTTATGATATTATAGTTCAGCTTTGACTAGAGTTAGAATTTCAGGGGGCTTAAAGGCATTTTCAATCTTTGAAAAATAGTGGCCTGTGAGGTATGCTTAACCCTTTAAAAGAGAGACACTTTTTCAGAGTAATGCCCTGTCACATTTCTATAGACTTTAACAATTTCACAGAAACCTTCTAATAAAATTTAAATTAACAACAGTTCCGGACACTTTCCTTTCAATAGCCCCGCCCGCACCATCTGGCATTTCAGTTTCTATCGGAATTCGGTCTTTACACAAAGTTGGGAACCCTGACAACCTTGTTTATCTGTGTGAAGGTAATTTTTGTAAGACAGATTTACTAAGCAGGACACAACAAAAGGGCTGTTCAAGATTTTTCAAAGACTTAGACCAAATACTGTTAGGTCACTTGTGCCCGCTCTTACGTGGTAACTCTAAGGCAGGGTTTCTCAACCTCAGCATTTTGGGCTAGGCCACTCTTTCTAGGGGGGCTCATGAGTACAGACCAGAATATTTAGCAGCATCCCTGGCCTCAACCCACCAGACGTGAATAGCACCCCTGATTCATCCTCCCCACTCTTTCTAACTATTAAAAAATGTCTCCAAACAAGCCAAATGCCCCTGAGTTCAGTGGGGTGGGGGGGAAAGGGGAAGAAGTTTGGAGGGAGGCAAAATGGCCCAGTTTTCAGAACTGCTGCTGTAAGGCATGCGATTCTGCGCATCATCAAAACTAAAGATTCTACAAAAAGCCTCAGGTTTTATTCTTACAAAGGAGGCATATAATGTAAAATAAAAACAAGTAGAAGTAAAATGTTCTGGCAGAGAAAAACTGTTTTAAAATAGAATCAAATTGAGATTATAATGATTAGCTACTCAGTTTCTGCGCAGCAAGGTCTGATTTCAGCTGAACCTCCGCTAATTTCAGAGTCATTTCTCTATAAAGGTCCCCACTCACTTTTAGGTTCATTCCCAACATTTGCTTTTCTCTCTGAAGCTCTTCTCTGTAGGGAAGGATGCTTTCTGTTCTGTCTGATAAAGCAGCAAGAACATCACTGCTCTTTTCTTTCCTTGTTTCACACCTCTGCACCAAGTTGCTGTCCGCCTGAACTAAGGCAGAAGAAAGAGAACCAAGGATGACCAATTCCTTCTCCAAAGTTAATGCCAAATGATCACTTAGCAAATCCTCACTTCCTGACTTTAGATTTTTGAGGAAACAGTGTATAGGGAGAATTCTGGTGAGATTATGGAGGCACTGTAACAAAGCTGTTCGATTCCTGGAATAGAAAAACAAACACATTACAAAATTCAGGAGAGCACAGAGCGGTCGTGCACAACATGTTATAGTAATCGATTAAATGTTTATGTATAAATACTCAAGCAATAAATAGAAGCAATAACGCATATGATCACTGACAGAATTCAGACTGTACCAGTCAAAAACACATAGCCTACACCAAGTCAGTTAATACTCACAAGGTTCCATCCTGGTTAATTTTTTTCACTAATAAAATAAATATTATATTTTAAATTTTTCATTATGGGGGAGAGTTAAGAGAACATCTCAATATAATTATTAGGCTCTAATCAACCAAAAATAAAAACAGCCCCAAACAAACCTCAAATTAAAAACAGTTTTTAAATGAGGCCACCTGTCCATTCACACTATCGCAAGGCAGTGATGCAGACCTGTCCTACAATGGCACAGGACTCTACCACAGGGATGGCCGTTGGACCATCACCACACACTAACTTTGGTGGACCAATTCCACTCTGATGTGAATTACCTGGAGTAGACGATTAAAATCCCTTCAAACAGTGTCCTTTGTTTCCAGTGGAAGAGTGTCCCATACAAACCTTCTGGCCCTTTACAAAAGCAAATTTCTGGAAACTGTTCAATTACTTCACAGTTCATGTGCTCTAAGAGCCATGCCTTCATTGAAGTCAGGACATAGCTGGCTGATGCAATCTGGAAACAAGTTTTGTGCAATGTGGCAAGAAGTGCAAAGAGATCTTCCATGTGTTCTACAAGAAAAACATGACATGAGCTGTGTCATTAAACTTGATTACCAAATAAAGACAGTTCTTACAATTTTCTCATTCAATTGGGTACGTGACTAAAAGGTACCAACGAAAATTACCTATAGGTTTCTTTGGAAACGTCACTAGGTATTTCCCACTTGAAAGATCTTCTAGACTTAAAAAAAGTTGGCCGCATGGAATATAACGCTGTTCAGAACAGTTATCGTTTTCACTCTTCCTGGTCTGTAGCAGCAGAGTGCAACGAAACTGACCGGATGCTAAAAGCGGCGAAAGCGGTGTTACAGCTGTGATGGTCTGTACACACTCTTTCTCAGATGGCTGTGCACAAGCAAAGCTCTCCTCCTCCTCTTCCTCACTGTCGACAGTCAACTTGATCCTTTTTGCCTCGGATCCTATTTCACAGGGCACTGTGCACGGTGCTGGGAAAGAGTCCCTACACAACTTGATCAACCTATTTTGACACTTAATAAACTGAAAGCTAGAGCAACGGGGTTCATCCATTAACAACGATAAAGTCACCTGGTTCAGCGACCTGTAAAACATCCAGAGTTTGGTCTAGCTTAGAAGTTCATTCTTTAGAATCAAACAGGTTATTAAATGACATACAAACACCAACAAAAAATTTATTCTCTCCTTTTCTACGAGATATTTCAAAGGTAAAATGTATCAGTATGTTAAGAATAAAAGCCAACTGAATTTTTAAAAGCCTGTATTAATACTGTTTCTTAAAATAGGAAAGCAAAAACATTGTATATACCCTGGACTTTAGGAAAGCAATTCTTTTAAAGGGAGAAAATGGTATATTTATGCCTGGATTTCATTTTTGAAGTAGATTTCCCCCATTTTAAAAAAGATTTTATTTATTTATCTTTAGAGGGAAGGAGAAAAGGAGAGAGGGACAGAAATATCAATGTATGATTGCCTCTCGTATGTCCCCCCGCTGGGAACTGGCCTGCAACCCAGGCATGTGCCCTGACTGGGAATCAAATCGCGGTCGTTTGGTTCGCAGGCCCGTGTTCAACCCACTGAGCTACACCAGCCAGGGCAGATTTTCCCTTTTTTAAATCAAGAAAAAAACTACCCACTTTTAAAAAGACTTTATTTTGGCAATAATTTAGAATGCAAATACTTACACTTATAAAGTAAAAATTGCATTTTACACTCCCCCCAAATGACTTAAATAAAATATGCTTCTTAATACAGAATATTGTCTATCCCTCAGCAATAATGATTCTTGGGACATAATATTATTAAAATTACCCTTACCCGTTTCTAGTCACATTTTTAGTGAGGCTGCTAGCACACTGCAAATTACATTATATGGCTTATACTATATTTCTGCTGGGCTGTGCTCTCTCAGATTCTTTGAACTCTCTGAATTCTCGAGAATCGAGATAAGGGTATCGTGCTACAATTTACTTACAGCGTCAAAGAAGATACAGTTTCCACTCCAACAACCAAGCTATCGTCTATTACACGATGCCATATCTTCTCTACTAGCTGTTCTGAATCTTCAGCATTGTCTGATAACTCGACATCACCAGTACGGACAGGACTTTCTTCATTACCACAAAGAGTGACGAGACATTCCTTATAGAAAAACATGTTTAAGTAACTGATTACAAGAAAAACTGACAAATGTAGCAAAACTATAAAAACAATGTTCATCAGCCTTTGGCCAGGCCCTAAGGCTTACAGTAGATTTTCAAATATAGTACCTATGGATATATTATATCCATAATATATTGATATTATATTGACTATGCATAATTCATTTAAAAAATCTTGAAAAAAAATATAATTAACTATTTACTCAGATCAAGAAGCATGGCCTGATTGGAAACATGGCAGGGACATAAACCTAGAGTCCATTTCGAAAATAATCTGACAATATGTAGCCCAGGCATGTTGAAAACAATCCCAACGTCATCTCCTCAGTGACTTACCCAAAACCTGTAACCGTAAACTTTTATATGAATTCAAGTGATTAAATTATCTTTAGACTGATTATTGCTAAAATTTTATTCTTAAAGTCCAAGCCATACTCATTCATTTCCACACACATATGGATTTATAATAACAATAGAAATAGTAGGGGGAGGAGGAAGAGAAGGAGTAGTAATTATAGTAATAATATACAAACTCACTGAACGCTTACTACAAGTCACACACTGTTCTAAATGCCATTTGTGTATTTGTTTGACCTGCACAATAACCCTAATACCCTGGGTCTGTACTACCATTATCTACGTTTTCCAGATTTTTTTAAAAAATGAGATTCAGGGAGGTTATGCCATAGGTCACACAGCTAGCAAGGGGTGCAGCTGGGATTTGAACCAAAGCCAAGTGGTTCCAGACTCTATTTTAACCGTTAATCTACCACAGGGTCTGGCACAAATAACTCCCCTTTTTTATTACAAACTCTTTTATTACAAAATCATAAGCATGTGATTCTCTAACATAATAATATCACACCCAAGCACACCACATGACATTTTAGCTGAAATGTGCAAATTAAAACGATAACTTATGACACCCATATTATGACCCTACCAACCACACTCAAGCAGGCATTAGTTCTGCTGGACCCCGTATATAATTACCCCTCTATGTGGTAATTACTGAAAAACAATATGAGCACTTCCACTAGAACAAACTAAACATGTTCCTAGGAATCTGCCACTTGTGCTAGCAGCTGTGAGATGTGACACAGACTATTCACCCAAAACCTGCAGAAATGTTTACTACCTGCTATGATTGCTTTTCAAACTAAGGATGTAAAGGGCAAAAACGGTGTCTTACACACAGTGGTTTCAATGCATTAATTTCTAAACATTTCTTCCCCTTTTCTAATACTGGCAAAATTGTTGGCATGAGGTAAGGAAGGGAAATGGGGAGGCTATTTTTTTAATGCTCACCCTAGGGGATATATAAATTTTTTTAGTTTTTAAAAATATTTTATTTATTTATTTTTAGAGAGAGGGGAAGGGAAGGAGAAAGAGAGGGAGAGAAACATCAATGTGTGGCTGCCTCTGGAACATCCCCTGCTAGGGACCTGGCCCACAACCCAGGCATAAGCCCTGACTGGGAATCGAACCAGAGACCCTTTCTTTGGTTTACAGCCCATGCTCAATCCACTGAGCTATACCAGCTAGGGCGATATATATATTTAATTATTATTATTGATTTTAGAAAGAGAGGAAGGGGGAGGGAGAGGAGGGAAAGAGGGAGGGAGGGAGAAAGAGAAACACCAATTGGTTCCTCCCCACGGGGGACTGAACCCATAACCTAGGTATGAACCCCAGGGAATCGAACCCACCACTTTCTGGTGTTCGGGATGACACTCCAACCAACTGAGCCACCAGGCCAGGGCAGAGACTTTTAGCAATGACATTCATGAGGTTTCTCAGGATATTAGAAGAGTAATAGAGAAATGTAACATGACATGCTTTTGTTATTTTTCTTATACCAATACAATCATATTTTGGACTCTAATCCTCATATTACTAGCACTGAAACACAGACCGGAGGCACAGACCATTATTAAGAATGGTCAACCTTGAAGAAGGTCAGAGCAAAGCACTAAAGTGACCAGAGGGAACAAAATGCACCATCAAGTTCCTCTCTCTCTAGCTATTCATGATTTATTTGTAACTTCTCTGCATGGAACTAACATGCATAAAAACTATTTTTATTAACTCAATGCAGTTTTTAGTAACTTTCTACATTACTATACAGGCATAAATAGCTGCAAAGTACCTGAAGGGGTGCCTATGATGGTCAACCACAAGGAAAATGAGAGTAAAATCATAAAAGCAGACATAAGAGCTAAAAATCAGAGCAATTTAGGGACATTAACTAGAGAAACATATATCCTTAAAATGAACCATGCAAGAAACTAAAAGAATAAGTATTATACTAATGAAGAAATTGTGTTATCATCAATACAAGGTTAAATAATGTCCAATAATTGTTTAAGAAGTCAGAAAATATATAATTCTCTTAGAAGTAATTTTTATTCAGGCTATAAAAAAAGTTTATTTAAATCTTTTTAAACAAAAGGACTTATTCTCCAAGGTTCCTGATAACTGAAATTTTAATATCCTACTGAATAAGAATAATTTGTAAATTGGTAAAATACTGGTTTCTTAATCACATATTTTTCAATGTCATAAAAGCCTACCATTAGTAATCCCTGTCACTCTGCTTCGTGATCCATTGAGCATTTCTAATATATTCCAATTTCCAATTTAAATAACTCTTCAATGGGTTTCAATTATATAATGATAAAATGGTCATATGGTTAATTTTACCTCCTCTGCAACTGATGTAGTATCTTCTTTTCCTTGAAGCATGTTCATTAAAGCTTTGTAAGATTTTAAAACAATTTTTTCCTTAAGTAAAAGATGCTGCTGTATTTCCTGAATAGAAGCCAAACCAACCTGTAAAGTAGGAAAAAAAAATCATTGCTGGAGACGTAATTTCAAATGAAATCTGACATGCTGTTAATTCAGAAAGTACTCTCTTCAAATCTGCCTATTAATTCATTTTTCTATAGAAAAGCAAAGAATACTTCTCAGAGCAAAACTATTCTATTTGCAAATTTTATGTCTCTAATTACAAAGGACAACACAGCAAGTAACTGCAATCGATTTTACATATCAAATTGAGAGAATGTCAATGTATTAGCATTCCTTTCACTACTAAGTAATCAATCAATAAGATTAAGTCCAATCAATACAAATAAAAATCAAAGCCTACCAATACTTCTACCCCCACAAGGAAACTGTTTTTGTTGTTGAAGTAATTTCTGCTTCAAAATGCAAAAGCCATCATTATGAATAGAAATAGTCAATTTCATTTTATACTGTTTGAAATCCTGTTCACATAACCTTTATTAAAAAATTTAAAGATAATACATAATAAACTGTGACACATTTATTTTTGTGCTAATAAACTCAGTGCTATGACTGACTCTTAATTACTGTGGGGAAAAAAACTGGCTCTGAATTGGACATAGAAAAACCCATTCCTTTCATTGTACCAGATAGATAGATGTCAGCACAAAGGATGAACCAGTCACGAAATACACTTTGCTACTGAAAATTTAAAGAGTCACACCACTGAACTGACACAAGCTGTTTTATTTCACATGGATATCTGAGACTGTTTAAGCATTAATCTGGTTTTTAATATAAATGTTTTTCTAGATTGAAAAAAACAATGCATCCTGTTTTCTAATTCCTTTCTTTTAAATTATATCTTAAGGCAGGTAAATTCTTTGTCTTTTTAATCAATGAACAGAAGCTGGAGAAAGAAAGGAGACTGAACCATATCACATTTTACCTCATTGAGCAAATGTAAAGTGTCTAGCTAGTATTTTGAAATTTCATCTGTTGACCTAGTTCTGTGGGCTCCATATCCTTCACACTTCATCATTCATTTGCTAATTAGTAATTTAGGGAAAGGGAGATGTACCCATCAGAGGTGGAGCAAATCTGAAACTGTTGGAGGGGGAGGGAATGAAGAGAGGAATATTTGGGCAGACTGAAAATAAAGACCCCTCAGAAATGATCCTGTTCTCTCTTCCCTGCTCCCCTCAACATGCCGCCTATCCAAAGACTGAATGGTGAATCACTAGACCCCTCAGATACTCTGTTATGAAGTCTTGTTATAAAACTATGAAAATAAGCACATGGTAAGAAATTTAAATAACATAGAAAGACATTTCACCTTCCCTCCTGGACCCTCAGTCCCACTTGTGCAGCCAACAGATTGCTTATCGTTCCGGAATTTTTCCAAGTATCCATCAGAGAACGCTTTCTTTCTCCTCCCAACAAAGAAACAAGACCCACCCGAAGAAGCCAAATACAGGAGGCATTCTACACTGCACGATAGTGAACTCTGCTTTTCGTTCTTTTTACTGTAATCTCTCTCAAGCACGGGGAAGAGTGCATCATACAAAGAAACATTTACAGATAAATAATGAAGTCAACAACCATGTAACAACCACACTCCAGCCAGAAAGTAGTGCCCCAGGGGCTGCCCACAGTTCTCCCCGGCCATGAACCTCTTTCTACCCTGGAAACAACACTGCCCTGACCTTTAAGATAACTTTCTTATTTGACTTCATCATTCTGCCTCCTTTTGTATGAATTTCTAAAGAACAATTTTAGTTTCTTGTGTGTTTTACTTCTGAACTTTGAACAAATGGAATAATTCTGTTCAGGGTCATCCATTTGTCCCTAGTCACTGAAGTCCCTGCCTTTCGTTGCTCTCTAGTATCCCATCATAGGACTAGACCAGCTTACTTCTCTCTAGTCTGCTATTGATGGACATCGGGGTTACATCCAGTTGTGGAGTGTTACAGGTGAACATTCCTGTACATGAGCTTGTCCAAGGTCCTGGTCTCCCCAAGTCCCCTCCAACAACCGCTTGGAAAAGAGATTTCACAAGGGAAAGAACAGGGAAATGCATTGTAGTTCACACTTCGCAAATTACTTCGCCTTTCTGCCTCTCCACTTGTTATCTCACATGGAAAATGGGGAGAGGAGAGACTTTGGAATGTTTACGACCACATTTAGAGCTAGTGATAACATGTGGATCCCCGAGGTAAAAGGGAACCCCAACTATCTTAAATTCCCTACCTGCGCATGTCCCTGACTCCCCTTTAGGTTTCATTCATATTTTCCTTCCTCTCCTCTGTGCTATCCTCTAAACAACTTTACTAACAGTCTGACTTGCTAATTTGCTCTGCCTATGTTTGACTCAACTGTTAAGATCAGTTGAGTTTTTTGTTTCATTTCAATGTATCTTTAGTTTCTAGAAATGCTATTTGGTTATTTCATGTGAATAAATAACACTTTGTTGTTATGTGCTTAATTATTCTGTAGTGGCTCATTACCTTTGAAAATTACTTGTGAGATTGACAGGAGGCCTAGAATAAATTTGTGTTTGGAGAAAGGCTTTTAGGTTTGTTTCTGCCCAGTGCCTGGGGCACTGCTGCTTTATGTTAATGCACATGCCCCTGAGGCAAAGGCAGTTCAGTTTTCTGCTCCTCTCTCTGGGTTCCGCCCTTGAGACTTTGGCTGGATAATTAATTCTTATATTTTCAGCTTTCTGAAGCTTTTAAAACATATTTCAGTTATCATTTTCAGTTGCATTATCAGGAGAGTTGGTCCAAATAAGTTAGGCGACATATTGCCAGAAGTGGAATTTCTAAAATCATGCTTTCATAAATTAAATTATTTTGGCATCATTTCTAAATTGGTATAAAGACCTACCATATTCCTTTTGACGGCTGCATAATAGTCCATGCATCAGGTATATATTCATTTTTTTTACTGTACTCCTAATGATGGATATTTTGATTCTGACTGATTTTGTTATTTATGCTACATAAATGTCCATGTAAAATCATCATTGTTTACATGTATAAGTATATCCTCAGAACAGATTTCTAGAAGTAAAACTACAAGAGTAAAGAGATGTGTATAATTCACATTGCAGTAGCTACAACAAGTTTCACTCTGAGGGGGCTGGACCACTTCACATTCTCAACAATTTCAGAATGCACATTTATATTAGGAAATTAATCCTCTGTCACGTGTTATGATTTTTTACATGATTTGTCCTTGTATTTATTTTACTTTGTTCAGAATATAAAAGTTGTAAATGTAATCAATCTTTCCCTTTATGGTTCTATGTTCACTGTATTTCATTTATCTGTTGCTCACATTCATATATAGTATGTGTTCAAGTAAGCATTTGGTGAATTCACTTTAATAATGAAAATAGTTCCAAATAATTTTAAAAGGGTCTGCAAAGTATATATAATTTATAATCCAACTTTTTACAGAAAAGTTTGCCAGGAGTAGAGGGAAAAGTTAAATGACAAAGAAAATAGACAAATCCAAGAGGAGAAACAACTACCCTGGCCTCCTCATTAGTGTCATTCAAAAAATAAGCGAGGGGACATTATCCTAAATAAAAAGACCAATGAGAAATATAGTAATTAAGTGCAAGTGTAAACTGTGACTGAATTCTGAAGTAACTATAAAAAACCTTTTTTGTGGCAATTAAAGACATCTGAATATAGACTGAATAGTAAACAAGATTAATAGATTTTTATTAGTTTTCCAAGTGCAATAATGGCATTTTTGGATACATAGGAGAATGTACTTAATTTTCAGAGATTCCTGCTAAGATACATAAGAGTAAAGTATTATGATATTCACAACTTTCCAATGACTCTACAAGAACATACACATACATGTACACAAGCACAAACAGATGAAGCATATAAGATTTTTCCAGGGGCAACAGCAGTTAAATCCATGTGGGGACGACAGAGATAATCCCTATACTATCCTTTCAACTTCTCTGTACATTTGAACATTTTTACAAGTGGAAAAAGGCAGGTTAAAAAGGAACATCTTATAATCACCTTCCCGTGGGAATTTGCACATTAATTTGAAAAATCTACAAGAATATACATGCCAAAGTGTAAAACCTGATTATATCTCAGTAGCAGAATCAAAGGTAATCGTTTCTTTTTCATATTTCTTTGCATAGTCTGAGTATTTTACAGGAAATGTGGATTACCTTACAACAATAGGAAAACCTTTTTGTAGAGAATTTCATATGGAAAACTGGAGGGTGAACTGTTCACGTTTAGAACACGTTATGATTCATCATATTTGCTTCTCCTTAAAGAGATACCACGGTATTTTGATCTTACAGACCAGAAGGAATGTGTTTTAAAAGTGAGTTTCTAGTATTTCACCTTCTGCGACATTAAATTTATATATACAATCTTACTATAAAAAGCTATCATTTTTAGATGATACAATTATAAAAGATGTCATAACAGTTTTCACAAAGGTAAGGAAAAGGTAAAGATCATTTTCAAACCATTTATTCACATTCGCTGAGTTGTTTATATTTTACGGGCTGAACTTTCAAAGTCCTTTCTCTCATTTAAAATAGCACTAATCCAAAACAGCAAAAGTCAAAAAGCAAACAGATACTCACTTTCACTCTTCTTTCCAGACCTGGAATCACCAAATAACGATTATCTGGTGTGTCTTCAACTGAGTCATCTTCACTGTAATCCAGCGCTTTGCTCTAATGAATTAAAAAAAAAAAAACTAGACTGAAACTGAAATTTTGAAATTGAAAATTCATAATATTAACAATATACAATTAAAGTTTATCCAGTCAAAGGGCAGTTTTCTGTGTTAGACACTATTATATAAAAGACTAAATATATAAATTTCCCCCATCTTCTTCTAAGTAGAAAAAATTATAATTGTTACCTCTATTATTCCCCATGCAACATCTATAGAGTACTTCAAAAAGTATCAGCTTACAAAATTTTTATAAACTCCTAAAATCCCATAAGTAGAGAAAATAAGAATTACCCTCTCAGAGGCATTTTTATATCAACCTGAGGTTTCAGGGGTATTATTTCCCTTTGCCCCCATCTTACGATATGAACTGTTACTTGCTTTTTTCTCAAAGATTTATTTTTAGAGAAAGGGGAAGGGAGGGAGATAGGGAGGGAGAGTAACATCTATCGCATCTATGGGTTGCCTTTAGCAGGCCCCACTGGGGACCATGCCCCCAACTGGGGACCTGGCCCCGCAAACCAGGCATGCGCCCTGACCTGAAATTGAACCTGTGACCCTTTGGTTATTAGGCTGGACCTCAATCCACTGAGCCACACCAGTTGGGGCTGTTGCTTGTTTGAATAAAGCAGTTTCACTTCATTTTTATTACTTTATTAATCCAATATTACCATGTTTATTGATATAAAAGGATTTCCAGAAGCAACAAGTTAACTTACAGTATTTTTGTCACTTGAGTGACCACCACACATACTATACTGAAAAGTTTAGTCAATCTGTATGACATTTCTTAAAAGGACATTCAACGTGTAACAGTCATGTGTCACATGACATTTTTGTAAACAACAGACCACATGCAACTGTGGTCCTATAAGATTATAACAGACCTGAAAATTTCCTATCTCCTAATGACACTGGACCTGTCGTAACATTGTAGGGCAGCACATTAATCGCGTGTCTGTGGTGATGTTGGTGTAAAACGAACTTATTGTACTACCCATCCTATAAAAATATAGGCACCTGTACATTGCATACTACACACAACTGGTCCAGTGCATAACACTGGATAATGGCAATAAACGGCTGTCACTGGTTTGTGTATTTACCTCTGTACTAGGCTTTTGGTCATTATTTTACAGTACACTCTTTCTGCTTATAAAGTTTGTTGTAAAACAGTATGTCGTATTTATTACATACACCAGTAGAAGCTCCATACATCTCATGTTTACCTCATCTCTTGATTGTATCATTTTACCTTGCACTTGACTTAATCTCATGTTGTTTTATAAATTCAGTGCAGCCTAAGTGTAGTGTTCATCCTTCGCATTCACTCACCCCTCCCTCACTGCCTCACCCACAGCAACTACCAGTCCCGCGAGCTCCATTTGTGGTAAGTGCCCTGTACAGGTGTACCAGTTTCTATCTTGTACTGTATCTCTTCTGTTTTGGTATGTTTAAACATACAAATACTTTCTATTATGATACAATTGCCTACATGTCTATTACTATTCTGATACAATTGCCAAATTTTATTAGAATATTCAGTATAGTAACATGCTGTACAGATTTGTAGTCTAGGAGCAAAAGGCTATGTACCATGTAGACTAGGTTTGTATAAGGGCAAAATGACGAATCACCTGACGACACATTTCTCAGACCGTATTCCCATCATTAAGTGGCATATGACTGAATGTTTTAAAGGTTCAATCTATGTACTTATTATTTATTTATTTTCTTTCTTTCTTTAATTTTAAAGAGGGGAAGGGAAGGAGAAAGACAGGGAGAGAAATATCAGTATGTAGTTGCCTCCCACGTGCCCACTAGAGGGGACCTGACCCACAACCCAGGCATGTGACCTGATTGGGAATCGAACTCACAACCATTTGGTTCACAGGCTCACACTCAACACACTGAGCTACTACACCAGCCAGGGCTCATGTGTTTTTAAAGTTCAAAAGTTGCTTTAAGTATGAAATCACAAACATTTAAATAGTGGGTGAAAAGCTTTAAAACACTCAAATTTTCTAAAATGGTTCTTAATGTGTAAAACGTAAACAGAACTTACCGAATAGTTAATGTTTCCAAGATTCGTTATTTTAAATGAACTCAGACAATCTGAATTTAAGGAGTCCTTAAAAAGTAGTAGTACTTGTTCTCTTCCAGTTCCAATAAAGTCATCTACCAGTGCCAAGCTAATTTTTTCCCACTGAGCGGCAACCTGAAAGAGTGTAAAGAAGGAATTGAAAAAAAAATCAGATGTGAAATCAACTAAACCCTTTTGTTGCATGTAGTTGCATTTATTATCATCAATCCTATAAACAAGTAATGAAAATGGCAGTATAAGCACTAAAAAGTAAAATAAATATATTGAGGGATCAAAAACCACAAGGAGTTATAACTTTACAAATATCAGGGTACTTAAATTTAAGATTCTTATCAATGTTTGTGCAGGTACTGTAACATTGCCAATTTCTGTACAAAAATTTTATTAGAATTCATAAAATCTAACACTTCCCAAGACTAAGTATTGTGGAAATTCTAACACTTCTCATGAGAAAGTCTAGCAAAGGTTCTTTCCCTAACGTGGTTAATTTAAGGACAACCCTCATTCCCATAAGCTTTGATGGATGCACACTGGGTAGAGAAATGTAGGTTTACAGAATAAACTGTGTTCCGCATACTCATAACTGTAAGCCTATTTTTGCCCACGCAAAGGATTCAGTTGTAGTAAGTAACTAGAAGGTACCAGTATATGCTTTAAGAGCAGAATAACCTTTAAGAGTCAGGATGACAAAAGATTTGACTTTGGGTGGTAAACGCATAATACAACATACAGACGATGTATTATAGAATTGTTTACTTGAAACCTGCATTATTGTATTAGCCAATGTATTACCACAATACATTTAATTTAAAATTTTTAAAAAGTCAAGATGAACTGAATACCCTAAACTCTGGTTGGGAAGAACAAAACCATTAACAGAGCTACAAAAGGGGAGGGATCCTAATAGCGGGGCACCTAAATGTATCCCAGCCTAATGGGATGATTTGTCCAGTTTATACCAGGACATGAGATCCCAAGTTTAAAATAGAAGGCAACTTCTTAAAGGCCCATAAAGCTAAAAGCCTCCAGATTGGTCCCCTGGAAAACTAACACCATGGGGATCAGATACCCCTACTCCCTCAGGCAGAAAAACTAAAACTCGCACTCCAAATCGAAGGGGCACAGTTACACCATCTAGAATAGATAATACAGGAGGGCAGCTTGCATTACAGCAAGAATATAAGTAAGACTCTTCAATCTATGTAACCAAATATCAACCTTTCCCCTTTAAGGCACTTCTATAGCAGTGTTTTTCCACTTATGCAAGGAAAGACCTTATTTGTAAACTTACGTCCTCTGTTCCTCCCACCTGTCCAGGAATATCACTGAGTATAATAACGATATAAAGGACTATATGAATAATGCCTGTATTAGTAATAAGAATGTGCTCGGCATGCAGATACCATAGAGCCGTGCACGCATACACACACGCACCTGCAATCCATAGGTCTATACTAGTGTCATCCAAAATGCAAGGCCATACCTAACAAAATGTTCCAATAGCCAGTAAAATTCTCTAGTAGCAGTAAAAAGAAAAAGGTAAAAGTAACTTCGTTATGTTATTTAATCTAATATATCCAAAATACTATCATTTTAAGTCAATATAATCAATAAAAATTGAGATATTTTACTTTTGTTTTTTACTAAGTCTTTGACATCTAGTGTATAGTTGACATTTCTAGAACATTCTCATCCAGATGAGCCACATTTGAAAGGTTGAATAACCACATGTGGCTAGTGGCTACAGTATCAGACACACCCTTCTACAACCTGTTTCCATCTACAACACAGTGATACCTATTTCAGCTGTATTTTTAAAAGATCTCAATTTTGAAATGCCTGTTATATAGAGTTCTTGCCAAAACTTGCAGAGATTAACTTCTACCCAAGAGAAAGCCTAGGAAGAGAAAAGCTACTCATGTGTTTCTCTAGATTCAGCTCTGTTTCAAGTCCTGTCATTGGATAAAACACTATACCTAGGAGGGCTGATTTGAGAACACACTAATCTTGAGTTATTACTTTATCTAATTTATGCTTATTTGTATTTTAGCCTATTGTTGTAAGCTGCCTTAATTCCTCTATGGAATGGAGTACAAAAAGGGTGAATGGGTAAGGTAAGACCAGAGCCAACCCAAAGGAAAACTAAGCTGCTGTTTCCTCCCATTTGGGGAAAAACCTGCCATCACAGACACCATTGTATTTTCGAGAATGTCTTCATTTTATTATTCAAAACCTCTTACATTGTACCACAACAGTAAATTCCTCTCAGAACTCAGTGTTAGGAAATATTCTACCCTTGATACTGTATATTCCATTCAATTGTAAAACCTGATGTATTTACTTTGTCTTAACTGCTAAACTAAGTGTAATTGCTCACGTGCAATTATCTCCCTTAACTCTCCTCCTCCGTTATTTGTAGATTCTTAGCATTTATTCCTGCTTTTAAAATAATCAAATATTTTACCCTAAGCTATCTCCAATTTTCAAAAGTAGGTTGGTATAAATATAACACCAAGATAGAGGCAGAAGCGGCAAAACTCCAAGGTTACCTAGGCAATTTAGAAGCACTTAAATTGCCAGATATCCGGGAATAACTCCACAGCTTTCAATACAGGGCATTTGCAAACAGTTTATAACTAGCAGACTCCCTGGGGAGGGAGCCTAAGGCAGATGGCGGCAGGGGCTCAGCTAAGTACCAGCAACTTATGGAAAGGAAGGTGGACCACCGTAAAGAGGTGGAACACAATTTCAAAGGCAGGGAGGCCAACAGTTTCACGCAGGCTTACGTGACCTGACAGTCTCCAGCTTTGAGTAATGTGAGTGCAGAGCTCTACAGTGTCCAAGCAAAGGGGTCCACTTCAAGGGAGTTAGGACAGTACCCCACATAATTAACGAGGCACCGGGCAACTGCTTTTTCCTTATCCGGGTGAATAAGAGAACATAGTTAGGGCCAAGCCATTGATCACAGTCCTGGCCTGAGCCTTACATTAATAGCTATCACTTACTGAGTTGTTCCTCTGTGCAAAGCACTTTCAGACACTTTCAGACACTTTCCGACATCATTTCACTTAACTACCCCCTCTCAGAGGATGACTTCAATGTCATAAAGATGAAAAACAGGTTCATGAAAATGACATACTTTCCTTAAGGTAACACTAATAAGGGGCTCAGTTGGGATTCAGTCAGGTTAACTGTGTTCTTTCCATTACCCTGGCCCCAAAAAGGATTATGGGCTATGCCAGATGCTTCCCCGCACCATTTCTTGACAGAAAATATCCAAATAACCTTCAAATAAAAGTACAACATGCTTTCAAAAGATTGCTTTCCAAAGAAAACAGGATAGCTTTCAAATGATCTTCCTTTAGAGAATGTAACTGTAACAAGTTGAAAGTGCCTGGAACTGAAAAACAACTGAGGCCTAGAGGCTAATTCCAGGGAGGAAAGGTTACCCTGGGGGCAAGGTCCTTGTTTTCCCAGTTTTGTCACCAGCTTGGCATGGGGAGGGGGTGCGCACATTCCACCCTGGTGACCTTCTGCACCTCGCTGTAAATTGCTTGGCCACTGTGTTCAGCTCTCTGTCTCAGTTTCCCTATTCACTCACCAAGGAATTTTCCTAGCTTCTCACTATCCTGGCTCAGTCATACAATTCCTAGCAACAGAAAGGTAATTTACAAGGGCAAAGCCTGATAGAACACAATTTCAACCTGACATTTCCACATACACAAAGTGATGATTCACACAAAGAATGCCTCTCAAATTTTTCTAAAATATTTATCAATAGTCCATATTGTGATAGTAATAGAAATTTTAATTGAGCTTCTAATTCAATGCCTAGGGCACACAAAGTAAGGCTTTTTCCAAAGCAGCACAGAAACTCTGAAAGTGGTATAACATGCTAAAAAAGTCACTACTGGGAGAGATATTTCTGACAAGTAATGATTATTTACCCTGAACTAGAAACACTCAAATCACATACCTGAATGAGCTGATATACATCTAAAGCCAAGAAGATGCAGCGTACCAAAAAAAGCAGGGTCAGAGAAATAGATTCCCTATTTATTTTCTGCACCTTTTTACCTATTATTGAACACTCGATACCAGACAGTATTTTAAAGCAATTTCCAAACCTTACATTCAAAGATGCAACTACTGTAAGTGTGGATAAAATGGGAATGCTTGCTAAGAACAACTCTGAGTTTGAAAATATAACAAAAAAAAGTCTAAGTGAGTTTTTTAAAAGATTAATACGTCATTCATCTCTGGAGAACAATTACTTGCCCCTTCAGGGACGATAACACATTTCGAGGAATTCCTCTAGATTAAAATTTAAGTTTAAATACATGATTCCCAGCTTTTAAAATGTTGAACTCACTTCAGTTTTCTAAGAAGGCTTATGAACTCAAATCACTTACAATCTTATTCTAAGTATAAATACACATCCAATTGTCATATTAATAAAAATTAGTCATTTTAAAAGACAAACATGTAATAATTGTAGTTATACATTTACATATTTCCAAACTCAAAGGTTTTATGACTCAAAATGGCAAACTTAAACCTTTTTTAAAGATTTTATTTATTTTTTAGGAGAGAGGGGAAAGGAAGGAGAAAGAGAGGGAGAGAAACATCAACCTTTTGCCTCCTGCATGCCCCCGACCAAAGACCTGGCCTGCAACCCAGGCATGAGCCCTGAAAGGAACCAAATTTGGGACCTTTCAGTTTGCTGGACAATGCCCAACCCACTGAGTCACACCAGTCAGGGAAGCCAAAACATTTACCAGGTAGTATTCGGATTAACTCTACAAACCGCCCCCCCAAAACCCCCAAACCAGTAATGTAACATAAATGATTTTTCCTGTAAGTGCTGCACTGAAAAATTGATTTGGATGCTAAGACTCCAGGATGAATGCTATGAAGTGTAGGATTGCTTACTAGGTCTAAGACTACACCAGTGGAATGATTACAACAATAAGTACTATACCTGAAAGTTCTTTTCCCGAACAGCACAAGCACTGGACCTAAAGGATACAATGAAAAGGAGATCCTCGCCTGAATCCATAAGTCGAACTTCACAGGGATCTCCAAATGGAAGCTGGCACACATTTTTAGGAGTCCCATTTTGGAATGAAATCAGCTGATTCTTTCGAGTAAGGGCAAGCACAGACATTCTTAGCTGGTTGTTGACAAACTCCGCTGCACAGACATGCACATGAGTTATTACAGTGCTGTAAGCAGGAGGGATAATATATGTATCACTTATTACTTCTTCACTTTCAAGTAAGTATACACAAAACGTGGTGTTCCAAATTGCATAATCTGATTTTGAAGGCTCCGGGGTACCTTCTTCCTCAGATAAATAACAGCTCTTTTGTCCTATTAAAACCATACCTACATTTGCAATCTCTCCTGCCCAATCAATAGATGACAAGTTAGCAGACATAGTAATAACTTTGCCAGTTTGGGAAGAGATATAGAAGAATGTTTTGACATGTTTCCATAAAATTAAAGGGCCATTCAAGACCCTTACGCTATCCTTCAACTCATGGCCTAGCCTAAAACTCAAACACTTTTCAAACTTATTGGTACTGTGAAGAAATAGCAGAGAATATTTGAAAACATTATTCTTTTCATTGCCTTGTATCATAATACAAGGGAGGTTCATTCCAGTTCTGAAATCTGACACACAGTTGCAACACATGATTTTCAAGTGGTGAGAGTTTTCTTCCTTTATTTTAAAGAATCCAGTGGACTTCTGAACAAATGCACTTGTTTCTCTGTCAAACACCATTCTTCTGACATGTAATATGGGTATTTCTGCAGGCCCTTTATCTGCAAAATTTCCTTTAGACAATCGAAAAACAAGGACTTCGCCATTATAACACAAGAGCCTTTCTTGCTCGTCACATGACATCGCTCGTTTGCTCATCATTCCACAATATCAAGTCTTTGTGCTGGTCCAATTTTCAAATGCAAATGGATTCCATTCGATGCTTTAAAGCCTAAAACTGAAACAAGAAAAATGGCCATCAGATAGGCAGAGCAGAAAACACATGTTTCAATTAGAAAAATATTACATTGGTCAGAGAACAATGAATTTTATGAAGTTACCATTTTAAGCTCTTTATGCTGTCTTAATGTCACACTTAACAAAAAACATATCCCAGGTATTATTTCTGCACAGCCCATAAGAAACAGTTTGCACAGAATGCAAATAACCACATCACAAACAATAACAGAATGTGTTAACAGCAACTATTAAAAGCTGTGGAGCTGTTAAAGTGACAGCAGACATTTTTTTTTTGGCTCAGGGAATTTCTTACGGGTTCCTCTTCTGTCTCTCTTTCAAACCTATCAACCTAATCTGGTTTCCCCAGTCAATGATTCAGATTATACTGCTTCTATAGCCCAGGCCCTTGGGTCCCTGCTTCCCCAAGACAGGAGCTCATATAGACTTTATGACCAAAATGAAAGCCCAGAAAGAAAAACATGCTATAAGATGGCTTTTAAAAATCTCCACAGGAGTAAACAGAAATAAATCTTAAATCTTACTTTAGAAAAGCAATGCAGTTTTAAGACCTAAGTCACTATTCTTACTCAAAGTAGAAAAAACACACTATTAGTAATATTATAATGGACACAGAATTACATAATAGCTATCAGTTATCCATGCTTGTTATCCTATTTTGCCATGTAGGATGTGCAGTTTTTTGCTCAAATTTTTGAGGGAAAAATAAAGATGTGCATTATACATGGGTGTAATGATTACATAATCCCGTGTATAATGCATACGAAATCATGGGTGCGCATTATATACAGCAAAATACAGTAATTCATCCTCTCCCTTTTCTCTTACTTGTGGGTCATTTACACTAGGAAATTCAATTACTTCTGAAGTAAACAAAAATGAGGTCATTTGTAAGTAAATAATATTGGTTTACTCTGTTGAATGAAAAGCAAACTGTAAAGGCTTATTTTATCCTTTAATTATAAATATCTACCAATAGACCAATTAGAAGTATTATATCACTGAACCTTTATCTACAAATTTAATGTAGCCTGTATATTAGAGAAATGACTGACTTGGAGAAGATTCTACTTAAAAGCAGACTAGATTAGTCAGCATCTCCTTCCAAACCTTATTGTCTAATTTCCAAACACATCACTGGTGGTTTTAAAATTCTTTGCAACTCCTTTCATCAAAAAGCAGCACTTAATTCTCTCCTTGAGTGAGGGCTGGTCATTATGATGTGCTTCTAGCCAATAGAATGTGGCAGAAATGAGTGTGTGACTTCTCGGGCTGGGCCACACAGCACTATGGCTTCCTTGTCGACCTCTTCCTTGGATCACCTGCACTGGGGAAAGCCACCTGCTATATCATGAACACCCTAGAGAAACTCCATGGAGATGGGCGCAGGGCAAGGAAGTATAGCTTCCTGCCTAAAGACAGCGAGGCACTGAGGACTTTTGCCAACAGCCATGTGAGTGAGCCTTCTTGGGGTCAGCTGCTCCAGCTCCGATCACGCCTCTAGTTCACTCAGCCCCTTGGAGAGAGTTTGCGCCAGAACTACTCAGCTAAGCTGCTCCCAAACTCCTGAGTCTCAGAAATTCTGAGATAAATGTTTGTGGCTTTAAGCTGCTAAATTTGAGAGTAATTTGCTATGCAGCAACAAATACATTCCCTTATGGCATTTGTTGTAGTTGTTGTTGTTTTATTAAATTGATGGTATTGTTTCACGAAATCTATGACCTGAAGTAAGTGGAGATATTGTACCATAAGACAAAGCAGCAGATGTCACTGGCTTACTAGTGTATTGTCAGGCAGTTAATGTCAAAGATATGGGACAAGCAGGTAGGTACCTCAAAGGTGTGGCTTTCACTTATAAAACTAATTTTTATTTCAAAGGAAATAAACATGTTCATTATATTACATCAAAATGTATGAATTATACTTTCTGTATTTCAAATTTCCCAGATATGTCAGGTCTCTTAGAAGATTTCCAAAAAAGGAAAAGCATAAAATGATATATTCCGAGATAAAGCTCTAAGAACACATTGCCTTTTACTACCTACTCAAAAACATCATCAGATTTTTTCATAATTCTAAAAAGAACTTCTGTGTAGAAAGGATTTTGTTATTTTAATATTACATGTCCCAAGTGCCCTGACCCACTCATATCCAAGTGTGATAGGAGAAAGGAGACTGTGATAGCTAAAAGGTCAGTAGAATCTTCCCCTTTACTAAACTCCAGTGGCACCCTGATAAAGTCATGGCTTAGGAAAACGAGGCCCCTTACATTCTGTTCTTCTAATGTGATATTTCACCAAGTTCCTTCACTTAGAAAACCCTCTATCTTCAAACTGTCTGCTCAACTCCCACCACAGTAGTTCAGGGTTTCATCTCTCAGGCTGTGTTTAGAGATCCTTACAGGGTTTTCCTTTATGCTAGTCTCTCCCTGCTCCAACATATCAATTGATTCATGCTATCTCAGTCACTGTTCTAAAACACAAGCTTTGCCCTGGCTGGCATAGCTCAGTGGATTGAGCACAGGCCTGTGAACCAGAGGATCGCGGTTCGATTCCCAGTCAGGGCACATGCCTGGGTTGCAGGCCAGTTCCCTGCAGGCCAACTCCCATCAGGGGACGCATGAAAGGCAACCACACATTCATTTCTCTCTCCCTCTCTCCTTCCCCTCTAAAGATAAATAAATAAATAAAAAGTTAAAAAAATTCTTGTGTTGGGAAATCGCTTTAAAAATAAATAAATAAAACACAAGCTTTATCTGGTCACTGCCTCCTAATTTAAAAACCTTGCAGGCACACCAGCACCCTTCTCAAGAGATCCACGGGATCCTTGTACTACCTCAAATGATAGATACTAAACATTGTTTTGAACATACAAATGATGCAGAAATAAAATGTTGCAAACCACTGTTACAAAGTTTAGTATGGTATTTAAAGCCCTGCTATAATCCTAAACCAACATTCTTGTAGCCTGAGCTCTAAGCAAAAACACAAACTTACTGTCGTGGGTATAGAATCAAGTAGATTTAAAAACATAAATGACATAAAAGGTCATTATTTATTTTTAAATACTATTGCAAAAACATACATATTTTCAATGGTATTTAAATGAGCCAGCTTCAGAGTTAAAAATGAGAAGCTAGTAATATATTAATGGAGATAAATTATTTCCTCAAACTTTCACATATATCTATTTTACACTAATGAACATCTGTTTTAAGAGTAAAACTTGGCATACATTCATAGAATAAACCTTTAAACAATGTACGGCATAAGTGGGGATTTTCTTTGTTTAGATACAAATAATCTGAAAACAAGTGAAACGAAGGTTCAATTTAGAGGTTCTTAAACCAATGTAAACAAGCCCTGATTAATCAAACCCTGATTATCAGGGCACCAGGCTTACTATTCTAGCCTATTGGTCGTTTGACTTTTTGGTTAGTACCCTTAAAAACAATGGCTGTAAAAAAAAATAGGTTAACTCAAGCCAGTTATATTTTACCTCCTGTTGCACCAATCGTGCGGCGGGAGATTTGGAAAAAGATTATTTATAAAATACTATGTAATTAGTATGAGCACTTCCTGTCCTATATTACTTTACACCAAAGTCAACAGTATATATTTTATATATAAAATGTATGAGTGCACTAGAAAAATACATGATAATGTAGATGTAATAAGTAGGCAACAAAATTACCATCCTCATCCCCTCTTCTCCAGCAGCTTCCTAAGCAAATATACATTGCTGCCTTTAAATGCTACTAAATTCATCTGGGCTCTGTCAATTTCCAAATTCTTTAAATTACTGTCCGGCCAGTTCAGGAGGATCCAAAAAAGCACCACATGATCTGGGTAGGAAATCTAAAAAGTGTCTATGAAACCATATCAATTGCAAACAATACAAAGTATCTTCATAAAAAAAGGTGAGTTGAAACAACTAAAAATCCCATCTAGTAATATTAAACGTAATCTTATGAGCATAATAGACAGATGTTCTTTTTCCAACATACAGGACATTGTTACCTAAGCAAATTAACTTAGCTACAGAACAGCTCCACTCTTAAAACTTTTTCCTACCTATATGCAGAGAAGTCATTTGTTGAGTCCTCCCCAGAATCAATCTTCCATTTTCCTTTCCCAATAATACCTAGTGTACCTGAAATGCAGGTGACTCTGTGGAGGAACAGTGATCCACTGAGTTAGGCAAGATTAAGTCAAAGGAGGATTTCTATGGTATATTAAGCACGTCTAAATTTATCTAAGCAATGATAAACCAATGAAAGATTTAAAATATAGAAATCAGTGTATACTGCCCTGGCTGGTGTAGCTCAGTGGATTGAGCGCAGGCCTGCGAACTAGACGATCACAGTTCGATTCCCAGTCAGGGCACATGCCTGGGTTGCAGGCCAGTTCCCAGCAGGGGCCAGTTCCCAGCAGGGGATGCACGAGAAGCAACCATACATTGATGTTTCTCTTCCTCTCTCCTTCCCTTCCCCTCTAAAGATAAATAAATAAATATTTTTTTAAAAAAAACAATCAGTGTATACTTCTGAATTATAAAGATCCTGGTGACAATGTTAAAGACAGTCACCAGGTGAGACTGGAGGGAGACCCATCAATTTAAAGAGATAATTATGAGTACTTAAAGGTAGAGGTGACTTTGGAAGGCAATATGGCAATAAATGGAAATGTATATAACCAGCATTTTCATTTCTAGAGTAAAACCAAGAGAAATAATTCTACACAATTCACAAGGACACTGCCCTAGAATGTTCACTGTGCTGTTATGTGTAATATAAAAAAAAAACAGTAAAAACTTCAATGACCAATAGTGGAATGAAGACATACAGATGGAATATCATACCATACTTAAGAGAAATGAATTAGATGTATGTATATCACCATGGTTAGAATTCAAAAATAAAATGAGAAAAATTAAGTTGCAGAAAAATGTATATGGCAGTACATTATTTATCTAAGAACACATAAAACAGCATTAGTTACTTTCTGTTTACCTACAATGGCTATTTTCCAAGTGCCTTCTCTGCACCAAGACTGTTGGACTTTGGAGTCACTCATTTATTCTTCTCAACATCCTTACACCACAGGCACTGTTTTCCATTCTACAGATGGGGAAACAGGCATGAGTTGAAGGATCTTCTCAAAGGCCTATAGATAGAAAGTGACAGAGTGAGGATTCGAATCCAGGCAGCCTGGTTCAAAATTAAAATCAAACTAAAAGCACAGCTGTAAAGATGGATCCCACATTCCTGACTATTCTGGAGAAAGGGATGGCTTTCAGGGTAGGGGAATGGTGCCAGGAAGACATCAGGCATTCAGACATCAGACATCAGACATCAGAAATATTGCGGGTTCATTTCCACATCACAGTAAGAAAGCGAGTACCGCAACAAAATGAGTCACAATGGTTTTGCTGGGGGAGGCTCTCGCCTTCAATTTGTAAAAACGCAACACCTGTGAGGCACTATAAAGCGAATGCAATAAAACGAGCTGTGCCTGTATCTGAAGTGCTATGAAGAATGCAGCCAAATAATTTTTAAACAATGTGTTCATTTTCTTCTCTATAAAAATGTATGCCTAAAAAGCCTGGGTGAAAGATGCTGCAGTGTCAATCATGGTTGACTATGGATGGTGGAAACAGGGGTACTGTACGTTCATTCTTCTTGCAGTAACTTTGTATTTTTCAATTTTTAAAAAAGCCAGTATCATTCTATGGGAAACAATTTCCTTTCCATTTTTTAACCAGCAACCATAAAATTCGCTCCACTAACTTATGAGTCTGTATTTCTCAACTTTGACACTTACTGACCTTCTGCGCTGGCTAACTTGTTGAGGGTGTCCTGTGTATCGCGGGACTTAGCAGTACCCTTGGCTTCTACTCCCCAGGTGCCAGTAGCAGACATTTGTAAGTGTCTCCTGGGAGGCAAAATTCCACCCACCCACCCACCCCCACTTTGAGAATAATCAACTTAAAAACTAAAACGAGTTGCTTGTCTTAACTTTATATAACTGTTTGAGTTTAAAGATTTCAGAGATATATTCCTGGTTAAGTATCTCACATTCCAATTGAATAAGATGTCGCAAGGGGTGAAGAAAGTTCCAAGTGAAATATCCCCGAATATACCAAGCACTTAAAATCTAGTTATCATTTCACAGCATGATGCGCATCCATATAGCATAATGGACACTTATAGCCCGAAACGGCCGCTTCCTCCTCGCTCTCCCTCCCTGCCAGGACAAGGAAGCAACCCCAGTCCCGCCACCCCTCCGGGAAGGTTGGGTAAAACCCGCCCGCCCTACCTCCCGGCGCTGCGACTCGGATCCCGTAGTTGCCAGATCCCCGAGGCTCCAAACCTCCCGCCCGCGCGCTGCATCCTGGGAGGGCTGGGCTGGTGGCTGCCTCAAACTCTGGGAAGGTGGAGCCGGCCATGCGGGAGGGCGGAGAAGGTTGCAGACGGAGGCTAAAAAGGCGGGTCCTCCGGGAACTTTGTGAAAGCGAACAGCAGGCGGAGCTTCCTAGGGCGGAGTTCCGCGGGGGAAGCGCCTTCCCTCAGAGGCTGGCGGGGGTGGACCCGCAGTGCAGGGGACGCAAGGGCGTGGCGAGAACAAGAAGCGAATGGCAAGCTAGGTCTAGGGCCTGGTCCCGCCTCCAGATTCAAGCGGCTGTACTTGATTGGGCAGATTGACTACACCTCCGCCCGCCTTCCGGTGTCACGCGACCGCCTCCACCTCCCACCCTTCCCTCTGTACAGCGGGGCTGGCCTGGCCGATGAGGATAAATTGGGACGGCAGCCGGGGAAGTGAGGAGTGAGACTGCCAACGGGTCTACCTCCGCGGCCATGGCCGAGGTGAGAAGCTGATCGCACCGCACCGCGGGCGGCCCTCTCCTGGGACCCGGAGTCCTCCTCTGAGGCCGGGGCGGGGTGGGGGGAGGAGGGGGCGTTCCCAGGTGCAGGTGGACTGAGCGGAGATGAAGCGGATGGTGCGCTTGCTGTCTAAGCGTGTATTTTCTCCCTTGCAGTCTCAAACTCAGAATAAAGCCAAGCTCATATCTGAGACCCGACGGAGGTTCGAAGCCGAGTATGTGACAGGTGGGTACCTCGTTTTTGATGTTGAGACTATCCCCAACTTTGCAGGAGTGTTTGCGAGCATCTGTGGGAAGGATTAGGGACCATTTCGACCCCCCACAGAGATGGTGCCCTGCACGTTTCCAAGGTGTTCCTCTCTGTTACTTAGCATGCACACTGCTCCAGTTCGGCAGGTGATGCGTCCATTGCTCGCTAAAGGGTTCATGTAAGTTGGAAACCAGTGTTTCCAGCTTCTCGGGTTTATGAAAGTTGCAGGACACTTTCCAGGCACACGGCACTGGTGACACTGTCCAGTCCAGGGTTCCTCTGCTGACATTTCACCAGCAGCAAACTCGAGGCTGAACCTGGAAACTGCCGTAATATCGTTTACCTGTACTGAACTGGTGATCCAAATTCCTGGGATGTTTTGCCTGTTTCCACATCACACAACCCAGCATGATCCCCACCGAATAGGCCCTCCAGTGCTGGAACAAGTTTTCATCTTTTGGTCTCACACTGTGCCCAGCAAAGTAAGTACCTGTGAGTCCAGAATTGATTTATTGCTTGAACATTCTGTGTCAAGATGTCACAGATACTTGAGTTGTCCAGTATTTAACTGATGATTTAATCCTTGTAATTTTTTAAAACACGCAGGGTAATTTATTGCAAGTGTAATGTAAATTCTAATGCTAATCCTGACACTTGATAGCTTCGTTGTCTTCTCTTTCCATTGCTGTGAAATGCAAATAACTAGGTTTGGAGGATTAAATGAAAAAGCATGTATCAAACTGTCTAGCGTGGGTTTAGCATATAGTAGTCTCTCAAGGAATACTTTGATTAAATAGCCGTTTTGGTTTCTATGAAAGGAGCTAAGCTTTCACATCTTGACTTTAGTGCTAAGTAGAGGTTCCCAGCAACTTTACACTGCCCTAGATTATATCAATTGATGACCTAGAACAAATAAGGAAATTTGTTAAAAAAAAAAGTCCTGGTCAGTAAATCTTTCCATCCCTCCCTGTCAGTTTTCTTCACATCCTAAACTTTGCACCAGAGAGTTGCAAAAGCACTTGATTCCCTTTTAGTCCAGAGATCTCATTTCTAATAATACAGCTGGTTCCAGCAAAGAAATAACTCCAAAATTTCTTTCTACAGAAAATATAACTCTTACAGCTACATGGTTTATAATGTTTTAAGAAGTAACCCAGAACTCGACCTCATGAACTCGTGTCTCCCCAGTAATTTATTTATGCCCAAGAAAGGAAGCAGAATATAGTCGTAGAAATGTAGCAGGAGGTCAGAGCGCTGGTCAGAACACATGGTCAGGGCGCATGCTTGAGACTGTTCTCTCTCATCACTATTTCTCTCTTTCCCCCTCCCCCCACCCCGCCCGTTCCTCTCTCCCGCACCCCCCATCCCCCGCCACAGCTCCCTCTCTAAAATAAATAAAAATATCTTCAGGTAAGGATTTTTAAAAAATGTATAACCCTGGCTGGTGTAGTTTAGTGTATTGAGTGCCAGCCTGTGATCCAGAGGGTTGCAGGTTCAATTCCTGGTTGGGGCACACGTTTGGGTTGCGGGCTAGGTCTCCTGTGGGGGGGAGGGCTGCTAGTGGCGGCCGTACATTGATGTTTTCTTCCCCACCTTTCCCTTCTTCTGTATCTAAAAATAAATTTAAAAGAAAGTCTCTAGTGTTACTGGCTAGACCAGGGCTGGTGCCCCAGTCTTCTGAACTTCACTATAGTAATCTTTTGGCAACACCATCCTGTTGAATGAGATCATGTCACTCCCTAGCTTGAAACCCTTAAATACCTTCCTACTTGGTTTAGGATAAAAATCCCAGTTCTATATGGTGGCCTACAGTACAAGGCCATGCACACCCCAGTTCTTGCCCAGCCTTCCATCCTCCTCTGTTCCTGCTCTGTTTGCTTAGTACAGATTTCACCACTGCCTGCAGTAGTAAATGTATTCCACGTTGCAATCCAGTACTTGCGTGTACTCAAAACTGAAGCAAAAGTTTGTTAAAGAAACTTATTCTGAACACCTATGACTCCCTGATACAATGACCCTCAAAATTGTTACCACAGCCTACAAACATGACCCACCAAATAAAAAACATAACCAGCCACACTGCCTCTTTTATTTTGTTCAAATAAACTGAGTCTGTTTCCATCTGGGGACCTTCCACTTCTCTCTGCCTAGAAGGCTCTTACCCAGGTAGTATGCATGGCTAGGTCCTTTTTTTCTTTTACATCTTGGTTTAAATGTATCTGAGAGGCCTTTGATGATTATTAAATAACCTCCCTGTCTTGTTTATTTTGTCTCCTTTGCAGGTCTTACTGTAACCTGTAATTATCTCATTTCATTTGTTTACCTGCTTATTGTTCATTCCCTGCAGTAGAGTGTGTATAATCTGGGGCAACCTGTGGACATTGAGGGCAAGGTCAGACTCATCTCTGTATGCCTAACACATTTCTCAATACATACTTGGTGAATGAATAAATGTAGCATTGCTTAAATATATACATAGGAAAATTAGTCAAAGTCAGTATTAAGATCTGTCCTAATAATCCTCCATCCCCCACCAAAATCTGGCAAAGAGCAGCCCTTATAATATGCCTGATAAAGCAGCATTATTTCTAAGTAAAGCCCTGTGTGGCATTAAATACAGGGTTTGTCCTTAAATATACATACTTGGGTATGTATGAATGCACGTGAGTACATTGCCTTTGAAAATATTAATTCATTTCAATACTTGCACCCTGGCTACTATGGCCCAGTGGACTGAACCTTAGCCTGCAAACTGAAGAGTCAGGTTCGATTCCCGGTCACCGCACCTGCCTGGGTTGTGGGCCAGGTCCCCAGTTGGGGGTGTGCAGGTGGCAGCCGATTGATGTTTCTCTCACACATTGATGTTTCTCTTCCTCTCTTTCTCCCACCCACCTCCTTTCTAAAAATAAAATTTAAAAAATTTTTTCATTTAAAAGACTTGCATGGAAAGGGAAGATAAAAACTTTTCAAGTCTTGGGTAAAGTTTCAGCTGTTTCCTGAAATATAGCATCAAGTAAAAGTAGCATAAGAAAGTAATTAAAGAGTTTTTGATTTGCCTATGTTCTCCTTTTCAAGTTTACTTTTTAGAAATTAACTTAGGTGTTTAGAACATCCACTTTCCCTTTTTCTCTTTCATTTCACTCTTTCTATTGTCATTTCAGAAGAGGCTGAAGGCAGACTTAGGCAAACTCAAAGTCTTTCTAATGGAAAATATTATTTGCAAGTGTATCGGTTTAAGCATGGCTGTACTCCAGAAACTCTTTGGAGGTAGATTCTTGGGAATTCCAAGGACATTTGTGTTTCCATAGAAATTAAATTACCAGTTAGGATAGATTTGTAGCTGGCTAAAAGAATAAAGCACAAGTCCATTATTGTTTTATTCATTATTAGTGATCCTTTTTTTCTCATTGTTTCTGTGAGAAATTCCATGAGGAGTCAAATAAGTAACATTTCCTGTTCTCTTTTCCTTCTTCTTGTGGACAAAGCAAGAAACTAATCCCTGTGACAATCATTTATTAGGTTCCTCAAATACTCAGTATGCCCTTCATTCTGAAACAGTGTATCACTATTAGAGAAACAGCTGAAGAAGGATACAGTCCCTTCCTGAGCTACTAGAATCTAGTAGGGGCGCCGAAACAGAGCTAACAGTTAAAGACAAATTGTAGTAAGAGTGCTACAGTCGTTTCTGTAAGAGAAACACAAGGAAAAATCACATCTGGTTGGGGTGGCTGAGTTAGAGTTAGACAGAATTTCACAGAAAAAGTGGTGTTTCTCATGGACTTTGGAAGATGGTGGCACTCGGCCCAAGCGGATCCAGTAGTGTGAGCTAAGAGGCTAAAGTGTGAGGGCAATATGGGGACATGTTCGGGAAGCTGCAGGAAGTCCACCTGGAGGAGCCTGGGGAGGGCGAGCACACCGGGCCAAGAGCAGTGGCAGGCCCCGTAGTGTGGAGAGCCTTAAGCATCCACGCAGCGTGTTTGTGCTTTAGTGAGTTTGGAGACCTATTCGGGGGGTTGTGAGCTGATTTAGGTTTGTTTTCTGACTTTCCAAGTAAATGAATTCATTTAAATGAATTTAGATACTACCCAAAATGTCAGAGGAATCCCCCACGAGCTTATTATCATCCAGAGATAGCTCTGCTAACAGTGGATACATTCTTTCCTGACATTTTTCTATACATTGAAAAAACATAGTTAAAAACCATCCTGTATGTAACTTCTTGCTGCGTTTCTTAACTGACATCTTATTTCTACATATTTATAAAGTAAGCAACATTTTACTTTGCCATTAATATTCCGTTCTATAAATTAATTTTTCTTATTTTTCATCTTAAATAGTCCCTTTTTAGACATGTAGATTCCAATTTTTTGTTAATATAATTTTTTGTACAGTAGTTCAGGTTATTTCCTTAAGACTCCTGTCTGAAAGTAGAATTACTGGTTTTAATAGTGTATTTTTAAGACACTTCACTTTCCTCCCTAGAAGTTGCAGCAAGATTCATTCCCACCAGCCAGTAAAAAGTGCTCATTTCACCAGAGTCTTACCCATATTTAGTTTCATTTCTTAACTGATGGTTCTATTTTAGTTTGCATTGCATTTGATTACTACTGAGATTAAACTTCTTTTTGTAAGTTTACATCCATTTCGAGTTTAATTTTTTTATTAGTATGGCTTTGTACTTGCTTTGGTGTTTTCTTTACGTCAATTTTACTTTTTTTTTTTAATGAAGAGGAATTACCCATTCCTTTGTGGTTTCTTCCACTGCTGTTAAATAATGTTCTCATTCAATAACTTTTTCTTATTAGCCTTTCAATTTTTGTTTTGTCTTGGCTTATTATTGTTGAAATTTTGAAATATCTTATATGCACAAAATGTACAAAACCTGAATAAAATAAACATTCATGTATTCACCAGTCAGCCAAAGAAATAAAACTTCCTATGTGCCCCTCTTCCCAGGAAGCTACTCGTTCTGCATTTGGTCTTACTCATTCTCTTGCTTTTCTTTAGCTTTACCACCTAGAATGTATCCCTCACCAGTACTTTAGTAAATTTACCTCTTTTTAAACTTTAAAGGCTGAATATATTTGTCCATGGCTTGCTTGTGTTGCTCAGGAGTCATTCATCTTGTCTAATACAACTATACTATAATTTATTCCTCGTTCTAGCTGTGTAGTAGTAGTTCACGGAATGAATATACTTATGATGGATTTGGGGTTATTTTTAGGTTTTACTATTATGTACAATGCTGTTATAAATGTTCTTATGCTTATGTGGTGCTTGCATTTGCTCTAAGGCACTGGTTCTCAAAGTTGGTCCAGAAACTGCAGTTTCCTAAGACCATTTCAAGGTGTTTGAGAGGGCAAAACTGTTTTCATAATAACACTAAAAACATCACTTTTCTAAGCCCTGGCTGGTGTAGCTCAGTGGATTGAGCACAGGCCTGCGAACCACACGATCGCGGTTCGATTCCCAGTCAGGGCACATGCCTGGGTTGCAGGCCAGTTCCCAGCAAGGGACGCATGAGAGGCAACCAATCATTGATGTTTCTCTCTCCCTCTCTCCTTCCCTTCCTCTCTAAAGATAAATAAATAAAATATTTTTTAAAAATAAAATTAAAAAAAACATCACTTTTCTTTTTCACTGTCATTCTCTCACAAGCAGACAGCCGTGTTTCCCAGACATTCATTACGGGGCATGTGGTGACGTCATTGCTCTGACAGCAAATAGAATGAGTGCTTGTGTGTCCTCATGTGTACAATTGTTCTCCATTTTAACACCTAATAGAGTAACGACCAATAAATAGAACCCGTATAAAAAAGAAAGCTCTTTGGGGTCCTCAGTTAGTTTTAAGAGTAGGAAAGGAAGTCTGAGAACAAAACGTTGGAAAACTGCTGCTGTGACATTGGGACCCAACTCTGAAATCTGAAATGGACAGGTCACAAAAATGGGCATGTCTGACTTGAGTAGGCAGTGCCAACTAGTTCCCAAAGTGATTGTACCAATTTTCATTTTAACCAGCAGTATTTGAGTGTCCTTGTTTTTCCACACCCTAAACTTTGGAATTGTTAGTTTTGTTTTCTTTGTTTTCCCCATTTGATGGAGATGTTGGAATATCTCATTGTGGTTTTAATTTGCATTTCTTTGACTACTAGTCAGATTGAGCACCTTGGCATCAGTATGGGCCATTTGGTTTCCACTTCTGTGGAAATCACTTCTTCGGCTCTTTTTGGTGCTTTGTTCATCCATACAAACTACAGAATGAGCTTATCATGTTTCTGGGGGGAAAAAACTTTTGGTGGGATATTGAGTGGAATTGTGTTAAATCAAAAGGTATTTGCAAGAGGCTTGATGTCATCATGGTTGAGTCTTCCAATCCAAGGAACATCCATGGTTGAGTCTTTCTTGTTGCAAGATTTATGATTTTCTCCATAAAGGTGAACACATTTTTGTCAAATTTATTCCTAGGTAGTTTACATGCTCCTTAATTGTTTCATTTTTTAAAACATTTTCTTTTTGTTGTGTAAGTGCTTAAGAATTTATTTTCTAAATGATTGTCCCTGGTTTATAGAAAGTGCATTCAACTTTTTACATTAATATTGAATTCAGAAGCCTTATCAACTCATATTAATGTTGATAATTTAGCTCCAGATGAGCTTGGGATTTCTGTGTAGACAATAATATCACCTTGAACTAATGACAGTTTTCTTTCTAACTTTCCAATTCTTATAGCTGTAAATGCTTATGTTTTCCACTGGCTGGAACCTTTAGTGTTGAGCCAAAGCAGTGATACAAGCCTACTTGTTTTATTCCTGATCTTAGAAAGAGAGCACTGAACAGGACACCATGAAAGTCAAGGTTGAATTTTACTAAATGCTCATCTATTAGACACATTAATTGCACCTGATGAGATGTTCACTTGGTGTTTTTCTTTTAATAGTATGGTAGACTGTATTAGTTAGGGTTTGGAATATATTGTTGGACTAACTAATATTTTATTTAGGAGTTTTGAATCTGTATTTATAAATTGGCCAGTAATTTTCCTTTCTAGACTTTTTTGTGCATTTTTTAAAAATATATTTTTTATTCTTTTTAGAGAGAGGGAAAGGGAAGCAGAAAGAGAGGGGGAGAAACATCAGTGTGTGGTTGCCTCTCTTGCATCCCTCACTGGGGACCTGTTCTGCAACCCAGGCATGTGCCCTGACTGGGAATTGAACTGGTGACCTTTTGGTTCCAGGCTGGTGCTCAGTCCACTGAGCCACACCAGCCAGGGCTTTTCTGTGCATTTTTTACATCAAGATCATGCAGTTTTCATGAGATGGGAGGTAAAACATTACAAAACTTGCATTGTTCAGAAGGAGAATAGAGACATTAACCATAGATGTTGTCAGTGAAGCATGAATATTTAAAATTAGGGTAACCACTCACAGACACAATTAAATACTTAGTTTCCAAGCCAGTGGAGGCATGAAAAGGGGGGTGAAGAAAACACTATCTCCCCTGCGGGAAGCAGAAAAGGAGGAAACAGGGAGCCTAGTAACTAGACACACCGTAGAACAGCAGAAATAATCCAACTTTATTAATAGTTACTACCAATACAAACAAATGCATGCTTCTGATCAGAGTAGTGTTTAAACCTTAATTGCATGCTGCCTATCATAGACTAACCTAAAATTAATGTAAAAAGATTGAAAATCAAGAGATGAAAAAAGATGTATAAACTAATACTAATCAAAGTAATCCTGTATAATCTCTACTTTCATTACATAAAATATTACTTTAGGGTGAAAAACAATACATATGAAAAGGGGGACTACTAGTGATAAAAGTAACTGTATAAAGGTGTAACAATTAGGAACTAACAACATAAAAAGTATATAACAATATATCCTCAAAATACTTAAAGCTAAAGCTCCCAGGATTATAAAGGAAACTCAAGAAATCCACAGACATATCGAATGATTTTAACAAAACTGTTTCAGAAATAGAAGCAAGCAAGAAATCCTTAAGATTCTGGATTTTAACACCACAATGACCAAAGTTGATAATATTTATGTATATGTGTGTGAGAGTGTATAGACTCTTTTTTTTTAAGATTTTATTTATTTAGCTTTAGAGGGGAAGGGAAGGAGAGAGGGAGAGAATATCAATGTATGATTGCCTCTCATGAGCCCCCCGCTGGGAACTGGCCTGCAACCCAGGCATGTGCCCTGACTGGGAATCGAACCTCGATCATGTGGTTCACAGGCCTGCGCTCAATCCACTGAGCTACACCAGCCAGGGCAGTGTATAGACTTTTCTACCCAGCAAACAGAGAATACATTTCCTTGAATGTGTATTTTGCTCTTGGAGCTTTTGGAAACATTCAGTACATATTAAGTCATAAAGGAAGTCTCAGAAATTCCAAAACAGCTAGATCATACAGACCATGCTCTCCTCTCACACCATTAAGCAACTACATTAGAAGTCACAATAAACAGGTACTTAAAAACAAATCAAGTGTTAGGGAACTGAAATGGCATAACTCGAAATAACCTATAGGTTAACAACTTACTAGCAATGTGTGTGATTTTTACGTCTGCAGAATAACCTGTGGGCTAACGATATCACAATGGAAATTACAAAATACTTAAAACTGAGCAACAAGAAAGTATCTTATAGAGCATTCACTAGAAAACAAGGCCTGAATAAAAATCACCTAAAGATTCGATTCAAAGAGCTACAAAGTGAGCACAAGGTAATACAGAGAAAGTAGAAGGAAGGAGATAAGAACAGATATTCACGGTATAGGGGAAAAATGATAGTAGGTATAAACTGGGTCTGTCTTTTATTTTTCTTAGGTGCCCCAGGCATGAAACAGCTCGGGCCGCCAGCACTGGCATCAAGCTAGGGTGAAGGAAGGACTCTAGTCTAATTTGCCCGGGGTTGTAAGCTGGTTCTTCTAAAGGACTAGTGAAATAAACAAACCTAGGATGGCCAATTACAAAGAAAGGGAGAAGGCAAAGACCTACATCAGGAACAAAAGCGAGATATAACTATATATACAGGTGACAGAGAGGTTTAAAATCCTCAGAACAATACGAGGACCAGCTTTCCCACATTATGTCCATAAACTTAGATTAAATGTAGAACTTTCTGGAGAAAAGAAAAACCACCTAAAATTGTCTCTGAGAAGTAAAAAACCTGCATAGGTCGGTGACTACTACATGCAGTTAGTACTCATAGATCTCTCCGACTCTCCCCACCCTGCTGCCGCAGAGTCTCACACCGCCCCGAGGTGCGAGCAGTTTTGTAGTCCCAGGAATGCGAAGATGATTCACAATGAGAAAATGCAGCAGAGGGATTGTAGCACCCGAGCACGATGCTTCTCAGTGAGGCTTTTGAATATGAACAGGTCAACAGTCAAAACTATACGATGAACCTTGGGAAGTATCCTGGCTTGTGCCTCTTCATGCCCTCCTCTTTTTAGGTAACCATATTCATTTCTTTTTTTTTTCTTTTTTCTATATTTGTTTAAGCCAATACAAACATAGTGTATTCATTAACAAAATTAAATGAGGGAAAATGTTTCTTTAGATAGAAACCACACTGGCTACACGTCATTGTTATGAAAACCAAACAAAACTCAACAAACATGGAAAACTTTCTCACCTCTAAGTATCTTCTAAAAACATACAGTAAATGTCATGTGTGATTGTGAAACTTCAAAATAATTCCCATAAAGTCAGGAGAAAAGACATTGATCTCTACTACTATTTTATAATTGTACAGTACATAAAATGATTAGTTACCAATATGGCAAGAAACATAATAAGGATGAGACTTCTTGCTAGTCTACTATTGTTGTCTCACGATGAGACAGGATAGTGAGCAGCTAGGAAAATCCTTTGGTGAGTAGAATAAGGAAACTGAGACAGAGCTGAACACAATGTCCCTGCAGTTTACAGCCAGGTACAGATGGTCACCAGTGGGGAAGAAGGCCCCACTGCCTGGCTGGGGCAAAACTGGGAAAACAAGGACCTTGCCCCCAAGCTAAACTCTTCTCCCCTGACCTTTCCTTCCCCGGAGATAAAATCTAGGAATCTATTTCAGCTCCAGGCCCAGAAATGCAGCAAAACCAGGTTGGGGGCATCAGAAACAATTGCAGTGACTAAAGATCCCCGCCCCAACTGATCCGTCAGTGGAGACTGTGACCCTGAAAGGACACACATGGAGGACTGATGTTCAGCTGAAACCCTCCCCTGAGACCTCCCCTAAGATTGCCTCCTGCAAGAGAAATAAAAGACTCAAGACAAAGACCCAGCACTTGTGCGCTCTCCCTCTGGAGAGCCGGTGCTATTTCCTTTCCTTTCTCCCACTTCTTCCTCCTAATCTCTAAGGCAGTGGGCAGCTGGCAGCTTGTCCCAGGCTGACCCCCGAACCTGTCCCAAAGCCCCTTTTTCTCTGACGTCCCAGTGAGCTAAGGCAGCCCAGCCTAGGCTTTCCTGTTGCTTCTTCTATGCAAGGGCCTTCCTTGGTTCACTGTCCTCAGCTTTAATAAATGTATCTTCATAGTGACCTGCATGCATGTGGTGAAATCTTTCCTACACGAAGGTAAGAACCCATACACTACAGCTGGCCCTAGGTGGACCCACTCAGAGCCAGGCCCCTGCCGGGAAACGATGATAGCTACACAAAAATCTCTAAGCTGCATAGTAATCTAACAGAAGAAATGTACAACTTTTTCTTTGATGGAGAAAATTATAAAGTGTTATATTAAAGAACATTGAACAAAGGCCTGACTAGATTAGCCGAGAGATGTGTCATCTAAGAGATAGCTTTACATACCCAGCATGTGAATCCGGCTCTTGAAGGATAAGAGTTGAAGCAGAAAAGCATCTCCCTTCTCCACACTGAAGTCAGCGAAGTCCTGATTGTGTACAGCCCTAGGGCTGAGAGTGTTTTTTTGTACTTTTAAAGGGTTGCTAAAAGCAACAACAAAAAAGGAAGAATCAGCCACAGAGGCCATATGTGGCCTCTGAAGTCCAGGATATTTACATATTACCACCTGGCCCTTTACAGAAGAAGTTTGCTAACCCCTGCAGAAGACTGGTGGTCCTCCAAGTGTGGTCCCTGTACCAGCAGTCACGTCAGCATTCTGTAGGGACTTGTTACAAATGCAGATTCTGGAATCCCACTCATGAATCTGCTAAGTGTGGAACCCAGTAATCCCAGGTTTAACAAGCCTTTCCCATGAGTCTGATACTTGATGACTTTTGAGAATCACTGCTATAGGCCAGTGGCTCAGTCCCATCCTAAAATATCACTTGCTTCTCAGTCTCTCTCTGCGTAGGAGATTCAGGGTACTTGTGGCCTGCCAACAGGATGCCCTTGAGGGAATATTTTGTTAATTAGGCACCTGATTGCTCCCATTCATTCGCATTGTTGACATGTACACAGTACAGAAAAAAAAAAAAAAGAAGAGAAGAGTTCCTAAAAGTCTCATCCTAGAGAAGAATTAGTCCTGTATCCTTAGCCCTAGGATTGGTCCTGAGTAGTTATCAGTCAGACCTCAGGCAGTTTGGGTGGTGGATGCCAGGTGGTCCAGAAGATGGGCACCAGGAGGTCTGGTCACAGCTGGTGGTCTGGACATGTGAGTCCTTCAAAGGGTAATCAGAGTGACTGGAAAGTTTATGTTGAAGTTCCCAGACTAGTTAAAACAAGAATCAAATTGTTTCCTCATGCCTCAACCTACTGGATTTTAGTAATTTAGCAGCTTGAGTGTAGTGACCCCATTTTATTTCTTCATTCTGTTCCTCACAGCTACTCTCTTCCTAATCTTTATCTGTGCTTTAACAGTTGTGGGACAGTCCTTCAATATGACATCCTGAGTAGGTACATGGGGGTAGTATGTGTTTGTACACGTGTGTTTTGATGTTTTCAGATAACTTGTGAGCATACATCTTTAGCTTCTTTCTATAACATCCAGACTTACCAAAGGCCTAGTTTCCTGAAAACTTCCTGGTACTTGAGGGTTCAGTTGCTGGGGGCTGTGTTTGAAAGCAGCAGATTTTTCATCATAAGCAGTTATTATTACACTTGTGGTCCCAGGCCAAGTTTTCCTTACCTTGGGTGTTCGGCTCACTTTCTGTTCTTTCTCTCTTCCCCATCTCCTCCCCTCAGCCCTCTTCTCTGTCCTCCACTGCCCCGACTTTTTTCCTGCCTGTCTCCTTCCTCCCTAATCCTCTCCTCTGTCTTTTCCTCCCTGTTTTCATTTCTGTCTATGGGTAAATGTTTTTTTTTATTTTTATATTAAATTTAATTTCAAAGTTGGCCTCTTAAAATGGGGCCTTTGAAGACTGATCCTCCAGTATGGCACACCAGGGTATAACCAAGCAGACGAGATGCAGACAAAACTAAACTCTGTGTCTAGTTTTAGGACAGAGAGAAGGCAGAAGTACTTAATCCAGGTACCTGTTTTTATGGGTAAATGTTTAACATGTATCTCATCCATAAGTACGTGTTTCATTAATAACAAAGATCACTTTATTACAAACATTTCTAATTCCAAAGATCTATGTCCCTAAAAGCTATCCAAGAGCAGTTGGCTTTAAATTTCTTACTAACGGGCGTGGACTTGTTTATGGTGTCCTCCATGGTAGTGGCAGCAGTGGCGGTGATAATAAAAGTAACAATAATGTTTTATTCTTATCGTGACAAGTATTTACAGATATAGAAGTTTACCCCTTGCCACATACTGTTCTAGGTGAGTGACTCTCAGAGTCTTGTCTAAAGCCTCGGGGAGGCCCAGTACCCTCGAGGAGTCTTGTGAGCTCAAAACTGCTTTCATCCTAATGCTAAGCAACCCTTTTGCCTTTTTCCTCGTGCTCACGTTTACACCCATGGCACAGAAGCAGTGGGGGGCAGAGCTGCTGGCTCCTCAGCTGGAACCAAGGCTCGTGGTCATTCTAGTCTTCATTATCAACATTCTCCGTTTTTGTTTTTAAAAAAGCCAATCTTACTTTAGGAAGCCCCAGTGAAGCAGTACATTTTATTATATCTTGACCCTTGAGTACATGTTCTTTCATGTTGTATGTGACAGAATCGAGGAGGCACTAAATACTTCTACATGCTTGTGTTCCAGCTGAATTAGTCACTTTTTAAAAAGATTTTATTTATTTATCTTTAGAGGGGAAGGGAAGGAGAGAGGAAGAGAATATCAGTGTATGGTTGCCTCTTGTGCATCCCCCACTGGGAACTGGCCTGCAGCCCAGGCATGTGCCCTGACTGGGAATCGAACTGCGATTCTTTGGTTCGCAGGCCTGCGCTCAATCCACTGAGCTATGCCAGCCAGGGTGAATTAGTCACTTATTTGAAAGAACAACTGGCAAGTAAGCGGTGGTTATTCAGGCTTTCTGTTATTCAGACAGAAATTTTCTTGAAAATGAATGAAGTCAGCGTGTAACTTCACGGGAAACCCCGGACTGGTCCAGTGTGGAGGGCTGTCCAGTGGCCAGACTAGGTGATGTTTCTTCAGGGGACAGGTGCTCCCGGGGCCTCCTTGATGTTAAACAGCATCGAGTCTTTTATAGCCGACTCATGTTTACAAATTCTAATTCAAGGAAAGTTGTGTTTTCAATACTGATAGGTTTTCAAGTAACAGAGGTAAAAAACATTCTCCAAGGTTCACCTACTACAGAACCACTTATTGTTTAGACCAGAAAAATAGAGCTGAGGTATTGAAAGCCATTTCCAAGGTAACACTGTACAAATGCATGATTTATGGCCTAATCTCATATTTTATCGTGCTTTAAACTTCCAAGTACTTTCATATATACATTTTCATCTGATCCTCACACAACCCTGTGAGTATAAAAGCAGCTTAAAGATAAGAAAATCGAGACTCAAAGAAGATAATTCTCTGAATGCACTTTGTATTTCCCTGCCCTTTAAACTTTTATCTCTGAGGGTCTGAAATAAGGCTGAGAAAATGCACAAGAGATAGAATCTGTGAAACGTGGCAACTAATAGGTGCAAAATCAAATAGAGATGAAGGAACCAGAGAATTTTCTGAAATCTCTTGCTTGGGCCCTTGGGAGTGACCCATTAACTGAGAAAAAACATTGAGAAAGAGTAGATTTAGCCAACAAATGTCTCCTCATTCTTAGCATGGATAGACATTGGTGTTACAGTCTCTATGAGAAAACATGGCCTGCATGCCAGTAACTCTGATTCAAGGGGCAAGTGGCAAGTGCCTTAAGAAAGGCTTGGTTTGCCTTCAGTTCCCGGTCAGGGTGCATGCCTGGGTTGCCAGCCAGGTCCCCAGCCGGGGGCAGTTGGGGGCAAGAGGCACCCCATCCATGTTCTTCTCTTTCTCCCTTCCTTCCCCTCTCTCTAAAGTTAAATAACTAAAGTCTTTAAAAAAGGAGGAAGAAAGAAGGGCTTAGTTTACGTCCCGTAGCTGTTCACAGGTGGGAAGGAATGACTTCTGGGCTCTGGGGAAATGTTCTGGAAGAGGAAACCTTTAAAAGGTGGCTTGTAGAACGGTCACATTTGGGTAAAGGTGGTTGCGAGGAGACAGGATGATTTCGATTACAGAAAAAGTGAGAGCAGGACAAGGAAGGGGGAGGGAGTATCAGGTACAGGTTGGTAAGAGCATAGTATGTGTGCAATCTGAGCATGAGACATTATTATTGAAAACAGTTACTCCAATGTATTATAGGAAATGGTAACTGCTGCATACTGGTCAGTTGTCCACTTTGTATTTACTTATTTTTTTTAAATGACATTTGCCAAACATGTCTTTTAAGTACAACTTGGTCCATTACCTATAAAATTTCATTTTTCATTGACTAGGGTAAGGATTTCAAGTTCAGATAACATAATTGATCTCCTCGGATGTTGGTTTATAGTTATAGAGAATGTCCTGGAAAATATTTTACTCTGGTCTTATTTTTTTAAATCTTTGGTGGCTTATTTAAAGTACATCTGCAGTCTTTAGATAACTTTATTCTCTTCACACTTAGAAATTCATTAATCCCTTAAATTTTATCTTCATCTGAACTACATCCCTGTGTGTGTCATCAGATCTCCTTTGACATTAGTGTTTGTCTTCCAGGTCTTCTCCTTTGACATTAGTGTTTGTTAATAATCACTGAAGAATTTCTGACTTGGATATTTACTACTGTTTCTCCCCTAGATAAGCCAGATAAATATGATCCACGTGACATTAAAAGGCTACAACAAGATGATAACTGGGTTGAAAGTTACTTACTTTGCAGACGTGATGTTGTAGATGAAACACTGAAGATGCTCGATGAGAGTTTTCAGTGGAGGAAAGAAATGGCTGTCAATGGTAAGCTGTTCAGTCTACCTTGAACTGTATTCTATCTCCTGCATAAATGTTAACTGTTTTACTTTCATGTAATAGTGGTTTTGTACTATTATTAAGCAGTCATCATAAACATCACAATATAGTGTTTTATACAGTCCCAATAATACTTTGAAAATAGTGTCATATGGCCTTGGCTAGTGTAGCTCAGTGGATTGAATGTGAACCTGCAAACCCAGGGGTTTGCCAGTTCAATTCCTGGTCAGGGCACATGCCTGGGTTGCAGCCAGGTCCCCAGCAGGAGATGCACAAGAGGCAACCACACATTGATGTTTCTCCTTTCTCCCTCCCTTTCCCTTTCTCTAAAAATAAATAAATAAAATCTTTAAAAAAAAGAAAGAAAGAGAATAGTGTCATATGCCTATGTCTAAGCTGGATCTCTGGAAAGGCAATCAGATCTGGAAGGAGCAGAATCACACTCAGGCTCTTGGCTCACAGCAGTCTCCTAATCTGTGCTTGTTTACTTTGGTGCCATTAAACAGTAACAAGACAGCATCTTCACTATCAAGCCTAGAGATAAAGAGATACCATTTGCCTGGTTTTCTCTGTCGTTGACTTACATCTTCCTCTCCCCAGAGTTCCTTGTGCTAATCAGGATTCCATAAGGAATTACTGAACAGGCATCCCCTAAGAGCAAGCTTATGCCTTTGGCAGCCTTCTTTTAACTGCTGTATTTGAAGGCCTACTTCAAGATGGAAATTCGCTCCACAAATGGGAATTTGAAGCCTCAGAGGGGGGTTTATTATAATCTTCAAGTATATGGAGAACTCTTCATAGGAGAGTTACCCATTATCTCTCTCCTCCTGAAAATTGAACAAGAAACTGCCATAACTGTTGGTTTTGATGGAGTATATAGAAGGATTTCCTGACCTGGAAGATTATAAAACTATGGAGTGACTGAGTCTGAAGACTTAACACAAAATAGCCAACAGATAAATCCAGGGCAGACACTGTCCCCAGTCTTCACATTTGTAGAGGGAATCCATCAGAGAGGGAGTATTTAAGAAATAATTTGATTCGAAATGTCAAAACTGTAGGTCACTTCAACAAACAATGGAGCATTTATGAATCAAGTAAAGAAATATTAACTGCTATTTAACTTAATAGTTTGTCTTACATAGAATTGCTTGTTTCCAGTGGTAAACTGCTGATAGATGATAAAAGCAGGTGGAGAAACATACGGAAATCCTTGAAAGTTCTTGGGGAACTAGCAGTTGAATGTAACAAAAGCCTTGGAACTCGCTGCCTCGGTCTGTTGGTTATCAGCCTCACTAGAGACTGAATGGGCGTTTTTGTTCCTCCTACTAAAGGAACTAGCATTTTTCTTGAAGTATTTTTCCTACATACCCCAAGATTATAAAATGTATTAAACTCTACCAGATATCAAAGCCTGTAGAAATATATTATTTTGCAAAAGAAACCGCAGTGATTTTTTTCATGAATTCTGGGGCCATAATGTGGATGTTTATGGGCATGTTCTTGGAAATTCTCCAGCCGTGATAATATCTGTCTGCAATTCTTCAGGTGGAACACAACCAGAACATGGAGATGTGTCCACAGAAATAATGAGTGAGGTGTCAAAGGGCAATGGATGTTTTTCATTTCTCTCATCTGTGTCTATAGAGCTTGTTTACTTAGTAAGAAACACCATTTTTATTGCCATTCTATCCAGATGTGTGAATAAGCTTTATCTTCTGTTACATCAGAACTACTATGTAACTTGAATCTTACATTGTGAATTTTCTTTTTTAGAAGGCCTCTGTCTAAGTTATAATAACTCATCACAGTTTATTACTTTTTAGATCTGACTGAATACTCTATTCCCAGATGGTTACTGGAGATTGGAGGTATTTATCTCCATGGTTATGACAAAGAAGGCAACAAGTTGTGTAAGTCTGTTTAATTTCTGTACTACTGGCTTTTCATGAGTTTGAGATGTTCTTATGTATCTCAACAGCATTAGTAATAGGCGGCACTTTCTCCACATGTGCCACCCAGCAAGTTTCCTGTAACTGGGGATTGTTAAGGCCCTCTTGACTGAGCATGGTGATACTACCGTTTGCAGTATAATAAAACACACGAGGTTAAGTGCTACATCCTCTGACACAACCAAAATAGTGTCATCCAGAGTCATTAACTTCTTTGTAATTGGACTGATATTAAAATTCAACCCAGTATTGTTATGAAAAACCTTTTTTGACAGTCCCTAATGATTGATGAATGGACTTTTTTCAAGTTTCCCAGTCTGCTCCCCTTAGCTTCTTCCTCAATCTATGTGATAGCAAGAGAAGTAGTAACGCTCATTCCTGCCATACCTGAGGACCCTCTTCTCCCCACCTTGCCGAAAATCCATTTTGGTTTTGTACAAGGCAGGAGTGTTAGAGCCCCATCCCACACAGAGTCGGGGCAACTTGCTCCCCTTTGATGTGCGGTCTGTGCCTGGCCAAACAGTACTCTTTGCATTTTCCTTATCTCTGGCTACTCCCTCTCAGTCTACTTTTTTCATTTCCGACTTTCCGCCTGACCCTTGAATGTGCTTCCCTGGCTTCATTCCTTTCTTGGCCTCTTTGAGTCTCCAGCTGATACAGTCTCCATGGGTAATCTCAAGTACCTTGACAGCTTCAGCTGCCCCCCCCAAGCAGCCATGAGCCCACATCGTCCCCAGGCCATATGAATTGATTGCCAGCAATTCATTGCCACCCAGCTGCCTTTACCACAACATACAGCTGAACGCACCCCCCCCCCCGCATCTCACCCCCGGATCTGTCTCTGTACTGCCCGGCTTAGGCCAGCAACTGTTGCTTTCCCCTCCAACAGGGCTTCACACACCCCCTCCCCATTTCCCCAGCACTTCCTCAGTTCAGTCCCTCACTATCCCCTTCCCCCCAATCCCTTCCCAAGGCACCCCCTGCTGGATTTGCTTCTCTGCCTCTTCCAGCCTCCCCTCTGTGCTGCCGCCTGAGAGCTGTTGTCGTAGGAAGATCAAAACACCTTAGCATTTCATTCAGGGCAGTTCAAGCCCAGCCCTGTCTGTGTAGCCTCTCCTCTCGTCATTCATCACATTTTGTCTCAGCTGCCACCATTTCTGAACACTTTGCCACATTCCGCGCACATGCAAGACACCCACTCACACCGCCATAGTGCTTCCCTTCGGCTTTTCCTCTGAAAGAACATTTTTTCTAGTGCTTGGCAGAACCGATGGCTTTTTTTTTTGTTTGTTAAGCACACCGAAGAGGACTCTTAGGTTATTACCAAATATTGTTTGTTCACCTGTATTTTCTTTCCCTCTTAGTTGCGTTTCTTTATTTCCTAAAAGGATGGGGAAAAATAGTTTCCTGTTTGCTACTCTTTAAAGTGCCCAAGTGCACACTATTTCTTATTTTACAAAAAGGCAGAGATGTTTTTAATCTTACAAACAAAATGAATTAGAAATGGAGAAATGGCAAGAATGCTATGTGTATACAATGACATTATAATGCCCTAAACATTTTTCTTATGTTCTGCTAAAAGTATGGATCAGGGTGAAGTATCATGTAAAAGACCATAAAACCATCCTGGACAAAAAGAAGCTTGTCGCCTTCTGGTTGGAACGTTACGCTAAAAGAGAAAATGGAAAACCCATAACAGTGATGTTTGACCTGTCAGAAACTGGGATCAATAGCATAGTAAGCATTTTTTTTTTAATGCTAAGTCATTGTTCATCATGGCGTGCTCCCTCCTGCCCTCCCTGCCATTCCCCTTGACCAAATATTGCTTATAAAATTGAGCTAACCAATTTATGTCTGGGATTTACTTTTCCCCTCTGCACTGTGAGTGAAATGAAGCATAGAATAGGATTTGCAAAGAGGTAAATTTGCTTCAGTGTCTGGCATTGAAACTGTAGGTTTCCTAGAAATGTTCCTTCTCTGCTACTCTGTGGGGGCTGGCAGGGTCCTGAGTAGATGCGGTAACAGTGAACTTTTCAATCAAAGCCGTACCCAACAGCATCTAGCCCTGTGCCTGGCACAGCATAATGCACCCAGTAAATACTGAGGAGAGAGACAGCCGCTCTCTGGTGTACCATTAGATTCATACTGTGTTTTACAGTTGCAGAATATTCCCCTGAGTTTGGCACATACAGCACTTTGTGATTTTGTTGGCGCTGCTGGTTTCCTTGTGTAGATCTGTTTTTCGTCTCACTTGGTGAGCTTTGGAAACCACTTCAGGTGATTTTTCCCAAGCTAAAAAAATAAGTAAAACCTAACAGTCCTTATTCAGGGCCCTTGTGACCTTGGTGGTAACTACAAACCCTTTGTCGGGGATGGGGATCCGTCAGCACATGGGTTAGAACTGTTGTCTCTTACATTCAAACCCTGGCGGATGCTGGTAGCAGTGCCATTTGCACACCTGCCTGGGACAGTGTTCGAACCTTTTTGAAAACCCACTTGACAAAGTATGTGAAGAATCTTAAGGTGACCAGAAGGGAGAGGGGAGGGAATTTCAGGGGAAAAGGGGAAGGGTTTGCAGGAACAAGTATAAAGGACACGTGGACAATAACAAGAGGGAGTGGAAACGGGAAGGAAGTAGGGAGGGCTGCGGGTGTGGGCTGGGATGGAGGTAAAAGGCAGAAAACTGTACTGGAACAATTAAAATAATTTAAAAAAAGAATCTTAAAGTGTTCACATTTGTACTCTTTGTCTGGTAACTAACTTCTAGAAGTCTATTCTAACAAAAGAATCTTGGGTACAGAAAAGCATTATGCCCCAGATTGGTTTATCAGAGTGTGATGTGGAATAGTGAAAAGTCAGACAAAATTTGTATGTCAGCACGGGGCAATGGTAGACTGTGGTGTTGTAATGGATGTAGTATGTGTAATGGTGTTCACAATGGATTTGTAGTACTATTGAAAAATACCTTTCAAAAAAATGTTTTTTAATTCTCCCCCGAATATATGTTTATTGATCTTAGAGAGAGAGGAAGGTGAGGAGGGGAGAGGGGAGAGAGACATTGATGGGAGAGAGAAAGATTGATCAGTCACCTCCTGCACATGCCCTGAGAATGGGGACCACACCCACAACCCAGGCACATGCCCCTACCCAGTTGACCACAACCTTTTAGTGTATGGGAGGATGCTGCAACTAACTGAGCCCCTGGGCAAAAACTACCTTTTTTTTTTTTAATGAAACCAGCAACCAGATTATATCATAGTGCAACCTCCCCCCCAAAAGGAAACCTTAGACATTTAAAAAGTCAAAACAACAAAAAGTCAAAACAACAAAAACCTTAGACATTTAAAAAGTCAAAACAACAAAAACAACAACAAAACTGGGGATAATCACTGGAGAGAACTAGAGATGAGTTTTGGGTGATGGAACCACAGATTTTTTTTTCTTTCTTCTTTATTCATCTATATTTTAAGACTTCATTGCCCTGGATTTTTTCAATGTAATTTCTGTATCATTGACTTTTAAATTACAGAGTAAATCGTTTTATGCCCAAAATCTAAATCAAAATGCCTTTATAAATAATATTTCATAAAAATAAATTATGATTCTATTATGTTATGGATAATAATTTTCTAATTATTAACCAAGATTCATGAAAAATACATGTTAATGTTTTTTATTGCCAAATACAGGGGTAAAGAATGGACTTGAACTGTCTGATTATTTTTTCAAGCTACTAAAGATATGCTATCTCATTATCTTCAATTCATAATAAGGTTTATTTGCATGACTAAATATTTAAATCAGTATTTTTCAAAATACTTGAATCTTACTGAATTATCTTTCTATATCATCCCAATAATTCACAAAGGGTTTAAGTTGGCTTACAGCATGCATTGCATACACAAGTACAAAGCAAGTACAAATAATTTAAACAATTATTTGTTAGAGTTGGCTGCTAATTTATCTATAAGCTTTCAGCTGCCTACCTGAAAGCAATGGGATCCTTTAACATTGTTCAGAGGCCACACTTTAAACCCAGCATCCTAGAAGTATATGCATTCCTGATACTTAAACTAGATAGAAAAGTCTTTCGTGGGTCCTCAAAGGGAGGACATTTTACAAGATAATGAATAGCATCCTTGAAAACATTCTCACGGAATGCAGACCAATAGTTTCACGGAGCTTTTTTATGGAGCACTCACTAATATATATACACATCATAGACAGACATCCCATCGGATCCACTTGAATTAACAGTAACTTCAGATTTTATAAGCAAGACCGTTCAATTACATAAAAGAGGTAAAGAAGAACATTGATAAAGGCTTTTTAGGCAAAGTCTCTGGGGGCCATAGATCATATACAAGGTAACCAAATTTATATATAAGTAGTTATTGAGGTGTATCTTGGACTCTTAACTTCAAATTATTAAGCTCTATGCACAGTAGCTATAATTATTAGTTTATAAAGGTATTATTACATAGTAGGATTTATGCCATAATACTTAAAATAGGTAAGGATTACTTGCTTACAGTTTACTACAGTTAAAGATCCTACAATTCTCATACTAGGAATGTCTTTATAGATGCTCTAGGACAACCCACCTTTCAGTAATTGATGGGTTTAAGTTTGCCTGGTTACATGTATCTTTCATCCTATAGTCCTTATAAGATGGCTGATCAGCATTAGTAAGTCAGCTTTTGGCCATGGAACAACATGGAATGAAATGATCCATATGAGTAGTTATCCTAATAACCTGATTTCATGTTGCTGTATTCAGTGCAGTGGAATCGACCAGACAGCTGTATTTGTAAAGTCTTCCAGAAATTGAAGTCAAATGCCCTGGCAGGTGTGGCTCAGTGGATTGAGAGTCAGACTGTGGAGCAAAGGGTTGCTTGTTCGATTCCCAGTCAGGGCACATACCTAGGTTGCAGGCCAGGTCCCCAGTAGGGGGCATGCAAGGGGCAACCACACACTGATGTTTCTCTCTCTTTCTCTTTTACCTTCTTCTCTAAAAAAATAAATAAAATATTTTAAGAGAAATTGAAGTCAACGAACAACACTTGAAAGTAAACTGAGAAATTGTAATTGTAGTTCTAGGTCCCCAAATAAGAGGAAAGAAGGTAGAAGTGAAATAGCTACAGCAGGCCAGTGTGATCAGATTCATTGTTGAATAAAATATTAATAAAATATATTTTATTGAAGCTATTATGAGGTATAGAAATTAGCTTTAAAAAGCAAATATAGCATAATTTATGTACATATGTATTGTTATCCCAAGTAGTCAGGTTGTAAACTATACCATTTTCAATCATTCTTTAACTGTTCAACAGTTTTTCAGAATTTCTCTAGGGTAATTGCTTTTAGATGATTTTATAATGCCATGCTACCTTAGCAGCCTGAAGTATCTAAGTAGTTTGAGGTAAAATGAATAATATTTAACATTCTGATTTTTAACTCAATTTTAGGACTAATTATTATAAGTACCTTAATGACTTAAAACCTTAGTTCTTGGGAATATATATATATATATATAAGCTTATTTTTAAAGAATTTAATAATTGTCTCATTTGTATTTAATAATTTATCACCTTTAGAAATGTACAGTTTAAAATTCTCTAATGTGGACCAGTCTTAAAGATTTAAATGTATAATTTCTTTTAGGACATGGATTTTGTACGCTTTATCATCAACTGCTTTAAGATTTATTATCCTAAATACCTCTGTAAGTAACTTATTCCTCTGTAGAAATATGGAATGTAGAAACTGTAAACAATATGTGAGATTTGTGTATTACAGACTTTAATAGCTGAAACATTGTTTTCTGATGAAGGGCTGAAATGTGTTCATAGAAGTTTAAGCTCATGTTGTAGCAGATAGAGGGAAATTTTTTCATAAATAATCATTGTTCTTAAGAGTTTAAGTTCTAAACTGTACATATAGCATCCTATTACATGTATACATACATACATATATACATGTATGCACACATATAGGAACATAAAAACACACATTTATTTCCAAGATTCTCCCAATTTTAGTCATCTTTCAATTGAAACAATTCCTTTAAATATTTACTATATAGAACTTCCTACGTATTGGGAACAGATAAGCAACAGATAACATGGACTGTGATAAGCTCTAGTCATACATACAGTACATTGTGGTACTAATTGCTATTTACAAATTGTCATTGAGTAAACACTTAACTAAACTGTACTATGTTTGAATCTGGCATTTGGAGTTTGGTTTTAATTGTGATTACATCATTAATTGCCTGAATGAAGAACTCTTAAATCTTGCTAATTTTTGATTTATTGGATTTATATGATGGTTTTCCTTTGGAGAAATGAAGATGCCTTCCCACATAAATAGTCAAATATTTTTAAGCTCAGTGGGTTGAATACAAAAAGACAAGAGAGAGGCAACAGGGGCGTCAGCAAATGAAAACTCTCAGGTCCGCCTGGGCACACCCTGGCAGATACCACAAACAGGGTCTTTTAGGACTAGTGACTCAGGGAATACTACAGCATAAAATCCCCAAGTTATCTTACTGTAGCATGCTTTTGCAGTATCATTAACATGAAGTGCAGAACAGACAAGAACCGTCATACACCCATTAGCCCATTTATTTCTTGTCTCATATCTTCAAAACCTTGGCTGTTGTGTCTTCAGAGAGAGTAGTCATGAATGTTTTCAGGAAAAGACAATGTCTGCTTTGGGGAACCTGTGGGATCTGAATTCTTCCTGCATCTAGCATGTCCCCTGGTTCATTAACGCTTGCTGAGCAGTGCCAGTCAGTGGTCACTAGGGAATCAGCACCTCACATTATTAGCTTGCTTCTCTTATGTACAAAATGAAGTAAAATGTTCACATCTTTATTGGACTGTCTAACGGAGTTTGTGAAGAGCCATTTATAAATAGTATTATTAGTATTACCTCATAAAACACATCCAAGATTTTTTTGAGAAACCTATTAATAAATTCATGGCTCAATGCAAAAATGGATTACATTACTATTTATTCATTCCAGTTAATTAGAGAAAATGTATATATTCTACTTATATAATGTGATTTTGCAGACACTGAATCTTGTAGCAGCTTAAATTGGTTATGTTTCAAAGTCTGTCATGAAATATAAGTATTATTTCTTAATATCCTGAGTCCAAATCTTTTTACACATATCTCAGATGAAGACTCAAGTATTAAGTACCAGGGTACCTCATTGCAGATACCTTGTTCTTTACATGTGTTTTACTGTCCTACAGTAATATAATCATTCTTGCAAGTTCTCTGCTAAGAGAAGAATGAAATTACACTTTAATTCTTCTGAAATATACGAATAAATTGGATATCAAAATCCCCTTTGTGTTTTCTGATTCTTTCTCACAATAGGGCTGTTTAGTATCTTCATCAAAGTGTGCAAAGAGTGGCCTGGCTGTTGTGACTCAGTGGACTGAGCACCAGCCTGTGAATGGAAAGGTCACTGGTTCGATTCCCGGTCAGGACACGTGCCTGGGTTGTGGACCAGGTGCCTAGTTGGGGGCGTGCAGAGGCAACCAGTCGATGTATCTTGCAGATCGATGCTTTTTCCCCCCGCTCTCCCTTCTTCTCTTCCCCTCTCTCTAAAAATAAATAAATAAATTTTTAATTTAATTTATTTTTAGAGAGAGGAGAAGGGAGGGAGAAAGAGAGAGAGAAACATCAATGTGTGGTTGCCTCCCATGTGGCCCCCACCGGGGACCTGGCCTGCAACCCACACATGTGCCTTGACTGGGAATCAAACCCGCGACCCTTTGGTTCGCAGCTCACACCCAGTCCACTGAGCTACACCAGCCAGGGCTAAAATCTTTTTTTAAAGTATGCAAATAATACTCCATAAACTTTGGAATGATTGGCTTCCTGAAACTTACAATATTAAGAAAAGTGGAAATAATTTTTTTCTTAAAACATAATGATTTATTAAAATGGTGGCAGCAACTGTGAGAGTGGTTTAAAAATCTCTAGAAAATGATCATTGAAAGTATAAATTAGAGTTGAACTTGTTTTGAAGTTCAGTGAACTTCAGCATAATATGACATGCCAGATCCAAAGACTCCATTTACCCACTTACATTTAGATCATCATTTTTTCTAGGTCAGGTGTAAGTGATACTACTATAGTGGTACTAAGTCACAATTAATGAATTTTTTCATCTTTCAGCAAAAATAGTGATCTTTGATATGCCTTGGATCATGAATGGTGAGTATATTACTTATACTTTCTCAAAGAAAATGTCTGGTTTCCTTTTGTCTTAGCCAATTTAGCCACATTTGTATGGTTGTTTAAAAAAACTTTGTATTTTTCTTGGTGTATACTCTTAAGAGACTAGAGCTGAAACACTCAAAGGCTGTTCCTAAGCAAATTGGGCTAACTCTCAGCTCATGGGGACACCACTGGTCTTCCCTAAAAATAGCCTCAGGAGGTTGAACCACGCAAGCAAAACTATAGTCAGAAGCCTCAGTCTGGTGCCCACAGATGGGGTATTTCCAAGAATACAGGCCTTGGCTAGGTTTTCTCATGAGCTTCAGATGTTGAGGATGAAGGTAGGATGAATCTGAAATTTGCTTCAAATCTCTGTAGTCGCATAGCCCTTATGATGGTTATAATAAGCGGAACCTCAATTCTTGAACTTAATTTGTTCCGGAAGGCTGTTAGAGAATCAATTTGTTTGAAAACCGGATCATTTTTTTCCCCATTAGAAATACTGTATCCGCATGAAAGGGTTGTCAGGTCGAGAACTGAAGTTTTGTATAACAACCGAAACATGTTTTCCGTGCACAACTTGGTCGAGAACTGAATTGAGATGGGAGAGGTTCGAGAACCGAGGTTTGACTGTGTATTTTTTGATAAAAATTTTGAAACTACTAAAAAACACTAGTAATCAAAAAACTTCTCACAGAGAAAAGCCCAGGACCAAATGGCTTCACTAGTCAATTGTACCAAACACGCAAAGAAGAAGCAACACCAATCCTTTGTAAATTCTTCCAAAAAAAAAAAAAAAAAACAGAAGAGGAACAATTCCTAATTCATTTAATGAGCAAGTATATCCCTAATAACATACATCACAGGACAACTACAGACCAGTACCCCTTATGACTACAGATGGACCAACCCTCAATAAAGTACTATCAAACTGATTCTAGCAATATAAAAGGGATTCCACACCATGACCAAGATGGATTTATCTCAGGAATGCAAAATCAGTTCAACGTAAGAAAATCAATGTTATCCAACATATTCATACGCTGAAGGGGGGGGGGGACCACATGATTATCTCCACAGACACAGAAGAAAGCATTTCAAAAAATTCAGCACAGTCCCATGACAAACACACTCAAGAAAGTAGGAATAGAAAGCACAAATAGTTGAAACAATTGTGAAGTTAGGGGGACCACAGTGCTCCACCCTGGGCTACTACCTTCACTTGTGACACCAATTGTACGTTCAGGGGGTTCCAAACCACTCTCACTCAGGTTTACCAGAATGACTTACGGAACTCAATGACAGCTGTTATACTCACAGTTACAGCTGATTACCGAGATAGGATTCAGATTTAAATTAGGGGAAAGAAAAACAGTGGCATCCAGGTGAGTACCAAATGTGGAGCAAGGTCATTGTCCAGCATCCATGTGGCAGCGCCCATCGAGTGTTGCCAGCCAGGGAAGATCACCCAAACCACAGTGTTCCCAGTTTTCATGGGGTTTCATTACACAGGCCCTGCTGATTTAGCACAAAGGCTTATCTCAGTCTCCAGTATCCCTAGGGTTCTACTGATTCTGTGTGACACAAAGTCCCCACCCTGAGTTGTATTGTTCCAGTGTGACCCAAGGTCCCCAGACAAACAAAGATACTGCTGAAAGGCATGAAGATTATCTCCCAGCAGCCGAAGACAAAGGCCAGACGTTTCTTGGGAAAAGGTTAATTCTTCGCTACACAGGAGACAATGTCTTCAGCCTGATAAAAGGCATCTTTATGAGACCTGCATTTATGAAATCCCAGAGCTAACATGGAGTAATGCTGACCATATTTGCAGGTCACATAATCTTCTGTATGCAACATTTCAAGGAATAGAAACAAAAAAAATAACTTACAAGTAATCAGCAAGTTCAGCAAGGTGGCACAAAGTCAATACAAAAAATCCATTGTATTTCTATACACTCACAATGAATAATCCAAAAGAGCAATTAAGAAAACAATTCAATTTATAATAGTATCACAAAGGATGAAATACTTAGAAATAAAAGTAGTAGAAATAAAAGTAGTAAAAAGAGTCCAAGACTTAGACACTGAAAATTACGAAACACCATTGAAGGAAATTCAAGATTTAGGTAACCAGGCACCTCTTATTCAGGGATTGGAAGACCTAATATTTTTAAGATGACAGTACTTTCTGAAATGATCAACATATTCAATGCAGTCCATGTCAGAGTCCCAGCTGACTTTTTTTTTTAACAAACTGACAAGCTTGTCCTTAAATTGAAATAGAAATGCAAGGGATTCAGAGTGGTAAAAATCATCTTGAAAAAGAACAAAGAAACTGGAGGACTCACACTCTTGATTTCAAAACTCATTACAACGCTATAGTGATGACGATGTCATGGTATGGACATAAGGATAGATACATAAACAAAATAGAATTGAGAGTCCAAGAAGACACTCTGACAGTTATGGTTAATTGATTTTTTCACAGTGGTGCCAAGACAGTTCAGTGGAGGGAACAATAGTCTTTTTAACACTGGGACAACCGAACATTTCCATTCAAAAGATTGAAGTTGGACCTCCCATCATATACAAAAATTCAATATAGGAGTTAAAACTACAAAACCCTTATAATAAACCATAGGAGTAAATCTTTATGACCTTAGTTGAGGCAGTGGTTTCTTACATATGGCACCAAAAAAACCATAAGTGACAAAAGAAAAAAAATAGATACATTTTGGACTTCGTTAAAATTTAAAACTTGTGTGCTCCAAAGAATACCATCAAGAAGGTGAAAACATAGTTCTCAGAATGAAATAAAAGTCTTTATGGATCATATATTTGATAAGGGACTTCTGTTTGTAGTATATAAATAACTTTTACAGTGCAACAATAAAAAGACAAATGACCCAATCAAAAGGGTTGAAAGATTTGAATAGACATTTTTCCAAAGAAGATATGCTAATGGAAGTGAACACATGACGAGATGCTCAACATGAGTCATTAAAGAAATTCATGTCAAACCACATTAACAAATTTTAGCCCACACTGAAGACCTGGTTTAGTACCAACAGTAAATTAACTGAGAAAGAATGAAAAGATTTAATAAAGTGACTGTTTTTTCTTCAGCTGCTTTCAGAATTGTGAAATCCTGGCTTGGCCCAGAAGCAGTGAGTTTGTTGAAGTTTACAAGTAAAAATGAAGTCCAAGACTATGTCAGTGTAGAATACCTGCCTCCCCACATGGGTGGAACTGTAAGTATAGCACTTGAAACTTGTCTCTAAAATAAGACTGGGCCATGCACGTTAGGCTGTATTCTTGCCTCAGGGAAAAAGGGAAAGCAATGTCATAACATCCAAAGAAAGATCACAGATCCCCCAAAATAGCAAGCAGGGTTACACTTTTCAAGTTTTCCAGTTGTTGGATTGCTATTTTTGAATGCTTCTAACCTGAAAAGTGTTCCGTAAAAAGAAGTATTCAGTAAATCTGCTGCTATCCCAACCACCCTGTTCCCCACCCCAGTTCCCCTTCTTATATTTCTTTCCAGGAAGGGATCTCTAGTGCCTGTATAAACAACTGTCGAGTATATGTAATATATGTATAAGCTGATAGAATGTATATGTAATCCTTCCTTCTACCCATCACTTTTTAACAAGTAGTAAGTTTCAGTACTATTGTGTATCCTGCTTTTTGCTCTACAGACATGTCTCACAGATCCTTCCAAATCCATATGCAACACGCAGTCCTTACTCTTATTCCCGGCTGCGTAGTATCCAGTGTCTAGAGATAAACCATAAATTATTTCATTAATGACCATTAGGTATTTGGTTTCCTTTTGATGTGTCTTTGGTTTGCTTCCAATTGTTTACTATTGGACAATCTTTTTTTAATTTAAAAGATAATATATACTCTCAACTGTTTTAGAAATTATTTCACTACTTACAAATAAGAGACTAGGAGTAAATAGGTATGTGTTAAATTCTTAAGACTGTGTAAGAGTGAAACATGATATATGACTTTATATATTGTGAAACCTATAGAATTGTTATGCTTTGGGTTAGCTTGATTAATAATATTTTTATTTGATTTTTATAATCTACCTTGTTTATTGCCTTCCTGGCAAAATTGTACTCAACCAGAACCAAGGGGATAGCGAGATGAAAAGCTGGTATGTCCTTTGTTACCTTTGATTTTTAAAAAACTTGAACTAATATCTTTAATTTGAAGTTTGCTGCTTTCCTGCTCCTGAAGCATTAGTCATATTTTAACCTAGAAGAACCAGTGTATGCTTCATTTCAAATACTACCCTTAGTTCAAACGGTGCTTTGATTGATTGGCCATTTTTACGGTTTTCCCATAAAATTGTTATATCTTAAAATTGATAGCATTTAGTAAAATTTATTTTTATTTGTAGAGGTATAAAAGGTTATTTTGTTTCCCTTCTCTGATATAAGTGGTGTATTTCTTCAGGATTGTAGTAAAAATTGTAGTTAGAACTACTATATTTTCAGGGATTTTTTTTTTGTTTTTCAGAAAGTATTAGTTGTACATAATTTTTTAAAAAAAACAGCAAACAATACCAAAGACGGGAAAGTGTAACATGGCAGTGAAAAGCACATCTTCCTCCCCAGGTTGCCACCCACTGCTTTTGTCTGGAGGCTGCACTGTCTCCGAGCGCTCACTCCACCCAGAAACACTCTTCCATTGTACTGTTTCACACAGTGGTCCCATACCATGTATAGAATGTTGTGTTTTTGGAGCATTTATTTTTAGCTTATACCATATTTTTTTAAATAATTTTATTTATTTATTTTTTTAGATATTATTTATCTTTAGAAGGGAAGGGAAAGAGAGAGGGAGAGAAATATCAATGTATGATTGCCTCTCGTGAGACCCCTGCTGGGAACTGGCCTGCAACCCAGGCATATGCCCTGACTGGGAATCGAACCTCGATCCTTTGGTTCGCAGGCCCGTGCTCAATCCACTGAGCTACGCCAGCCAGGGCTAGCTTATACCATATTGATTCACAGAGCTCAACCTGATTCATTAAGCCCTTGCAGGACATTCCACTGTGTAGATGTAACATAACTTATTTAATCAATTCTCTCTTGAAAGTACATTACTTATTTTCTAATCTTTTGCCATTACTAATAGTGCTGCACTAATTATCTTGTAAATAACTCTTGGTACACAGGTGCACAGGTATATGTCTAGAAGTACAATCATCAGGTCAGTGGGTATATTTAGTGTTTAATTTTCATTACTGTTGCCAATTTCCCTCTTAAAGAGATTGTGTGCATTTACCAATAACACATGAAAAGGCTGGAACTGCATTCTTGCCAACACTGTGTATTCTCATGTTTGACAGTCTCAGGTGGAAAATATTTCATTACAGTATTGATTTGCATTTCTTTTGTTGTGAGTGATGCTGAGCATGTTTTAATGATTTAAAAGGCAGTCTTTATTGTTTCAATGAACTGTATCATTCCTATATTCCTTGTTGTGTTGCATTATTCTTTCCTTGTTGATTTGTGTATATTAACAAAAGCTGTCTTTTGTTTCTAGTATGTGTGGTGCATATTTCCTCAGTTTATGGCCTTTTTAGGAAAATGTGCCCAATTTTTATCAATATTTGCATGCTTTCTAGGTTTTGTGCTATGCTTAGAAAGGCTGTCCCTGCTTAGGTTTTTGTTTTTATTTTTTAAAAGATTGTATTTATTTTTAGAGAGGGGAAGGAAGGAAGAAGGAGGGGGAGAGAACCATCAATGTGTGGTTGCTTCTCGCGTGCCCCTCCACTGAGGACCTGGCCTGCACCCCAGGCATGTGCCCTGACTGGGAATCGAACTGGCGATCCTTAGGTTCACAGGCTGACATTCAATACGTTGAGCCACACCAGCCAGGGCAGGTTGCATTTTTCTTTCTTAATCCTCCTGTGTGTTGTTCTGGACCTTATATAGGTTTAAAATTCACACATTTGCAAGCACGCTTAAAGCTTTCATCCATCTGAAATTCTTTTTGGTGTAAAGAGTGAGCTAAAGATCCAGCTTGGTTGTTTTCACAGATGGCCGGCCAGTTGTCCCACACCGCTGATTACTTTTTCCCTTTTGGTTTGGTTTAAGTCTCACTGTCCAATTCAGTCTGTTTTCTTGGCTAAAGGACTGGATTTCAGTTTTACTGAGACCATTGTTTTTCTGCCCACCCTTTAGCAGGCTGATCCTAAAATTCTTTTCTTCTAGGATCCTTTCAAGTACAGCTACCCACCACTAGTAGATGATGACTTTCAGACACCATTGTGTGAAAACGGGCCTATTGCCAGTGAGGATGAAGCTTCAAGTAAGGAAGACATAGAAAGTGATGGCAAAGACACCTTGGAAACAATTTCCAATGAGGAACAAACGTCACTTCTGAAAAAGGTGACTTTAAGAATAAAGTTGAGTCAAAAACTGTAACCTAGCCCCAGTTCTAATAGCCTGCCGTGTGATTGGAGGTAATTCACTTACCCATCTGTCCTTCTGCCTCTTTGCGTGTAAAAAGAAAGAGGGATCAGATGGGCTGATTCCATTTTTGTATGAAAATGGGCAAAATGCACCTGGAAGGAATTGTTTCTTCTAAAATATTTCTCTTTATCTGAAATAAAAGTCATTAAAATGTTGCCTAGATCTGCTTCTTGTTTCATATTTTAAAAAGCACTTAGTTGTCATGTTGTCATTGGGGCCTTGACAGATAAATACATTATCATTTACAATAAATTGAAAGACTCTTAAGGGGAAGGAGAAACCATGTTATATTTTCCACAGTGACATTTAGAGTAGGCGCTCAATTATGTTGATATAAAGTTAATATATATTAAATATATAATTGAGTTACAATAAAGCTATGTTAAAGGTTATAATCTGGATGGATTCAATATAATGTGTACTTTCGTCCTAATGACCTACCCAACCGTCAAGTATGAAACTAAATTTCTTTCTCTTTTCTTTCTTCATAATTTCTTTTGTCTTTAGGTAAACCTAAGTGAGCCTACTTCCAAAGCAGAAGAAAATGAAAAAGTTGATTCCAAGATAAAAGCTTTCAAGAAACCATTGAGTGTGTTTAAAGGGCCCTTACTACACATCAGGTATTAGTGGGAGATTTTATTAACTCTGCTTTCGTAACATTTTCACCATCTCGAGGGAAACTGCAAAGTAAAGAAACTTCTGTACTGTTTTTGAAACGGGAGAAATACAAAATTAAGGGTTATTGAAGACTTACTTTAGTTTCCAGGTATCGTGGATATTTTTAGCTACCTTTCTGTTATTTATTCCATTGAGTGTGTTTAAAAGGCCCTCATACCTTATCAGGTAATAAAAGTGAATATTCATATATTAGCAGTTAATGTGAATGGCATGTATTTTTCTCGGTTTACTGATACTGTTAGACTTGCACAAGTTCAAAGATGCCAGAAACAACACTGAAATGTAGGTATTTATCCATTTGACTTTCCAAAAGCTGGATCAGAAAAATAGGTGTTTTTTTTTTTTCCTGCGGCCAAATTTTAGCTCATCTCTACTTCTGTTTCTAGGTTATACAATTCAAAAGATGCAGGATTGTTTCTTTATCATGATGTAAAGAGCTCTTTCTCACTAATGATGCGTTTGGTTGGTAAATCTATCTAGCCTTATGTTAATATTGCCCCACCATCCTTCTTTAATGAGGAGCTACTATATCATTTCCTTTGCCTGTACTTGAAACCTTCTGAGTAACTGTTTTAGGTGTGTCTGTTATGAATATGGCCAAAGTTTTAAAAACTGAATCTAAGTCTGTCTAATTGAGAAGATTAGTGTGTTACATGTTTTGATTACTGTTACATTTGGGTTTGTTGTGTGGGGGAGAGAGCGAAGGAGAAAGAGGGAGAAAGGGTTGGGGGGAGAGAAGCTGAAATGCACATGCATGTTCTGTTTTCCGTGGTTTTTCTTTGCCATTTTCCCTCTTGGGAGTTTCTTCCCCATGTGTCCTTCAGCTGGTTTGGAAGTTCCTGTTTTTTCACCGGAGGCCTGTCAAAAATGTAGGTCCCGGTTTATAAATATCAAGGTAGGGCCAGAAGAGCTTGGTAGGGAGAAAGCCAAAATAGAAATTGGGGCTCTGCCATTCTCTGCCTCTGCCCCAGGGAAGTCGTAGCACCTCTACACACGCCTGAGGACCCAGCCTGGGTCTGCCTCCCTGGAGCTTCTCACGGTTACTGAGAGCGGTTCTGAAATCCAAAACCACCCTATCTTTCCGCGGCACATTTCAGATCAAGTCCGAAAAGAAAACCCAGCAACCCTTCTCATTTTTACTGACCTGTCCAAAGCTGGGCAAAGCCCTCCTGGGAGAGCGCTTCCTTGAAAATGTACATTCTCTAGATGAGTAAACATCTCTGATAGGAGCACATTGCAGAGCTATATGACGAATCCACCCTTTTATCTAAAAACAAAAACATTCCCCATTGTTTGCAGGCACCTGATGCAATTTGGCCAGTGTTTAACTAAACTAAACAAACTTCGCTGAAGTCTTTATTGTTTTCATTTTAGGTCACGGGCATTACAGTGGTCAAGAATAGTAAAATTTGCATTTTGAGACACACTGCTTTTACTGTTTGACAAGTTCTTCCTGCACTTTTCACCCCAGATTTTTTTACCTGTTTTTCTTCTTCCCCATTACAAAGAAAAAGCCCGTATTAGTAAGAAATGATTCTGTTCCTTGAATACATCTCTAATGATCTTTCTTCTTAAATTATGCTGTTCTCAGTTGGTGTATCAAAATATGGCCCATTGTAATCTCTTTGTAATTAGATGGAGCTAAAGCAGCAATTCTCTCTGCTTTGATTATTATCTATAACCTAAAGAGTTTAAGCAAATGTACCTTAGGTTGGAGCTAATTATGGGACTAATGCATAATCTTCCTAGTTCTCTTTCTCTCTGCTTCTTCTTATTTTGCTTTTGATCTTGGAAAAAACCTAGGACTTTTTAAATACCCTACATTGACTCAGTAAGATTCAAATACAAAATACATTAGATAATTATTTTGTAATCTTGTCTTTTTTGATGAAATGTCTTTATACAAATGTGCATAAGATATTAACCAAATGTTTTTCTTCAAGCTACATTAGGGTCGTTGTGTACTCTGAGTAATACAAATGCCTTATGTTGTTTTCATCACTTAGCCCAGCTGAAGAACTGTACTTTGGAAGTGCAGAATCTGGAGAGAAGAAAACTTTAATAGTGTTGACAAATGTAACCAAAAACGTAGTGGCGTTTAAGGTACATTTCTGAAAGGTGGGATAAAGTATGTGTGAAAATTTGACATGGGGAGTGATTTTTAGACATTTTCATTGAGAGGTTGATCATTTTGAACTTGCACAGTGGTTTCATTTATAGTCTTTTTAGGCATGTTATATTGCCTTCTAGTTCTTCTACCTATGTGGTATAGCGTATCTGAAATTTTTCCTGGGGTCTATATTTTAACATTTTATTTGCAGTAATAGGCTAATGCATACATTAATCCCAGGGTTTAACATTTGTTGTAAGTAAGAAACCCAAGGAAAATCATTCTTCACTACATGAATCATTCTTAATTAACAGTAAAAAATAAAACTGTAAAATCAAATATGCATTTTCTTCCCAGTGTAGCATATTCAGGAGTACTGGTTTATACTGGGTACTCACCTGATACTGAGCATCACTTTTAAGAAGACTGAGTCCGCCACCACCCCATATTATAGGCGTCGCTTCCTTAAATCATCCATTGAATTTAAATTTAACCACTAGGATGTCTGGATACATTTAATTATCTGCTGTTTTTTAAATTTCTGTACAGTATTGTAACATGTACAGTTCTTTCAATTTGCCTTATGAAATTCATGTGCTTAGCAGATGCTATTTAACAGATACAGAGTAATTATTTTATTTAAGAGGAAGGATAAGTGACAATTGGCCTTAAAAAACGAGTAAATATTCTTTAATGAGCTTGAGACACTTTTTTCCTAGTGGCAGGGAAAAATACATTCTGAGTATAATCACCAAAGTTTATTAGTTTTGGTGATTATTAACTGCTGGTTTTGTTAAAAGTCCTTTTTAAGCCATTTTTCTCCAGAAGCATCAAGGTTACCATGTGACTCCTGTGTTTATGCACAGGTGCGAACAACTGCTCCAGAAAAATACAGAGTCAAGCCGAGCAACAGCAACTGTGACCCTGGCGCATCAGTGGATATCGTTGTGTCTCCCCACGGGGGTGAGTTGTCATGTGACGGGAGCCACTGCACTGTAGACTTTATTTTCCCACGTGTAAAAGGAGATAGGCGAACGGTCTCTGAAGTCCTTCCTACCATTAAATAAGCTTTCATTGTTCTTGAACCAGTAAAATTGTTGAAACGGATGCCAGCTGAAATCAAACCTCAAAAAGGAAGTCCTCCTTTTTAGAACTTTTTGTTAATGTAGTTCCATAGCCTTATCTTTCATTTTTTTCGAGAATACTGCCTCAGGCCACATATCTAATCCATTGTCAAGATTCCTGTTTACGTAATAAGCCGCCCTTTTGGAATGCAGGTTTAACTGTGTCTGCCCAAGACCGGTTTCTGATAATGGCTGCAGAAATGGAGCAGTCGTCTGGCACGGGCCCGGCGGAATTGACTCAGTTCTGGAAAGAAGTCCCCAGAAACAAAGTGATGGAGCACAGGTATGGTGTCTACTCACGGGCATTCCAATGCACTGGGAAGGATCAGAGAGAGAACTGTGCCTACACGGGCTAGGCAGGCGTAGTTTCCTTCTGGAGTTCGGCAGACACCGAGGCATGTAGTGGGGGCTGAGTTCTGCGAGGCTGTGGGAGTGAGTTTCATTCTCTTCCGGGAATGAGACCTGGAGTTTCTCGAGGTGGTTGCTGACAGCAGACGTTGGCTTTCAGGCCCAGTGCAAGAATCTGGATGTGTCACAACACAGATCCTGTCTGGTAACTGCAGTACAGTCATGGGTGGGAAGAATATGACTCAGCAGCCCATCAAGGGCCCCGTGGGTAGGGATAGAGTGAGCACTGATCTTCCTAACTCTTCTCCAAATTGGGCAGACTCCTTGTGAAAGCGGAGGTGAGAAGAGCCTTGTAATTTCATCTTGCTAAGGAAGTCCCCAATGCTAGGGACGTCACCATATCCCTCTGTCCTCCTTTCAGGGTGGTCCTCCCATAGACACAGCAAGACAATTGTCTGGGATGAGAGCACTCCAAAAATGTTTTCCAAACATAGAAGATTTTCCAATTGAAAGGATCTATCACCTGCCATTGATGAGTAGGCTCTCACATTAATCTCAATAGCAACTCACACCAGTGAGCCTTTTTATGGCTTGAACATGGATGCAGGAGGTATCCCAAAAGAGCAATCAACAAACACAGTCCTCACAAGATCAGAAAGTTCAAAACCAGTCTAGTGCAAACATGTCTCCAGTTTCCCACAAGAAAGTGAGATGCCTCCAGTCACAGACTCGCTAATCTGCACGAGGCGGCTGCTCACTGGAGGGGGCCTTTTCCAGCACTTACAAGACGAGGAAGGGTGAAACGACAAAGGTCCTTATGGACTGGGACCTCTGGTGACAAACTCCCTTGGAACTGGCACAGTCAGACAAAAAAGGAAGCTGTTTGTCACTTTATGTCTTGGATCTCCGAGCTACTCAGCTGGCTGCCACATGCATGTATCTCTCCAGAGAAAATATTCTTTCTGGTCCCAAAGCCAAGGTCTCCAGACATAGAACTAGACCAAAGGAACACCTCATTATGCCTATGGTTCTTCTCCTTCTGACAAATGAAAGGAAAATGGTGACTCCTGGGTACTCACCATTTTCCTGCCAGAAAATGGATCGGTAAAAAACAGGAGCACTCAACAAAAATCTCTACTGAAATCACTGGACCCCAGGAACTAGTTCGCACAAATATTTCTCTTTCTAATCTAAAGTTGAAAGGAGGGCACAAGGACCTTCCGCTCTCAGCCTGGCATTAGAGTGACATCTGGGAGAGGTGACTTGGGTGAGAATTCTTACCCCTTCACCGGCTTCTGCTGGCTTTCCAGGATCCAGCCTGCAGGCTCCCGGCCAGTGCGGCATCTGAGCAGGTCCCATAGTCACTCACCAAACTGTAGAGAAGGGAACATGATTTTGCTTTACCCTTCAACCTTCTTGGCTGAGTCTCCTCCCCACCAGTCAAAGACAGACAACAGGAGAAAAACAGAAGTTTAAAACGTGTATATCATCCTATATGCATGGGAGGGACCCAGAAACAGTAAAACTCCCCCAAATGGCCCAAGCTCCCACCTTCAGTACCATCTCCAGCTAAAGATAAACACATGCTAGGGTAAAGGAGCCAGTGGTGGTGGGTTATCAAGGAAAGCATAGCAGACAAGAGTCAGGTTGTTAGGTAGATTTGGGTCAGTGCTTTCTCCAGTGATAAGAATTTCTAGAGATTTAGTCTTCTTTCTGGTACAGGGAGGGAGAGACCCTTAAAAATGGGCACTGCCCTTATAAATGTAACTCTTACAAAAGGGGAACTTCCTGGTTTTCAGAGCTTTTCCGGTGTCTGCTGTTTCTTTATTAAAAAACAGCTCAAAACATTTTGGGGTGGTGAATTCTGTCCATTTCAAAGATAAAAATACACACTGAGCTGCCACCTTAGCTGAATCTGGGGGGAGGAATGAGTATTTTCACCTTTGTTACATATACTTCTTATGGGTTTTTTGTTCTATTCTATAGTTTACTTTTTTTTTATTACAAATTTTAAAAAGTTATGTTTCCTTTGGATTGTCACAGATTAAGATGCCACATTGTTGAAAACAATAAACCAAACACTCTCACCTTGAAAGACGGTGCTTTTAACGTGTCAGATAAAACCAGTGAAGATATGTGTCTACAAGTAAGTGCTTGTTCTTCCTCATACAGTGTCGTTAATGCTAGTTAACAGTAGAAATCCATCTTCCCCACTGCCGTAAGGACAACCTCTGGCATAGGCACAGCAGAAATGCCCTCTTCTTTGTGAAGGGACGCCAGATCGGAAATGGTAAGCTGTGAGTTACTTTTGGAGATCCAACATTTTTAAGACTCTGGCCATTTTCATTTGAACTAGGAACCATGTTGCAAAGCGCATGGTGCTTTGGGGAGGAATCAGAGAATCCAAACTCATGGAAAAGGTACCACGTAGTGCATTTCAATTCAAAAAAGGAGGAGGGTGAAAGGCTCTCCTTTCAGTAGCTGGTTTTGGTACTTCCAGGAAGTGATTGCTTTGCTCCTTTCTCAACTAAAAATTAGATCTTTTCAAAATGCAAGTCAGCAGATGTGCATCTGTTCGCCAGACGAATCTAATTCCTCACTGCATTTCCAGCTACCAGCCTTCAGAGTAGATGGACCCCATCCTGTAAATGTGTGGGTTTCTTATACTCCTGTTTGTTATTCACGTGATTAATGTACAGTTGACTGATAAAAATCTTTTCATCCTTTTTTCCCTGTTTAGCTCAATCGTTTACTAGAAAGCAATAGGAAGCTTGAAGACCAAGTTCAGCGTTGTATCTGGTTCCAGCAGCTGCTGCTTTCCTTAACAGTGCTCTTGCTTGCTTTTGTCGTCTCTCTCTCCTATTTGTTGTACAGTTAAAGAAGTGGTGCTCGGTAGGGAACGTGTGGCTCTTTCATCCATTAGTTGGAAGAAGTGAGGCCCAGCCCTTCACCACGCTACTAACAGTGTCACATACCTGTGCTTCCTAAAAGGAAATGTGTGGCAGTTTAGAGGGGAACAGATACATGTCTTGAAAATCAACTGGTAAAATAAAGAAACACTGAAGAAACTGATAAGAGTATATAGCTAGTTAGTAAAACAGATAAAGGCCTATTCATTGTGTAAATTCATTGTTTAGATCTAACTTATTTTTTCCTTTTGATTTGAAGACTTTTCAAAGCTCAAGTTTTATCATGTGAATATATAGAACTGAAAAGTATAACATGCTTTGTTGCAGCCCAAAAAAATGTAATCTGCTTTTTTATGACATGATTATTAGAGCTGAGCCAACTTACTAGCTTTTCTATACTGTGTATATAGAACATGTATATTGGGGGGAAACATGCAGAGTAATTTCTTTAATCATGACTTTGTAATTTTGAGAATTACTTCCAGATGCTAGTCAATAATCTTTTGGAATGTAAAACTATTTAATGCCAAACAACCTTTTGCCTTTGTTTCTTATCTGTCTTCCGTAACAGCCTGCCTTTTATTAACCTTGGACTTTTTTATGAACACTCAATGAGGTAGAATTTGGAAGGCTAAGTTCAGTTGGATTTTCGTTGTTACACTCTTTCATGTCATGCACTGTGTCTGGCCCCTGACCTGTTCGCCTCATTTATTTAAAGACCTGATCGCCCTCTATTGCACTATCTTCGCCCTGTGTTCTTAAATGAAAGGACTTAGGCTAAAAATTTTTGGAAAGTTAGTGTCTGAGATTCATAGCAGTATAATTCTTTCCCATTTCCGCTCCTTGTTAAAGTCAGCCATGAAGAGGGAACTTGACAAAAGACTAGAGTATCTATGAGGAAGGGAAAATCAAAAATCAAGTGTCAGTTCTCCCTTTAAGAGTGAAACACATAACTCATGATCAATTGTAGAACCTTCAGGCCAGGGCCAAGGGCGTGCCTGATGCTCTGCCTTTTTCACAGCAATACCCAGGAGGGTTCCCAGATGAATTAGTTTGTTCTCATTAACCTGACCGGTTTCGGTCCCCGCAGGTTCACATTTAAAACCTGCTTCATATGAAAGAGAAACAGTCTGCCTGTAAAATGGATTTTGCATTTTGATTGAGCCGTGTTTGGAGATTTTATTTTTATTCTGAAATGCAGTGCTGGTGGCTTTCATCTGCAGAAGTTGATGATTCCAAAACTCAGTTATGAAGAACCATATAATAGAGTCCCTTCAAAACTGGCCTATGAAATCAAACCTTAAAAGGACACTGGTCTGATACTTGGTCTTAACTTGGGTTTTTCTGTTTCAGTTTGCCAACTCCAGACGTGAAAGTGACTGCAGTCTGCCCTAAGTACAATCCATAGTCCCCCTCTGTGTCTGTGCACAGCACTTTCCCTTACATGTTAGATTCCTAGCTTTAATATAATGTAATCCCAAAATGTACGCCTTTTGTTCCTCAGCCAATAAATGAGGAAATAATTAGTCAAAATTGGAAATGCACTGTCCTAACACTGTCCCTTTAATGTTTCATATAACAATTACATTGACTTACTAACACATTCTTCCCTAACGTCTGGGCAGTTGAATTTATTTAATAATGTATCTTGTTAACATTTGTGTGTCTGTTAAATGTGACTACACAAAATGACACAAAATTCACTATAAAATCAAAGGCATCTAAACTTCTGTACATGTATTGATTAATCACTATATTTCCATTTCATTTTATTCTGTCTTCCTTTTATTTAATTACATTTGTATGATGATTTTTGGTACTCTGTAATTATTTTATTTTGAATCAAATCATTCTGTTTTTATGACCAAATGACCAAGAACCAACATATAAGTTTAGATTGTTTTCACTTGAGGATGGAAATGAATCGATTTTTGCATGAACACATTCATGAGATAGCATTAGTCTGATCTGTGAGTAGCCTAAAAATGCGATTGCTGGTAAATCTAGCCTCAAATTTCATAATAATAGCATAACTTTTTATATCTTGCCATTAATTTTGACTGGGTTTAATAGCACTTTATTGTACTATTGCAAAAAATATATTCCTAGAATTGTTGTCAGTGTAATTTCTCTAATGTTCTGGTGCTTTTCATATATTTTCAGTATTTTTATTACTATATTGGTATTTTCTTTGTATAAATCGATCAAGAGAACATGTTTTCTATTTTAATATGTTTTAGAAAAATAATTGCATTTATGAAATAAATATCATCAGGAAAAATCTCTGGCCTCTCGTTCATAAAGTATCTCAAAACCAGTGTTTAGGCTCACTCTGACCTTTCCAAGATTACATTAATTTCTTTTAGACTTGCTTCGGTAAGGACAGCTCCGCAAGCTTCCAAAGATGCGATTATGTTCACTCCCAGGTGACCTGCCCTTAGTGTGTCCCTCTTCCTGGCCCGGGTCAAGGTCTGGCTGCTCTTCACTGAAGCTCTGCTTTCCTTGGACTTGGCATTGGACTGGCGGGGCTGGGGGCTCCATGGGGAAGGAGGGAGGCCCAAAGGGCAGCCATTGCTCCTTAGAAACAAATAGGACGTGTTTATCTTCTAAACTGAAGAAGTAGAGATACAAAGCCGTCAGAAAATTAAAATGGAGCTGCGAAGACAAGAGTAACCTAACATGAGGCACCACATCTACTGTGGCAAGTGCGGTCTCCTTCCCTAAAAGACAGTTTTTGAGGAAACAGAACAGCTGTGGGGACTGTTCTGACTAGGAAAGCTCCAGTTACTTTCCCACAGTCGGCAGCTCTTTCTCTCTTGATTTTCGCCAGCAGCTCAAGGTATGCTGATGTCACAACACCATGGGACCTCAGAGGCATAGGGCTGCCCTTCTCCTTCTGGCCCAAGAGGACGGAAAGGAAATTCTCCCATCTGATCCGACTGAGGCAATCAGTGGTGGTTAGGAGGGAGGGCTCTGACGTAAGACTGTCTGCCACTTGCTCTCTGTGTGACTTGGGAACATGAATGACCTCTTTCGGCCACTGTTTCCTTGTCCCCGAGTGCATCTGATAAGCATAGTACTGTTTCATGGGACAGATGTGAGCGCGACAGGACATAGTGCATTAAAGCAGCCCACCTTTGATGGGCTGGAAAAGGTTGGCCTGGCTCTGATGCTCTTTCCTCCACCTCATTCAAAGACAAACTTCAGTTCTCCAAATGTTACCCTGCTTTGTACTCCCCTACCTCGCCTTTGTAACACCTCTTAATTCTGCTGCTTAGGCCCAGGGACACACCCAAGGGCCCAGCAACGCTCGGCTGCCTTGACTCCTGTGAAGGAGGATCCCTTCCAGTCTGAGGAAGATGCGCTCAGATGTTTTCTTCCCATATAACTGCAATCCCTTCCAAACACCACACACATGGAATTGATCTTGCAACATTCCCTGCAACTGTTCCCCCTTGAGTTCATAACAATTAAAATATCACATAAACCATAGGATCATTCACATGTTCATAATAGTTTTGTCTTACAGTGAATAAAATGACCTCCCTGTAATGTTCAAACATTTTCTCCCCTTCTCTACCCTACTCATCATGTCCCCTACCATGCGAAGTATGACTGATCTCTTGCACGTTTAAATATTTGACAACTGGGGCCTGGCTGGTATGGCACAGTGGATTGAGCACCAACCTGAAAGCCAAAGGGTTGCCAGTTTGATTCCCAGTCAGGGCACATGCCTGGGTTGCGGGCCAGGTCCCCAGTAGGGGGCGTGCAAGAGACAACCACACATTGACGTTTTCCTCCTTCCTTTCCCCTCTAAGAGTAAATAAAATCTTTAAAAATTTTTGACAATTGGTTCAACTGGCAAGAATAGAGAGGAACAGCTCCCTGACCCTTAGGAACAAGATATGTGCATATTTTAATTCTTTCTAAAGAGAGTTTGAGTGTCCTTGAAACTGTACTAGTTTGTCCTGAAAATTCTGGGAATGCATTCTAAGATGTGTTTTACACATAAGGAATCCAAGTGCCTGAGAAGTAATTTTCTTTCCCAAGGTCACATGGCCATTTGGTTTCAGAGCAAAGAGTTGAACTAGTTTTGCAAGTCCAATACTTGTCTGTTACAACCAACCAGAGCTGCTATGTCTAAATTATAGGTTTAAGTGTTGAAAGGAGAGGGCGGAGAGCTTTACCTTCACTGAACAGTGGAAGAGAAGACAGACACAGGTTTCAACTTCACAGGTCCATTTACACATGGATGTTTTCAACAAATACTGTAATGTACTATTTAAAGATTTTATTTATTTTCAGGGAGAGGGAAGGAGGGAGAAAGAGAGGGAGAGAAGCATCAATGTCAGAGCTACATCGATCCCGTGCCCCCAACTGGGAACCTGGCCCGCAAGCCTGGCCTGTGCCCTGACCGGAAATCAAATCGGCGACCCTTCAGTTCACAGGTCATTACTCAGTCTACTGAGCCACACCAGCCAGGGCTGTAATATATTTTTTGTTCCTCATGATTTTTTAAATTTTATTTATTTATCTTTAGAGGGGAAGGGAAGGAGAGAGGGAGAGAAATATCAATGTATGGTTGCCTCTTGTGTGTCCCCTGCTGGGAACTGGCCTGCAACCCAGGCATGTGCCCTGACTGGGAATCGAACCTCAATCCTTTGGTTCGCAGGCCCGTGCTCAATCCACTGAGCTACACCAGCCAGGGCAGTCCTCATGATTTTCTTAACATTTTCTTTCCTCTAGCTTACTTTATTGTAAGAGTATAGTATGTAATTATATAACACAACAAGTGTGTTCATCGACTGTGAATGTTACCTGCCAGGCTTCCAGTCAACAGTAGGCTATTAGTAGCTAAGTTTTGAGGGAGTGAAAATGATACACCAGTTGTCAATGGTGTGAGGGGTTGACACCCCTAACCCTGAGGAGATGTAGAAGTGACAAAATACAATATTCACACTCAAGACCCGTGGCCAGAAAATCAGTGTGTTGGTATTCTAAGCTACAGCTACACCTTACTTTGAAAAAGTTTTGAAACATAAGGGTTCATTTACTGTTTTCTTTGACGGGGAATTGGGTGTACAGCATCAACCTTCTGAGAAGTTTATTCATCACCACAGAAGGACACACAGTAGGGTGTGCTGCTACTAGTCTCAGCCATCAGTCTAGTCATGTACCATATGTTGGTGTGTATAATGCACGCCCACATGTTTGTGCGCACTATACATGAGACCCATTATTATACTCACGGTATGTAGTCATTATACTCACGTATAATGTGCATGCTTACTTTTCCCTCAAAAATCTGGGCAAAAACACTGCATGGCAAAATACGGTACTCACTAAAATCAGAGCATGCAAGTTTTTTTGTTGCCTTGTAACAAACCAGGGCAAATTTAGCATCTTAAAACACAAATTACAATGTGTGTGGGTTGACCCTGAACAAGTCTGGACTCTCTGCCCAAGGTTGCACAAGACTAAAGTCAAGCTGTCAGCCACCTACATCCTCCCTGAAGCCACAAGGGGACAAAGATCCACGGTCCACTGCCAAGTGCCTTTGGGTTGTTGGCAGAATTTCTCTACTTGTGGCTATTTCACTAAGGCCCTCAATTCCTTGCTGGCTATTAGCCAGGGATTGCTCTGGGCTCCTAAAGGTCACTGCCAGGTCCTTGCTATGTGAACTCTTTCACCATCAGTTCACAGAATGGCTGTTCCTACTTGAAATCTCTTTCAGGAAGGACCCAATTCTATTTAAGGGCTGACCTGGTGGGGTCAGGCCGACCCAGAACAATCCTCTTTCTGATGAACTCCAAGGTAATGGATTAGGAGCCTTAATTACACCTGCCACACAAAAATCCCTTCTGCTGTATAAACTAACCTAAATCATGGGAGTGCAACCCCATCCCATTCACTACCTGTGGCCCCACCCTCAAAAGGAGAGAGTTAGGTATGGTGTTGGGGGGACCTGCAAGCTCACACAACCCTGTATCTCCATTTTACAGACCGGGAACCAGAGAATCAGAGGACTGGCCCCGATTTTTTACCCAATCTAATTTCCTGCTTGGAATTCACAAATGTCCTCCACAGCATAGGAAGTAGCCCAGAATGTCCATGGTCAGCACCAAACGACAGGCATGCCAGTCACTATGCCTCTATTGCAGTAGGCTTTGTTAAGTCTCACGTCTCAGTATGCACAGGTCTTCAAACTTTTATAAACTATCAATAAGAAGTATATCAGCACTATTTTCACCATTTATTTAATCATAAAGATCCCTTCAGGCCTGGCTGGTATAGCATGGACCTGTGAAGCAAAGGATCGCAGGTTCAATTCCCAGTCAGGGCACATGCCTGGGTTGCAGGCCAGGTCCCCAGTTGGGGGCACATGGGAGGCAACCACATATTGATGTTTCTCATCCTCTTTCTCCTTCCCTTCCCCTCTCTCTAAAAATAAACAAAACCTTTACAAAAATCCCTTCAACACCATTCTCATGATAAGTGAGTGGGCTAGGGGGAAGGGGACTTCCAGTAATTATGTGCTTTTGTAAACAAAGTGCTAGTGAAAAACAGTAAGTTTTATGAATTTTCCTTTTTCCTTTGAAATAATCCATTCACTTCAGTTAGTTTGTTTACATTGCTTTTCTCAGACATAAATAGGCTCTGTGGAGGGAGCTGCTTAAAAGGTTTAAAACTATAAGAAAGGACAAAAGTCCCCACAGAGACTTACATCATGATTCCCAGCATTTATACTGTCCAATATACTCTGGACCAAACACCAGCACCTTGAATTACTCCAAAAATTCCCCTGAAAATTGTCAGGTTATTCTGGAACTCTGTATATATGTATGGGTGTTGAAAATCTCACTAGTTTCCTGGCTGGTGTAGTTCAGTGGATTGAGTGCGGGCCTGTGAACCACACGATCGCAGTTCGATTCCCAGTCAGGGCACATGCCTGGGTTACAGGTCAGTACCCAGCAGGGGGCGCACCAGAGGCAACCATACATTGATATTTCTCTCCTTCTCTCCTTCCCTTCCCCTCTAAAGATAAAAGAATAAAATCTTTTTTTAAAATCTCACTAGTTTGTAAAAGTCATCCTAAACTGTTCCGCATGGACTTGATTGTTGCCCCACAAATTCAGATTTGTATACTTGTTTCTAACTGCAAGAAACTTCAAAACTCCCAATATTATGCCTGTGCCCTGTTGCTAGACCTGGGACAATAACAAACAAAGAAGTGGATCATTTGTGTTTCTTGTTCCAATACTCTTCCATCTTCCTGCATCAAATCTCCACTCTAACGGTATCATACAGATTCATCCTATGCATGACACCTTACTGTTTGCAGTTAAATTTGGCCTGCGCTGCTTTCACTCACTATGAAGCAAATGTGCTTAAGCCACTTGAGTCAAATGCCAAATCACTCCTCTCAGTCATAAAGTAAATGTCAAAAATGTGCTTGGAATACTTTTTCAATAATCTAACTCTGTAACTCCAGCTACTTCCTTTTAGCAGGGTGGAAAGAGACAAGGTTATTATTAGGGGCAATAAGAATAGTATGACACAGTGTAGTAATTTTAATTTCTTAAATGTGGCTGACTAATAAGTTACTAAAAAGGAAAGGTAAGAGGAAACTGATGTAAAGAAAAAAGCTTCCTTGCAAATCCAGTAGTTACTGGGCTGGGAACTTTCAACTGCTTAAGATCTCAGTCATTGAAAGTGGAGGCATGTCCTATAGAGGAGTTATATTCCAAAGTCAATACTTAGGGTAGACTTGAATATAGTGAGATTTACCCCCTGAAAACTCATGAAGAAGGTGCCACAGTAGAGACGGATCTAGTAACCCATAGCTTCGTGAGTCCCAATTTTAATTTTGGTACCAGATAAAGTATTTGATTTGTATTTTGGGGAGGGTGTCATGTAGTACAGTAAATATATGACTCTCTCTGGTCCTTTCTCCACATCACATCCAAGGACATTCAGGACCCATTGAAAATGCTCATCCTATCATATCCCTCCCCAGAGTAAATTTCCTAATTTGGTTACATTTATTCCTGGGTACTTTATTCTTTTCCATACAATGATAAGTGGGATTTTCTATCTTTCTGATAGTCTGTGATTAGTGTATAGAAAGATAACATTTTGCATATTGATTTGCAAAAATTAGGAAAATGAATGATCTGGCCCTTCCCAGCCTCTTCCGCCTTGTTCATCACCCTCTCTCTTCCTCTTTATGGTCTGGTCTTATCTGTCTGCCTGTAATTCTCTTCCATCCCAAACACCCGCATTCACCTCTTCGCACTTCTTCTCGGTTCATCATTTCCTTAGAAAATGTCCCTCTCTTCCCACTGTGGCTGCTATCATTAACATTGTTTTGGAAGTCCTAACCAGAGAAATGAGGCAAGAAATGAAAATAAGAGGCATCTAAATTGTAAAGGAAGAAGTAAAACTGTCACTATTTGCAGATAATATGGTATTATATAGAGAAAACTCCAAAGACTCCTCAAAAAAAGCAACTATAAGAATTAATAAATTCAGTGAAGTTGCAGGATACAAAAAATCAATATTTTTGTATTGAAAGAAAATTTTTATCTTTCTATATACTAATCACAGACTATCAGAAAGATAGGAGAAAATCCCATTTATCATTGCATTGAAAAGAATAAAGTACCCAGGAATAAATGTAACCAAGAAAGAGAAAGACACATATACTGAAAAGTATGACATTAATGAAAGAAACTGAAGAAGACACAAACAAATAGATATTCTGTGCTCATTGATTGGAAGAATTAATATTGTTAAAATACCCATACTATCCAAAACAATCTACAGATTCAATGCAATCCCTATCAAAACTCCAATGGCATTTTTCTACAGAAATAAAAGAAAAAACCTTACAATTTGTATGGATCACAAAAGACTCTGAAATAGCCAAAGCAAATTGAGAAAGAAGAATAAAGCTGGTGGCATCATGTGCCCTGATTTCAAACTATATTACAAAGCTATAGTAACTAAAACAGTGTGGTACTAGTATAAAACAAACATATATAGAGATCAATGTAACAGAAAATATAACTCAGAAATAAACCCATGCATATATCATCAACAGAGTACACATTATATCCTAACAAGCTATATCATAATTTACAGCAAAGGAACCAAGGACACACAATGGGGAAAGAATAGTCTGTTCAATAAATGGTGTTTGGAAAATTGGACAGCCACATGCAAAAGAACGAAACTGGACCACTATCTTACACCATACACAAAAATTAACTAAAATTGATTAATGACTGAGATATAAGACCTGAAATCATAGAACTCCTAGAGGAAAACATAGGCAGTAAACTCCTTAATGTTGGTCTTGATGATGTTTTTTTTTTTGTATCTGATACCAGAATCAAAGGCAACATAAGTAAAAAGAAACAAGTGTAAAACTAAAAAAGTTCTGCACAGCAAGCCATCAACAAAATGAAAAGGCAACCTCTAAAATGGGAGAAAATATTTGCAAGTCATATCTGATAAGGTACTACTATCCAAGGTACATAAAGAATTCATACATCCAATAAACAAAATAAACCAACCAACAAACTAGAAACTGACCCATATACAGAGAACAGACTGACAGCTGTCAGAGGGGAAGGAGGTTGGGGGGCTGGGTGCAAAAAGGTGAAAGGATTAAGCAAAGGAAAAAAACCCTCATAGACACAGATAACAGTATGGTGACTACCCAAGGGAAGAGGGGTGGGAAGTAGAAGAGGGTATAAGGGGGATAAATGGTGATGGGAGGAGACTTGACTTGGGGTGGTGAATACAACAAAACATATAGATCATGTATTATAGAACTGTCCCCCTGAAACATATGTAATTTTATTAACCAGCACCATCCCATTAAATTCAATAAAAAATGATTTTAAAAAGAGTTCATACAACTAAATAGCAAAACAAAACAAAATATTCAAAGATGGGCAGAACCAGGGGCATCCAACCTTTTGGTATCTCTGGGCCACACAGGACAAAGAAGAGTTGTTTTGGACCACACAGTAAATACACAAATACTAACAAAAAACAAAAAAAAACTCATAATGTTTTAGGTAAATTTATGATTTTTTGTTGGGCCACATGCAACCCGCGAGCTGTGGGTTAGACACCCCTGGAATAGACTGTCTTCCAAAGAAACACATACAAATGGCCAACGGGTACATGAAAAGATGCTCAACATCACTCACTAATCATCAGGGAAATGCAAACCCAAGCCACACTTGTTACAATGGCTATTATGAAAAAGACGAGGGACAGCAAGGGTAGGGCGAAAAGGGAACCCTCCTGCACTGCTGGTGGGAATGTAAATTGGTGCAGCCACTGTGGAAGACAGTATGGAGTTTCTTCCAAAAATTTAAACACAGAACTACCCTATGACACAGCAATTCCACTTCTGGATACCAATCTGAAGAAAATAAAAACAGTAACTCAAAAAAATACATGTACTCCCATGTTCAGCAACAACCTGTGTGTCTACCAACACACACACACACACACACACGCACACACGAGTATTAATCAGCCATAAAAAATAAAATCTGTTTGTGACAACATAGGTAACCTTGAGAGCTTCACGCTAAGTGAACTAAATCCAACAGAAAATGACAAATACTGTATGATCTCACTCATATGTGGAATCTACAACAAACAAAATGAGCTCACAGAATCAGAGAACAGACTGGTGCTTGCCAGAAGCAGAGGGAAAAGGGTAAGCCAAGTGGGTGAAGGGGATCAAAAGGTACAAATTCGTATACCAAAAAGGTACACATTTCTAGTTATAAAATCATTGTCAGGGATGTAATATACAGTACAGTGACTATAGTTACTAACAGTGTATTGCATATTCGAAAGTTGCTAAGAGAGTTAATCTTAAATGTTCTCATCCCAAGAAAAAAATTATAACTCTGAGTGCTGATGGATGTTGACTAGACTTATTGTGGCGGCCACTTTGCAAAACCATTACAATATCAAAGCATTACATTGTATACCTGAAACTAATACAATGCTCAATGTCAATTATATCTACTTTTCAACAAAAGGTTAATTTAAGTATCTCTCATTCCAAGGATGTGATCAGGTCCCACTATTAGATGTCCCCATGATGCCACCACATTTTCTTCCCAGCAATTATTGAACCTTATCTCAAGATGTTTGTGGGGCTTTTATTGATGTCTTTTCCCCCATTAGATGGTAAACTACACAAAGGAAGGGATGGGGTTCACTATCAAGTCCCCATCACCTAACACGTACCTGCCAAATAGGTAGAGCCTACATGATGAAGGAAATTGCTCCTGGGATTTAAAAAAAAAAAACTATTCTGAAGTTCTAGGCTAGCCTTCTTTCTCATTTCTAGCTTTCTTCCTCATGCACATCATTCGAGTAACATTAACCAAGCACAGCTTTTGATACTGCAGGCAAAAGAGCAAGCAAGGGAGACAGTGGCTATCCTCCAAGATTCAGGAATACCTGCTCTGCAGCCCCAGTGGGAATTACAGGTCAGCGGGAATGATGTTCCGTCACTTGTCATGGATGCTTTAGCAGCTAGTGGTCAGGTTCACCCGGATGTTGGATGGAGGCTCCCCAGCTTTTCTTCCTCTCCTCACCTCAAAGCAGAGGAGGCTGTAGTGTTGTAAATATCATGGCCAAGAAGTTTCTCAAGGGCGGTTTTCTATCTCTAAAAGTGTGCGTTTTCTCCAAGGAGATCCCTTACAATACCAACCCCGTAGTTTACTCGGGGCCAAAAGGCTTCCATCATCATATAAATTTGAGAAGCACTCTTAAACAAAATTAAACTTTCCCACAAGAGAACGTCTCAGAATCTTTAATGTACTAATGTGCATGACAAATCTCCAAGAATATTATGTATTTTATTTCCCAAATTTCTAAAATCATGGAATCCCTTTCTAAGCAATGCATTTGGGGACTAGGTATCCTGAGAATGATACAGGGTACAGCCAAGAGGGGGGCCCCCAAAAGGGATTTGGAATGGGGTCCAGAACTCAAGGTGTCTAGGAAATACTGGAGAGACATATACAATGTCCTCACCCCTTCCCCCACAGGCATGAGTTGGGGGAAGGGACACATGGAGCAGGAATATGGAACAGGGCTGTTTCGTACAGCCACAACCTTGCAGCTAATCCATGGCATGGTCATTTAACATATCTATAGCCTTTGGTGGATCACTTGGATATGTTAAATGGCTGTGACCAGGCTTGGAGCCAGGGGGATGGAAGTCACTTCCCCCCAAGATGTAACTGGAGGGCAGGTCCCCCGAGTTACAGTGCCTGCATGGAAGCTTGGAGAAGATTGGCTCCAGGACATGGGGTCACACCTACCCAGTCTCATGATGGCAGCCTAGTAAACTTGGAATAATACGGGAATGCTGGCAGGTGTCACTGATCGTGGGAGGAGTTGGAAATGGGGGTGCAGAGGAAGATTGGCGAGGGGATTTAAACCCAGATGTGGCAGCCATGTAAGAAGAAAAAAGGAGAGTGTCATGTGGCTTTGCCAGAGTGGGGCCCCCTGCAGCTTTGATAGAAGAGAGAACCACGAGGTTTTGTCGGAGTGAGGACCTCCTCTTGGCTCTGGTGGAAGCAGGGAGAACCACGAGGCTTAGCCAGAGTGCTGACCCCCGCAGCTTTAGTAGAAGAGGCCCACATAGCTTTGGGGTGCTCCCTTTGGCCACGTGGCCTGGGAAGCAAGAGAGACTTGGCCTGGAAGAAGGGTGAAAGAACTCTTTGGCAGTAGGCCATGAGAAGGTGCCACATGGCTTTGGAGTAATTAGAGATCCTGCCTGGATGGCGACACAGATGACAGTGCCATGGGCCTGAAACACAGACGTGTGCTCTTTTCCTGAGTTAGTGTACCCCAGATTAGGGCAGGGTGGGGAGGAAGCACTGTGGGCATCTGTGGATATCCTAAAGGACTCTGATATTTTAATGAAGATGTTAGGTCATTACTTTAAGTCTGTATAGCATTAAATAAACATTTATTTTCCTTTCCACAAATCTCTGGCATTGAGAGATGTCTTTCCTATTGGTGGCAGACAATCGAGCCCAGTAGGTGGTCTGGACAGTATTAGTGTACTGTCCTCTGGAGTCCGGGCCCCTGTGTGTCTGTTCTGTAACAAGAACACATTTTGGAAAACTTTGTAGGGAGTTTTAGTACACGTTTAAGGAATCCTGTGTGCCTGTAAGCCCAGCCTGCAATAGAAATTTAAGTCAGAGCTAAAGATGATGCTTCAAGGTTAAAATGCCATGATCCTCGTAAATAAAGGAAGATGGGCTTTACAGATAAAGCCCAGTAGAGGTCTTTATATTCTCATTTCCTAAATTCCATTTGTAAAAATAACAGAATATGGCACAGTGTGACTGCTCAGTTGGTTAGAGCACCATCCCCATTCACCAAAGCTGCAGGTTCAATATCCAGTCAGGGCACACATGAGACTCAACCAATGACTGCATAACTAAGTGGAACAACAAATCAGTGTTTCTCTGTTTCCCTCTCTCCCTCTCCCTGATCAATTTTTAAAGTTTAAAAATAAACTTTTATTTTTAAATAAAATAACTTTCTATAGATTTGCCTCTTCCATGTCCTATTTTACCTCCTCCAGCTAGTTTATATTTCAGCCATGGCCAGATTGTATATATCTGACTCTCCCTTCTTGCTCCTCTCTGGACAAATATTTGTCTGTTATCTTTTTGTGAAAGGGCTAAATATGTGAAACACTTTTGCAATTCCCTGAGATGAAAGCTCACCGTGAGAGCCAGCCTTATTGCTCTCTGCTCGGCAGGAGCTCTGGCAACCCACACACAGCTTGAAGGCTGAGCTCCTTGGCCCAGTAGGCAGTCACTACCTCCAGAACACACATGGCCTTTGTTGGCTTTTCTTCACAAAGGGCAAATCCAAACAGACCGCAAGGGCAGTGCAAGAATCTTAACTCAGGCGATTGTATTGCTTGTAAGTATGTTTGAAGTGAAAGCATTGGCAGACTTGGTATAACTACACAGAATCTTTTCATCTCGGCCCCCTTCTCTCTGTGTGCTAATGGCAATTTCCTTTTTGAGTCTTATTTTCCATCGTGATGTTTCTCTGAAGACAAAAACTCTGCTGAGTACACCACTGCCTGCCCGAGAGCAGATGCACCTCAACTTACAACCACTTCACAAGCCCAATAAACCCATCAGAAGTTGAAAATATCTTTATCCAAAACTGCAGTTCATACTCCTAATAGAAATATATTCTATTTTTCCCAGGTTATTGAGCTATCATTGACATAGCATTATGTAAATTTAAGGTATCTAATGTGTTGATTTGATACACATACATATTTTGAAATGATTATCACAGTAAGTTTTCTTAACACATCCATATTACACAATGAACACCGTTTTGGTTGTAGTTGTCGTGGTGAGGACATTCGATCTGATTCTTTTTGAGAAACAGAGTAGAGGTTACCCTTTTGTAAGATACATTTACATTTCTAAGGGAAACCTCATCTGTATCTCTCTCTCCTACCAGGAAGAGGAGGTGGCCTTGGATCTCCAGGATGGCCTATCAGTGGCGGAGAAGGCAAGGACTTAAATCTGCATGACAACCTTGCTTTCTAACAGCACCCCCACCCATCCTGAGCAACTTCCTTTGTCTGTAGCTGGGGATGGTAAGCAAGTGCGGGCTTGGGCCATTTTAGGGAGCTACTCAGGTTGGCTGGGTCTCACCCATGTACACAGGAGGTATCCATGTTATTAAGCTTCTGTTTGTATCTTTCCTATTAATCTGTCTTTGATTACAGGAGGGATGTCCATCAGGGACCCAGAAGGGTAGAAGGAAAATGATGTTGCCTGCTCTACACAGCTGTAGACTATATCTTAATGTGTGACCTATGTTGCAATACAACATTACAAAAATGAGTGGCAGGCCAGATTTAGCTTATGGTTTGTAGTTCCCAACCTCTGTCCTAGAATATTCCATTGCGTCATTGCTGGTCTGCCTACCACTTGCTTTCTTCACTACTTGCTCTCCACACTAGTATCAGAATAATCATTCTGAAATACAAAAAAAAAAAAAATGAGGTAGGATCGTCCAGAGAAATGTAGATATTAAATATCCTTTCCCACTCACTTTTGTCATAGAGTTTTGGTCTTCAGTTTAGGATATGGAAACCCAGAAAAAAACACATTACCTATGTCCTTCCCAGAAAGGTGTAAATATGTGACAAGTCCAGGCCAATGAACTGTTTGTAGAAGGGTGGTGTCAGATTTCAAAAAAAGGCTCCTTAAAAATTAGGAGGTGGTATTGTAGGGGTTCAGAATGAGTCACCCCAAGAGGGGCAACCAGAGACCTGGCAGGCCCACAAGAAAGTTTTACCTCTCCCTTAAGGAATTTTAATTAGGGGCCTGGCCCATAATAAAGGTTATTGCCAGAAATAACTTTTTATGGCATCTGCTCTTCTTACCATCCTGCAGTGAGGCACCTCACCTCATCCTTAGCTCAGAATTCCATATAGACCACACCCCATTTTCCCTTTCTGTCTCTGGACCTCTCATGTACACGGAGATAATGAAATTTGTTTATTTGCCCTTGTTAATCTGTCTCATGTAGATTTAATCATCAGACCAGCCAAAAGATCCTTGAGGGCAGAGGAACATTTCTTCCTCCACAGCCCATTGACCTGGAGTGGAGAAGTGATGGGTGGAATTTCAGCAACTCCCATGACAATGGAAGCCATCCACTGACGAAGGCAAACAGAGTGAACTGAGTTCCTGGCGTGTTGTGGTAACTGTGGTAGCCTAGACTCCATATCGCCAATTGTTTCTGTATGTGAGAGGGTAGTAAAGATTTCTCTTGTTCAAACAAACATTGTTTTGTGGTTTGTGTGTGTACAAACATAACCTGGACTGGTCACAGGAGTGTTTTCAGTGACACGTAACAACCCAACAAATGGTGTCCGTAGGGAGTGGCTCCTGGATGAGCTTCTAAACTCCAACAAGCCAAGCTGGCCTCCCCTGTTATCACAGGGCCTCTGCAGCTCCTGGAGTCACATCCCCACTGAAGGCAGGAGGAAATGGCAAAGGGATCTGCCAACCACACCTGTTGTTTTAACCATTGGGAAAGCAGTGGCTTTCTCTAAAATCTCCCCCATAGATTTCCACTGAGGTGCTCTGCCCTTTCTGCAAGTGAGAAGGAGTCTGGGAAGGTCAGTGTTGAGCTACATACTCATCTACCTAGCTAGTACCTGTGGCACAGGCAGGCAAGGGTACCTGGAGAATAGGGTTTAGCCAACTTTCGGTGCCTGAAAACCATACAAGAGTTGCCTGCATCTCTCAGGATAAAGGCTCCAATAAACAATGCAGCCTTCCTGTGCCTCAGAGCTGTGCTTCTCAGGCTCTACTGAGCATATGGGTCCGCTGGGGCTCCCGTCAAAATGCAGGTTCTGATTCAGCAGAACTGGGGGGCAGCCTGAGAGTGTATTTACAGAAAGCTCCCAGGTGATGCTAATGGTACTGGTCCTCGGCACCATGCCTGCCATAGCGAGGGCTGACAAGGGCCTCGAGATTTGACCTCTGCATTACTTCTACAGCATCATCTTTGGCCTCTTCCTCTTCCATTCTCAGCTCTAGCCATGCTTTACTTTCAGTTCCCTGCAAGGGTCATGACTAACTGCTGACCGTTTCCCACGCTGTACCCTCTGCCAGAAAGCACACTGTCAGCTCCTGTGCTTCACCATGTGGATTGTTATTCATGCCTTGGGTCCCTCCGGGTATCGCTTCCTCCAGGAAGGTTCTCTGGATGCCACTACTCTCCCTCATAGGTGAAATTTCTCCCTCACTTGTCTTTGGATCCCCAGGGCCTAGCCCAGTGCCAGGTGAGGTGCAGATTGTTGAACAAATTCGTGTTGGACTAATGAATCAATAAGTGAACCCAAGAAATAATGCACTGTCTAAAAGCCAAATGCTGTATCTCAGCTGGAGACTTCATAGCCAGCTGTGCCATGGAAAACAGTTATAAATGATTATGCTTTTCCAAAAGCATTTATTCCTTTGAACAATTCAATAAAAGCCACCAATAAAACCCCTAAAATGAACCTACATTGTATAATTGAAGGGTGACAAAAATTTGAACAAAATGTAAAAACTTAATTTCTTACTATAGTAATTTCGTACGATAGTAGTTTCACTTTCTACCTTTTCAGTTACTGTCAACCCTGGTCCCAAAATATTAAATCTCCTTAAACATCAACATTGTCTGCTCTTGATCCCAACTATCGCCACCATCATGGCTTGATGGCCCAGGCTCACCCAAAGCAAGTCACAAGGTCAATAGAGACCTAACAGTACGTCACAATGGCTATGTCACTCACTTGCCCTCATCTCATAGGCATTTTATCATCTCCCATTATCACAAGATGGGAGGGTAAGTGCCATACATTATTTTTTTGATGGGGGGAAGACCACATTCATATAACGTTTGTTACAGTATGTTATTATAATTGTTCTATTTTTGTTAGTGATTAGTGTTAATCTCTTACTGTACCTATTCTAAAAATGAAATTTTATCATAAATATGCATGTATAGGGAAAACCGGTATAAATAGGATTCCATACTATCTTCAGTCTCAGACATCCATTGAGAGTTCTTAGAACGTATCCCCCATGCATAAGGGGCGACTACTGCATGCTGCAGGTATTGAGTTAATGCATTGTTCTCTCTCTCTCTCTAAGGCTGATGTCCTGCAATGTAGTGGTACTGAGGACAGGGCCAGTCTGCTGTTCGCTGCTAGTCCACATAAGCACAGGGATGGAAAGTAAGCTTTTGGAAACCTTTTTGCCAGCTTTACAGAGTAATTTTATTTCATTTGAATACAACCCAAAATTTTTATTTTGTCATTTTTTACTTTATTCAAGTAATTCATTTTTCCTATGTTTCAAAATGTACCAGTTCCCAATAGATGTGATTTTTTTTCAAAAGTGTATTTCCCTACACATAATTTGGGAAGCACCATTCTGAATGTTCTGATCTTGGTCAGACCACCTAAAGCAGTGGTTTTCAACAGGCTATGACGTTTGCCCCTGCACCAAGGGGACATTCATCAACATCCAGTGACATTTCTTTTTCTTTTTAAGATTTTTATTTATTTATCTTTAGAGGGGAAGGAAAGGAGAGAGGGAGAGAAATATCAATGTATGGTTGCCTCTCATGCATCCCCTGCTGGGAACTGGCCTGCAACTCAGGCATGTGCCCTGACTGGGAATCGAACCATGATCCTTTGGTTTGCAGGCCCATGCTCAATCCACTGAGCACACCAGCCTGAGGCATCCAGTGACATGTCTAATCCTCACAATTAGAAAGTCAGGGCCGGTTCTACTGGCATCTAGTGAGTAGACACCAGAAATGGTGCTCAATGTCCCCTAATGCACAGGATAGCCCCGATGACAAAGAATCCCTCAGCCCCAAATGTCAGTAGGGCTGAGTTTGCCAAACCCCGATCTAAAGATATCAGGTCATATTCTGAAGCCATTGTAGAACCAAATGCTTTTTTTTCTTTCTGAACCACAAACAGAAAAGTCACAGGCTCACACACAGATCTGATAAGAACATTCTGCTCTTCCTCTTCAAGACAAAGAATCTTCTCCTCTTCCTCCTCGCACCCTTTGATTCCTTCATGGCGGAGCAAACAGAGAAGCACACTAGGATTATTTTGCCGCGATACGGTCTCGTGGCTCTTTTCCCCTATCGCCACTTTTCTGACAGCCAGGTCTTTGGTTTCTCACATTTAAGACACACACTAGCACTCACTGGAAAGCAATGCTAGGATGGTCACATATCAATACTCTGCTGACCCTTCTGGCAGCCATCTGTAAGAGGACTAAATGAAAACTCTTTTCTTGTTGGACTTGAAGTGGCTGTTCCAGCTTCTTGTTCCAGTACTTTTCAAACACAGGTGAATAAGTTTGAATGAGTTTTGCTGGAGAAAAAATACGAAGCCCGTATTTATTATTGTTTTTGCTTATTTGCATTTGCATTGCTACTAGAAATCATTTCATTTCCATTAGTTTGCATTCCATGACCTGATCCTATTCTTCACTTTGGCAGGGTCAGTGGGCCAGTTGCAGATAAACATGCTCAGTGGCAACTAGGCTACTATAATATCTGCCTGTGAACAGTGAATGGAACCCGACATATTTCCTGAACATCTTGTAAATGAGGTCCCTGCAATATTTATTGAAGCTGTTCTTAAAAATAACCCTTCTCCTGCTGTTGCCTTGTATTATTACTTTATAAAAAAAGATGATTGCTTTTTTATTGTGCTAACTTAATAAAATGCTGGTTATAAAGCTTCTATTCCACAATAAAAATTCTGATCAGTATATACAATAAGAGCTGATACTTTTCGAGTGCTCACTATGTACTAGCTATTGTTCTAAGCACTTTAAATACATTACCCCATTTCACCTTTATTTCTCAGAAGGAGAAACCGACACAGTAGGTGCTATCATTGCTCTCACTTTACAGATGAGGAAAGTGAGGCACACTGAGGTCATGTGACCTGGCCAAGGTTAGAAAAGTAGTGAGCGGCAGGGCAAAGATCCAAACCCAAGCTTGCTGGGTCCAGAAGCTGTGATGCTACCCACCCTCCCTTCTCTTGTAAAGTTGAAGGTCACTTAAGCAAGAAATGCAAGTAGAGCAGGAAGTAGAAACTCTGGTTTGTTTGCTGTCAGGCTGATCAAAAGAAGAGCCACGTGAAAACTAATATAAATAAGTTCTTTGCCTTTAGGAACTGTATCTTACCTACTAATCTTATTTCTCTCACAGGCTTGTAGTTTATCACTACCACACCATGAGTGGCCAGAGGGCATTCATACACTTGCCCCATACTAAAGCTGGACATCCACATGTTCATTCTCCTACACTCACCCCATGTTCACCTGTCTGTGGTTTGTATGTGTGGTCTGGAACCAGTAGCTGCAAAATTGTGCATTTTCTCCCTAAATAGTGTCTGATGCCATCCCATGAGCCAGTCACATATCTGTGCTGTAATCTGTCTCTACATGCCTCATCTTTGGCAAGGAGAGTGGGAGCTAAAGGTCAGGATAGATTAAATGACAAAATTTAGAACAGCTTTGTAAGTCAGCTCTGGGATGGAAAATCTTAGGCTCATGGGAAGAAGAGGGGAGGAATGCTGTACAATAGTTATGATTATCCCGCTGAGTATTTCACTCCTTTTCTTCAAGGAAAGGTATGCAAAGATACCCTTCTTCACGTCATCAGTGCTATTTGTAGCCTAGCAGACCCCCCAACATTAAATGGCCAATGACAATGACATCAAAGAGTCAGAGTTCCTTCTCAATCCCTGACAAGATTGCCTCAAAGTGCAGTCTCTAAACCAGCAACATCTACCTAATAATTCCCCCCCAGATTCTTGACTATAAAGGACATTTACTGTGAATGCTTCATCCATCTTGAAAGTCACTGATCACAGGATCAGATGAGTTTGCAACACTCATTCAAGTTTGCCTAACGTGATGAGCAGCACCATTTTTCATAACTACTCTGCTCTTTCAGTGTTCTCTTTACAGATGTTGTTGATCCTCTTGATTAATTTTTTAAAAATTTTGGAGAGCTTCTTGGCCATGTTCAAAGCATTACCCATTTACTGGTTACTTTGGTCTGTCTGCCATACATGAAATGTGCTTCTTGGTTTAATAAGAGTTGGCTATGCCTCAGCCTCCAGCTTCTACCTGTAACGTCACTTGTAATCATTCATTCGTTCACTCACTATGCAGGGATGACAGTCATAATGAATAGATGCTTTTAGCGGAGCTTCAACAAAAAGTAAGGAGACCTCTGACAAAGATATCATTTTTCTTGGGAAATTAGCAAAGACTTCACAAATGAGGCAGAACCAGAGGAGTGGGAATTCATCAAGCAGAGAATAGAGGTCTATTTCAAAGATAAATCTTACATCAAAGATTGGATGAAAATTTCTGCATCCTATTTCTGTGTCTCAAGGAGTCTATAGTACTACTGCCTAAAACTAAGGATGCCATTGTCTTTGGTTTCTAGGCCAGCACTCAATCCACTGAGCCACACCAGCCAGGGTTTGGGTGTCATCTTCTAATTGATTAAGACTGTCAAAGGCACTTTAGAAACATAATTTCCTCCCCAAAGAGGAAAACCAATTGAAGAGCAAAATATACCATAATGCTGAGGTGTTAAAAAGAAAAGAAGCCTGGCTGGTGTAGTTAAGTGAATTGAGGGCAGGCCTGTGAACCAAAGGATTGTAGTTCGATTCCCAGTCAGGGCACATGCCTGGGTTGCAGGCCAGCTCCCAGGAGCGGATGCACGAAAGGCAACCATACATTGATATTTCTCTCTTTCCCTTCCCCTCTAAAGATAAATAAATAAAATAAAATAAAATAAAAATATGACAACAGACCCCAAATGGAGTGACTTATGCCAAGCCCTACATCCCCAAACATTGACTTCATTACAGCGCCAACTCTCCCAGAAGTGGAATCCTACACCAGTCACTGAGGAATCACCAGATCAGCACTAGTTAGGGTCACCTGCCTGATAGACCCCTGTCATCCCCTAAAGGAAAATGACCTTGCAGAAACCAACCTGCCTTTTTTTCTTTTGCCTACAATAACTTCCTTGTTCCTGCTCCCTTCTGCCTATAAAAGTCTCTCACTTTGTACAGCAACTCAGGGCCCCTTTCTATCTGCTAGATCAGATACTGAACAATTTGAGTTGATTTTTCCTCAAATAAACTCTTTAAAATGTGTAATATGCCTCCATTTATTTTTAAGAGTCCAAGTGTAGTTAGTTGTGTCAAATTTCAAATTAGGACGAAAATACCCTCTACAAAAACAACACACAAATATGAATATATATATATATATGTGTGTGTGTGTATATATATATATATATATATATATATATATATATCAGAAACTGATTTTATTCTAGCCCAGTGATTCTCAGCAAGGGAAATTTTGACCTCCAGGGGACATCTGACAACATCTGGAGACATGTGGGTTTGTCACACTATGGAACATGTGGATCCTAGAAACCAGAGATGCTGCTAACCATCCTGCAGTGGCCAGGACAACCCCTCCCCCACCACGCACAGCAAGAAATGGTCCGATCCACAATGGCAACAGTGCTAAGCATGAGAAAGTCTGTTCTAGTCCATGCCATATGGCTACGGGTTCATTTCTTTAAACTGGCATCCTTTCACTGGTGCATTGAAAATCAGTCCCACTCAGCTCTTTGTTCCTTAGACAGTTTAAATGATGACATGTAAGATTTACCTTGTCCCACCCTCACCACTGTACAGTTCCGTCCATAAACAAGGGCCTTGTGAATTTAGAACACTGTGTAAACTCATGTGAATTGAGTAGCTTTAGTGGATGGAAAGTAATATAAGAATCAAAACTTGGTCGGGGGACACCATGGCTCCAAGGCTGTGGGCGCATCGCTGTTAGTCCAGCATAAATATTTATGAGCATATTCCACCACGAGTGCATCTGTCTGGAAGAGAATGGTTTCATCCTGCCGTAAGCAGAAGCAGGTTTTCTAAATACAGTCTCTATGATTTGGAGTGAATAGCCTTACATTTGTGCCATGCAGAATGGTACAGAAGTTTCATGGTCAGAAAACAGGCAAAGAAAAGGGGGTCGGAAACAAGACTGTCTTGGTCTAGAGCTGTGTGCTTCAATTTGGTAGCCACAAACACATGTGGCTACTGAGTGCTTAAAATGTGGTGAGTTCAATTAAGATTTATTCCGCTGACTGGCTCATATGATCTCACCAGTGAGAGAAACCTAATGAACAAAAATAAACTGATGAGCAAAATAGAGCCAGAGGCATGGAACAGACTGACAGCAGCCAGTGGGGAGGGGAGAGGGGGGTAAGGCAGGAAAGAAGTGGAAGGGGCTAGACAAAGAACTCGTATGAATGACCCATGGACATGGACAACAGTGTGGGAATTGATGGTGGGAGGGGGGTGGGATGGGCGGAGGAGGTCAAAAAGTGGGGGGAAGGATGGGACAACTGTAATAGAACAACAATAAAAGAATTTTCAAAAGGTTTATTTCAGAAGAATGTGAAATGTCTCAGGTATTTGTATTTTGATTACAAGCTGAAATAACTTTTTGGTATATTGGGATAAAGAAAACATTAAAACTAAATTTACCTAGTTTTCACTATAATGGAACTGCTAGAAAATTGAAAATTACATATAGAATATAAACTAACATATATATTATATATTTCTGTTGGACAGTACTATTTTAAATGTACACATTTGTCATTCTTTTTTGATCTTATACAATGCTCAGGAAAAGACCTTAGGGTTCAGATTTCTAACAGGTGTGCCCTTCAGGCTACTGGTTCTCAACCTTGACTGCACGCTAAAGTGAACTTGGAGAGCTGTTAAAAAAATGCTGATGTTTGCATCCTGGCTGGTGTAGCTCAGTGGATGAGCACAGGCCTGCAACCCAGAGGATCGCGGTTCGATTCCCTGTCAGGGCACATGCCTGGGTTGCAGGCCAGTTCCCAGCAGGGGACACACCAGAGGCAGTCATACATTGATATTTCTCTCCTTCCCTTCCTCTCTAAAGATAAATAAAATCTTTTAAAAAATTTTAAAAATGCTGATGCTTGGACATCCATAGGTAGAAACAAAACAAAAACTCAAGATCTAAATCCCACATCTTATACAAAAATTAACTCAACATTGATTGCAGTTTTAAATGTAACATGTAAAACTATAAAGTTTTAGGAGAAAACATAGGAGGAAGACCTTCAGGATCTAGGGCTGGGTAGCAGGTGCTTAGCCTTTATACCAAAAGCACAAGCCACGAAAGGAAAAATGGGTGAAGTGGCCTTCGTTAAAATTAAAAGCTTCCGCTCTGGGAAAGCCCTGTGAAGAGATAAGAGAGACCATGGGCTGGCAGAAAATATCGGCAAACCTTAACAAAGTAAGTAGACTATCGGGTGTCCAACCTCTCTGCACCACACCGGAGGAAGAGCTGTCTTGGGCTGCACATGAAATACACTGTGGCCCTGGCTGGTGTAGCTCAGTGGATTGAGTGCGGGCCTGCGAATCAAAGGATTGAGGTTCGATTCCCAGTCAGGGCACATGCCTGGGTTGCAGGCCAGTTCCCAGCGGGGGACACACGAGAGGCAACCATACATTGATATTTATCTCTCTCTCTCCTTCCCTTCCGGTCTAAAGATAAGTGAATAAAATCTTTAAAAAAAAAGAAATATACTGTGACACACAGTCACAAAAAAACCTCATAACGTTTTAAGTAAATGTACCATTTTGTGTTGGGCTGCATTCATAGCAATCCTGGGCCCCATGGGCCGCAAGTTGGACACCTCTGAAAATGCTTAAACTTAACAATAAAAATACAAATATATAATTAGAATATGGGCAAAAGACATGAGTAGCTATTTCACTGAGGAGGATATATATATAGCAAATAAACACATGAGAAGATGTTCAAACATCGTCAGACATTAGAGAAGTGCAAATTAAAAACACTGCACATGAGTCCACAATTATCTCAACATAAATTTTGATTTAAAAATATTGCACAACCACCCCATCCCATGCCCCCACTCCTGCAGATTTCAATGGACTGGAGTGTGGCCTGCGCATTGAGTGTTTAATTTCCCCTCCTGATGTGAATCTTCAGCCAAGGTTAAGAACAATTCTTCCAGGATAAACAGTATAGCTTAGCAGGAGTTTATAAAGCAGAGCTTGGAGGCAGGTGAGGGAAGGGGCTCACTTTGGGCTTTCTGCTTGAGGGTTAGCTCCACAGTCAATCCCCGAATAAGAACATGCAGCTTCTTCTCAGGATGTTTTATGTTCCAGCATACTGTCTAGGCAGAGATTCAGCAATTGGTATTCACTGGAAGGAACAGGATTTGGGCAAATTGGCCAGGTGGATGAAATGCGATGCCTTCCCATGTCCTCTCTCCTTCCCCTGAGTTTTCCAATTTGTGTGCACACACACCTAGGGATCTTATAAAATATTGATACTTGGATTGTTCTATTGGAGGTTCTTGTTTCATTGGTGTGGAGTGTGGCTGGGCATCAGGAGCTCTTAGCCCCCCCCCCCAGGGGACACTAACATACAGTGAAGGAGAGCAGAATATGGTGCCCCCAGATGTGCCTCTTTGGCATAATGATTTTTCTGAGCCAATTATTTTGAAGAAGAGCAGACACAGGAGAATCTCTGAAAACAGTACAAGTTACTCTTTTGTAAGAGAGAGTTACATGTATAAGGGAAATCTCCAATTGAAAGGGTGTCTCCCTCTCCACACCAGGAAGTGTTTATAAGTATGAAGGAGAATATTTGCATGTTTGTAAATGAATCATTCTCGGGAACACCAGTGTTCCAAATCCAAATGCCCTCTCCCACAGCTAAGACTACCGTGGTGTATCCGTGTCCAGTGTGGAACTACACAGAGTTCACGGTCTCGCCTGTTCTACAGATGCTCTTATGCAAAACAGTGATTCTCAACTCATCAACTCTCTACCTCCTTGTGGGCAAATGTTATGCCCACATCAAAAGCAAATTAAACATAGACTAATTGAAGTACTAAAGACCTCCACCTTACATCCTGAAGGGGCTGGAGTTGGTGATCCTGCCTCTGAAGTGCTATGCCACCTGTGGACTGTCCTTTTCATCTGAAGCGCCTAATTACACAGCCTTGAAGACACTCTCCTGCATCGATTTCCAGATTCCACAGTAGTGGAAGACATTTTCCCAAGTTAAAAATATCCTCTGCACCCCCCTACCCCATTACAGGGCACTTTCGGTTTCACGGTGAGCATCTGAGAGGAATCACCACTCCTGGCAGCAATCTTTAGGGAGGTTTGGAAAAGGAGTTTAAGTACGTGTCATAAGAGAGAACCATATGCTTTGTGCTATGATTAAAAGTCCATTTCTTGCTGCAGTGGATGAGTGCCAGCAGATGAGTCACACCAACAAAGGGAGTGGGATGCTAGTAGCAAAGGACAGTATATGACCATGGCCCTGTGAGCCATGAATAAAGGCAGGCAAACACGTGGGATGAGCTTGTTGCCCCACATTTTCTTGGGTCTAGCAATCTGGAAGCAAGCACTGAAAACATCCGGGAGACGCTGTGGTGGTTTTGCTCAGCTGAGCACACTGGAAGTTCTTTGCACATGCAGATGGAGATATGCAGTCAACAAAAGTATGTATTAGAATGAAACTGGTATTGCTAAACTGCCCATGGGTTCTACATGGGCCTCTTCCTGCCCCAGGAGCAGTTCGTTCTAAGGTGAAGACATTACTAAACCTGGAAGAATTCATAGGGGACTCTCAAGACTTGGAAAATTTCAGCTTAAGGTAAAAAGTTATGAGTCTAGCAAGTAACTTGTGTGTTAAGGCTTTTGTTTCAGAAACTACAGATGAGGCCCATCCTTGCTCCTGGGAAAAACAGCCAACCTCCTGGGCACTGCTAAAAGATTTCTGCCTGGGGACATCGGACCTTTTGTGTTCCAGGGAGATACAGATGACTGCCATTCCTGGGAACAGCTAACTGCCCAGGACAGGAATGCTGCAGCTTCGCTCACCTAATCCTCCCTGAATTTCAAAGCCCACACTGCACCTGGTTTATTCCCCATCATAAAACATCTGGCCAGGAAAGAGAAGGGAAGATGGCCTGTTAGGGTATGAACCACCATCTTCTCATATCACCTACCATCTGAATAAAGTGCCCATAAAGATTCAATCACTGTCATTGCTTATTGGGTTTGGTAGTGACAGGCAGCCCAAATGCTGGTATCTTTTCCAGTTACAAAATGACTCTTTAGGTTCAGCCTAAAACTTCAGGCAAGTCTGCCTGCAAAGCTGTGTATCCAGGTCATGGCCAAAAACAGAGACAAGAAACAATTTCATTTCATTATGCATAATGGTTTTTCCAGACTTCAAATTCCAGTAAAATTAAAGACCGATACAGTGCTTCTCACACTTCATTGTGCATCAGAATTCCCTAAGGGGCTGTTGAAACACATCCCCAGTGTTTCTGGTTCTGCAGGTCTGGGTTGGTGTGGCACCTCAGAACTTTCATCTCTAACAAGCTTCTGGAAGATGCAGATGGGCCAGGGACCAGGCTCTGAGAAGCACTGCTCTGAGGGTAACTCTGGGTATTTTTAAGCCTTAAAGGATGACTTACACATGACTGGGGACTTATCCCTAAGTACCTCTTTCTGTGTAGATGTTTGAATCCCCCGTAGGTCAAGTCAGCATGGGACTTGCAGTCACATGGAAGATGCTGACTTTGGATGCCCATGATGTCAGTCGCGTGACGGGAACTTCTGGTTTCACATATAAAACAGCAGCTGACTGAAAAACAAGAAAAAGAATGCAGATGAACTGTTGGGAGCATGAAGGGAAATAAACCCCAGTACAGAGAGCAGTGTGTATATGGGGAAGGGGATACTGGGAAGATGAAGGAATGTTTTTTTGTGAATGAGATGCTCATCTTTAACATAGAGGACAGGCTGCCCAGGAGGAACTTTTCAGGATGGTTTTGGTTATTTACTAATTTCATGATTATTACTGTTCACAGGGTGCACGGGGTTGTGCTGAGTTACACATTTGAAAGAATTTTCTAGCTGGGAGGTTTGCGATGTTGGGATACGGTGCCAGTAGAAGTAGAGTTTGTCTTCTCTGATGATTTATATTTGGGACTTGGCCACTGTTTATTGGTCAGCCTGGGCTGATTTTATGCAGACTCTCCTAGATGCAGGAGAGTGGATTTAATGATATCTCAAGTTCCATTTCTTCTTTATGTAAAGAAAGTATGTAAAGAAAAATTAGCACTCCATTGGGAAGCTATGCATTACCTATAGCTCACCTTGCCTCAGTGTTTCATCTCGAGTATGCAAGAGGTATTTTATGGCCCTGTAAGTGGTACCTAACTGATAGCAATGCAACTCTTGTCTATGGACAGACAAATTATGTCCTGAGAAAGTTCCATCAACTTCTCTTCCTCCTTCCAAGGGTCTTGTCTCTAAAATTCAACAACACCATTCTCATGCTAACTACCTGGAATTAACACAGACTCCACAGGTTAAAGGCACAGTCCCCGAAATTGCCCCCACTTCTCACATCAGCTGAAGCCTCCTGCCCTGCTGACCAACTGGCTACAAATGCAGGGATTCACACTACCCCTTCATGGTGCAAAATTCACTAGAATGCCTTACAGAACTCAGGAAACCTCTGTATTTATGATCACGGTAGTGTTATAAAGGATACAAATGAGGTCTAGTCAAATGAAGAGGAACAGAAGGCGAGGCCTGGGAAGGTCTCAGACGCAGAGCTACCAGGCCTGTCCTGGGGAAGTCCGGGCACGTCTTCCTCTCCACACACGTGCTTCCCAACCAGGAAGCTCACCAGAGCCTGGTGTCCCGAGTTTTTACTGAGGTCTCATTACATAAGCAGGATTGATTGGGTCATTGACTACACGACTGAACCTGATACCCAGCCCCCTCCCCTCCCTGGAGGTTGAGCTTGTATCACCTGGCTCAAAGCCTCAACGCTCAAATTAAGCTAGGTCTAGACATATGATTGGTCCCCATCCTGAGTCATCTCCTTAATATAAACCCAGGCGTGGGTGGCCCAAGGGCCCACCTCAGATAACAGACACATTTCTAGTTCAAGTTTTTTAAATTGTTTATGCTATTAGTGGTGTCCCTTTGTATTCTAAGGTTTTAAAAGTTCCCTCCCTGGAACTCCTGGAACAAAGGCCAGCCGAGTTCATTATTATATGACAGTTTCTATTTCTACATTCATTTTAATATTCTTAATCTATAAATGTTTGGGGGGTTTTGTTGCTCTTTTAACTGGTTACAATATCCACTGCATTACTTTGTTTTGAGTCTTAAAACTTCAGTATCTGCAACAGGGGGAATGTTGGAAATAAACTGGCACCACCCCCTTATTTTGTAGTCAAGGACTTCAGGCCCAAAGGTGACAAGCGATGGACGTGCTCTTGGGCCTCACAGGTGGGGCCAGCCTGGGATTGGAATTTCTGCTGTCAGACTCTAAATTGTTTTTGTCGGAGAAGAAAAATAATTTTACCTATACATTTCTAGGTTCACTGCTAAGACACCCTCTAATACAAAAGCAGAAGTTCAATAATATGTAAACGTCCTCCACACTTGGAAAAGACCCAGAAAAATTGAGTAACTCTGAAAAGACCCAAGCTGACACATTAAATGGCATCCCCAGCTAAGGACCAAAGGTGTTGGAGGTGGGGGATGGCTCAGTTATGGAAGGTGACCAAGAAAAGTACAATAAACAAGGGTGTGGCTGTAATGCAGATTTAAGGCCTTGACTGCTCTATTGACTAGAGTTTCTAGAAATGTACAATCATCATCTTCTTTCTGTTACAAAGGGGGAGGCACCCTTTGAAATGAAGATTTCTTTAGAAATGTACATTGCACTCAAGAAAAGGCAACTTCTGCTTGGTTTTCAGAGATGCTCCTGTGTCTGCAGGGCCTTAAAAATAATCAGCTCCATAATCCCTATGCCCAAGAGATACATTTTGGGGTGGCATTCTATGCTCCCCTTCATGTTCTTCACCAATGTGTATAGCACAAAGCCAAACCCTTTTTTCCCCTCCCACCCTTCCAAACACTTGCTTGGTCCCCCGAAGATAAGGCCATCCAAGCTCGTATTTATACCAGTTAGAAGATTTTCTTGTTTGATTATTCCTTTAGATCACAGGTGGCAGACACAAGGCCTGTGGGCTGAATCCGGCCCTCCACCTTGTTTTATCGGGCCCGGCACCTTGTTTCTACCCAGCAGCAGTGCTGAGCTCCTTGCCCCTAGTTAAGGAGTAGTTACGTCTATACAGTCCAAAGTTACATTTGGTCCTTTGAAGGCAACCTCAAGGCTGATGTGGCCCCCAGTGAAAATGAGTCTGACACCCCTGCTTTAGATCAGTGACCATCGGGGTGAGTGTGAGGCCTTGTCCCAGGTTGTACCTGCATTGCTTAATACCACTGCACTGGTGCATGGGATGTATTCAGTAGAAAATTGTTTATAAGTACATATTGAAACATTAACACATAAGTACATAAATAAATAATAGCAAGTAATGATAATGAACACTCATAGCACATTAGCTATATGTCTACAGATTACTTTCCTTGTGTTATCAAATGTAAAACTCACAGCAATTCCACATATTCAGTACAAGTATAATTACTGCTATTTTACAGATGAGAAAACTGAGGCTAACAGAGGTCGAAAACTCACCCAAAGTCATCGGGATAGGACAGAAGATAGTAGAAAGTGGTCGGTGTCCTGTGTTGAGCTTTTAACCTCTAGGCCAGCACTTCTCAAGCTTGATTGTTTATCAGAATCACCCAGAGAAGTTGTTAGTTAGAACACCTGGGGCGGGATGCATAATTTGCATTTCTCGTAGTTTTCAGGGATACTGATGATGCTGGTTCATAGTCTACAGGTGACCAGTGCTCTAGGCTCTGCTGGCTCGGAGTGGATAAAATGAGCATGGAGCAGCACAATGTAACAAAAAATGTCGGCCAAGTTATAGACTGAGGGTCACCTTGCACGTTGTCCATTTCTACCAAGCAGACACGAGTGACTCAGGTTTACTGTCTCATCATTTACTGAGCATATGATGGGATTGGGGCAGATCCTGAAATTAAAGGAAGAAACGTCCTCCAGCATTATTAGAATCTCCCATGAGATTACCTGGGAAAAAATGTTAGTGAAGTTAGCTTTTTCTGTGCACATTTCAAAACAAAAATACAAGGTTCTCTCAGCAGTAGAGCATCGTGTCAATTGCACATTCTGAGAAAACGATACAGGGGAACAGAAACAAATGGATTTGAAACTCCTCCTTTCTATCCGAGCCTGTGCCAATAAGAAAAAAGGTGGTGGTGGCAGCGGGGAGTACCTGGAGTGGCCTTTAAAGAAAAAAAAATAATACAGGCATTATTTACAAGTCCATGCCTTCTGCAAGACCATAACCTACCCCCAGCTGTGACATCATGGTGAGCGGCCACTCTGCTGACCCAGGTCCACACAATGCCCTAGTCTTTCTCACCTTAACATGAGTGGATCTGGGCTGTCACATTCCTCATCAACATAAGCCAGAACAACCCTTGAAACAAGCACCCATACTGACCAAGGAAGAATCTTTGGGAAGAAAGAGTGGCCATTTAAAGTGGGGGTTCTGAAACGTAACCACAAAATGGCATCACATGGGCTGCTCAGATGACTGCCAATGCTCAGGCTGCAGCCCAACCCAGTTAGAACCGCATTTCTGAAGGTGGACCCAAGATTGGCGTTTCTGAAGCTTCCCAGGTGATGCCATTGTGCCACCAAGTTGAAGTCAGTGCTCTCAAGCAGCACTTCTGAAATTTTAAATTGCACAGGGTTTTGCTGGGGATCATGCTACAATGCAGATTGTGACTCAGTAGGTGTGGGAAGAGGGCCTGAGATTCTGTGTTTATAACGAGCTCCTAGAGGGTGCTGATGCTGCCATGCATCTCAAGTGTAAGAAAAGTAGCTGAAATGGCTGGCAAAAGCGTGCTGCCTCGAATGCAAAAATCTCCTACTGCCAAGCCCCCATCTGCTTGCCCATAGTCTTAGCAAGCTCCAGATAATGTCAGGGGAATGTCTGCTATTCAGCGCCATTCAGAGTGTTAATATTCTGTCTGGTGAGGAGTCGAGGAAGCTCCAGAAACAGCTGAAATCCTAGTGTCTCAGGCCTAACCTTGCTACAGAAAATGCTCCCAGATTTCCTAGAACAGTATGTTGTATCCCACTGCAGAGACTGTTGGATTCGTTAGCCCCCCGGCAGTCCCATGTTTAGCATTGCTCAGTGAAGTCTGTTTTCAGAGGACAGGCTATTGTTCCATATGCTGTGCCTTGGGCTAAGTCCTGCAAATGATTTTCAAGTAATAAGGCATTCCCCTCTCCATCCACCACAGAAGTTATACAAAATGTGATTTGCACTGGGCACATCCCTCCTCTTCCTTTTCCTGCTATAGCTGTTCACTGGATCCAATCATCTTCTACGTAACCAGTCCACCCATCCCATATGACTGGGTTCTAACCAACAGAAGGTAGTGGAAATGAGGTGTGTTGTATGTAGACCTGACCCATAAACTCTCCCCATGTGATCATCCAAGCACTTTCCTTTCTGCCAACTTGGTGCAAATGAGCTCAGCTACTTGGAAGCCACGTGTTGCAGATGGCAGAGCCACGTGGTGGAAGGGGAGCTTCCTGCCATTCCAGGAACACCTCTCTTTGACTTCATAGAGAAATAGACTTCTTTTGCCCGCGAGCCATTCCATATTTTGTGATTGTTACAGTAGCTAGCCATATTTTAATTAATATACCTTACAACCATCATAATTCCATTCCTCATGCAGGAGCAGAACTTGGGGATACGTGGAGAGAACCATGAGTTATTAAGGACACAACATGTTGGCCTCATCCTATCGTGGAGAGTTGAAGAGGTTCTCTCCTTCTTCATTGATCCCTTTTTTTCTGCCTCTCTCCTGTTAGACTGTGGTGATGGGGCTTGGGAGAATTCCTCTACTAGGAGAAGAGCTACAGGAGCCAAGGAAAGAGCAAGGAGAAGCTTACCACTTAGCTCTGCTTCTCATCTTGGTTTTAACAATGAGAATGATGAAAAGACAGATTCACACATTGTCCAAATAACCTCAGCAAAGAAGGAGACAAGGCAGAAACAATAACCATGGCGATGATGATGATAATAACCAACACTATTAATTGTTTAACACATGCCACCGTGCTTATAAAAGTGTATACACATCACGTCATTAATTCTTTACAATAACCTTATTATTAAGTACTATTGATATCCCCAGTTTTCTCAGTAGCAAAAATGGAGGCTCAGAGAGACTCACTTGACCCCTCTGCAAGTGGCAGAGCCAAGACACAGACCTAGATCACACACTCTTACCCATCAGGCTCTGGGACACAAGACCCAACCACCAGTGAAAGGGAGGCAAGTGTCAGTAGTGCCTCCTGTCTCCCAGGAATGAAACTGCAGCTGAAAAGAGTGGGGATCTGGCAGAACCAGGGAACCCTAATAACAGGGGGACCCCCAACACACGTGCCATGGTTATAAGAAGGAGCCCTGGGGTAGCTCACACCTGCCAAACTATATGGTCTGTGTTTCACCACTGCCCCTGCCTGAGACCCAGGGCAACACATTTACCCCATGTGACTAGAAATGAATGAATTAATAAATGAATTAATGAATGAAGACTGCATTGGAAAGGCTACATTGCTCCTCTGCCTGTTCCTTTACATTTCTAACGTATCTCTGTTCTCATAATTTCTTAAATTGTATTGTCTTGAAAAATTAAATTATATAGGCAAAAGTATTGCAATGTAAATTATATTTGAGGAGAATGAGATGCACATCTGTGTACCTATGGCCAAACTGAAGATAGGGACGATTCCAGGATCTTTGAAGTGGCCTTTGTGTCCCTCCTCAGTATCACATTTTTCTACTCTTCCAACCCCCCAAAAGCATTCAGAAGTATCTGTTAGTCATTCCCTTGCTTTCTTTTTTGCCTTACTCCAGGGTTTCTCATGTAGCAGGAGACCTGCTTAGACAAGCTCAGACAAGTCAGAAGGATACGGTCTGTTTGCTGAGCCACTAAGATAAGGAGGAGTGAGCAACTAAGTAACTAAGAAGTAAGAACAAAAGAACATTGTATGACCCTATCAGCAGCCCTGCTTTCTCAGCAGCCCTGGCTTCTCAGCAGCCCTGCTTTCTTGCTTCTGTAAACCTGCTTCTGCCACATAGGCCTAGTAAAATCGCTTCCGCATGCCACACTATATAAACAAGCCCCTGCCCCAGTTCGGGACCCAGAATTTGGAGACTGCCTCCTCTGGGTCTGCATGGGTAAATAAAGTTCCACTCCGTACACCCAAAAGTGGCTGAGTTGTTTTCTGTAACACTCACAGCAGCACTGTGGACATTTTGGATGACATAATCTTTTATTGTGGGGGATTGTCCTATGCTGTTATGAGTTGAATTATTTCCCCCTCAGAAAAGACATATTGAAGTCCCAACTCTCAGTACCTCAAATGTGACCTTCTTTGGAAATGGGGTAGATGTATTTAGTAAAGACGATGTCATGGAGCAGAGTGACTCTTAAATCCAGTATGACTGGTGTCATATAACTCTACATGAATGGAATCATTCTGTGTGGGTTCTTCTGTGACTTGCTATTTTTTCATCGCTGTTAAGTATTTGAGATTTACTCAGCTTAGTGCGGTAGCTGTAGCATACTTGTTTGCTCTGCTGTATAGTGTCCCATGGTATCAATATGCTCAGTCACCCCTACCACCCTTCCAAATAAGAAAAGGTGGGGGCAGGGAGGTTCCTGAGCTGTCTCTTCTGTATTATGCGTTAATTTCTTGTTCTCCCTAACTCTTAAGGGCGAAGCTCTTCAGGGTCTTAGCTTTATGGAGGGTTTTCCTATTATAGGCTCCACCTTCGCATGCCCTAGGCTTTGTTTTCTGCTCCCTGTGCCCCGTGTAGCCTATAAAACAGAGCTTGAGGGAATTTCTCTTCCCCTTGGCCTTTGTAGATGTCTTTCTTTCTTAACAGCCTAGCAGTACATTTGAAATGCTTATTTTTCCAGGACTGTCAGGAATAAAGTGGGCTTTTTTTTATTTTCCAGGAAAGAAGAGAAACAATTCTTGAAAATGAGGTAAATCTTAAGACGTTTTGGAGTCAGGCACTGAAACATCTCGAGGAATAGCATGTTAGCAGCTCACCATCACCTCTCAAGAAGCCCAGAGAAAGGTCTTGAAGCATCTATAGAAGATCACCCCATCCAGCATGTGCCTCGCCCATTGTTCACTGCATTCCCTGTTTGTTATTTCACTGAGTAATTCCACTATTAAGCGCACATCCATCCGGGAGCCTTGTTCTAGAAGAATCCCCCTTTGAAAGGTTTGTGTAGAGAATCAGCAACCTTGAGCTTGGAAGCACCACCTGCATTCTTAGGCTGAACTTACTGAGATCACATGCCCCTTCGGTGTTCTGTTAAGATTTCCAGGGTCATTCTCTAATTTCTGGGAAGTTTCCCTGTAGAAATTTCACTACAGTTACTAATGAGGTTGGCCTTGTAAAAGCTTCAGGATAATGCCAGAAACCAGCTCTGAGGTATCCTTTCCCATCGACAGATTTAAGTGCAAAGTGAGAGGCAAACTTCTATGCAAAATGAGTAAAAGGAAACCAGGTTGGGAAGGGGCGATGACTGTAAATGTTCTGACATATTCCAAATGCCAAAAGCCCACAAATCTAATTTCTACTGTGCTGGTTCTTGTGTCTTTCTGTAAGAGATCAGCTTCTTAAGAAACACTTACTGCCCTGGCTGGTGTAGCTCAGTGGATTGAGCACAGGCCTGAGAACCAGAGGATCACAGTTCAATTCCCAGTCAGGGCACATGCCTGGGTTACAGGCCGGTTCCCCGCAGGCCAACTCCCAGCAGGGGACCCATGAAAGGCAACCATACATTGATGTTTCTCTCCCTCTCTCCTTCCTCTCTAAAGATAAATAAATAAACAAAATCTTAAAAAAAAAGAAAGAAACACTTACTACCTGGCCTGGGATTCTCAGAGATTTGTTTGGGAGTTGCTTGGACCTCATGGGTATTTACATACAACCTCAAGTTGAATTCAATGCCATGTTTGACTCCTGTCCTGAGGGTCCCTTTTTCTTCCTTGTACGTCAGCAAGCAAACAGATGATGGGTATCTTCTGCCCACCTCCGCTCAACTTTACTGACATTTAACTGACAAATAAAACTATAAGATAGTTAAAGTGTGCCTCATGATGATTTGATATACATATACATCGTGAAGGGATTCTCACATCTAGTTAATTCACACACCCAAGGTGATGGACATCTGGACACTGTCACGTGTGGCTCCTGTCACCCTTCAGCCAGCTGCTTTCAGTTGGAAATGGGCAGAAATCACAACACAATCACACGTCCTAATTCCTCTCTCCAAGGCTGCAATCAAGAATAAACTTGCTTTGCACGCCAAGAATAACCAAAGCAAGCCTCTAATCCCATGGAAAATCTGTTATGACAGATGCCTGGACCCTTGGAACAAAGTGGATCCTTTATTAAAGTTGGAGTAGAAAGATATTACTGGCAAAAGCCGAGTGAGCTTCCCAACAAAGTGCAGGAAAAATGATGTCATTCTCCTGCCAACAACCCTCTGGTAACTTCCAGTAGCGTGTGTAATAAAGCCCTTCTCACGCTCTATGTGGTACATTGCAGGCTGAGGGCACCACCCAGGTTTTACCCTGCTGCCTCCCCGCACTTTTCTCAGATGTCTCTGTTATGGCCCTTCTCCCTGGATTGCTCTCCTCCTATGTTTTCCATGGCTGCCTCCTTCCTTCTTATAATTCTCTGACCAACGCTGATGCACAGAAAGGCCTTCCTAGACCACGCCTTCCCGAATGCTCCTGCCCCTTTCATCTCAGTCTCTTTCTACACTTTGCTCTGCTTTATTGTAACTAGGAGCACTTACCCTATTAAAATCACATGTACTTATTTTTAATACTATCACTATATAATTATTATCATATTATTTTAAATATAATATACACAGATGATTTATTTTAACCTGATCACAGTGTGTCTTCTCCACAAGAATGTGAGCTAGGGGCTTGTGGGTCCTGGTTACTTCTGTACCCCCAGCTTCTGGCAGAGTCTGACACAGAGACCATGCTCAATAAACATTTGTTGAATAGTGAATGGATGTAAGATATGAATAAAGAATTGCAGTTAGAAACTATATATATGTACACACACATTTTTACTAGAAAGCATGTGCTATTGTTCAAACATTTCAACCCATTTCCTACCTCCACACATAGGTATATCTAGCCATGCAGGCAGGTCAGTCTTCTCCATGTGATACCATGGTGTTAACATTAGAACACAGCTGATTTCTGAACAGAGTGTGTTTCAACTAGCTTTTAATCATAATCAAGTCTCTCCCATCTGGGAAAAAAGAAAGAAAACCTCCTTGGAGTCCGTTTCTATCCCACCCCAAGCAACTGCCCCGTTTGACTCTCTCTTTATGCTGAACCTTGTGTCTGAACTGTCTTCCAGCACCTCGATCCCAACATGTTGCAAATGGGACGTGTGCTTTCTCTCCCACCCTAGTGGCCCTCCTCTCTGGAGAGGGCACCCTCATCCACCCACCCAGTCTGGAAAACTCAGAGGCCCAGGAGTCACTACTCATATGTCCTTCTTCATCTCTGTGGCCCAAATCAAGACAATCATATATCTGACACTTGGCACTTCCCTTGATTTCTATTGTCCCACCATAGTCCCAGGCTTCTATGATAGTCCAGTCTTCCTTAAAAATAATTGGTCCCTTTCAAACGATTCACCAACGGTACCCTTCTAAAACCCCAATCAGGTCCTGTTTAAACATTTCAATGGCTTCCAATTGCTCTTAGGATCAAATTAAAAACTGTTTCCAGAACATTTAATGTTCTCACTCTTCCTCCAGTCCTCCACCTGCAACATAGAAAACTTCCTGCTCATTACATAATTCTCAGTTTAAGTATATTTTCCATCAAAAACCCCCTTTCCTGATTCCCAGATACAACTGATCTCCAGTATATGCTTTCTTAGCATCCAGTTCTTAGCACTTATCTCAAAGGTAATGAAGTAATTGTAAATGATCACTATACAAGTTACTGCTTCATTATGGTTTTATAGTAGGATGCAGACCCTACGAGGTCAGGAGTTTGCCTATGGTTTTTAATTGCTTCCCAACCTTTTTATGCATCATGGCACAAGTAGAAAATTTATACATATAAAAGTAAGTGGGATAACCAGAAGGAGGGACAACTTCTGGCCAGAGGCCACCAACCTGTGCTCCCTAGTTGTCCTAGAGTCTGTCCTCCACCTGGGAGGACACAGAATAAATGTATTGGCATGTAAATGCATTGGTACTGGGCTACTTGGGAAACTTGGTTTTACTATAATATTATATATCTGGGACTCGCATGATTTTTCTACACTCTAACATCTTGCTTCACCACCAGCTACAGCCTCCTACTACCCCCTCCCCTGCCAAGTTATTTAAGATGCAGCTTGAAGAATGTTTATTCTAAGTAAAAATGTTACCCAATAATGACCCAGCAGGGCCTGGAGATGTTGCCAGCTTAGGAGATGAGCAGTAAGATTGTAGTTGCAAGCCCAGCCATGAAAAAGGAAGAAAGAGGCACCCACAGAAAAGCCAGCGAGCACAGGCATTATGAAAGAAACTGCCCCATATACAAGCCATGGTGCCCAATTATAATTTATTGTACACTGCTCCAAGGGGGAATTTAAGTAGCCATCTACATTATATACTTGGTTATACAATTATTTTTCAATTTATATGCATATATTACAGTTCTGGTAGTGCTATATACCTTAAAAAAGCTAATCTGCAGACTTAATATTATACAGATTAAATAAAATAGTTCTTAAAAATCTTGCTATTTAGGAAGCTTCATATTTTCATTTACCAATATCTTAAACACAACAGATAATTGAGTTTTAGTATTAATTGTACTATTTGAGAACCTTCATTTCAAGTAATCCTCTTGATAATTTCTCTTAGCTGATTTTTTTATTAGGTTGGATTGGATTGTTTTCATTCCCAACCTGACTCATTCAGGTCTCATTCTCTCCCTGGTGCTCACATTAGTAGCATTATCTTATTAATATTATTGTTTACTGGTATCTTTTAAAGTTATTTGTCTGTTTGGGAGGCCCAAGTTGATACACTGGATAATACAACCTATATGACATATTGAATGGGTATTTGTAAATTCCATTGTCTCGTGATAAATTGACAGTGAGAACATGGATGTAGAGGCGTCGTTGCCGGCTCCTCCCCTCATTGTGGGGTGAAGTCCTTTCTTCAGATGTCTCTGGAACAGGATAGAGAAAAGGAATGAGGGTGTCAATGTGAGACCACATGTGACGCATGAGAAGGTCTCGTGTTCTCCCCCTTTTAAGAGAAAAATAACCACCAATTAGAGTTTTCTGTCTGCTGTACTACAACAGAACTTCTCCTCCGTCCCTGAGAGGCGCAGACTCCGTTTTGCAGGTCTCCATTCCAGACCATGGGTCAGCAAATTCTGTCTGTAAAGGAGCAGAGAGTAAATATTTTTCTGCCTTGTGGACCTGCAATGTCCATTACAACTGCCCAGCTCTGCTCTTACAGTGTGAAACAACCATAGGCAATATACATCTGAATAAATGGGCATAGCTGTGTGCCAATAAAACTTTCTTGACACAAAAACAGGTGACAGCTGCTTTGGCCCATGGCTGTACTTGGCTCACCTCTTGATAAAGGCAGAGAAAGTCCAGTTTCTCACAGGAAGAACTGAACAGGAAAAGCCTTGCTCACATCATGGAAGAAATAGTACAAGGTGGTAAGTGCTGTTGGGCTCAGAGAATTCTAAATATAGCTAAGGGTGAGGAAGGCAGGTGCTTGCTTGCTTCCAGCCCACTCAGTCAAAGCCTGGAAGGCAAAGTACCAGGCTCCCAAATCAGAGGGTTTTTCATGTTCTGCGTTGGGTTGCACTATATGAAAGCATCAATGTTTGCCCATCACTGACAAGCAAAAAAGGCATCTTCAGATCATTAGACTTGCATATCTGCAAAAACAAGAATAACAATGGTTAGGAGTTTTGTTTTGTTTTGAGAATGTACTGCACTCTTGGCACTGAGTCGGTATTTTGCATCTATTCTTTTATTTATTTATTTTTTACATTATATGTGTAAGGTGACTATTATTATTCACATTTTCCCAATAAGAAAGTTGAAATGTAAACTGTTTCCATACCTTGACCAAAGTCTCATGGCCAGGAAATGAAGCTGGACTCAGGCTTGCTGAATGCAAAGTTCCTGCTCTTAGCCATCAAATGGTTTCAAGTGGAATATAACTGCTTTAAGAAAGCGGAGGAAGCTATGAACAAAGAAAGAAAACAAGCACAGTTTTATTTTGATTCACTGTTATATAAATGAGCCAAACACGGCCCCTGTATATTGGCCTCTATACTGTTTACTTCTTCACAGCAAGCTGAGATCCATTAGCTCAAAAGCCTGCTGGTGCCAAGCTCGAGTTCTTACACATGCAATTATTTAAAGTATAGCCCCCCTGAAACACATGTACAGACCATAGACTCCCAAACAGGATATACATCCAAATAATTGAAGTGGTTACATCAGAAGAGAGAAGGAACGGAATGACCTGGGGAGAGGACTAGAGGAGATTTCAACTTTTGTCTTCACAGTTGTATCTAAATTTTAAAAAATACAACAATTTTAACATGTTCATTTGGAGAAATAAGTACATGGCATTTTAATAGTATTTTATGTATCTCCACTGTATTTCAAAAATACTTTTGAGATAAATACAGAAGACAACAATTTGCTCAGGGAACCATCCTATCAAGTGGAGAAATGGAGATTTGAACCAAGCAATTCAACTCCTACAGCCTGTGCTGTTAAATTTTATAGTCACATCTCACGGAAGGTCTGTCACCTGTTTTTTAAGATGTGGACTCCTCAGGTACGTTTTATACTCAGCCTTTCTCTGCTCCTCCATAAATAAGACCTTGATATACTGTGCCATTGGTGGTCAGTGATGTGCATTAACTTACCATGAAATATCTAATTTTTGTTTTTTTAAAGTGTCCCTGCTTAATTAATAATCTCAATATTCCATTTCCATGTTCATTTTGTAATTTATAAATACTACTGGCAGAATGTATTTGGGTCATTACATTTTCCTTCATGGCAAGAAATAATCATGTCTAAACCTGGAATGGTAATGTAAATTCAGCAAAGATATTCTCTCACAGTTCACTCATTTATTAACAGATTGTCTGTGTTCTATTAGACTTTGGCGTAATGCAAACCATAGCATATATACTCAAGCTCCAAATAGAAATACAGATTATGGTGCTAACATCAAGTTCTGTAAGGTTGATAAATAGGTCCCATCAAATTCTAAGCTTTTCAAAGGGTCTGTATACATTTTCTGTCATGATGAATTTGTATGAGGACATAATATTTAAATCTATTATAAAATCTGTTCTTTGAACAAAGAGAGAAATGAAAATTTCGGTGCCCTAGAGCAAAAGTAGTAAGTTAGAAAAAGTTACTAAAGATGTTGGCCTTATAGGTGTTCACATAGAGGATGGTGAACCTTTAATTTTCAAAGAAGGCTTATGCTGAAAGGATTCTGTACTACTCTGAGACTGCTGGTGTCTTTCAAAACATCAAGCACTTACATTTTGTAAAATACCTAAGAAGGAAACTTAGGGTATAACTGTTACAGAAGAAAGATCTGGAGTCCATAAGTTTCCTCCAATACAGTTTCAAAGGATGCCATTGAGACATCAATAACTGGAGCCCTTGGTACCTTTCTGTCCCAAGCACATTGTAAAGCAAACAGAAATTCTTCAGAATCAAAAAAAAAAAAAAAAAGATTCTCTTTCTTTGAATTCCTTATTCTGGAGGATAGCTGCCAGAAATTACCCTCTATAGCTAATACTAATATCTTTCATTTCGTTTTGCAAGTTTTCAGCCCGATGAGTTACAAAACACCAGAAATATATAATTTCTTCAAATTAGAGTTATGCTTTCATTTACACTAATATCCTTTTGCAATCTGTTATATAACCACAGGAGACAGGCTTGCATATTTAACCAAGCCTTCTAGAGAAGCAGTCCCCAACATTTTTGGCACCATGGACAGGTTTCATGGAAGACTCGCTGCCCCTCCCCCCACGCAACAGGAGGCGGAGCTTAGACGAACTTTGTTGCAGGTGCTTCCTAACAGGCCAGGGACCAGTACTGCTGCCTACTGGGGAGCCCTGCTCTAGAGGACTGGTATTGTTCTCAGAGAAGTGCTTCCTCTTTTGATAGACCGCACAAGGAGGAAAAGCTGAACGAATTTTTACAAAGAAAAAGGATATTTGAAGATGTATTACAATGGCATTTTATAGGTCAGATATATAAGACTATTTAAAGATTTTTCCCTTCTAGATTTTGAATGACAGTGCAGCTGTACAATATTTTAGATGAAATAAAGCATTCTGGTTAATCAAAATTCTGTTTCCTAGAACTTCCACAACATACAGATTATCTACTTTCTTAAATGTTTTTTAAATAAAGATTTTATTTATTTATTTTTAGAGTGAGAAGAAGGGAGAGAGAGAGGGAGAAAAATATCTATGTATGGCTGCCTCTCATACACCCTCTGCTGGGGACCTGGCCCACAACCCAGGCATGTGCTCCGACTGGGTATTGAACCAGCAACCCTTTGTTTTGTTTCCTAGGTTGGCATTCAATCCACTGAGCCACACCAGCCCAAGCTAGATTATCTCCTTTTAATGAATAAGGATTCAGGAAGGTAATATTAATGCTGGTCTTAAATAGAATCTAATAACTAATGTTTTTGAGTTCTTGCTATGTATTAATCACTTAAGAACATTATCTCTTTTAATTTAATATTACATATTATTAAATATGGTTTCATTGAAAAGTATACTTTAAGTTGTCCTCATACGTGAGAAAAATGAGATGGACTGATTGATGGAGATTTCCAAGTGATAAAATTGTCACTAAGTCAACTTATTACAAGTAATGAAAAACAGAAGGCAAATATTGACAATAGAACTATATAAAAATTAAAATAGCAGATATGTTACAGATTAAATATATTTTAGCTTAATTATCATAATCTTTTTCAATTTTACAGGCAGCCACTGTGAACCACCAAGGAAACCGATACCATAAAGTACATACGAATAAAATGTACATGTTACTGCTTCTGGCTCCTGGTCAGGGTGGACGAGCAGATTGAGATCAACCCTACTGTTGAGAAATAAAGACCTTTTAAAAATGAGTAACAGACAGACACTGAAGGGGGAAAACAGGAAGACCACAGGCACAGGCACATCTCCATAGAAGAAATGTAAATGGTCAATATCATATGAAAAGACGCTCAACCTCGTGAGCTACTTGGTTGAATGCCAGTTGAAACCACACAGAGATGCAGCGGAGTGGAAAAAGTAAAACATCTGATAATACACACACATCAGAATGGCAAAAAGTTTAGAAATATATGATATCACCAAATACAGGGTGGGACAAAAGCAGGTTTACAGCTGAGTATGCAAAACATAGAGTTTATTGGTGTATTATTTATTGTTTATTAATCACTGTATTGTTTTCTTTTTTAAGCTTTTAATTATTTATCTTTAGAGGGGAAGGGAAGGAGAGAGGGAGAGAAATATCAGTGTATGGTTGTCTCTCATGCTTCCCCTGCTGGGAACTGGCCTGCAACCCAGGCATGTGCCCTGACTGGGAATCGAACCACGATCGTCTGGTTTGCAGGCCCGTGCTCAATCCACTGAGCTACACCAACCAGGGCAATCACTGTATTATTTTCCATACAAATAACTGCAAACCTACGTTTGCCCCACCTTATATTAACAAGTATGCGGGGTAATAATCTCAGACACTGTTGAGAGAAGTATACATTGTAAAATCACTTGAATAGTCTAACAATAAAGCTGAACATGTGTACAGTCCATGACCTAGCAATTCCATGTCGGGATGTATAAATCCCACAGACATTCCTGTGTACCTACACCCAAAAACTTGCTTTAGAATGTTTCCAACAGCATAACTAGCAGAAGCTCCAAACAAGAACAATTCAATAGAAGAACTGAAAACACCAGTGGAGGTAGGTCCATACCACAGTATACTATACAGCAAGAAAATGAATGAACTGGTTCTATGCATACAACAGCATGGCTAAATCTTTCTCTTTTTATACAATACAGTGTACAGCATGGCTAAATCTTGAGCATGGAAGACTGAATTAAGCAAGCCAGGCTATGTACTGTATAATCTCATTCATACATATTGCAAAAATAGGCCAATTAAACCATGATTGTGGAGCACAATAACAATAATATGACGACATATTATTAGTTACAATACACACACTGATCATGTAGTATGAGCCCAAAGGATGCAAAAACATCAATACAATGAACAGGGGGCAAAAGCTGTTCTACGTTTTAATCTATAGGGATGACACACTAGTGTTCTTCAATAATATTTTAACCTAAATATTTATGTTTGATGAACATTTTGTAGGTTGATTCACAAGCTGAAACATGAAAGAAGCTTATTTCACTGTTATTTCAGGATGATGAGCTTCTTTATGCCGTAAATATTGAATGGGTGCCTACGTGTGCCTGGGCCTGTGCTAGAGACAGCTCACAGGGGAGCCAAAAGAGTAGAAAGACAGTCTTAAGAAGTTTCACTTATTTTATTTCATTAATCAGCAGAACTATGACTGGAAAACACTCCAGTTAGAGATGAAAGGAACAGAAAGGCAGGTGACTGAATAGAGCTAAAAAACTGTAAATGGTCCCTGAAACCCTTTATGTCTGGGAAGAACTTAATTTGCTAATGAATTTCTTTCTCAGGCTTCTTTGAAAATTGCTTGACTTCTCTCTCCAGTTCTTTGTGCCCTTTCCACATTGCCTGTAAGGATATTTTTAGTAATTTCCTGAAACCGCTGACCAAGCACTTATAACATTCATTATTTCGAAGAAAATAAAAGAAATCAAATTCAATCCATTTGAAAGCCCCTGACTAAGTGTTAAAGCCTATGGGGTAAACACAAAAATCAAACTTGAGAACTTCTGACCTTCCTCTCACTGATGTATGTTGAAAGTAATTATGTGAATTTGTATTTCTGGCCTGGAAAAGGAAAAAAAAACTACTTGGGCACAACTAAATTTCCTGCAAACAGCTTATTGTGTCATTTTGACAGCTTCCTCTACTACTGTAGTTTGTAATCTTGTATGTGACAAGAGGTTTTTCAACAAAGGTTGTGCCTCTTGACTTAAGAAGTTTAGAAGTTGAATCCTGGACAAAGGAGTAGGTTTTTAGTCAGAATGTGCTTGTGCACCAGCCAGTAGAGTGGCTAGAACAGTGTTGTAATGAGTCACAATGTGCTCACATTTTCTTGTGAGTGGTATAGAAGACCAAATGTGAATGCAAAGCCCTGAATTCAAGCAAGCAAGCATGTGTTCTACCATTGTAGCCAGGCAAGAGTGGGCAGTCAAGAAACTTGGAATCGATTTAATTGTCGTAAAGATTATGCATAGAGTATGACGACAGAGATGAAAGAACTCTTATCTCTGTTAAAATACCTTGCTATATGCCATTTAAATACATTTAAAAATCATTCTCTGGGAAGCGTAGATAGTAACTTTGAATCTTTTCAGAGAACCACATCTACTATCCACACTGAATGTGTGAATCAGCTATGGTTGCCAAGAGACCAGAGCTTTTAAATTAGTTCTACCTTTAAAGGGCAATGTTAGGAGGAAAAACTCATTTTCTCCTAATTGGGAAAAAGAGGTCCGCGGTCTAATGTTTAACAGTATAGAGTAGCACTATGTTTCTCAGGATCTGTTTGTATGTTGCTAGATATCATTTAGAATCCTGTGTCCACTAATTCCTGGGAAAGCATTTTGTACCCAGGGAATGTTAACTAAGGAAAAACTAATTCCTGTTCTTTGATTAAATGTGGCAGATTGTTAAGCTTTTTTTTTTTTTCTTAGAAAGATGTAGAAACTCTCAACATGTTAACCTCATAGTTGCCTTAACCTTCTCAGTCTGGGGACCTTCATTCAGTTTCCTACCACTTGAGCCATTTACACTCCTAGTCCTTCTTTCTTTTAACATTTTTATTCAATTGATTGCTTTTAGAGAGAGAGAAATGGAGAGAGAAACATCAATTTGTTGTTTCACTTATTTATACATCCATTGGCTGTTCCTTGAATGTGTTCTAACCAGAGATCGAACCCACAACCTTGGTACTTCCTGTCAGTGCTCTAACCAACTGAGCTACTTAGCCAGGCCCTAGTCATATTTTGACATTCAACAATGCCCGAAACTTTTCCACCTCCACCATCTTGAACTCTGAAGTGCCAGTCTCAGTTCACTCCCTCCTGTCGTACGGTTGTCTCATTCTCTTTCTCCCATGACAAGACTCACCAGCACATTTTGAGTCTCAGATTTCTGCCTTTAGCATTTGGGAAGATTGTGGGGGCCATCTACTAAGATAGGAAACACTGAAGGAGAAGCGAATTTTGGGAAATAAAATGATGAGTTGAGGTCTAGGTACAATGTACTTGTTATGCCTCAGAGACACAAACTGGATCTAGAGTTGAGCAGGGAGGACCCATTTGAAGCCACTGACACATAACAATGAGGCCAAGGTGACTGGTGAGATCACCTAGGAAGAGAGCAAGGATCCAGAAGAGAAGAGGGCTCAGGGCCTGTCTCTCGGGAGCTCTAACATTTAAGAGTTGATTAAAAGGAAATGGGCTTAGAGTGGCCAGAAAAATATGGTGTACATAAACCAAAGAAAGATGTTTCAGGAAAGAGAGACAGGACAATAGTGTCAAAGGTACGTGGTGAGATGTTAGGTCAGAAGTCTGAAGGTGGAACATTGGATTTAACAACGGGGAGATTGCCAATGATCTTAGTAAAAGCAGTTTTGATTATGCGAAAGTTATAAAATTAGAATGTGAGGTGTGAGGGGAAAGTGAAGAAATGAAAATGGCAAGTATTGAGCGTTCTTTTGAGAAGTTTGAGTGTGAAGGGTGAGAAAAAAATAAAGCAACAATTTGAGGCAAAAAATGAATACAGTGAGAGATTTTTAATTGCAAGAGACTTAAGACAGTTTGAACATTGAGAAAGAGAGAGAGAGAGAGGAGAGAGAGACCTCTGATCCAAAGCATAGGAGAGATCTGGGGTTTACAGAGGAACAGACATTTCATCATTGGAAATTTGGTTTACAGATTTAATGATGGGCTCCCTAATACTTTCTATTCCCTCTGAAATAAAAGAAAAGGTTATCTGCTGAGTTTGTGATCGAGAGAGAGTGCTCACCGGACTAGATGCCATGCTTTAGGTGCGGCCTGAGCAAGGCTCTAGATCCATTTGCCTGTCATTCCCTCAGCCCTTTCCTTCTTCAGGAGTCAGCATTCTTCCCAGACAGGCTTTTCTCATGGTGGCAAAATGGTGGCAGAAGTTCCAGGCCTCACATTGGCATACCGCAGAGTCAATAAGGAGCGAGGGCTGGTGTTTCAGAGTTCCCCGCAAAGTCCAGAGATCCGCTCAGATTACATGGACATAGGCGACACACCCAGCAAGATGGAATGTTCTAACTGGCTTATCCTAATTCATGTGTTTGACTCATTAGAAACCCGCGAATTGCCAATGAAAATAGAGGGTTCCCTGAAAGGTGAAACATAAAAATAGATGATGAGAAGAAAAAAAGTGTGTCTGTTACAAAGAATAATGAAAAGATCCTGGAAACCTCTATGGACAGATGGGACGAGAGAGAGAGAAGGGGAGAGATAAAGGGAGGAGAAGGGAGGAGAGGAGTTTCTCGTAGGCTGTATGTAACTGAGCCTTGATTGTTTATTTAATCCGATAATTTGTCCTCTGATTGGAATGTTTAGATCATTTACATTTAATGTGAATATTTTTACATTTGGGGTTAAATCTGTGATATTTCTATTTTGGCATATTTATTTCATTCGTTTTCTATTGGCATTTTCCCCCTTTTCAGGAGGATAATAGTGCCATCTTACACAAAGTTTGCAATATTAACTAGAGCCTCTTATTCCTAATGGAATAAGAATAGGGATATAAATACATTATTTGAAATTATACCAGTAACCAAGAAGAAAAGTTACAAAATATAATATAACTATCACATATTGGATGTGCAAAACAGGAAACAGATAAAGAATAGTGTAGAAAGTAATTTCATACTTCATAAAAGGTGTCAATAAGTATTGTCTTCATTTGTTAAGTCAAGAATATTATATACAGTTATAGAAATCATCACTACAAGAACTAAAAACACAGAGTCCCATCAGGGAGTATTACTGGATTACACTATGCAGCGTGAAGTAAGGAAACATTGTTTTTCTTCATAAGCTTGTCTTTTTTTCTATGTGGCTCCTTCAGGGGTGTCCAACCTGTGTCCTGGGGGGCCACATGCAGTCCAGGATGGCGATGAATGCGACCCAGCACAAGATCATAAATTTACTTAAAATATCATGAGACTTTTTTGTTTTCATTAGTGTTTGTGTATTTTAGGTGTGGTCCAAGACAACTCTTCTTTTTCCAGTGTGGCCCAGAGACGCCAAAAGTTTTTTCCGGAAAAAGTCCACCCATTGTTAATGTAAGGAGAATGGTTTGTGTGACATCGATGTAACCTGGCAGCCAAGGAGAGTGGACTGGAATGCACATGTGTGAACAATGAGTATTTCACTTACTAGTTTCATGTATCTTGTATCTTCTTCAGTAAATGCCTCTGTTTTTCACAGTACCTGGCTGGATACTTTCTGGACAGACCTCATCTATTCTTTATCAAGAATTGGTAAAACTTTTTAAAAAAACAAATGATTTATCAACCATACAGGAACACAGTTGAACTCTTTATGATTCACTTACTCTTTTATGCTAGGGGAGGAGTTCCTGTATTCCTTTTATCCTTCACTGTAATTACATGGCTGTCTCATAAACACTGTGGTTTTTATTGCTCCTTGTGATTTATTTGCTATGCTTGATTTCCCTCCTTACTCTAACTTAACCGCTACTCCTCCAAATTATTCCCATTATCCTACTGCAGTTAGCAAGCTTTTCTTTAAAGATTTTATTTATTTATCTTTAGAGGGGAAGGGAAAGAGAGGAGAGAAATATCAATGTATGGTTGCCTCTCATGGGTACTGGCCTGCAACCCAGGCATGTGCCCTGACTGGGAATCGAACCATAATCCTTTGGTTCGCAGGCCTGCTCTCAATCTATTGAGCTACACCAGCCAGGGCAGTTAGTATGCTTTTTTAACAAACAGTTTTGCTATTTTAGATGATAAGATATTATTATCTACCTAGTCAAAGTAGAGTCCTAATACAGGTAAAATACATACAAAAATAACTAGATTAGTGTTCATACAAACCTACATCTTCAAAGCAGAAGGAAAAGCCATTGTATTACTAGTTTCTGCTTTGTATATCTCAGTAGGGTTTAACTTTACTCTTCACTCATCTCTTTCACTTTATGAGTACCTGAGTAGTACATAATGTAACCATGGTTACTGGAATAAAATTCCTTCATGTGTGAAGGCAGAGGCTAAATATGGTTGAAGTGTTACTCATACTTGTACATGTTAAAATTGTTTAGCAAATTACACTTGTCTCCACTGTTCTGCCTCAAATGGCTTTTATTTGAAAGGCACATGCCTGCATCTGAAGCACCTGCTGGTTTAATACTTGTTACACTTTCTTTATATCATGTTTAAAGAAAATTCTTCTCATATCCTCTGGCCTGATGTTTCCCCCTCCATGGAATTCATTTCCAAGTAAATAGCCTAAGAAGTGGTTTTATGAGCATTAAACAAGTGATTTTTGGGTACATTAATTTGAAAGCATTAGATGACAGCAAGTGTGAAGAAAAAACAATTCTCAAGGTTGATATATTCTACTAGAGAGAAAAAAAAGCATTTATCCATAGATTCCCAAAAAGCAGGTAGCTGAACATTCATTTAATAAAAACATAAACAAAAATATAGTGATTATTAAGTACCAGATACCGTATTAGGCAAGGGACATAAATTTTCTCATTTGTAACACGCACATCAACTTTGCAAAGTAGATTTTATCATCTTCATTAAACATCCCAACTAATGAGTGCCATGGATTGAAGTCCAAGGGCATCCTTGGTACATTGCTTACTGCCCTGCTTTTTAAAAATTAGTACTAAATGTCCATTTTTATGCTAGGTACTTTTAAGGCACTGTGATTTTTCTCTTTAAAAAATTATCTTTGAGAGATTATATCCATTACCATTTCATTATTTTATGGTAGACATTGCCTCCCAAGAATTCTTTTATACTTTCTGCTTCTTTTTTTTAAAGATTTATTTATTCATCTTTAGAGGGGAAGGGAAGGAGAGAAGGAGAGAAATATCAATGTATGGTTGCCTCTCGTGAGCCCCCTGCTGGGAACTGGCCTGCAACCCAGGCATGTGCCCTGACTGGGAATTGAGCCTCGATTGTGTGTGGTTCACAGGCCCGCACTCAATCCACTGAGCTACACCAGCCAGGGCAACTTTCTGTTTCTTAAATGAGGATAACTTAATAATAAATGACCACTATTGGTCTTGACCTTGTATCATCTTCTATCACTTTATAAACTATCGAATGGGTTTTGTTGTCATTTTGAAGAGAATGACATATCTAAGAAGAATTGATAATATGTAGTATTTATCAAAACAATGATTATTGACACACTGGTAAGAGTGCCCTAATGCAATGCTTTCTTTTTAAGAACTCAAGGTATCATGAAATGATGGTATCTCGGCTTAGCCCACAACTAGCTGAGTAAACTTAAGTCTAACCTCAATTTCTTCACTTATAAAAGACAGGAAGTCATACCAACCTTACTGGGTTTTGTGAGACTCTAGGAAGAAGGGTAAGAGCACTTTAGAAATGCAAATGCTTTTGACAAATGTTATGTTATTACAACTGCTGCTACATTGAGAAAGGCTTCTCCTCAGCTTTATTGCCTTCACACCATAGTACAATTGAATCATGAATGCAATTGGCGATTCTCTCAATCAAAGAGTTTTTAACCACTTTTCATGAAAATCCAAGAAACCCTGAAAGGTTGACAGGTTGCTTTTTAAAAAAGATTTTATTTATTTATCTTTAGAGGGGAAGGGAAGGAGAGAGGGAGAGAAATATCAATGCATCATTTCTTGTCACGTCACCTGCTGGGAACTGGCCTGCAACCCAGGCATGTGCCCTGACTGGGAATTGAACTGTGATCCTTTGGTTCGCAGGCCTGCGCTCAATCCACTGAGCTACACCAGCCAGGGCAATTGACAGGTTTTTTAAAGAAAATATGACCACAGTTAGTATTCGCTATTCTTCAGATTCAATCTGTGTATTATACCAGAAAAGACTTTCAAGGTTTGAAAAGAATCATAAAAAGATCTCTGAAGCCTATAAATTTTGAAAGTCATGCTTCTATTATATTTTACAGCAGTGTTTTGAAGACGACAACTGGTGGCAATCAACACTATGGTCCAAGTGCAGAGAACATGTACTAAAAGAAAAGTACAAAGGCAGTGTAAACAGAGTTAAACCTCAAGAAATATCAAAAACTCAAGAACTATCAAGACAACATCCGCAAAGCCTAAAAATTTCAAATTGTCATCAGCTCTGAGACAATTGTCAGAATCCTGTCAGGAAACTAAAAACAATGACAAAGATTTTTTTTCTCTATTTGTCATACAACCTGGGCCTACGCATATATGTAACTGAGACAGCTTAGTGGGTTTTGAGTTGTTCAGGAAGAGTGAAAGTCAGAGAATTCCTTTCTCTCCCAATTATTTAGTTATTTCATCATTTACCTATATTAGTGTGGATGCAGAGTTTCTTATTTTATACTTTGTGTTATAATCCAATATTATTGTACTTTGTTGCTCAAGTTGTTTCTGTTTTGGCCATTGAGAGCAAATTCAGATTGGCTCCTGAAATTCTAAGAATTGCAGTGTGCTTTAGAAAAGGAAGTACAAGTGTGGGCGGTAGTGCCTAGAAACAGGGCAAAGCACTGGGCTGGGAACGAGCAGACCTCAATTCTAGTCTCAGTTTTGAAACAATTGGTTTTGTGACTTTGAGCCAATCCCTTAACTTCTCTGAGTCCAGAGACCTAAGGCACTGTAGCTTAATGGTGGTCAGCAAGACTTGGAGCCAAGTATCTCTGCTCACAGTCAGGCTCCTCCACCTACTAGCTGTGTTAACCTGAGCAAGTCAATAAACGTCTCTGTGCCTCACTGTCTCCCTCTGGAAAATGGGGGTGAAAATGGTAACTCCCCCAGGATTACTCGGTTACAGCTTGGTTACTGTTACAACTTAGGGGTATTGTAAAGGATTTACTGAGTTACGTGATAGTATATCTAACCTGTTTAGGACTTTGCCCAATAAATTGTGAGCACTGAATGACACGGTAAAATCCACCTTGCTTTACTGCTTGTGGTTCTGTGAAATATGGGAAATATTCCATCGAATTGTTGTTGTAATGGAGAATAATAAACAACAACACAGTGTTCTATATCCACAGTTCACAGTTCAGATTCTCTCCTCCCCGCTCTTTTTCATTTGACTTTTTTAAGACTCTCTTTGGATTTCACCAGTTTCGCCACCAAGGTCCTTTATGTAGTCCAGAATCCCATTCAGCTGTCCCACACAGCCTCTAGTTGTCATGGCTCCCTAGGCTCTCTGGTCTGTGACGGTTTCTCAGACGATTCTTGATCTTTGCAGTTTTGTAGACCACTGGTCAGATATTGCGTAGAGTGTTCCTCATTTTGGGTTTGTCTGATGCTTTCTGATGATTTGAACAGACAATAATAGATTTTGAAGGAAAGAACCACAGAGGCAAAGTGCCTGTCTCATCTCATCACATCAGGGAATATGTTATGTTCACATGACTTCTCTCTGGTGATATTAACCTTGATGATTTGGATAAGTTGCTGTCTGCCACGTTTCTTCTCCATAAAGTTGCTTTTCCCTTCCCATTCTCTATTCATTAGAAGGTGCCACTAAACCTAGCCACATTGGGGTGAGGGTAGAGAATTAAACTTTACCTCCTGGAGGGGATGTGTAGCTAAATGCATTATTTGGAACTTTTCTGTGAGGAAAGTACACCCTTTCTCCCCCTCCTATTTATTTATTTATTTATTTATTTATCCAAATATCAGTAGGGATACATGACTTTTATACTTTGGGGTAGTAATACATTTTTTTTTACTTTGTTCCTCAAATTGTCCCAGCTTTGACCATTGGGAACTTGTACAGGTTGGCTCCTGGGTCCTTTTGACATGCCCATGTCCTTGTGTGTTTTATGTACCTCCTTGCTTTCTTGCATTATGAAATGCTCCACGCTCATCTTGTGTTACCTTGTTTTCCCTGCTCCAGGTCCAGAATCAGCCATTTGTCTAAGAAGCTCTCACAACTTCCAGTAGAAAAGGTAGATCCCTGACTCTTAACATGATGGGGACAACATAGGGTCTGAAGTCCAGATCTGAGTCCTGACTCCCAGCACATAGCAGCTGTGGACCTAGGGGCAAGTTCCCTCATCTGGGGGGGAAGAGGACGTTTCATAGCACTTAGTGCCACGCATGGCACCTGGGATACACCCAATGAATACTGCTTATTGTATTAGTTTCACATTGCTTCTGTAACAAATTGCCACAAACTTTATTATGTTACAGTTCTGGAGCTCAGAAGTCTGAAATGAGCCTGAAGGAGCTAAAATTAAGGTTTTAACAGGGCTGGGCCCTTTGGAGGCTCCAGGGAAGAACCTGTTCCTTGACACTTAGAGCGTCTGGAGGCTGCCCTCATTCCTTGACTCCTGGTTGCATCACTCCCACCTCTGTTTCCTTCTTCCCAGAGCCTTCTCCTCCTATCACTGCTTTGATCCTCCTGCCTCCTTCTTATGAGGACCCTTGTGATCACCTGGAATTTAACTGTGAAATCCAGGATAATTTCAGCCTTCAAGAGCCTTGATTTAACCACATCTGCAAAATCCTCTTCTAATGTAAGATAACACATTCACAGGATATGGACATTTTTGAGAGACTTTATTCAGCCATTATTGCCTTTATTTTTATTATCTCAGAGCTTCATTTGTCAAGTTAAGAGTGCAGAAGCATGCGGAAAAATAAACGGAGTGAAAACTGCAGATACTCCTTTTCATGACAAAATTAACAATGGTTAATAACTGTTATCTTAACTAATAACTAGTTTCAAATCTTGCCAGAAAGGCCTTAGAAATGGGCACCTGTCTCTTTCCTCATCTCTTTCCTCATCTCTCCTCCCTGCCCTTCCCTATAGTTAGTTCTGGAAGTGGAGTGGGGAGGAGTGTGTCTCAAAGTTGATTAAGCTTCTCCTGGCTAGTTGCAATTGCTGTCTTAGCTCAAGCTTGTGTTGGGGGCAATGGAAGAGATGAGCTCTCTGAGATTGAACATGTAACCTGGAAAGTAACTAAAAGCCACCAGAAAATAATGTACTATCCCAAGATATCCATGAAGTGATTCACTATTTGCCAGGGAAAAGAAATATGGCAGCACGTGGCTGAAAGTAGCAATCGGGGAAAACTATAAATCCAGTCCTGTTTATACCTCTTCTGAGTAAGGTGGTTAGGAAAGTGACTTTAGACATGAATAAAACTCAAGTGCCAGTGTTGGAATGCTTTTACACTTAAGAAAAAAGTGTCTGGCAGAAACTTATCTAATAATATTGGAGGATAAATCTAGCTCATGTCTTCCCATACGCCATCCCCCAGTGATAGTCAAAATGTTTGTCTGTGAGGAGGTTCACCATTGCATTGCACATTCCTCTGATGGAAGCTCTTTCACTGAGAAAAACCATTTGTGGTGAGCAGAAATAGTTCCTACAGAATCCTCAACATTGCATTGTAAGTTATGCCATCTCTTCATGGTCAGGAATAAACTTCTTTTGGAAAAACAAGGTAAGAGCATGTCTATGTAGCTGTTCAGCATTTTAAACCCCATCTAAGAATATTAAGCCAAGAAAGCTTGGAGTTATAGGGGTTAGTCAACTTAACCTTCTCATTGTTTCTAGAAGAAGAGATATATGAGGGAGGGACTGAAGGAAATGGACTTGCCATATTCTATAAAGTGGGGGTTGCACAAAAGTCTTTTCCCAAACTAAGACTTTTTCCTTCAAAAATAAGGCCAAAAAGAAAGAAAATTCTTCCAAGAGGGCACAGCTATATTGATATACAGCCCAAAATTGTGTAGCTGGAAAAGGCCTTAGAATGCTCTAATATAAATTGTACAGATCTAGAAGCACAGCTTCTCAATGCCAAGGTTATTGGTTTTATTAATCACCATACATTTACTTCAGAGGAAACATATTCTTAAGTGTAGCCTCATGACTGTGTAACTGGAAACCCTCTACTTTTGGGCCACTAGGAAAAATAAGGCCAGTGACACAGCTGTGGATAAATTTTCTGTTTTTGCACAGCTGGACTTCATGGACATTTAAGTTTCCAAAGGTCAGAAATTTCGCATTGCTTTCTAGATCACACTTTACCATGACTTTCCCACTGGCTAGAGGAAGAAGAAGGTGTGGATTTTAAAGAAATGCTTTATTATTCTACCTTCTGCATATTTGCCTGGTAGAAGGAGGTACTTCCTAGAATCCTTGACAAAAAGTTATGGAAACTTTTAGACTAGGGTCTGTCTCAATTACTAACTCTGTATATGCTTGTGTTATTATTCCTCGTCTGTTTCATTGTAATGATATAAGCAAGGTGTCCTTAAATCAGGATGCACACTGCTCTTGCCTCCTGATCAAAGGACTAAAAATCTAACAAGTATTTTAAAATCAGATAAGACTCAAAGAAAAATAATCACACTGTGTTTAGCTGTAGAGTCATATTTTGGGAGAGTGAGCGAGTAGAAATATTCAAAATGGAAAGTTTGTCAAAAGGTTCAAACAAAGTAGTGGATAAAGTCATGGATCCCATAGAAAAGAAAGGGGATAGAAGGGGACGCAAACAAGGACTAGAAGGTCCTCTTGGGACCTTAACCATCAGGTGATGATGTCTGAAGGGCCCCTGGTCCTTCTCTCCAGGGCCTCTAAATGCATTACCTTTTCTTGGTGATGCCCAATTCCTTATTTTAAAATCCTGGCTCTACAAGCAACTCCTGGTTCTGAGATAAGAGCTTTATTTCTTACTTGTATGACAGTTACAGTGGAGCATGAAATTCAATGAATGATTGTCTCTTTTCCTTCTAGCCCTAACATCTTATAAGCCCAGAGGCTCGTGTCAGATAGAACTGACTAATAAATTTGATAAACACCATTTTACTAATGTTTCCAGAATCAGGCACATTGATTAACCAGACCTTTAAAAGTACTGACAGACAAGATTATTAATTCTGTCCACAAAGTATCCAGCCATGTAATGTGAAAAATAGAGACATTTATTGAAAAGGATACAAGAAACATTGTGCACAATGGACAATGACACCTCAGTCCCCTTCAGAGTAGGTGCCTTGGGACCACACACAGTTCTCTCAATCACCATCAGCTGCCCCTGTCATATTTTCCTGAATCTCATTGATGGTCTGAAATCTCTTCCCTTTAAAAGGCAATTTTAATTTTAGGAAAAGCCAGAAGTCACAGGGTGCCAAATGTGGGCTGTAGGGGGGCTGAGTCATCTGGGTGATTTGATGTTTTGCCAAAAAATCCTACAAGAGATGTGATGTATGAGTGGGCGCATTGCTCTGATGAAGCTGCCAGTCACCATTGGCCCATAGCTGCGGCCTTCTGAATCATCTCAATAGTTTCTGCATTTCTGTGAAGGAATGTTCAAGTTTAACACAAAATTTGGTGCAGATTTGTTGCTTTACCTGCTCAGTCATTTTTAATGCAATGGCCACATAGTACACACGCTCACTCAACAATGTCTACTGCCCCCACTGACTACTACAGTAAAGTCATCACTTTTCACACATGCACATTCTAGTCCACTCTCCTTGGCTGCCAGGTTACATTGATGTTGTGTAAACAGCCTTTGTTATATTAACAACAGCTGTACTTTGTCTGGACAGACCTTGTAATTCCAAGTATAATTTATCATTATTCTGTGCCCTCTTTTTATAGACACAGAAAATGCATCCACCCTGGTCGGTATAGCTCAGTGGATTGAGTGCTGGCCTGTGGAGCAAAAGGTCACTGGTTCGATTCCTAGTCAAGGAACATGCCTAGGTTGTGGGCCAGATCCCCAGTAGGGGGCACATGAGAGGCAACCACACACTGATGTTTCTCTCCCTCTCTTCCCCTCTATAAATAAATAAATAAATAAATAAATAAATAAATAAATAAAATCTTACAAAAAAGAAAGTGCATCCACTCCGAGGGGTGTGGCTCAGTGGATTCAGTGCTGGCCTGTGAAGCAAAAGGTTGCTGGTTTGATTCCCAGTCAGGGCACATGCCTGGGTTGTCAGCCAGGCCCCCAGTTGGGGGCAAGCAAGAGGCAACCACACATTGGTGTTTCTCTCCCTCTCTTTCTCCCTCCTTTCTCTAAGAATAAATATATAAAAGAAATGAAAAGAAACAAGTAAGATTTAAAGAAAAAATAATATGTATCAGGCCCTGTGGATGTAGCACTGTGAGATATAGTCTCACAATTACTTTCCAAAACAACCTGATTTTGTAGGAATATGAAGTTTATGAGAGCTATTTTTAGAAGCACTGAAATGCTAAATAATATTTTACATTCAGACATGGTTTACCAAGAACAGTGAATATCATTAATGTATTCTAAATTCTCATTTATCTGGAAAGAAAGTAAACCAGAATTAGCTAAATAATAGACATACTTCTCAAATTAAGAAGCTATTTCCTATCTACTAAAAAGAGTAACTGGAAATTGTGTAAGAAATATGAGTTTTAAGGAGGTTATGTAAAAATGTTCACAATCAAAAACAGTTGTATTTGGGAAATAAAGACATTATGAATAAAGGATGCTTACACTGTTGTCATAAACAAGCCAAGTGCAGAAAAACTCTAGGAAAGAAGCATTAAAACATATACCACCAAGAGGAAATCAGTAAGAGTGGAAAATGACAAATTGGAGAACAATTTTTGGTACAATTTCTCCCTACTTGAATAGCCCAGAACAGAATGAAATCTTTGAGGGAGAGGATATGACACTCAGAGAAAATGTGAATTTATCATTACTGTTGCTTGTAATGGTACTTTTGTATCTGCTTTTATATTTTCCATTCTCACAGTTGCTATATTGGATACTGGATGACATGCTGCTACTCACAGGGTATATGAGCCATTATGAGAAAACTCAAGTGAAATGATGAATAGTTGATGACACTTTGATTTTGTAAGTGGCAAAAATTACATTATTTTCAGGCAGACAGAAAAACATTGTGAAAGATGTGTGTGTTGAAAATTTCAGTTGAAGGTCATAGAAACCCAACTCAAAACAAATGAGGTACAGCAGCTGGAGCTGTAAAGAAATTAAGGAATACAATTGATCATATCCAGGGCTTCAAGTGATGTCATCTACATTCCGTCTGTCTCTCCATCTCTTGAAACCTCTCCCCATGCATAGGTCAAGATGGCACCAGCAAGTCAAGGTTCCTGTCCTATTGGCTCAGTAACATTAGGAACCAGAAGCAGTTTTCTCCAATCATCCAAGGAGGACACTTACTAACTTGGCCTGGGATAATGTATTCATTCCTAGATTCATCACTCAGCCAAGGGTGTGAGAGACTCTGATTGGCCAGAGCCTCTAAGCATATATTTAATCCTACACTCTTAAATATAGGACAGCAAAAATTACCAGGTATCTGGGAAAAGCCTCTAACATACAATACTGAGACCAAAAACAACCTATCAGAGAAAAAGCAAGTAAGAGATTATAGTGGCTGCTTCCATATCTCAGCAATTGTAAGTAATGCTGTAATGAACATAGGGGTTACTTATGTTCTTTCAAATTAGTGTTTGGGGTTTCTTCTGATATATTCCCAGAAGTGAGATTGCTGGGTCAAAGGACAGATCCATTTTTAATTCTTCTAATGTATCTCTGTACTGCTTTCCACAGTGGTTGTACCAGTCTACATTCCCACCAACAGGGTACTAGGGTTCCCTTTTCTCCACATCCTTGCTAGCACTTGCTGTTTGTTGATTTATTGATGGTAGCCATTCTGGCAGGTGTGAGGGGATATCCCTTTGTGGTTTAATTTGCATTTCTCTGATGATCAGTGACATTGAACATCATTTTATATGGCTATTGGCCATCTGTATATCCTCTTTGGAGAAGTGTCTATTCAGATCCTTTGTCCATTTTTTAATTGGATTGCTTGCTTTTCTTTGGTGTTGAGTTCTGTTAAATTCATTATAAATTTTGGATATTAACCCTTTATCAGATGTATTGACAAATATGTTCTCCCATTAACATGAGTGGGTAAAACAACTATGGGGCATTTACACAGTGGAATACTACTTGGCTGTAAAAAAAGAAGAAACCTTTATCCTTTGTGATAGCATGGATGAACCTGGAGAACGTTATGCTAAGTGAAATAAGCCAGTCAGAGAAAAACAAATACCATATGATTTACTTATACATGAAATCTAATGAAGAAACTGATCTAACAATCAAAATAGAGGCAGACTCATAGATGGAGAGCAGGATGACAGCTATTGGAAGAGGCAAATTAGGGGGTTCAGGGATCAAGCAAAAAGGAAAAAGGACTCATGGACATGGACAACAGTGTGGTGATTGCTGGAGGGGAGTGGTTATAAGGGAGTTAAATGGTAATGGGAAAAATATAATAATTTTTTTAAAAGAGGTTACAGTGAATATGTAAGAATATGACAATTTAAAAAATGAAAACCTTACAGGCCTACCATTAATGTCACCAGAGAAGATATTGTAAGCATGAAACAAGAGCAGAGTGTTATTAAAAATGCACATTCAGAAGATAACTATGTGTCTTCAACTTAAAAAGAAGATAGCATAAATGAAAAGCTCGACGGTTGGGTTGGGAAATACATTTCAAGAACTTTTCAGAAAGTAGCTTAAAAAATTAAGAGGTCGAAAAATAAAAGAGAAAAGGAAATTAAAGGACCAGTCCAGCATGTTCAAAATCCACATAAGAGGTGCTCCAAAAACGAGAAAGGAGCAAGTAGAGAGGCAAAAATTATAAATGAAATAATTGAAGAAAATATTCAAAATCAAAGAACATGCATTTCCAAATTTAAAAACTCACGGTGCCAATAGAGCAATAGGTAATAAACACATACTGGGACCCATCATCAAGAAATTCAGGATCCTGCCCTGGCTGGCATGGCTCAGTTGGTCCAGCATTATCTCACAAAGCAAAAGTCTGGTCCAATTCCCAGTCAGGGCACATGCCTGGGTTGGGTTCCATCCCCGGTTGGGGCACATGCAAGAGGCAACCTATCGATGCTTCTCTCTCACATTGATGTTTCTCTACCTCCCTTCCCCTCTCTCTTAAAATAAACAAACAAAACTTTTAATAAAAAAGAAATTCAGGATCCTGGTCATTAAGGATCCTACCTAAATACAAGTTGAGAGAGAGAGAAAGATTGGGGATCAGGGAGATGAATGAGAATAAACAAGTCACACATTGGAACAATTTCAGACTTCTCAATAATGTTCTTGGAAGCTAGAAGGCAATGAAACAATGCTTTAAAAATTTATTTCCCACCTAAAATTCTATACTGAATCAAATTATCAGTCAGCTGGAAAGACATAGAAGGTCTCAAAAACTTACCATCTCATATTCTTTATTAGGAAGTCACAGCAGGATGTTTTTTTACCAACAAGGAAATACTTTTTTTACCAACAAGGATGTTTTTAAATACGAAACCCAGGAGATCCAACACAGGAGAGAGGTGAAAATATTTTTTCAGCATGGTGGCAATGCAGAAGGGCCAGAAGGCAGTGTATCCACCGTAGCACAGATGGGAAAACACTGGGAGAAAAAAAATGAACATCGAAGGACAGTTGATGTGACTGGAGCTCTTGAGAAGAGATTCACACAGTTGCCAGAAAGTATGGAATGTAATTATGTTTAATCATAAGTACATAGAAAACTTAATACTGCTATACAAAAATGAGATAATTATCAATCACAGGAGAATCAAAGTGTATGGAAGGAAAAGTAATCATATCTTACTATAAAGCTCACCCATGTGTAGAATTTCCATAGCCATCATAAGGTAAACAGCAATATTGGTCTAACTAGAATGAAGATATAAGAACATTGAGAAGGGGGGGGGGTGTTAAATGCTCATTCCCACAGCTGGAAGTTGATTAATTTTGCCTGAGCTAGAAAATGAAGATACAGCAGTTACTGAGAGAGACATGTTAGTAGAGAAATAGAATAGTTCAATAAAAAATAAATCAGATAAAGAAAGGAAAGTGATTTTCTCTGGAAGGGACCAATGGCAGAGCAGATATCTGGTTTTTATATAAATATGCAATATCATTATATATGCATTTTAAGCATATAACTTTGAACATAAAAAATATAACTTTGATCAGTATAGAAGTTGAAAAAGGTCTTGTTCTGTACCTAGTTCATTCTCTAATCTTAGAAATCAGAACTTTAACTATTTTGGGAATTGATAGCTTTCATTTCAACAATTAGCTAAGAGAAGGTGACATCAAAGAGGTTTGCTTTTTCCTTTTGAGATGGAAAGTTAGTAACAGTGACATAAATAAGAAGACTGAATAAAGCATTGTTGACAGCAAAAGAAATCATTTTACACCACAGCTCATTTATTTACACTAACACCAAGTCTTTTATATTTAAAAAGAGTAGATGAAGACTACTTTATTCTTCCCATGGGGCCAATCAATAAAATCACCTTATACCAGTTATTGAGTAACTTGTATACTTTTCTGTTATATAAAGTCAGGAAAAGCCTTCTAAAATTGATATGTGCAAATCAGTAACAAAATCTTTCTCCAACAAAAGTCATTCTCAGAATCAACTCACTTTTATCAGGATGATCAAAAACTGGGGAATTGAAAATAAATGATTTATGCTATTATAGAAATAAAAAGGTCAGAGCTTTCTAATTAGTCACTACCAATTGCAGTCCCCAAATTGCTCAGTCTGGTATTGGCTGGGGAGACAGAAATGTAAGCAGGTACAATGTAAACAAGCAAGTATAAGACAACATGGCCAGGATTTCAATGGAGCTATGGAATAAAACAGGGGGGTATGCCTAACTTCCTGAGGATGGGGAGGGGTATTTCAGGCACAGAACCCTCTTCTGAAATGCCAGGGGGCCAGAAGCACCAAAGCATGGGCTGCTGGTGAGCTGCTGGTGACCTCTGGCTCAGTGTATGGATGGACGGCTGTATGAAGAGATCCAACACAAAGTAAATGCCAGGCCATTTGACAGGGCGGAGGCACATGCATTGGGATGCAGAAGAGCAGAGGGGTCCTGGGAGATGAAAATTGAACAAGAACAAGTTGAGGTACAGGTTGAGGAATCAAGGTCAGAAAGTCAGAAGATTAGAAAAGGAGTGGGTTTGACAGAAACACATACTGGGTGTGGGGGCCGTTCTGAGCTCTGAGGTTGCTCTACAGGCCTCCTGCGAGGGTCAGGTCTGAACTGCAAGCAGAAGCAGTAAGTAGGTCATTTGCTACTTCATGCTTGGTCTAGAGGTCCCCATTGTCTTTTTTTTTAATGTGGTAAAAATACATAATATAAAAATTAGCCTTTTAACCTTGTTTATATCTTCACCCGATCATATGCTTACTAATTTTAGAGAGAGGGGAAGGGAGGGAGAACGCAAGAGAGAAACACAGATGTGAGAAGCGCCTGTTGGTTGCTTCTTACATGCACCCTGACTGGGGACAAACCTGCAACCTAGGCATGTGCCCTGACCAGGAATCGAACCCATGACCTTTCACTTTGTGAGACAATGCTCCAACTAACTCAACTGAGCCACACCAGCCAGAGGTTAACCTTTTTTTTCTTTTTAACTGTACAGTTCAGTACAGTTAATCATATTCACATCATTATGTAACAGACTTCTGGAATTTTTTTTAATCTTGGAAAAATGAAACTACACCAATCTTGTTCTCTTCTCAAATTTTCTGTCCATGTTGGGAGACCCAGAAGAGAGTTAAATGATCTCCCACTCAAGTTTTCCCACTTGAAGGAGTTCAGAAGCCCTAGCCATGTACTTTGAAGCTCCAAGTGTTGGAATTTTCCAAAACCTGTTAGTGTACTGAGGTTGAATTCTCAAGCTTGCTTCTTTTTCTATAAGCACATCAGCAAAGATCTGCAAGGGGCTACATGAATCAGCATCTGTTTGGAAAAGATCAATGTAGCTTTGTGTTCTCAATAAAATAAAAACAGGGAGCCAATTTAATTATTATGATTCTGGTGAGGTTTCTATCCCCAAAGCTAATTATTTTTTGGTAAGGATCTCCACCTTGATTACAGCCCATATTTTATAAAATTTAAAATGCAGTAATGCTGCATCTGGCTTTGGGAGTCAGGCTTAGCAAACACATTTGTATTAGTAAAAGTTTTGGCAAAGGCAGAGTCCTGACAAAAGCAAAAGGGAGGGAGGGAGGGAAGGAGAGAGGGCAACAGACAGACTAGACTTTAGGTTAAAGAGTCTTTAAAAATTTCTTTCAGGATGAACAGGATTTTCCACAAGTGAAAACTACAAGTGTTCAATACAATGAGGTAAAGACAGTCTAGTCAATAAATAGTGTTGGGAAAACTGGATAGATAGGTACCCAAAAATGAAACTAGACCACCAACTTACACCATACACAAGACTAAACTCAAAATGGATTAACGAGTTAACTGTAAGACATGAAACCATAAAAATCCTAGAAGAACCCTGGCTGGTGTAGCTCAGTGGATTGAGCGTGGGCCTGCGAACCAAAGGATCACAGTTCAATTCCCAGTCAGGGCACATGCCTGGGTTGCAGGCCAGTTCCTAGCAGGGGACCCACAAGAGGCAACCATACATTGACATTTCTCTCCCTCTCTCCTTCCCTTCCCCTGTAAAGATAAATAAATAAAATCTTTTAAAAAATTCTAGAAGAGCCCTGGCTGGTGTAGCTCAGTGGATTGAGCACAGGCCTTTGAACCAAAGGATCGAAGTTCAATTCCCAATCAGGGCACATGCCTGGGTTGCAGGCCAGTTCCTAGCAGGGGACCCACAAGAGGCAACCATACATTGACATTTCTCTCCCTCTCTCCTTCCCTTCCCCTCTAAAGATAAATGAATAAAATCTTTTTTAAAAATCCTAGAAGAAAACAATCAGTAAAATCTTGGACATATCTCATAGCAATATTTTTTTCTGATATGTCTCCTCAGTCAAGGGAAACAAAAGAAAAAATAAACAAATGGGACTGAGTGAAAATAAAATGTTTTGGCACAGCCAAGGAAGCCATCCACAAAATGAAAAGACAACTCACTGAATGGGAGAGCATAGTTGCCAACAATATATCTGATAAGGGGTTAATACCTGAAACTACAAAGAACTTACACCAAAAATCAATGCCAAAAAAATCCAATTTAAAAATGAGCCAAGTACCTGAATAGACACTTCTCCAAAAAGGACGGACACATGGCCAACAGACATATGAAAAGATGCTCAACGTGTCAATCATCATAAAAATGAAATTTAAAAAGCACAAAAAGATATCACCTCACACCTGTTAGAATAGCTATTGTCAATAAATCAACAAACAAGTGTTGGAGTGGAGAAAAGGGAACACTCGTGCACTGTTGGTGGGAATGCAGACTAGTGCAGCCCCTGTGGAACGCAGTATGGAGATCCCTCAAAAAATTAAAAATAGAACTGTCTTATGACCCAGTGATCCCACTTCTGGGGATTTACCTGAAGACACATGAAATACTAATGAGAAAGAGCAAATGCACCCCTATGTTCATTGCAGCATTATTTACAATACTCAAGCTTTGGAAGCAGCCCATGTGGCCATCAGTAGACCAGTGGATAAAAAAGCTGTGGTACATTTACACAATGGGACACTACTTGGATCTAAAAAGAAGGAAATCTTACCCCTTGTGACAGCATGAATGGATCTGTAGACTATTATGCTAAGTGAAATAAGCCAGTCAGAGAAAGACAAATACCATATGATTTCCCTCGTATGTGGAATCTAATGAACAAAATAAACTAACAAACAAAATAGAAGCAGACTCATGGGTAAGGGAGACTGACAGCTGTCAGAGGGGAGGGATTGGGGGGCTGGGTGAAAAAGTGAGGGCATTAAAACCCCCCAAAAACCGCCCTTATAGATGCAGGGAATAGTATGGTGAGTACCAGAGGGAAAGGGATTAGGGAGGTGGAGAAGGTAGAGAGGGAATAAATGGTGATGGAAGGAGACTTGATTTTGGGTGGTGAACAAACACACAATACAATATACATTGTACTGTAGAACTGTATCCTTGAAACCTTTATAATTTTATTAACCAATGTCACCCCAATAAATTCAATAAATTTTTTAAAGTGAAAAATACTTTAAGTATTTATTATAGCACATGTCAGCTTTACTCCACTGTGTTTCAGATATTGTGGCTTCATTCTGACTAATAGATTTACACTACTGGAGATGCTGACTGAATTCAGTATTTGGCTGTGATCCCAGTTACCTTCATTCTGTCCACCACACTTGGCACCATCTCTCTAGACCCTTTGTATGAATTCTTTAGCAGGTGAGGGAAGGAGGAGTGATTACAGGAGGTGGCAGTTCCCTCTAGCATTTTCCCTAATGCCTGCTGTCACAGGTGTTAGGGGAAACTTGTCAAATTTTGGGAAAGCCTGAAAAGCAGATTCTGAGGAGAGGATTAGCCTGCAGGAAACTTACTAGGAAATGGTATTGTAATCAACATCTGACAGGCAGGGGAAGGAAGCAGGTTTAGGAAGGAGAGGATGGGCCCCAGACAATCACAAGAGGATCTCCTGGGTGATCGTCTTGTCCCAATTTGCTTGAGACTGCCCTAGGTTGACCACTTATAGTCTCATGTCCTAGCAAAACCAGGTTAGTCCCCCTAGGACCTCTCGAACTAGGATGGTCCTACAGAGACACCCTGAATTGCAAGGAGTTGTTTGCGCTTTTATGCCCATGAGTCAACCGTTTGTTTAATAGAGGATTCCTTCTAACCACCAAGGAAGTGTAACCTTGGATGATGTGGCTCTCTTCAGAAAAGGGGGATTTCTGAAGATGGACTCAACTGTAAGCTGTTGGTCACCAATTTTTCCAGCAGCTGGAGGAATGAGTGCCTTTATCCTGAAGGGAGCACTATTAAGAGGTGCCTGCTTTTGCAGTAAGTTACAGTCTGCACTCAGAAAGTCTTGAGTATTGATGAATGCAAATATGAGCCTGGTCAGTCCTTTATGAGCAGACATCTTAATCTGGAGACAAAAGGCCCAACACTAAAATTCTTGGCATTTGGGGAAGTTCTGGTCACTGTCTCTCTATTGGAGGAGCTGTTCCAGCCCTTTGATGTGGGTACCTCATCATTCCAGTGACATGAATCCTGATGGCCCTACCCCATCTTCCCCTTTCATTTCAGCCACTTTGGAGAGGGACTCTAGCCAGGTCAAGGGTACATATAGCACTGGGAGACCACTGGGTGTCTCTACCTGCTGAGGCAAGTATAATCCTCTGCATGCTTCCAGCATGTGCTCAGAAGAAGTAAGCCAGCCTGCATTCCCACCCATCCTTGACCCATGGGCAAGCTGTTAATGCCTTTAAACTACAGGTGCCTCAATTACAGATGAGACTAATGATGCTTAATTTTTTAAAGATTCTTGTGAAGATTAAGTGAAATTTATATAGCTAGCCAGCTGGACAGACAGGCACATACTGAAAGGTACTGGATCTTCATGGTTAAGTGCTCAAATTTTCTTGTTTGTTGTTGTTTTGGGTTCCATTATTCACTGGCTATATGTCACATGTCTCTGGGAAAATGTAAATTTTCCCAGAGAACCCATGATTAGGTTCTATTTCCCTCAGTTTCCTCACCTATAAAATGAGCTTTAGTAGGATTCAATTACTATGAATAGAGCTTACCATGTAGGTAAGCACTAAATGTATGTCACTGCAATAGTATTCAAAGTCCTAGCATGGTGTTTGGCATATAGCAAGTGCTCAACAAATCATCTGTTATTAAGATGGAGGTACAATTCCTGTAATTAGTAATTAAATGGTTATAGAACACCTCCTTCTGATGATGCTTCTTCTCTTCTTCTTGAATGGGGACTTGGGGTTGTGAAACTGAGAGGTGCATGTGCTTTCTTGAGAGGCGCCTTCAGAACAGAAGAGCTGAGAAGGCCCAGAGTAATATCCAGGTAAGAACAAAAGGGATTCTGGCTTCTTGGGGCTGTGTCCTGGCCCACTCGTTCAACAAGTGAGGTTCCAAGACATACACTATCATCCACTGGGAACCTGTTAGCCATGCAAATTCCTGGGTTGGATTCCAGACCTACCAAATCGAAACTCTGGGGCAGAGACCCAGCAAACTCTGTTTTAATAAGTTCTTCAGGCGATGCTGATACATGCTCAAATTAGAGAGCTAATGTCTTAGGCTTTAAACAATAGATGAAAGTGATCTTCAATTTTCTATGTTAGATGCCTCCAGAGACAAGTAATTTTCAGCAAATTCCTTCAAGGATGTCTATGAATGAACATCAGCCCTTGGAGCTGGTCTTCCATGGAGCGAGCCGTGAGGCCCAGTGCCACCGCTCTCTATGCCACATTGTATTGTGTAGATGCAGATCAGCTAGTCTCTGTGTGCTTGGCCCATAGTAGGTGTTCAGTGAATAGTTACTGAGCTAAGGAACAAGAAAAGACATGCAGAGGACAAAAGTCCTCAGTGTGTTCCATTGCTTAAGCCACCACAGTTTCATCTTCACCCAAATCTTTGAACAAGTAACCCTTCATGTGTACGTCTTCCTACTGCATACCTGCGTGCCTGGCTCGGCACAGTGGTTGAAGTAAACAGGCACATGATTTCTCTCAGGCTAGGGAAAAGCCATCTATCACTGTAGCTACCAGATGGTAAGTCCTCTCCCCTACCCCATACTCAGATTTCTAAACTATTAGACATTTATGGAATTGGGACAAAACCCACTGAAAAATTTCCTTCCACCCAAAGGTTTTGATGTTCATATAGCTCATTGCTCTTAATCACATACACCTTGGAATCTTGCTGTAATCATATACATGAAAATTGTGATAGTTGAGAAAAAGTTGAAACATTTGTTTCTGCGTTTTCATTTTAAGATATGAGAGGATATGAGAGTCCCATTGGGCACAAGTGACTCTGCATTTCCCAAATCTCTAAAACAAAATGCATAAGTTATAATCTTGTGCTCCAAATTCCATATGGCTTTGATTCATTCACAAAGTGAGTAAATGTTTTTTCCATTTAATGGAAAAGGTTTTTGGCAGTAGGACCACTTACTTTGCACTAGTTAATGGAGCATTAAGGCAAAGACAGAAATGTTAGTCATATTTGAAAACATGGCTAACGTTGGGGTTAGGCTGTTAACCAGTTACAGCACAATGTATAGAAATAATACAACATATTCCAGGGGAGTGATCATTTGCTCCTTAACATTATCTTATAAGAAATTAATAAACTAAGATGCAATTTTCTTTAAACACAAATGAATAGAAAACACTCTCTCTCCTGCTACTAAATAATACCATCATCCTATGTAAAGCATCTTACTTCAAGCATGTGACTTTACCAGTCACCACATCTGCTCTAAGAAAAACTAATAGAGTAAAAATGTTAGAATTCTTGGTCACAAGATTTGTAGGAAATATTGCTGTTTGTTCTTTAAAAAATGAGGGAAACTAAATTCCCCAACCACAAAGGTGTCATAAATGGCCCAAAGGCAGCTTCCTTAAAAGGTACTGTCTATTGCCTCCAAAAAGAATTTGTCTTTTGTGTTACTATTGATTTCTACCACATAGTGAGGGCACTACCATAACATCAAGGTCATTTTATCCCCCAATTTATAAAGATTGGCTTTCAAACTGAACACATGGGACAATGATGAATTCTGCTTCATTTAAAGCAGATGGGAACATCCTGGCACAGTCAAAAACTACTTGACGAAGTGGCAAAGCATGTGAGAAGAATTCTTGAGGAACAAGATAGTGTTGGATGCATTCCAAGAGAGCATACATCAACCTATTGAGATAACCAAGATGTATTAGCTTGCTAGAGCTGCCATAACAAAATTCACAGACTGGATGGCTTAAATAACAGAAATGTATTCTTTCACAGTTTGGGAGGCTAGCCATCCAAGATCAAGATGTCAGTAGGTCTGTTTTCTTCTAATGTATCTCACTGTGTCCTTACATGGTTGTCCTTCTGTCTGTGTTATAAGGACATCAGTTATATTGGATTATAAGGCCACCCTGAAGTCCCAATTTTAACTTAATTACCTCTTTAAATGCCTTATTTCCAAATACAGCCATATTTTGAGGTATTATGGGTTAGAGCTTTAATATATGAATTTGGGGGCTACGATTTACATTGTAACAGGAGATAAACTTCTTCTAGCTTTGGGAATGTAGCTTTTCATTATTCATCGATCTAATGTGGTTATTCATTTAATGAACAGATAATTGTGAATCTCAACTACAATCACTGTAATTCAAGGATATAGTAAATTTGGCTTTCTAGATCCAGTTCCACTGTGGAGGAGGGGGTTCCCTTCACACCAACAAACAATTCTCAGATACCAGCAGGATGTTCAAGAATTCAATTCAAATGTGACACTACCTACCCAGAGAGAACATCAGATTCCATGGGTTAAATCCTACAAGGCTGCACACTGTTCCCCACCTCCCCACATTACACTTCAGAAGCCAGCTGCAAATCCAAGCTGCTACCTGTACTTCTGACTGGCTGGTTATAAAACAGAGGTTCCCACAGCCCCTCCTCACTTGGGTTCAATTAATTTGCTAGAGTGGCTTATAGAACTCAGAGAAATATGTTGCTTACTAGATCACTGGAGAATTATAAAAGATATAACTCAGGAACAGCCAGATGGAAGACATGCAGGGATCAAGGTAATGCAGGAAGTGGTTTAAATATGGGGTGAAGATGGACACAATCCTACCACTTTAATAACAGTGTTGAGAATGGATCATGGCCATAGAGAGGAAGTGGGCCAGCAAGTCAAGAGGTGTTTGCAGAGAGGTTTGAGAGATGGTGGAGGGACAAAAGAAGTTGAAAGGTTCAAAAATATTTAACAGATAAAATCAAAAGGATGTTTAAATTTTATTGAATTTATTGGGGTGATATTGATTAATAAAATTATGAAAATTTCAGGTGCACAGTTCTATAGCACATCATCTATATATTGTATTGTGTGTTCACCGCCCAAAATCAAGGTAGAAGAGGGTAAGGGGACCATAAATGGTGATGGAAGGAGACCTGACTTGTGATGGTGAGCATGCAAAGGGATTTAATTAATGATGGATTAGACATGTGTTTGGGGGAATGATGAAGAAGAAGAAAGATGAATTGAGAATGATGACTAGGTTTTAGCCTTTCAAAACTAGATGAATAGTGTTAAACTTCCCTGACATGAGATCAATAGGATAGTACAGGGTGTTGGAGGAAAACTCATATTTTCCTTTGGATCCTCTTGAGTTTGAGATGTCTTTAAGTTATCAAAGTGGAATGAAGTAGACAATTAGATATTCGTGTCTGGAGTGCAGACTATAGGTTTGCGTGGAAGATGCAAATGTGTGAGTTATTCCCTTAAGGGTAAAAATGAAGATGTGGATGAAATCAGCCAGAGATAGCATAGACTGAGAAGAGGAGTATATCAGAATCAAGTCTTGAGAAACTTTGCCATTTAATGGTAAATGGTAAAAGTTAGAGACAGATGATACCACAAGGGAGACCAGGCAGAAACAAGTAGAGAAGTAAAAGGAGAACCGGAAGTACACAGTATCAAGTGGTCAAGAGAGTGTTTCAGGAGGTGTATGCAGTCAATTTGTATAATGTCACTGAGAGACTAAGTTAGGACTGAAAATTTCCTCTGCATTCACTGACATGGAGGTCTTCAGTGGCATGATGGGGCAGAACCCACATGGCAGTTGGTGACAAGCGATGAGAGGTGATAAGATAGAAATGGATATGTCTCTCAGAAACAAATTCTGAGACAAAGACTTGACTTCAAGTGGTTTGTTTGGGAGACAATCCCAGGAAGCAATAGTAAAGGAGTGGGGGAGTAAAAAAGAAATGGAAAGAAGTAAGTAAAGAAGTAAATGGTGACATATTGAACATATTACTGCTGTGGGCAACTGTCTGTTAGCCCCATCGGGAATCTCTGGGAGACAATGTAGAGCATACTTCAGAGATAGAGTCATCTCACCACAAATGAGGACATCCATCACTGGCTGAGGGATACTTCCAAGAGAGTGAATTCCTCAACATTTCTGGTGTGCCCTGTAACATACCAGAGAGAAGTCTCCAGGTGGAATGCTCAGGTTCTTAAAGTAGGATATACCACTGGCCTGTACTGCAAGCTGAGTAATGAGAGGAGTTGAATGGGACACTAACTCAGTCTGCCTACACAAGAAATTTGAAGATGAGGGATAGAAGGGAGATTTGGAGTTGGCCACAGTGAAGTAGAAGGTTAACAGAGGCTATTTTGTTATTTTAAAGGGAGAGATTTTAGGAGTTCATGGGAAGGAAATGAATGACAGGGAGAGAGGAAGCAAAAAGAATAATCAGACAAGCTGAGTACTCTTGTTTTAGACCATTATTGATAGATGTGTCAACTTCCGTATGCCATATTTCCTTCACGCTGACACCATGCATAATCATGATTACTACCTGTACATATTAGCTGACAACAATTTTCTGTAAACAAGGTAAAAATTATTACATGCACTAAATGACTTCCTGCACAGTTTTTAATGTAAGACAATCTGCTGAGAGGCTAACTGAGAAGGACTAAAGGATGAAGCATGCTCAGTTGCTTTAGAGGGTATTTAACTGGCACCAATGTGGGAGAATTTCATTTTCAAATAGGACTAATAGATCCACATATTCCTCAGAGTGCTATATATAGTCTTCTGGGAGGTTGAGATATATATGTTAAAAGATGATGTAAGCTGAATTTTTGAGATCAGTTTCTTCAATTTACACTGAATTTCTTTATTCTAGTCCCACCATTGAGTTTTTCCCCTGCCAAAGTACATTATGTCAGAGCCAGCAAAAGCTTTTAGTCTCTGCTGATTTGCATTCCATTTCTTAAATTTAGAATATATCTAACCAAATCAAAAATGCGCTTGGCAATTTGCAGCATCTGAATACTTGCTGATCTTAGGCATTAAGATAAATTGCTTTATGGAGCAATTACCTAAGTGCATTCACTGAGGTTTATCTCAGATCCTGATTTTTGTATTTTCACCTCCATTCATCATTTATTTATTTCATAATTTTAATAAGTATTTATTGAGTGCTAGTCAATATGATATGTGTTTTGGATATCATAATGAATGATAACAAAAATATAATGAATGATTCAGGGATATTTGTATAAATGTAGATAAGCACTTACTCATTCACTTCATTTATTATGTCTTCTTTCTATGATGCAAGTCACAGAAAACCCAACTAATACAAAGATATTTACTCTCTATTGCATGAAATCTGTTGGTCAGTGGTTCAGAATTAACTCGGCAATGTCATGATGTCATCAAGGACCATGTCTCTTACCTTCCTTCTTCTTATTGACCCAGCTGTAACTATAACATCCTTCCAAGACAGTTTTTAAAGACAGAAGTGTAGGCAGAGGCAAAGGGCTTTTTCTTCGTGTAGATTTTAACTTTAGCTTCCCAAGAAGCCTCCCAATGGGCTTACCATTCCATCTCTTTTTCCAGAATTGAGTCACGACTCCCTCCCCAAAAAACCACTGACTAGAGGTGAACAGGACAGCCATTATGAGCTTGATCCATCATGGTTCACCCTCTAGTGTTGGACCCAGGGAGGGAATCTTCTGTCAGGTCCAGCTTCGAAAGACACGTCCTTAGAACAGCCTTCCCTGACTATCGTATCTGATGTAACCTTCACCCCCATTATAATATCCTGTTTTATCTTCTTCTCAGCACGCTCCATTCATTGAAATAATCATGCAATTATTTCCTGATTGATTTGTCATCTATCATCCACTGCAGCAGCCCTGGCACCTAGATCAGTACCCGGCACATGACAGATGCTCGACCACTATTTAAGGAATGAAGTGTTCATCCGATAGCTTTTAAAATATTGACCCTGAAAACCCTGATCACTCACACCTTGTCTTTCTTCCTCTTTCCTTTTGTCACCTTTCCTAAAGGGGTTCCCTTAGACATCTCGTGGAATGGCAGCATCTCCCTCAAAAGGTTAAACATGGAATTACCATATGAGTCAGCATTTTCACTCCTGGCTCTGTCTCCAAGGTAAAAAGATAAATGAAAACATATGTCCACACAAAACACTTGTACACCAATGCCCACAGCAGTATTATTCACAATAGCCAAACAGTGGAAACAACCCGATGGCCATTAACTGATGCACACATGAATAAAATGAGGTCTGCCCATATAATAAAATACTGGTCTGCCCATATAATAAAATGAGGTCTGCCCATTGTTTGGCAATAAAAAGGAATGAAATACTGAAACATGCTATGACATGGATGAACATTAAGAACATTATACCAGGGGAACAGAAAGCAGTCACAAAAGGCACATAAATGATTCCACTGACAGGAAATGTTCGAAATAGGAAAATATACAAGGTTAAAGAGTAAATTATTTGTTGTCTGGGGCTCAGGGTTTGGAGAAATATGGAATGACTTCTAATGGGTACGGGGGTCTCTTTCAAATGTGATGAAATGTTCTCAAATTGATTGTGATGATGGTTGTTCAAGTTGGCTAATAGCAAAGGCACTGAATTGCACACTTTGAGCAGGCAAATTATTTGTCAAGAAGGGCAAAATGACCTACAAAAATGGATGAAGAGATACTTTACTGGAGGGTAAAGCTATTTGGCCAACAAACAAAAATACTAGTCAGAATACTTTTGAAAGTAACAAGACATCATGTTTCACTTACCAGACTGACAAAATTACAAGGGGTCATGATATTCCTTGGTGGCAGGGATGTGGGGAAAAGAGCACTTTCAAAATTTGCAGGTGACATTGTGAATTATGAGTTATTTTTGAAAGCACTCGGGTAGCATATTGAAGTTAAGGTGAATCTATACTTTAACCCAGCAATTCCATTATTAAAATACCATCCCACAGAAATGACAGTACTACAAATAAAGATATGGATGGCCACGAGTACAGCAGATTTTCAGCAGTGTCCAGCTTCCCTCTGTTCACGGTACTGCATTGTCGCCCACCAGTCTGCCTTGCAGCAGACAGTATGTATAGTTCTTTGTCTGAGATGGTTGCTGAAGCCCCCTTAGCCACGCTTACAAAGTACTGGAGAGCCAATGCTTCCTAAGAGTAGCCCACAGCCCATCACTGGTGTGAATTGGTCTAAATACTCCCAGCTCCCTCATCCTTGGATAGAAAACTCTAGAAGCACATTTTTCCTACTGGCTCTGAGAACCCTCCAACAGGACTGAGCTCCAGTTGTGCACAGAAATAGCAGTCTGGACAGTGTACCCTCTATGGGCTGACTTCCCTTCCCTATCTCACTTCCCTACTCCCCCTTCGCCCTGGTGTTCCTTCCACTTTCAAAATAAACTATTCCACTTAAACCCTCCTTTTGGGACTTGCTTTAGGGATCTGCAAAACTAAAATAAAGGTGTAGTGGCAGAAAACAAAAAAATAAAAACAAAATCCCAAACCAGAAAACAAACTGAATATGTCAGTGAGCAAATGGTTACATAGATTAGATTACAACCACATAATGAAATATTAAGCAACCATCATACATAGTTATTTCATGTTATAGCAATTAATTTTGCATTCTTGTAATTAGGAATATTGAGTGAGAAAACAAGATGCAGAGAAATAAGTTTAATATGATTTCAATTTTATAAAGAAATAATAACTGAAACTTACATGTATGTATATAGCTTGGAGTTTCTAAATCTCGGTACTATTGACACTTTGTCTAGGTAATTCTTTGTTGTGGGGATTGCCCTGTGCACTGCAGGATACTTAGCCGTCTATACACCGACCTCTACCCATGAAATGCCAGGACCACCCTTCAGTTGTGACAACCAAAAGTATCTCCAGACATTGCCAAATTTTTGCCCTGAGAGGCAAAATTTATCATCATTTCAGAGCACATAGCTGTGTATATATAAATATGCATATGGATATTTACTGTGATTACATGAGCATGAAGGAAAAATATAGAAGGATCATGTATTAGATTGTGAACATGAGTCATCTGTGAGTACAAGACTGTAAAATGAGTTGAAAAAATTGAAAAGAAAAAGGAAGGGGCAAGGGGAGCAAAAAAAACCCATAAAATAAGAGACTGATAAGTGTTTTTATGTAAAAAAAAGATGACAAGCAAAAATGCAAAAAGCTTTGTTGCTTGAAGGGGACAGCTTTACCAGCAGCTTTGCTCATGGGCAAGCCTTGGCTCTCACTGCTTTTCAAAGCCTGACACATCTGTTTTTACTGGGACCTGCCACTCTCCCAGCCCACGTGATTCTGATGGCACTGATAATCTCAGAAAATCACCTGGGCCACCAAAATGGGAATTTGCCCAAAGCCTTGCTACTCAAGTTGCCCCATATTCCTCCCCACAGTGACTGGGCTGTAGGCTAAATAGGTACATAAGACTTTGAACCACAAGCCATGAAAGGTGTGAAAGGTTTGGGCTGCCTTTGACCCTTTTTCTGATTCACTTGTAGCAACACAGAATAGGAGTTGCATGCAAAGAATGGCATAGAAAGACAGCCAAGGCATGGAAAGACCGAGAAAAAGACAGAGAGGAGGGAGGAGTAGGGGGAGCTGGGGGCATCATTTGAGACCCTGGATATAGCTGAGCCTGAAATTAATTTCACCCTAAGACTTCTCAACTATTATGCAAACCACTAAAGCTCCCCTTCTACTTTTCTTTGTCTTTGGATCAAGTTTCTCTCTCTGGCACACAGAAAGATCCTGACTGACCCAAAGTAATCGTGAATTCATCAACAGTGGACACAATAAGCTGTTACTTTACAGAGATGATGTACAACATTGTTTGGCATGGGAGCAAACTGGATAGTTTTGTATTATAGGTGATTCTTTGACAACTTTGGGAACTTTCTAAGGTAAATTTCTAATGGAGTGCCTATGAGCTAACACAAACACTTTTGCAAAGTAGGGATGAATCTAGGTTTAGGGAGCAGCTGCTTTTCACAACAAATGAATCCCAAGGAGGCACAGCCTTTTGGTCACGTGTTCTATACTCTGGTTTCCAGAAGTTTTACAAACGTGCACCTCACAGGGCCTTGGCATGTGTTGTGCCTCCTATTTCTTGCTTCCTGCCCTAAGGTCTCTGTGACACCACATCACGAGCCACTCAGAGAAGCCCACTTGGCCCTCCTGTAAACACAGCCAGGAAGTCTGCAAGGGAATCCACCCTTGGCCAGCAGGGTTGGCAACTGAAGGACAAAACTGTTCTCTTTGTGCCCTGGGCTGACAGTTCTGAGGTGCATCTCATAAGTCTCCTGGCCGGGTCCCGGGCTATCAAATCCAGTAGGAACTGACACAGTAACACACATCTTTGCGCGGGCCTTTTCTTCCTCCATGATATACCCGTTCCCCATGCCCCTTCTTTCTCTCCTGCCTTTTTCTCATATGCTTTTGGAAAACCACAGGCCGTGATCTACAGATACCTACAAATTGTCTAATATCATTCTGTGACAGCTCCATACCATCTTTACACACCTCCCATAAAATAGGCTGACATCATTTCTCTCAATAAGGAGAGAAACAATCCATAGCAACACTTCTCCCATCCAAGTACTAACCAGGCCCGACCCTGCTTAGCTTCCGAGATCAGACGAGATCGGGCGCGTTCAGGGTGGTATGGCCGTAGACGCAACACTTCTATTTAACCTCCAAGAGGGGAGGGATGAGGTAGAAAGGGCAGAAGAGGTGCCCATTGTAGAACTGGAGAAGAGGCTTTTGCCTGGGGCACTGAGGTTAACTCAGTGAGGCAACGATCTCCTGCATGACTGGACTTCCTGTGAAATGGCGCGTTCAAAATGGAAACGCAAATTCTGATAGGGGGCCTGGGGAAAGGCCCACAGGGAACTTGAAAGCTTGCTCATGAGGAAATGCGGTGTGGATACATTAGACTATTGATTTTTACTAAATATAAGGAGACTTCAGACAGCTAAAGTTACTTGGATTGACACATTTGGGAATGAGATTTGTGTCCCTCAGCACACACTTTCTCTCCCCAACTGAAAATCATTCTTGGGCCAAATTCATGCAGCCTTCCTTGTCACATGATTCACATGACTTCTGTGATGCACTAGGCACCAAGGACAGGGCTGTGCCTCAGCACGGGAGAAGCATTATAGGTGGTGAGAGGGAGACCACGAATTCCAACTCTGCCTTCTTTGGGCTTCCTGTTGTGTTTATTCTCAGGACTCAGTAAACCAATTTCTGTACAGGAGGAGCTAGTTGTGGGGCACGGAGGGCAGGAGACTTCTAAGCAGCAATGTCATTTTCCTTTTTTCCCTTTCTCCTGGAGCTCTGTCTGCAGCTGTGCACGTTGAAGATCAGGGCAGAGAGAGCAGGGTTGGCCAACTCTGAATTTCCCGGACCCAAAAGAAGCTGCCAGGTGAACTCAGAACTCTTTCGTCCTGCTCAGAGGGTCCCAAGGAGGTTGGGTCATTATAACCCAGCCTCAAGATGGTACAAGTCTACAGGTATCGTTTCCCCAAATACAGTTTATTTTTCTGGGATAGTATGGAGTAATTTTAGGTGCATACACAATACACTAGTAAGGGTAAATTTCAACAGTAGTTTTCATTTCAAAGAAATTTAAAAAAATTGCTTTTTAAAACATTTTATTTGTTTATTTTCAGAGAGAGGGGAAGGGTGGGAGAAAGAGAGGGAGAGAAACATCAATATGTGGTTGCTTCTTGCACACCCTACACTGGGGACCTGGCCTACAACCCAGGCATATGACTTGACTGGGAATCAAACCAGTGACCCTCTGGTTCCATGCTGGCACTTGATCCACTGAGCTACACCAGCCGGGGCGAACCCACAACCTTTTGGTGTACGGGATGACACTCCAACGAACTGAGCCACACTGGCCAGAGCCAAAGTTGAAACTATATTTTTCTGTTTTGCAAACTATCCATAGGTAGGACAACAAATGTTCCTGTTCAAGGCTGACTGAAACCATAATTAAGATGAGTAAAAATTGCAAATACACTATATGTTTGCAAAGCTAATTTGGCTCTGCATAAAAATTTAATTGAGAAGTTGAATATGGATCCCAAAGCTGAATATTTGCACATAAATGTAAAACCCCAAAGACTTTGCGTATGAAAGAAATGCCACACAATTTTTCATGTCCTAATAATTCAGAGTAATGACAAATATTATCCTGGAAGAATCCTTTACTTCAGAATAGAGACCAGTTTTTTTTCCCCCAAGTGATTTCAAAGCTCCTGTGGTCTTCTGGGATTTGGGGAGCTTCATCATAAGAAGGCTTCTGGAAACACCTAAATATTTCCAACAGAGGTATGGGGAGCAGAGAGCAGACAGAGAGAAAGAAACAATGATTGGTATGTTGTCCATAGATTCCTATAGCTATAGAGAGAATGCACCCAATACTAGAAGTCCCACTCATTTTGAGCTCCTGCCCATGTGTCATTTTCCAAGTAGAAAATGACTCATGCCAGTCAAGAGTCAATCTCTTCCTTGCCCACAACCTCCAAGGTGTCAACTTTCAAGACTACTTAATGAGGACTGTGGATTTACACAAACCATACATAGCAGGCAGATTTTGTGGTGGGGATAGTAGCTGCAGCCTGGTATTAAACTTGACCAGGCATAGCAGTGGTTGACTGAGCTGTGAGAAGAGGTTTGGCCACCAGTCATGGATGGCATTCAAGGGCCTGATGTCCTCTGCCTCAGAATATCACTCTCCTGTGTTTCCTCCTGGCTACCTGGTCACTTTCTTGTGCTGACATTTCTTTAAATGTTGATGCTTTTCTTAGTTTAGTTCCCCTCAAGACAGAGCTCGAAACAAGAAAGGAGGCTGTTTACGGATGAATAATCAATATCTGAATAGACAGCAGTTGAATACCAATTTCAAATCACAGCGAAATATGGGCTTACATTGGTCTATATTAAAACAGAGTCATATTCATTAGTGATGGCACTGACCATTCCAAGAATGACTTATTATTTAGGCTAAGGGTATAGAATATTCCAAGAAACTTATAGGTTTAGTTTGATTTTTTTTTTCTGGAAAACAGAGAATGTCCTGGTATGAGGAGTTGATTTTAGCTTCTAATAGCATTTCTCTCATCTCCATAATAAGTATTTTAATAAAATATAAGCTTTCTTCATTTTTAACCTATTCTCATGGTTACATAGCTCATTAGTTTGTCTCTTCATACTATTTCTTTTTTAGAAGTGGAAAATATCTCATTCCTTTAAAACTCTCAGATACACAGTTGTACAGACAACAAAAGTATGAAAATCACATATTATTCAGATGTCATCCAAAGGGGCACCATAGAAAAACAATTTTACCCATCCACGAATTAGTGGAGGCAATTCACCTTTGAGCAACATGCATATTTACTAGTTTCTCTGAGAGCTCTTTGTTCTTATTCCTCACCTTTATGAGTAATAACTATAAGCTCTTTCAAATCACATCATTAATTTTCATAATCTCCATGTAGAAGTTTGGCGGGTGAAAATTACAACACTGAAATTTCCCAAATGGAGACAGAAAAATGCCCACTACAGCTACTGCACAAGACGGATTAGATTTCAACTTCTTTGTAATGACTGAGGCTCTGCCTACAGCTTAGGGGGGAAAAAATTCCCTCCCCTTTCTGACCTATTCTCACAAAGCTGATATTTCTATGTCTGAAAGTTTTCTTTGTTGTTCCAGGCAAAAAGTTAGTGCTCAACCATCTTCTTTCCAAATGTTGATAGAATAGATTTTAAAAACCATTCTACCAGTAAAAGTATTTAGTTTTTTTGTGAGCCTGTTTTCATGCCAACACTTGGGCCTGAATTATTTCATTCAAAGCATGCTAAGTAGAAGGCATGAAGTCTTGTGGTTAAAAGAAAGGATTTGGAGTCTATCCAACAAAGGCTGGAATTTAACTCTGTCAATGCCTATGAGTCCCTGCCAAAGTACCCAAACTCTCTTGGGTGTTATGCATACAACACTCAGGCATAAATCAGGGCTAACTGTGCCCACCTCACAGGATTGAATGATATAAACCAAGACTGAGTGACATAGAGGATATAAAAGTCTTAACTTTGGGCATCACACTTGGTAAGCACTCAATATATGTGAGCCTTTCATATTGTTATTCATATTTGTAATCTGCAAACCTGAAAGTTAAAGTGGTTTAAAGAATTTGATTATGCCCCTTGTGTAGTGAAGAATTAACCTTACCTGAAGTGGTCTGACCTTTGCCCTTGGCCACCAGGAGGTGATCTCTAGGCCCTTGGAATGTCCTGGCTGATTGGAACATCTTTGTTTGCTGGGGGACCTTGGCCACCAGACAGTCTAATAAATATATGAGGGGAGCTTTGGACTATGGGTTATCAGTTCTACCTCTAGAGGGGCTCAAACGTTAGGTCAGCCACATGAGCAGTACATAATCAAGCCCCAATAAAAACTTTTTCGTATATACTATCACAGATTCATGCTGGGGACACAACACCTGCCTATGAGTCCACAGGGAGAGGACAGTGGAAGCTCTACATTTGGTACTTTTCCTGATCTCTGTTCTATGCAATTCAAAACCATAGTGAAATATCATCTTATACCTTTTAGGATGGTTATTATAAAAAAAGACAAGAAGTGTTGTTGCAAGGATGTGGAGAAACTAGAACATTTACGCACTGTTGGTAGGAATGCAAAATGGTGTAACCATTGTGGAAAACAGTATGGAGGTTCCTCACAAAATTCAGAATAGAACCACCATAGGATCCAGAAACCCCACTTCTGGGTATTTACCCACAAGAATTGAAATCAGGCTCTTAAAGAGACATTAACACTTTCATGTTCATGATAACCATTTACAACAGCCAAGAGGTAGAAACAACCTAAGTGTTCATTGATGAATGAATAGATACAAAACGGTATTTTAGAATATGTATTTTATAGAATAGTATATTATTCAACCTTTAAAATGAAGGCAATTCTGCAAAACATGACAACATGGGTGAGCCTTGAGGGCACTATGCTAAGTGAAGTAAACCAGTTACAGAAGGACAACTACCGCATGATTCCACTCACGTAAGGCATATAAAAATAGCCAAACACAGAGAAGCAGAGCATAGAATGGTGGTTTCCAGGGGCTGGAAAGAAGAGGAAGTGGTAAAAAGCTACTCAAAATGTATAAAGTTTCAATTATGCAAGATGAGTAAGTTCTAAAGATCTGCTGTGCAACATTGTGCCTGTGGTTGGCAATACCCCACTGTACTCTTCAAAATCTGTTAAGAGCTTAGATCTCGTATTAAGTGTTCTGTGCTAATGGGGGCAGGGGTGGAGGGGGTGGAGAGATGGAGCAAAAAGGAAAAAGGACTCATGGACACAGAAAACAGCATGGGAATTGCGGGCTGGGTGTGGCGATAAAGGGAGACTAAATGGTAAAGTAAAAAAAAATCACAATAAAGATTAAATTTAAGCCCTGGCTGGCATAACTCAGTGGATTGAGCATGGGCCTGTGAACTAAACAACCTTGGTCCAATTCCCAGTCAGGGCACATGCCTGGGTTGCAGGCCAGTTCCCAGCAGGGGATGCACGAGAGGCAACCACACATTGATATTTCTCTCCCTCTTTCCTTCCCTTCCCCTCTAAAGATAAATAAGTAAAATCCTCATTTCTCTGTTGCACATAACTTTGTGCTTTTTTGACTGTTATAGTACTGTGAACCAGTTTTAATATCTGCAGTTATGTCATGAGAAAAATAAAATCTTTAGCACATGTTCATTTTTATGTCTTGATGAGAGTCATGATTTGACCTCTTTCTGAAAATTATCTTTTAACACAGAGTACTTTTTAGGGGTACCCCTCAGGATGAGTGACTACCATTCTTGCTGATGGTGACATATAATAACTTTAAGGAATGTCGATTAAAAAAAAGAATTGTTACATGAACAAAATATCATGACTCATTAAATCAGAGATTTACTGATTATGGCTGATAGACCTTCATTCCCAATTCTTTTGGTAACAATTCCTGACATTTTCTTTGATGGGTATCCTTCCACCATCCCAGGTCCATTGAGGTTTACGTGTAGGAGACTGCAGAGGTAGATATTGGACACTCATCTAAGCCATACAGAGAAAAAAAAAACAGAGTATAGTGGCTTATAATTGGGGTGAAAGTACCTTGGTTTGACTTTCCACTCAACCCCTTACTAGCTCTGCAACATAGTCTTGCTATGCCTCATGTTCTTCTTCAGTACCATAAACAAAATAATAACATCTATCACATGGGAGAAGAGCTTGGAACCATGCCTGACACACACTAAGTACTCAATGAATGTTCATTTTCACTATTTTCCATGAATTTCCCACAGCGCTTGTTTCAGGGATGAGCCCGTGACCAAGTTGACCCAGTGAGAATGAGAGCTAAGGCTCCTGTTAAGGCCAGAGAGACAAGACTCACTCTCTTTCCTGCCAATCTCAAATCAGGACAATGTAAGTCTGAAGCCTACCTATGGGTCCCCTACAGGAGCCTGAGCATGAGGCAATGCAGAGAACAAATCAAAGCTATACCAGAGAAACAACTCCTGGTGATATGATTGAAGGTTCTGGGCTTTTGCCAGTTAGCGGGCCCTGAAACCAAATTGATCCTGGCACTCACACCTTTCATGACAATTTGGTTCCTTTTGGGTTGTAAGTCCATTTGAGTTGGGTATTTTTGAATCATGTGCAAACTGAAGAACCTGTTTCAGGAGCCAAAGATGAAATGTCTTTGGAAACATGGAGCAAAGTATTTTCTGGTATCCCTCAAACTGCATTACCACGGTGAAAACTTGCATGTAAAGCACACAGCTCTGTTGCTAAGTGATGATAATGTGGATTCCTTTCAGAGCACTCAGCTTATCATACACAAAACTTGGTCATTTGTTCATCAAGTGTCACAACAATATTTAGGGCATAGAGTCTTCAGGACCTTCTTTCTGTAATTACCAATAATAGGTAATATGTATGAGACATTAACAATATCCTTACTATTTGTGGCATCACTTAGATGTACCAAGTAACAAGATTATATCCCCTGACAAAGAGGCTATGAGGCACAACGGCACCAAGTGGTACCAAGCAAAAGTCAACCAGAGTAGACAAAGTCCTGCTTTTCTTCCAAGCAGCTATTAGCAGATTTCTCCAACAAAGATAGCAAAAACTCAGTTTGCTTAATTCTCAATTTAGGGGTAAATTTCTTTTCTCTTAAGACTTGCTACATTTTTGTATGGCACATCACTGCACAATGGGATGTAATCAGCCTTTATTCAAGTGTAATTGATTTACACTATTAAGTCTCTGTTTGGCTCATAAGTCTGGGACAATTGAAGTTGGCACTAAAACACTGCTGAGATTAGGTTACTAATGATGCCTCCTCCTTTTATTAGCTCATAGCAGGTTGGTTCACCTCCCCATGCAAACCCTACTTATCTTCAAAATGGGGATAACAATACACACCCCTCACTGGATTTTGATGACAACCAAAATAAAATAACTCTAAACAGTAATAGCTCAACACATTTATCAAAGGTGGCCATCCTGATAATCCATATTATGCCTAAATTAAGACTAGAACATCAAAGTGGAACCTTATTTTGCACAAAGTAATGAATCTCTAAGTGTAAAACTTCATCGTCAAATCAAATTACCCTGGCTGGTGTAGCTCAGTGGATTGAGCGCGGACCTGCAACCCAAAGGATTGTGGTTCGATTCCCAGTCAGGGCACACACCTGGGTTGCAGGCCAGGTCCCAGCAGGGAATGCACGAGAGGCAACCATGCATTGATGTTACTCTCCCTCTCTCCTTTCCTTCCCTTCCCCCTCTAAAGATGAATAAATAAAATTTAAAAAAATAAATAGAATTAAACCCTGTAAACTGATCCTTGCTGTTTGATACATGAGACTGGCTTCATTTGGCATCTTTGTCTTTGTTAGGCCTTATGACATTATTATCTTGATTGTGTTCTCCTTCTACAGAGATTCTTTTAAATGCACCACTTGAAGGTGTCTCCCAGTCACTTACAGTTAAGGGACTTTATGATATGACATTAATGAGCATTTTCCTGCAAAGACAGATACCTCTGAAATGCAAGCATAAGTCACTTCCCAGAGGAGCCCAACGGATGTGGGAATTTTACAAATGGCTTTGCCTTTGTATTAACACAACCTCTGGCTTCCTTTTTTGAAAGCTAATCTAAGCTCCAAGCTGAAAGTGGGCAGTGTTCTGAGACCAACTTCAATAAGGATTTTTCACAGTTTAATGCTAAAGATTTTGACAGGATATATTGAAACCATAGAAATTTTCTCCCTCAAGGTTACAAAAACTACTCGCTAGGGCTCAAAAAAAAGTGACTCTAGACAGTACAATGTTTTAGATACTTGATGGTTCAAGATAAGTAACCAATTTAATGAACACCACAAAATGTTTTGTTTGTTTTTCTATTTACTTTTTAAATTAATTTTTATTGAACTTATTGGGGTTACATTGGTTAATAAAATTAGGTAGGATGAAGGTGCACAATTCTATAACACATCATCTGTATATGGTATTGTATGTTCACCACCCAAGTCAAGTCTCCTTCCATCACCATTTATCCCCCTTTACCCTCTCCTACCTCCCCCACCCCTCCTCCCTCTGGTCATCACCATGCTATGGTCTTTTTCTTTTTTATTAAAACAGAAAATATCCTCCTTTATAAAAAGAGGAATTAGTCATGGAGAGTTGGATGCTTTCCATTCTGTACTCAAACTGTGTTTATAGGAATTAAAGTTTTCTTTCCTCTACTCCAAGGTTTAGAAACTTTCACAAAATCTTGGGATTCTTTTGTTACAGAAAACAACTCAGCCGATTTCGGGTGTACAGAGTGGAACTTTATTTACGCATGTGGACCCAGAGGAGGCAGTCTCCAAATTCTGGGCCCTGAGCTCAGGCAGGGGCTTGTTTATATAGTGTGGCATGTGGAAGCGATTTTACTAAACCTACATGGCAGAAGCAGGTTTACAGAAGCAAGAAAGCAGGGCTGCTGAGAAAGCAGGGCTGCTGATAGGGTCACACAATGTTCTTTTGTTCTTAGTTACTTAGTTGCTCACTCCTCCTTATCTTAGTGGCTCAGCAAACAGACCGAGTCCTTCTGACTTGTCCGGGCTCGTCTAGGCAGGTCTCCTGCTACACTTTCAGTGAGGTGGGCTTTGTTATTGTTTTGTTTATTAATACATCATGCAGGAAATATCTACATCAAGTTAGGTCATTTCAAAGGTATTTGTTAGAATTTAATTAAATTACTTAGCACTTTTCAGGGACTGTGCCAGTCTGAGATGACTCATGGATCACCGAAATACATCCTTGCTTTCAAGGAAATTACAGATTGCAGGAGAAATGCGAATGTTTACACATCACTAAAAATGCAAATCATTGCATTAGAAATCCAAACAGGCCACAGTATGCAAACAAAATGCTATGCAAACACAGAAAAAATGCATAAGCCAGAAAGAAGCGCAGATCTTCGTGGATATGGGCTTCTGCTCTGGGGCTATGTCTGAAGGGAAGATTGAATTTCTGTAATTGCAATTGTCCCCCATACGGATTACATACAGTCTATGGCACAAAGCTCATAGACAACTTTCTGGAGATCTTGAGCTAAAATGAGTAGCTTGTGGTTACTATTTCTGCATTGCATCTATGTAACCAACCCCAACTCCCTTCTATTCACTGCAAATAAATTTCAAGTAAAAAAATTTGCTTCAGAGATACACAGAAACATCACTTTTGGGATAAAAGGCAGATTACATGATTGTTTACATTGTTAACACCTTGTTGACAATGAGGAACTTAGAGTGAACCAAAACAGATACAATAAATGTACTGGCTTCCCATACAGAACATTGACTTCCCCAGGCACCATATCCCAAGGTGCACCTCTTCAGCTGAGTCCCAAAGTGGTGGGAGGAGTCAGAACCTGTTAGTCCCGTCAGGTACTCAAGTGGCTCAACATACCAAATCCTGGCTTCCCAGCAGGTGAGACTGAGCAACCATTGGGAGAGGAGGCCCACATGATGATCTTGGACCTCTCTATTACATGCTTAGCCAAGGGCAAGTGATGCAGATGTGGTCACAAGAAAGTGAAGGGGTGCACAAATTGGGTGAAGTAGACGACCTTTTCACTGAAGAATGAGTTTTAGTGCAGAATCTTAACTCTTTTTCCAACTTCAGGCTGTCTTCAAATAATGCAAAAACAGATGATCAAAATTCTTTGTTGGAGAAAAAGAACGAGTAGGAGATTCTGAATCTTGAGCAACCCTGTGAAAATTAGATACATCGTGTACCTACCACTCCTGACTGTCCATCTATCTTTTCCTTGACTCACACCTAAGAGTACTTACATTTTAACATTAGCATATCCTAATTAATTGTCAAATACCAACAACTGTAATTCATGGAAGGCCAAACAATGCGGAGGAATTACTTGTTCATTTGGAAAGGTCAGCCTAATTATTGTAGACAAAAGCTTGTGTTCTCTTATGCTCATAATTAATGTCAGGAATCTGCCATTCCACGTGTTCACTAAAAACGTGTTTACCGTCTACTATGTGCCAGGCATACATAAAATATTAAGAAAATTAATCCAAGCCTTTGACCTTGAGGAATTCATAGTCCAATGGGGGGAGAAAAACATGTAAATAGTCAACACAGAGAGATAAGGAGAAGGCATATGCCAATTTGACAGCATTATTTTCTCAAATGGAATGGCAAAGCAATGTTTAATGTTCTATGCAGAACATGGAATTGAATCTGAAGGAAGGTAATATGAATGCTTAGGAAGGTAATATGAATGCTTAGCAATTACAGAAATGGTCTTCTCATCCATTGCTTACAGTGCCTGTGCTCCATGATAAGAAGCTAGGATTGAGCTGCTCAAGTTCACTGAGCCCATCATACTCCATACAGTCTGGACTGTATGCACAGACAGAACCACTTTGTGTCAATAAAAAGTGCTTGCGTTGATGTATTCAAACTCCTTACAGGCCCCCACATGCTGGGTACCATTATCATTCCTATTTTACAGATGAGAAAACTGAAGTTTAAGGTGGTTGTAAAACACAGGGTCTGGCAGAAGTAAGGCCTGCTTTAGTGTGGTTGGTAGGGTAACAACATGGGTGTAATAATTAAGTTTTAATTTGGACATTTCATCTAAAATTCCATATGGTGTGCTTGCGTTTGTAAGAAAAAGGGACATCACTTGTGCCAGACCCTGTATATGCAAAGTTGCATAGTAAGTGCCATAGCGAACATCTGAACCCAAATCATGTTACTCCAAAGTCTGTGTGGTCTGCAGATTGGCTGCCTATTAGCAAAATGTTACTGATCCAGGATGAGATAAGGAGCTGTTGCCAGAATGTAAACCAACTATCAGTAAGAACATTGCTTAATTTATCTCATTTACTGGTATCAGAATTTCCTCATGAAGTAAGCAGTGCATTGATTTACATTCCGGTGTAAGCTCCTTATCTTGTCACAATCGGCATTTTGTGTAGCCCTGTGCTAAAATTCCACAGACTCCTAGAAAGGCACTGAGCCTTTCTTCTTCCATGTCTCTAGAGGAAGACAATGAAAGGCTATTTAGTTTATCCTGAGACAGAAGTAACTCAGAGGCTCCCTTGTTCCACAATTCCCAAACCTCCTGACCATTTTGAATATACTTTTTCTTGTCTCCCAAAGAAACATATATTTTAGGGGAACTTGGCCATCTTCACATTGGGCCTGGTGAATTTTCTGTAATGGTATTATTGGCCAAGCTCTTCGACACCTTGTGAATACTCTGCCCCCATGACACATCCTTCTGGCTGCCTCAGTGCCCAGGAGAACAGAGATCATTGGGAGCAGCTCTCCCTCTCTGTTGGCTCCTAACAGCACCTATTCCTATATTCAGGAATTTAACCGGTGGTTTCCTTCCATTCATCACTGAATGCTCACAGACTTTAAGGGACATATTTTTGCAATTTTAAGAAAATAACGAGTGTAGGGATAGCAACACCACTGACAACAGATTTCAACAACTCCAAACTCATTTTCGCAGATGCCTCAGCATTCTGAAGGTATCAGATAAAAGCAAGCCCACATGCTTCATGGCAAAATCCCTATGAGAGATAGCTATAGACAGTTGAATTTTTCCCTGTGGAGAAAGGTAACTATGGTAACTATTTTTATCTACTAACATTGCAGTTTCATGTTGGCTAAACCCGCCTACAGCTTTATTTGTAATAGTCAGCTATTAAGGGAATCCTTGAGAACGCTCTTCTAGAAACTGAAGTCTCTCTGTTGCTCCTTTACCTGCTAAGTAGCCATTAAAAGAGAAATACACAGGCACAACAATCTAGTCAGAGTTTCTAAAGGTGTTGGAGCCATTGTTTTAGCTGGTGGTGGGTGATTGGTTTTAATGAACCTTATTTTGTTTTTGACAAAACAGACTTTTCTTAGACTGTCCACACACACACACACACAATCACATAATATTGTAACATTTATACTACATTGTATGCTCTATTTTTTAAAAAAATACACTGGGGAGTCACCTAGCTAGCTGCTGGGCTTTTTCCTGCCATAAAGCCTCTGGGTTGGGTGTTGGGGTGATGAGTGTGGGTGTCAAACTTGACCATGCAAGCTATTCAGGCTACAGGTGGGGGAAGGAAGGACTGCATGCTACTAGCTGTTCTCTCTTTCCTACAGAATGTTTGTGGTGTTTGTGTGTATGTGTGTATGTGTGTGCATGTACTTTGTGCCTGTGTGTATAGTGGTGAGAGTGGAGGAAGATGATAGTGGTCAACCAGTAAAGGCTTTAAGGTCAATGGGCAAACTGGGATTTATTTGCTAGAAACTCTACAAAAAAATACCTGAACCGAAAGGTCAGCGAACGTTTCTGTAGAGGGCCATGTATTAGTTTCCCAGGGCTACCATTAACAAACTATCCCAAACTTGATGGCTTAAAACAGCAGAAATTTATTTCTGGACAGTTCCGGAAATCGAAAGTCCAGAATCAAGATGCCAGTAAGGCTGTGTTCTCTCCTAAAATACACTTCTTTAAACAGGCTTCTTAACAAATAGTTATTCATTGCACGTTTACTGTTATAATTGCTAAATATAAACCTGATGGTCAGTACAGAAAAAGTCACTATTCACTTCCCGTCTGATCACAGGACAACAAACCATTAGGGTATGGTGGTTTCTTTCGGGTTGGTTCTGCCTGTGTTAGAGAGAGCCATGCAAGTGACTCAAGCCTTCCACCAGTGTTCCTCAATAGCTCTAGGGCAACACATTTGCATGGATATGCACTGTGACCTTATTGGGGAAAAACATACCATTTTTGTCTTAAGTGCTCTTCTGTACATTTCTCTTTATCCTATAAAAATTCAAGCAGTATGTGACTCATCTCTATTATGCTGATTAGATTACAGCAAACCAGTTTGAATGTAGTAAATAACTTAGAAAACAAGTCTCATTCTATGGAAGTGTTACAAATGTAGATTATAACTGCAAGTTTCGTCCTTGTCACTACTGATAGAACTAAAACAAGGACACAGTGCTGGAGAAAAGATGCTTGTTTCCATTTTGACTTAACAGCATTACTGGAGGTACTTTGATCTGCTTCTCAGCCAGCATATTGAGAGTTAAATACAGTCACTTCAAGCCCTGGTGGGATTAGAAACACAAATGCAAACATAAACCAGGCTCATTTACAATGTGATCATACAATTCATGGGTCAGAAAACATTTTCTGTAAAAGGCCAGATAATAAATATTTTCATTCTGTGGGCCACTGAATAGGCGAGTTCTGTTCCAAAAGTATCCAGCCATGTACTACAAAAATAAAGATACGCGATTCTAAAACATTGTAGATAAGATGAAGATGCCTCAGTTCCCTTTGAAGTAGGCACTTTCAGACCTCACACAGTTCTCCCAATCACCATCAACTGCCCTGTCGTATTTTCTTGAATCTCATTGATGATCTGAAATCTCCTGCCTTTCAAAGACGATTTTGGTTTTGCGAAAAGCCGGAAGTGGCAGGGTGCCAAGTCTGGGCTGGAGGGGGGCTGAGTCACCTGGGTGATTAGATGTTTCACCAAAAATCTCTGCACCAGATGTGATGCAGGAGTGAGTGTATTATCATGATGAAGCTGCCAATCACCAGTTGCCCATAGCTACAGCTTTCTGAATCATTTGAATAGTTTCCATGGAGGAATGTTCAAAGTTAACATAAAATATGATGCAGATTCATTGCTCTACTTGCTGAGTCATTTTGAATGTGATGGCCACAGTACACATGCTCACTCAACAGTGTCTACCGCCCCTACTGACTAGTACAGTGAAGTTGTCATTGTTCATGCGTGTACATTCCAGTCCACTTTCCTTGGCTGCCAGGGTAGTTACATCGATGTTGCACAAACCATTCTTGTTGCATTAACAGTGGCTGGATTCTTTTCCGGACAGACCTTGGTATGTTGCAACTACTGAATATTATTATTTAGGGCCAAAATATCTATACACCATACATAAAAGAATATGTGCTGTGTTTTTGAAAGTGTGTTTTTCTTAGATTTTTATTTTTAAAGAGGGAGAAGGGAGGGGGAAAGAGAGGAAAAGAAGTATCAGTGTGTCAGAAAAACTTCAATTGGTTGCCCCTTGCACACCCCCAACTAGGGACCTGGCCCATAACCCAGGCATGTGCCCTGACTGGGAGTCGAACCAGCAACCTTTCACTTTACAGAATGACACCCAACACACGGAGCCACACCAGTCAGGGCAGTGCTTTGTTTTAATAGAACTTTATTTACAAAGCCAACAGCATCCTGAATTTGGCACATGGCCTGTAGTTTGCTGAACCCTGATATAAATGATCTGGAATGTTCATTCTCTGGAATGTATTGTTTTCACAGATGATCACAGAAAGTAAAATGCCAAATTAAAACTTTCTTAGGAACACCAGAGAATATATCTCTCTTCAAGAATTTACTTCATCCTGCTTACTTTATCCTGAATTGTATTTCATTTTGTAATAATGCTGTAAATAAATTCTTTGAATTCTTTTGTTCAATTTATATGTTTCTAATTGGTTGTGGTTGGTTTGAAGCAAGTCTACTAACTTGTATATGGTGATCTCAAATCTGGCATACTTACTAAACACTAATAGTTTGTTAGGGATTGAGTTGAGTGAATAGGCTATTCTATTGGATAACGATAAACCCTCCAAATCACAACAGTTTCTAACATTCATACACCTCATTTATTTTTCTTGTGTAAAGGCACTAGCGAGGAATCCCAGAATAATGCTGACTGAGCTGTGAAAGCAGCCAAATTTGACTTGCTCCTTTTTCAGCATTTCATTTAGTTTATTTCAATGTTACTTTATTAAAGTCTTCAAACATTCTTCTGGGTCTTAATGTGAAGAAGAAAACAGTGGACCAAATTTGTTACATGTCAGCTTTCTGAATCTAAGCCCTAATGCCAGTGGCTGCAGCTTATTAAAAGCACTGGCACTAGACCAATTTAATTAATTTGCTGAAGGGCTTATAAAACTCTTAGGTTACACATAAAATATGAGAAACTCATTTCTATATCAATCATTACCAAGGGCTATGCATTTTGGCCCGGACAAATCATCAGGGACCATTGGATGATGTGGAGTCAGTTAGTGTGGCCATGACAGTGGTTTGCAGGCTGTACTTTAATTTCATAACCAGCCTATACTGTACATGGGGTTACTTCTGCAAACTTAAGTGCCAGTTATTAAACTACTATTACCCAGCTGCAAACCTGCCTTTTTATACAGAGAATCCCCAACTTATGATGTTTCAACTTGACGATGGTATGAATTTTGAATTTTGATCTTTTCCCAGGCTAGCAATATGTGGTGCGATGTTCTCTCGTGATGCTGCGCAGCAGCAGCCACGGCTCCCAGCTGGGCCACGTGATCATGAGGGTAAACAGTTGATACTTTAGAGTGTCCTGTGTGGCTAGTGCTTTTTTGGATATTGTGTTTTGACATCCCATGTCATTTGTAAAACACTATGGTGTTCGGTAGATTAAGTGTACTAGATGCATTTTGACTTCCAGTATTTTCAGCTTACAATGTTAACTGAGACACAACTCATTGTAAGTTGGCAAGCATCTGTACTGGTTCTGTGATGCTGGGGCAGGGACTCTGCAAAGCACATTTTTATGCCGCCAGTGGACCCTTCTTAGGATGTCACGGTGGGGTGCCAGGAATAGACTGTAAGTCCAGAGGAAGGAGAGGGACTTGATTTTTCCTGACTGTTTTCCTGTTTGCTTTCTTGCGGGCTTCCTTTCGGATTCTTGTTCTGTCATCATTATCCCAGTCTCACTCCTTTACACTGGCTGTGGCAAGGCCTTCCTGTAGCAGCAGCTGAATTCAGTTCATCCTTTTTTTCAACAAACACAGAGCCAGCCTCATTGCGCCCACCTCGTCACACCCTGAGACACCAGCACCTGCAGAATGCCTTTCTCTGGACTCCAAGATTTAATTTCACGGGCCCCTCCTCCTCCACGCTTCGAAAATTTTACAATCCCAACCTCTTCCCTTTGTTCCCTCAGGGGGAAGTAGCTGCATCTTGCAGTAGCTGTGTCCAATACCCTTTTAAGTTATCTAGTTACCAATTCTTTACACTAAATTTTCCCTGGGGCACACAATGCAATATACAGATCATGTATCATAGAAATGTGCACTTGAAACCTATGTAATCTTATTAACTAATGTCACACCAATAAATTAAAACATTCTCTCTATTAAAATGACTGCTGTGATTGCTGTCTCCTGACTGGGCCCTGACTGGTACTGACCTACAGAAAAATACTTCCTTACTGATTTGGTGGGTTTACATTTGCTCTCATACCAGAGGGTTTTTCCTGATATGGCTCTCCCTTTTGGGGATCCTTTTACTTTTTGAGAGCAGAAGGTTCTAGTTAAGGATCACAAGTTACCCATGATTAACATAAATAAATATGCTTGTTTTTAAATTAGTTTCCTGTATACCAAATTCTTCCCACTGCTTGGAAGACTTCTCTTCCCTATAGAGATCTGGAACTCAAGTGATAGTTTTAATAGCAATTGCAAAGCAAACCCAGGTTGAGGGTGAATAAATATCAACTTCTTGAGGGTATGAAAACTCCAAGACTTCTTTCAACAAAGTCATTCAGTTTTGCCTTTGTCCACCAGAGAATGTCATTTGAGGAGAAAGAAAAATGAAGATCCAGAAAAAGAAAACAGTATCACAGTGATGAAGGAGGCAAAATGTGGGAAGTGAAAGAATTTTTTCACCCCATGGAAGTAAAAGATCTTGTAGTTATACATATATATCATTGTCAACAAATCTAATCATTAATATGTTGAGCAAAATCACTTTTGTGTGAAAAAGAAATGACTTCTCTCCCATGGGGTCAAAAGTATAGAGAAGTCATTAAAATAGTTCAATTACGTTGGATGAGAATGAAATAGCAGCACTTTGGTGGGTATTCCCGACTTGCCTCAGGTACCAAGACCCAAGATGACATTTGAAAGTAAGAAACTTAACACTTAGAGATAGCTGGCACTGAGAGCAGTCAATACTTATAACAAGTTGAAGTTCCCATAGGGAAACCCAGCATACATTTAAGCTGATAGGGAATGGGAATTCCCTTTCCCCTGACCTTGTAGATGTAGTTCCTCTTAATTCTCAGTGTCATAAAACATTGACATTGAATGAGAGGACCCAGAAAATTGAGCAACTTCCATCCAACTTCATGCATTGAAGTAAATAATAATTTAGTTTCTGCTTCATTAGTGCTTCAATTCAACTATCCTACCATATAGTAGATAGATAGATAGATAGATAGATAGATATAGACATAGATAGATATAGATAGATAGTGTGTTTGTACAAATCTTGTGTCTTCTATGTCTTTCTATCCATCCATCTATCCATCCTTCATCCCATCTCATCCATACCAATCAGGTAGACACTGAAGAGTCAAAAGATAATTCAGTCTGCTCTCATCCCCCATCTCCTTTTGTATACTTTACTTGTGGTAGGTACCAGCAACGAGGGGAAGAATAAACTCTACATGGAAACACAAATACTCTGCAAAAAAAAAGTGTTTTTTTGCAGCATTCTATTTCACACTTTGTTTGAATAGCTCCATTGTTTAAAACTCAGGTGAAAGGAAATATGGACTTAATTGTCCTTTAAACACTATGAAGTTCCCCCTCCTCAGGATCTTTAGTTCATGGTTTTAATTGTGCCTACAGCAATCTTCTTTGTCCGGCTAGTGATTACTTGTGTCTCAAGATTCTATCCATCCTGAGTCCCTCTCCTGTGCCCAGTAGCTCTCTCATGGCATATTCACATTATATTAAAATAATTCATTTAAGTGTCATCTCTACCCATAGACCAAGGCAAGGACTTTGTCTGACTTGATTTAATATCTCTTGTGCTTCTCTCAACACCTGGCGCATAATGGGTGCACAATAAATGCTTGCTGTTCTGAACGAGTCCACTGGCAAGTTGGAAATTAAGGCATGCAAACATGAGAATGTCATCAGGATTTTCTGCCTGTTATGTTTCACATACTTGTCTCTCTTCCCCCACCTAGACTTAAAAGTGCTTGATGGCAGAGTCCATGTCTAGTCATCACTTTATTCAGCCTTTTTCTTTCCTGTTTGGTGCCAGTGCTAGCACAATGTCTTTCTAGAAACTAAAGAAATCTGTTGCAGTTTTTCATTTAGGCAACATCGTTGTAAGCTTTTTTCCAATCATACCCCTAGATGAACACTTTTATTTCCCTAAAGCAAATACCTTGCATTGTATAATGAAATACACTGTTCAAAACTGTTTTTTACTCAATGGTTCAAGTCTTTATTCACATTCGTTTTTGAGTTTCAACAGGTTTCCAGGAACAACTGCCAATGTATCCTTCTGGGATATAGCAGTCTTCAAGGCAGTTTGAAACTGTCAATGTGTGCACACAACAGACTCTTTTGTGCAGGGAAAGTTAGAAATAGAAACTCAATGAGCTGAATTCAATCAATATTTCTAAATTTTATGTATGCAAAGCAGTTCATAAGAACGCATAGATTTGCTTTGGTTGCAGGTTGATTTCCTTCTACATTTCCTTGTCTCAAATTAGCATTGCTAGCCAGTCCTTTAACAGGAGAGAAAAGGCTGGAAACCCAGCACACAGAATAAATAAGAGCAAGGAGTGTCTGGTGGGCGGGTAGGGGGTGGGAACATGACAGCTGTGTGGCCTCCTCTAAGCTTGTTAGCACACTATCCAGCAAGCAGGTGCCCGACTCTCATGGGAAACATTTATCGTCCGATGCACATCCTCAAATTCAAGGCTAACCATTTTCATCCTTTCTTATATCCCAGAGGGCAGGAAGCAGGTTTAAAACAGCCCTGAATACCAATGCGTGTAATGTAAATTTTATGTATGCTCCAACTGTTTAGAAATAGATTTGGTTATTCTTCTACTGTTCTGCTACAGGTGTAAAGAAAAATAATAAGAATGTAATCCCCACGAAAAATAGTTTGGTGATTTATGAGAACATATTTGTCATATTTTGTCTAGAAGTATAATACATTTTCAAACATACAGTTAAAGTATAAAAATCATGAACATGCCTTTGTTCCTCCACCAAGACTGAATAGATAGAAATGTCCTACATTTTCCCAGCTTTTTTAATAAAGTGTTACAGATACAGCTGTGGCCATTCCATTCCTCCCCCATTGCCTAATTTTTACGTGTATTCTCCTGTCTGCATATATCCATAAGCAAGTCACATAGTTTTCTTTTGTTTTTAGTTTTTATATGAATGATATAATGATGCATAGTGTGTGCCTAGCTTGCTCCTTTTATTCAACACTTTGTTCTTTAGATTTACCCACACTAATATGTATAGGCCTAGTCCATGCATCTTCACTGTTGCATGATACACATTTCCCAAATACTGCGGTTATCTGTTACTCCACTGGGGGATACGGTTAAGTTGTCTCCAATGTTTTGCTAAATTAGTTTGTATTTTAATACTTGTCTTCTTGTGCACAGGTGTAACAGTTTCCAGAAATGCCATTTCCCAGTTCATGAGTATGTTTACCAGCATCTTCATTAAATATTGTATAAACGCTCCCCCCCAAAGTAAACCAATTTATAATGTACCAGAAATGCCTCTGAGTTGCTGTTCCTCTATGTTCAACTCCTGCGAACATGTGGCATTTTGAGACTTGAATATTATTTGCCAATCTGAGAATGCTGGAATACTATTTCATCATTATTTGAATTTGTATATATAATGCCGAGAAACTTCCCACATGGCTTATTAGCCATGGATAATTCCTCTTCTCTGGACTATCTGTTCATCCTTTGCTCATATCTTTTTTTAGATTTTTTCTTTTTTAGTAAAACTTCCCTGTAAAACCACTTGGGCCTACTACTCATTTTATAACTAGATTTTAGATTATTGATGCTATTTCTTTAGTGGTTATGCTTTCTATTTTTAAGTCAATTTTATAACTGTAATATTTTAGTAAGAAATGAATCATTCCTTTTCCTCTTCACTTTGCCTTTAATTTTGAATGCTGATTTTAGCTGAGTGCAAAAATATAGATGGCAGTTAATTTCTCTCATTATTTTGGAAATATTATTCCAATGATTCCAGTGCTACTTGGTCAATATTATTAACGTTTTGAGATCCACTGCCTGTCTTCCTGTTGGTATTTTGGATAATCTGGCTTTTCTTTTTTGGCTCCTTTTAAAATATTTTCTTTGTCTGTTTGCTTATAGTTTCACTACGTATGTCTGGATGTGGGCTTATTTTGGCTTCTCTTACTCGGGGTGTTACATTTTTTAATTTTAGGAATCATGTCTTTCATCTATTATGAAAGTTTCTGAGTTATCATTTTTCAAATATTGCTTGCAACCAATCTCTCAATGTCTCTTAACCCCTCTTTCATATTTTCAATCCCTTTATCACTTCATGCTTCATTCTGCTCAACATACTCAGATTTGCCTTCTTGGTAACTGAACCTCTCTTTGCTATATATAACTCACTGTTTAATTTGTCCAATGGGTTTTTATTTTCAATAGCCTATATTTAACTCTAGAAATTCAATTTGGCTATTTTTCAAATGTCTATTCTTTCATAGCATCTTGTTCTTTTTCTGATTTCGATTACTGCTTTTATGTTTTTAATTGTATTAAACATATTTTATAGTCTCCAACAATTATTCTAGGATTTGAAATTCTTTGAGCTCTTTTTAAAAATAAATAAATAAATAAATAAATAGTTAATTTGATGTTTAAGTACAGTTTTCTGTTTTTTACTCCTATCCCAGCCTTTGAGTTCTAATTATCCTATTTGTTAGGGATGTGTAGTACACTTCTTGGCTTATGTGGATTTTGCTTTTAAAGATTATCATTAATATTATGTTTTAAAAGTATCAATAATGCATCACTCAAATTTCTGGAAGGGAAGAGGTGGCACATCAAATAGAGTAATCATGAAGAATTTAATAAAAGGACTATTCTAAAGCTGTGGGCAGAGCTAAGAGCAAGCAGAAGATAGTGAAACATGATGCTCTTGCTATCCTAAGCCTAAGTGGCAAGGAGGAGGCAATGACACCAGACCTGCACTTGGTGGACATGAACCATGGTCACTGGCAGAGGCAGGCTAACACTGCCAAGTAGCGGCTCACAATGGATGTAGTTATGGGAACAGATTAACCTATTGTCCTTCAGTCTCCTGCCATTACCTCCCACTGGCTGAACCCAATGAAAAGACAGGAAGCCCAGGTGAGGCAGTATATAGAAGTCAATCTTTTGGGGAACAAAGCACAGTAGATTAGGATGGAGCGAAGATCTGGAGGGGTACCCAGGGGACACTGAGCTCATGTTCAGTGTTTCCTTACCTGTGGGAAGCACCTATTGTTGGGGGAGAAAGCATACCCATCCACAGAAGTTTTACATTTTCTTTTTTTTAAAATATATTTTATTGATTATACGATTACAGTTGTTCTATTCCCTGCTTTATTCCCTTCCCCCCGCACACTCCCTCCCCCACCATTCTCCCCCTAGTTTATAACCACGTGTCTCAAGTTCTTTAGATTCTATATTTCCCCCACTATTCTTGCCCTCCCCCCTATCTATTTTCTACCTACCATCTATGCTATTTTCTGTACCTTCTCCCCCCTTTTCCTCCTCCCACTCCCCTGTTGCTAACCCTCCATGTGTTCTTCATTTCTATGGTTCCACTCCTGATCTAGCTGTCCTCTTGGTTTGCTTTTGTTTTAGGTGTGGTTAATAACTGTGAGTTTGCTGTCCTTTCACTGTTCATATTTTTATCTTCTTTTTCTTAGATAAGTCCCTTTAGCATTTCATATAATAAGGGCTTGGTGATGATGAACTCCTTGAACTTGACCTTATCTGAGAAGCACTTTATCTGTCCTTCCATTCTAAATGAAAGCTTTGCTGGATAAAACAGTCTTGGATGTAGGTCTTTGGATTTCATGACTTGGAATACTTCTTTCCAGCCCCTTCTTGCCTGTAAGGTCCCTTTTGAGAAATCCGCTGACAGTCTGATGGGTACTCCTTTGTAGGTGACTGTCCCCTTATCTATTGCTGCTTCTAGGATTCTCTCCTTCATTTTAGTCTTGGCTAATGTAATGATGATGTGCCTTGGTGTGTTCCTTCTTGGGTCCAACTTCCTTGGCACTCTCTGAGCTTCCTGGATTTCCTGGAAGTCTATTTCCTTTGCCAGACTGGGGAAGTTCTCCTTTATTATTTGTTCAAATACGTTTTCCACTTGTGGCTGTTTCTTTCCCCCTTCTGGTACCCCTATAATCCGGATGTTGGAACGTTTAAAGATGTCCTGGAGGTTCCTAAGCCTCTCCTCATTTGTTTGAATTCTCATTTCTTCATTCCTTTCTGGTGGGATGTTTCGTTCTTCCTTCTGGTCCATTCCATTGATTTGAGTCCCAGTTCCCTTTCCATCGCTGTTGGTTTCCTGGACATCTCCCTTCATTTCAATTAGTTTAGCCTTCATATGTTCCTCTAATTTGTGACTATGTTCCTCTAATTTGTGACTATAATCTACCAGTTCTGTGAGCATCCTCATAAATAGTGTCTTGAATTGTGCTCTGTGAGGCTGGCAATTTCTTGGTCGCTTAGAGTTATTGGCTCTGGGACTTTGAGTTCTTTTTGCACCATCTTTTGGGCTGTTCATGCCTATTCTGTAGCAGGATCAGAGCCCTAAGGTGTTCACTGGCGCAGGGCAACTAACTTGCTGGGTTGTGACGTTGTATGTGGGGGCGGGGTCAAAGAGGGACTATGGCGTCCTGTCTGCCGCCTGCCACCTGCCACCTCGGCCCTCACCCTCACCGGTGCCATAGCTGCTGCCACCAGGCCCACGCGTTTCGTCCGACTGCACGCGAGTGTGCCACCGCCGTCAGCCCTCGCCCCCTGGGGCCTGTGTGGTCTGTCTCACTGTGCGCGAATGTGCGACCGCGGTCAGTCTGCCCCGCACCCCAACTGGTTCCTGGCTGCCTGAGCATCTGGGTCGGGGGACCTGTCCTGCCCGACCCTGCTTGCTGCTGGCTCCGCCCCTCTTACCGTCCCCGTTGAAAGGTTAGATGTAGTCGGACTTCCGTATAATTCAATTTTCTGTCCTTTGGTTGTGTCTTTGTTTCTCCAAACCTTTGTTGTATTCAAACTTGGTTGTGGGAGAAAGCACAGTGTTTCCACAGTGTTTCCACAGTCTGTTTTACATTTTCTTGCTGCATAAACCTGAAACTTCTCACTGGTCCAGACTCAAGCTCTGCATTAACTGGCAACTAAAGCATTCCTGATTCAGAAGGATAGTTTAAATTGAACCCTGAATCACGTTAAACAAAGACCCATAACTATATGAACTAAGGGAGACAACTTTTATTTCTACCCATATCCCTTTTATGGGCCAAAAAGTTTCTTTGTTGTCTTATTAGGCTAGGGAATGGGACTTTTGACCTCTTTCCCTACATACAAGGGCAACTCTCCCAAAAAGGAATTTATTTATTAACAAGTATATATCTGTTCATACATGTTTAAATTTCAGTCACCTTCAAAGTACTCTCCATCTGATGCAATACACCTATGGAGACATTTTCCCACTGCTCAGAAACAGTTTTTGAGCTCGTTGATTTTGATGCCTTTTAGTGTTGCTGATGTTTTTGGTTTCCCCTCTTCCCCATCAACAAAATGTTTGAGGACTTTTTTTCATCCAAGGAAAATTTTTTAAAAATCCCTAGGAGTGACACTGGGTGAAAGAAAGGGTGGGACACAGGGGTCATTCTATTTTGGGTCCAAAACTGCCCAACACTCAGTGTGCTGTGACCAGGTGCACTCGTAAATCACCCATCATGAAATAGGCAAAGCCATTGAAAGAGTCTTCAAAAAAATTCACTGAAGCCAAACACAGCCTCTCGCCACAATGCCAGCTAGTACACTGATACAGATGGGTTCCTAGAACACTCACCTAGCCGGGAAAGCCTGTACTACAAGGGGCTCACCCTCCAGAAGATAATTCCAGTTTTATAGGGTCCCCTCTCATATGTAGCCATCTAAGAATGTTGGCTTTATGCAGGGATCTTGGTTCCTACTATCTGCCTTGCACAAATTGAAGACCTATTCTCCAATCCTTCCAAGGTGGTAAAACCCATACCCCCAGCTTACCAAGACTGAAACCCCCCTTGCCCACAAGCCAGTCAGATCCTCACCACTTTGTCTATAACTCCCATAGAGACATAGGGGTCAATTTATGTTCATCTATATAAGAAATTAAACATCACTGACATTTTATACAAGTACTGACACTGGCATATTCATTCAATTATATGTCAGATGGTAACAGTCAGTCTGTAATATGTCCTTGAATAAAAAGGGGGCATCAAAATATGGGGGAATTGACCATCATTCATCCAGCATGGTCACTTTCTGACTTTTCAATTTACACACTACAAGATGTCCTCAAGTTTTCTTCTATCAAAACAAGACCTATAGTGAGCTCTCCATCTCAGGGGTATGCCCGTGGCTTTCCCTTCCCCCTGTTCTTCCCCTACCCCAAGCCCATCACCTGTGCCTTTCCCTCTCCTAAGTTCCATGAGCCCTACTTTTGCTTCTGTAACTTGTTTCCTGAGCCTAGGCAGCCCACCTGGCTCTCTTCTACTACCTCTTTAACTTTCTAAATAAACCTTCTCTTCCAATTTGAACAAAAAACACAGTACCTAAAAACAGTGGAATCTTTATGAGTCTTTGTAACAAAATGGTGTAATAGACCATTTTGTTTGCCACAGAATTTTCTGGGTGTCTTATGACAAAGTACTTAGAATAGTTATCTGCTTAAAGATGAGTTATATATTTTTCCTTCATTAAGAAGGGTAATGTCCTCATGTCCTGGCAAAGAATAGAAATTTTACATGGTGACAACTGGCTATCAATAGTTGGCAATTTAGCAGACTTGAAATTAATGCCCTAAAGTGCCTCTTCAGGGTACATTTTAACATTTTTAGCAAAGTGTGCATAAGTAACTGATTTTTCCAAGAGGTATTTTATGGACAGAGCATTTTCAAAATAAATGATCGGCAAACTTTCCACTTCCATACCGCTTTTTTGTTACAATCTAAGTATACCACTTATAAAAATACTTTCATAAATATATACAGAAAAGCCTTGAAATAGAATATTCTAAGTCAAGAAAGATCTTTAAAATGCAAAGACTTACTGCCTGGGGATAATGGGAGAAAAGGGTGAGGGGTTTGCAAGAACAAGTATAAAGGACACATGGACAATAACAAGCAGGGTGGAAACAGGGGAGGGAGGTGGGGATGGCTGGGGCAGTGGGGAGGGGTGGGGAAAAAGGCAGAAAAGTATACTTGAACAACAATAAAATTCAAAAGTATTTAATAAAAAATAAACAATAAACCAATCAAAACATACTTAAATGCGCAAGTTTCATGAGCTATCAAGAACAACTGATTTGTATAATAGAAAATGGAAACTAATAACCAAATTTCAACAAAACCTCTGGCATTAATGATGAATGGGATTTTTAAAAAGATTTTATTTATTTACTTTTAGAGAGTGGGGAAAGGGGGGAAAGAGAAGGAGAGAAACATCAATGTGTGGTTGCCTCTTGCTTACCCCCTACTGGGGGCCTGGCCCACAACCCAGGCATGTGCCCTGACTGGGAATCGAACTGGTGACCCTTTGGTTCATAGCCTGTGCTCAATCCACTGAGCTACACCAGCCAGGGCTGTTGAATGGAATTTTTAAAAATGAGAATCATGATCACAAGCAGTTGGCAATAAAGCTCTTATAAAGTGTAGTGACGGATTTCAGAGAGCAGGAGCTGGGCCCAACACTCTCTGCAGCTGGAAACCTAAGAGGTAAATTTGCATCACCACAACAGCAGTACTGAGGACTAAGCTGCCAGGTTTTGTGTCAGGTTCTGGACCACCACAATGAGTGAAGTCTTTTCTGCCTTTCATACAATGGGAAATGCAACAGCACCAGTCTGCAGCAGCATCTTCAATACCTACACACCAACCCACCCACCTGTCTGCTGAGTGTGGAGGGAGGTCTACACTCCACACAGCCTATCAACAGTGAGGACTTAGGGCACATACCATTCATCAGCCCACTGTGAGGATAAATGGAAGGCAGAGCAAAACAAAGAAAACCCAGTTTCACAGACATTTCCCTCAGATGCTTTTCTCTTCCTTGTATTTCATCAAGTACTTGGTCTATCACCAAATACTATCTGGAAAATGAAAGGCCCACGTGTTCCTACAGGTAGCCTAACACAATGCTAGAAATGATGACGTTACCTTCATGAGGTGCTTCTGCTGGGAAAATGTTCCGTTTGGTGCTCCATCCAACAGTTGGATTTTTGTTACATTTTACCCATAGGTTATGCTGTAATTGGCTCCAACACAAATTTCCTCATGCTAACCTCATTTTGTTGATTAATGATTCCAACTTTTAATGACCAAATTTGTTGGTGTGAGAATTAAAAAACATGTACAGTAGAAAGCCTAAAACTCCTCAGTATCAACCATAATCTAGAGATTCCCAACATTTACAAGCTAGTTTCTAATACTATAGCTTTCTAATGCTGTAACTATATTGGATTTTTCTAATACACAACACCTACTCAACCTTATCTACCATTTTTTAAAATTCTTGTTCAACTACAGTGTTCTGTCTTATATTCCCAGCCCTGCCCCCACAGTGCTCCCCACCTCCCTCCCATCTCCGCCCCCCACCTTAGTTATTGTCCATGTGTCCTTTATACTTGTCCATGTGAGTCCTTCCCCTTTTCCCCTGTGATTCTCTCCCCTCTCTCCTCTGAACCCTGTCAGCACCTTCTGCATTTCAGTGTCTTTGGTTACATTTTGCTTGCTTGTTTGTTTTGTTGTTTAGATTCCTGTTAACGGTGATATCATATGGTATTTGTCTTTCACTGCCTGGCTTATTTCGCTCAGCATAATGCTTTCCAGTTCCCTCCATGATATTGGAAAGGGTAGGAGCTCCTTCTTTCTTTCTTTCTGCTGCATAGAATTCCATTGGTAAATGTACCATAGTTTTTTGATCCAGTCATTGACCGATGGGCATCTAGGTTGCTTCCAACTCTTGGCTATCGTAAATTGTGCAGCTATGAACATTGGGGTGCATAGGTTCTTTTGGATTGGTGCTTCAGAGTTCTTAGGATATACTCCTAACAGTGGAATTGCTGGGTCAAAAGGCACGTCCATTTTTAGTTTTCTTAGAAAATTCCATGCTGTTTTCCATAGTGGTTGTACCAGTCTGCAATTCCACCAACAGTGAACTAGAGTCCCCTTTCCCCCACAACCTCTCCAACACTTGTTGTTTGTTTCTTTGTTTATGGTAGCCATTCTGACTGGTGTTAAGTGGTATCTCATTGTGGTTTTGATTTGAATCTCTCTGATAGCTAGTGATATTGAGCATCTTTTCATATGTCTCTGGATCCTCTGTATGCCCTCCTTGGTGAAGGGTCTATTTAGGTCCTTTGCCCATTTTTTAATTGGGTTGCTCGTCTTCTTTGAGTGGAGTCATGTGAGTTCTTTGTATATTTTGGAGATTAAACCCTTGTCTGAGGTGTCATTGGCAAATATGTTTTCCCAAACAGTTGCTTCTCTTTTTATCTTGACACTGTTTTCCTTACCCATGCAGAAGCTTTTAATTTTGATGAGATCCCATTTGTTTATTCTTTCTGTTATGTCCCTTGCTCTAGGCGACGAATCAGTAAAAATATTGCTTCATGGAATATCTGAGATTTTCCTGCCAATGCTCTCCTCTGGGGCTTTAATGATTTCCCAGCTTATATTTAAGTCTCTTATCCACCTTGAATTTATTTTGGTGTATGGTGTAAGTTGGTGCTCGAGTTTCATTTTTTTGCATGTAGCTATCCAGTTCTCCCAACACCATTTGCTGAAGAGGCTATCTTTATTCCATTTTATGTTACTGCCCCCTTTGTCAAATATTAATTGACTGTAGAGAGTTGGGTTTATTTCTGGGCTCTCTGTTCTATTCAATTGGTCTATGTGCTTGTTTTTGTGCCAGTACCAGGCTGTTTTGATTACAGTGGCCTTGTAATACAGTTTGATATCAGGTATAGTAATCCCTCCTACTTTGTTCTTCTTTCTCAAAATTGCAGCTGCTATTCCGGGTCTTTTATGGTTCCATACAAATTTTTGAAGTGTTTGTTCTATGTCTGTTAAATATGCCATTGGAACTTTAATAGGTATTGTGTTAAATCTGTAAATTGCTTTGGGTAGTATGGACATTTTGATGATGTTAATTCTTCCAATCCATGAACACGGTATATGTTTCTATTTGTTTGTGTCTTCCTTGATTTCTTTCTTCAGTGTTGTGTAGTTTTCTGCATACAGGTCTTTTACCTCCTTGGTTAGGCTTATTCCCAGATATTTTATTTTTGTTTTTGCTATATCGAATGGGATTTTTTTCTTGATTTCTGCTTCTGCTGTTTCATTGTTGGTATACAAAAATGCCTTTGATTTCTGGATATTGACTTTGTATCCCACTGTTTTGCCAAATTCATTTATTCGTTCGAGCAGTTTTTTGTTAGAGTCTATAGGATTTTCCACATACACTATCATGTCATCTGCAAACAATGACAGTTTTGTTTCCTCCTTTCTAATTTGGATGCCTTTTATTTCCTTTTCTTGCCTAATCACTGAGGCTAAAACTTCCAATACAATATTGAATACAAGTAGTGAAAGTGGACAACCTTGTCTTGTTCCTGATCTTAGTGGAAAAGCTTTTAGTTTTTGCCCATTGAGTATGATGTTGGCTGTAGGTCTTTCATATATGGCCTTTATTATATTGAGGAATGCTCCCTCTATTCCCACTTTGCTGAGTACCTTTATCATAAATGGGTGCTGTACCTTATCAAAAGCTTTTTCCGCATCTATTGATATGATCATGTGGTTTTTGCCTTTGCTTTTGTTTATGTGGTGTATTACATTTACTGATTTACGAATATTGAACCATCTTTGCATCCCTGGGATGAATCCCACTTGGTCGTGGTGTATGATCTTTTTAATGTATTGTTGGATGCGATTTGCCAATATTTTATTGAGGATTTTAGCGTCTATATTCATCAGAGATATTGGCCTGAAGTTTTTTTCTTTGTTGTGTCTCTATCTGGTTTTGGAATTAGGATGATGCTGGCTTCATAAAAAGAGTTGGGGAGTTTTCCCTACTTTTGGATTTTTTTGGAATAGTCTGAAGAATCGGGGTTAGTTCTTCCTTAAAAAGCTCTGTAGAATTCTCCTGTAAAACCATCTGGTCCAGGGCTTTTGTGCGATGGGAGTTTTTTTTATTACTTCTTCAATTTCATTTGCTGTTATTGGCCTGTTCAGGTTTTCTGCTTCTTTTTCATTGAGTTTTGGAAGATTATATTTTTCTAGAAATTTGTCCATTTCACCTAGGTTTTCAAATTTCTTGGCATACAGCTCTGCATAGTAATTCCTTACCATCCCTTGTATTTCTGTGGTATCAGTTGTAATCTCTCCTCTTTCATTTCTGCTTGTGTTTATCTGGGTCCTCTCTCTTTTTTTCTTGGTGAGCCTACTTAAAGGTTAATCTATTTTGTTAATTTTTTCAAAAAACCAACTCCTGGATTCATTGATCCTTAGAATTGTGCTTTTAGTCTCTATGTCGCTTAATTCTGCTCTGATCTTGGTTATTTCCTTCCTTCTACTTGCTCTGGGCTGTCTTTGTTGTTGTTCCTTGAGTTCTTGGAGGCATCTGGTTAGGTTGTTTGTTTGAAATGTTTCTATTTTCTTTTTTTTTAATATAATTTTTATTTAATTCTTGTTCAAGTACAGGTTTCTGTCTTATATTCCCAATCCTGCCCGCCCCCCACCCCATGCTCCCCGCCTCCCTCCCCTTTCCACCCCCCACCCTTAGTTATTGTCCATGTGTCTTTTATACTTGTTCATGTGAGTCCATTCCCTTTTCCCCTATGATTCTCTCCCCTCTCCCCTCTGGGCCCTGACAGCCTGTTCCATATTTGAGTGTCATTGGTCGCATTTTGCTTGCTTGTTTGGTTTGTTTAGATTCTATTTTCTTTAGGTAAGCCTGTATTGCTATGAACTTCCCTCTCAGGATTGCCTTCACTGTGTCCCATAAGTTTTGGGTTGTTGTGAGTTCATTTTCATTTGTTTCCAGAAACTTTTTGATTTCTTCCATAATTTCTATCTTGACCCATTCATTGTTTAATAGCATACCATTCAGTCTCCATGATTTTGGGTGTTTTTGTTTTTTTCCTCTGGGGTTAGTTTCCAATTTCCGTCCCTTGTGATCAGAGAAGATGCTTGGTATGATTTCTATTTTCCTAAATTTGTTGAATTTATTTTTGTGTCCTATCATGTGGTCTATCTTGGTAAACATTCCGTGTGCATTTGAAAAGAATGTGTATTTAGCTTCTTTGGGATGAAGGGCTCTATATATATCAATTAGGTCCATTTCATCTAGAGTACCATTTAATGCTGCTATATCTTTGTTGATATTTTGTTTGGAAGATCTGTCCATTTTTGACAGTGAGGTGTTAAAATCCCCTACTATAATTGTGTTGCTGTCAATATCTTTTTTGAGGTCCTCTAGGATTTTCTTTATATATTTGGATGCTCCTGTATTGGGTGTGTATATATTTACGATGTTAATGTCTTCTTCCTGGATTCTTCCCTTGAGTAATGTGAAGTGACCTTCTGGGTCTCTCTTTATGGCCCTGTTTTTGAAGTCTATTTTGTCTGATATGAGGATTGCTACCCCGGCTTTTTTTTCTTGTCCATTTGCTTGGAAAATTTGTTTCCATCCTTTCACTTTTAGTCTGTGGTGGTCTTTTGACCTGAGGTGGGTCTCTTGTAGGCAGCATATGTGTGGGTCATGCTTTCTTATCCATTCAGCTATTCTGTGTCTTTTAATTGGTGCATTTAATCCATTTACATTTAAGGTTATTATTGAAAGGTACTTATTCATTGCCATTTATGTACCTGTGTTCCTCTCCGTCTCTCTCTTTTCCTTTCTTTCCTGAAAGCAGCCCTTTTAGTAATCCTTGTAGAGCTGGTTTGGTGGAATCATATTCTTTTAGACTTCTTTTGTCTTGGAAGCTCTTTATTTGGCCTTCTATCTTGATTGAGAACCTTGCTGGGTACAGTAGCCTTGGTTGTAGGCCTCCGTTTCTCATTACTTGGAATATCTCTTGCCATTCTATTCTTGCTTGGAATGTTTCCATTAAGAAGTCAGTAGCCAGCCTTATTGGGACCCCCTTGTATGTCACTTCCTTTTTCTCCCTTGCTGCCTTTAGGATTTTCTCTTTGTCTTGGAGGTTTGCCATTTTAATGATGATGTGTCTTGCAGTAGGCCTCTTTGGGTTCCACCTGATTGGGACTCTCTGCGATTCCTGGATCCGTGTGACTTTATCTCTCCTCAACTTAGGAAAATTTTCCGTTATTACTCTTTCAAGTTGGTTTTCTATCCCTTGTTCCTCTTCCTCTCCTTCTGGTATTCCTATTATTTGGATATTATTACGTTTCGTGTTGTCTTGCATTTCTCTTAAATTCTCCTCATTTTTTCTGATTCTCTTTTCCCTTACTTGGTCTGTCTGGGAGATTTTTTCTATCCTGTCTTCAATCTCACTTACGCAATCTTCTGCCANTGTGATCTGTCTAAATGGGGGTTATAGAGCTTGGGTAGTATGGCAAAGGAAAGCAAGTGAAGTATAGAAAATTAGCAATACACTGTGGAGGAAAGAGCAGTGGGAACCTGTCAGGTAGTACAGTATACCCAGCCAGGACTAAGAAACCTGTACAGAAAGAGGAGGGATACAAAGATATTCTTAAAATAAAAAAGAGAAGTAAGAATAATGCAAAAAAATAATAATACACCTAAAAGAGAACTAAGCAACACACAAACAAACAATCCAACACACACACACACACACACACAAGTCAGGAGAAAAGAGGAATAAGTGGAAAATTTGGGAAGAACAGAAGGACTAAAACCAGACAAAAAGAAAAAGAAATGAGGGACAGAGTATTGAAAGATAGAGCAACAATACAGTTTAAAAGATATAAGATATACAAAAGAAGTTGAGAGAGAAGAAAAAGAGGGAAAGGGGAAACACACACACACACACACACACACACACACACACACACACACAACACCCTTCCTTTGTCTGTTTCAAACTGTCCAAACCAGTTTTTCTGGTTGCGGCCACCTCTCTGAGAACAGGTATGCAGGCACGCTCGAGCCAGGCTGCTGGATTGGGATGTGGGCACCCACATCCCTGGGAGGCTGCCTGTGTTCTGTGGTATCTGGCACTGTCCTTCTCAGTCCTGTGGTGGGGCCCAGGTGTTCCCACCCCTGCCCTGGATGGCTGCTGGGTGGTTGGGCCGTGAGGCAAGCTGCTGTCGCAGAGCATGTCAGTTTACTTTCCAATAGAGACTTCTCCACAAAGCCTGCCTCTCAGCCCAGCCCATTTCCAAAAGACGGGCAACAACAGTGTCCTTCTCAAATCCCCAGGGCTGGTGGGCTGGTGGGTGGGTGGGCTGGTGGGCTGGCGACCACAGAGCCCGCAGTTGAATAGGGCCCTCTGCCCTTGCCACCCATTACATTAACTTAAGCCCACAGGTCTCTATCCGGTATTAACCTGCCTGCCTAGATGGGGAGGGGTGGAGTCAGTTCTCTCCCACAGACCATGTAGCAAGCCCATGGCTCCCACGGAGTCTGTTGCTGGCCCACCAGATGCCAGGCCTCTGGAGTTCCTTCTGCCACAGGCGCCCCGGCCCTGGATTCAGATGGGGCCTCTGTTTCCCACTGATAGTGCCGGCCCAGATTGCCCGCCGCTTTTCCTCCGTACTCATGCACTGCAGGAGGTCACCTGCCTTGGGCACACCGCCGGGGCAGCCTGCAGCCTAGGTGGCTGTGGGCGGAGCCACTTTTTTCCTCACTTGCCTTCTGGAGTCCTCACCGATCTGCAGTTGTCTGGTTCCTCTGTCACACTCTCTGGTCTCTTATTTTCATAAATGTTGGGGAATTGTTGGTTGATTATGCTGTTCTTCGGTAGATCCGCCTGGAGTTTCTACCAGATGCACGGGAGCTGGGTTCCCTCCATGCTACTCTGTTGCTGTCTTCCCGACTTCCCTCCTTATCTACCATTTTTAAAAAAAGTATTTTGTGTCATCCATTTTGAAAAGTAAACTTATATTAAAGTTATATTTTTAGCATTTGATTGGTTCGTAAAATAATCAAAGATAAATGAAGGCATATAAAAAGCAAAGGCCTAAATTGAGGGATAAGTATACTTATGCCACTTTCTTTTGTCAAGTATAGTATAGTCCTATAAAAACCCTACACCATACAATATCATACTATACTATACTATACTATACTATATCATTTCAAACTATACTATATACTATATAGTATAGCATAGTATAGCATACTATACTATACTATAACATCCCTTACTATACTAAATTATACTATGCTATACCATACTACACTATATCATACTATACTATACTATACTATACTATACTATTCCATACTATACCACACTAGTATAGTATATTATGATTGAATATAGTATAGTATAGCATAGTATAGTATAGTATGGAATAGCATAGTATGGTATGGAATGCTGTGGTATAGTATAGTATAGTATAGTATAGTAAACTATGGTACAGAACACTAAATCATACTATACTACACTAAATCATACTATTCCATACTATACTGTATTATTCCATACTATAGAATACTAAATCATACTATACTATACTATTCCATACTATATTATACTATTCCATACTATATCATCTAATACTATACCAAATCATACTAATCGATACTATACCACATTATTCCATACTATACTGCACTATACCATACTATTCCATACAATACCATACCATAACATACTATTGAATAGTATACTATACTATACCACAGGATACAATATTATTCCATATATTTCCACACTATATAATACCATTCCATACTATACCATACCATACCATACTATACCATATTATTCCATACTATACCATACCATTCCACACTATTTCATACTATACCATACTATTCTATAACACTCCATGCCATACCATACTATACCATACCATACCATACTATATCATACCATTCAATACTATTCCATACTATACTATACTATTCTATACCACTCCGTGCAATACCACACTATACCATACCATAAAATACTATATCATACCATTCCATACTATTCCATACTGTACCATACTATTCCATACTATATCATACCACTCCATACCATACCATACTATACTATACCATACACAATTTACTATACACTAAATTATGCTATTCCATACTAAACGATACTATTCTATGCTATTCCATACCATGCCATACTATTCCGTGCTATACCATACTATGCCATACTATTCCCTACTATACCATACTAAATCATCCTATTCCATACTAAATTTTACTATTCCACACTATTCTATACTATGCCATACCATTGCATACTCTACCATACCATTCCCTACTATACCATACTATGCCATACTATTCCATACTATGTCATACTATGCCCTACTATACCATACTAAATCATCCTATTCCATACTAAACGATACGATTCTATGCTATTCCATACCATGCCATACTATTCCGTGCTACACCATACTATATCATACTATTCCCTACTATACCATACTAAATCATCCTATTCCATACTAAATTTCACTATTCCACACTATACCATACTATGCCATACTATTCCATACTATGTCATACTATGCCCTACTATACCATACTAAATCATCCTATTCCATACTAAACGATACGATTCTATGCTATTCCATACCATGCCATACTATTCCGTGCTACACCATACTATATCATACTATTCCCTACTATACCATACTAAATCATCCTATTCCATACTAAATTTCACTATTCCACACTATACCATACTATGCCATACTATTCCATACTATGTCATACTATGCCCTACTATACCATACTAAATCATCCTATTCCATACTAAACGATACGATTCTATGCTATTCCATACCATGCCATACTATTCCGTGCTACACCATACTATATCATACTATTCCCTACTATACCATACTAAATCATCCTATTCCATACTAAATTTCACTATTCCACACTATACCATACTATGCCATACTATTCCATACTATGTCATACTATGCCCTACTATACCATACTAAATCATCCTATTCCATACTAAACGATACGATTCTATGCTATTCCATACCATGCCATACTATTCCGTGCTACACCATACTATATCATACTATTCCCTACTATACCATACTAAATCATCCTATTCCATACTAAATTTCACTATTCCACACTATACCATACTATGCCATACTATTCCACACTATGTCATACTGTGCCCTACTATACCATACTAAATCATCCTATTCCATACTAAATGATACGATTCCACACTATTCCATACTAGGCCATACTATTCCCTACTCTACCATACCATTCCCTACTATACCATACTATGCCGTACTATTCCATACTATGTCATACTATGCCCTACTATACCATACTATATCATCCTATTCCATACTAAATGATACTATTCCATACTAGGCCATACTATTCCCTACTCTACCATACCATTCCCTACTATACCATACTATGCCAGACTATACTATACTATGCCATACTATACTACACTATTCCATACTATTCCATACTATGCCAGACTATTCCATCCTATACCATACTATTACCTACCACACTATACTATTCCCTACTATACCTTAGTAAATCATATTATTTCATACTAAATTATACTATTCTACACTATTCCATACTATACCATACTATTCCATACTAAATCATCCTATTCCATACTAAATTTTACTATTCCACACTATTCTATACTAGGCCATACCATTGCATACTCTACCATACCATTCCCTACTATACCATACTAAATCATACAATTCCAATACTCAATTATACTATTTAATACTATTCCATACTATGCCATACTATTCTATACTATACCATACTATACCATATTATTCCATACTTTACTATTCCCTACTATACCATACTATACTACACTATACTATAGTATTCCACACCATTCTTTACTAAATTATATTAGTCCATACTATGCCATACTATACCATACTATTCCATACTATACTATATCATGCCATACCATACTATACTAAATCATACTATACCATACTATACCATATATTCCATACTATACTATAGTATACCATGCCATGCTAGACTAAATCATATTATACCGTACTACACCATACTCTTCCACACTATACTATACTATGCCATGCCATGCTAGAGTAAATTGTACTATACTGTACTATATCATACTATTCCATACTATACTATACCATGCCATACCATGCTATACTAAATTGTATTATATGATATGATACCATGCTATTCCATACTATACTACACCATGCCATGGTACACTAAATCATATTATACTGTACTATGTCACACCATATTATACTATACTATATCATACTAAATCATACTATACTATCTTATCCTACTATACTAAATCATACTATCCTATCCTATCCTATCCTATATCATACCATACCATACCATACTATACCATATCACACTATACTATATCATACTATATCATACTATACTACATTATGCCTGTAACTATCTTTGCAGCCTATTTATTCGTTAGCTCACAACCAGTGGCCTCATTGAATCTGGCATTTCAGGACAACACTCTGAGGATTTTTCTGCTAGGAAAAACAATCAATGGGAAAAGTGCCATAGCAAACACCATCCTTGGGGGAAAAAACATTTGCTTCTTTTTCCAAGCTTTGTAACTCATCTTCAGGCATGGCAAGATCTTTTTAAAAAATATATATTATTGATTATGCTATTACAGTTGTCCTATTCCACCCCTTCTTTCCCCTCCACCCTGCACATCCCTCCCCCACCATTCCCCCCCTTTTGTTCATGTCCCTGTGTCACAAGTTCTTTAGATTCTGTATTTCCCATAGTATTCCTCCCCTCCCCCCTATTTTCTACCTACCATCTATGCTACTTATTCTCTGTACCTTCTCCCCCCTTATCCTCCTCCCACTCCCCTGTTGCTAACCCTCCATGTGATCTTCATTTCTATGGTTCCATTCCTGATCCAGCTGTCCTCTTGGTTTGCTTTTGTTTTAGGTGTGGTTGTTAATAACTGTGAGTTGGCTGTCCTTTCACTGTTCCTATTTTTATATTCTTTTTCTTAGACAAGTCCCTTTAACATTTCATAAAATAAGAACTTGGTGATGATGAACTCCTTGAATTTGATCTTATCTGAGAAGCACTTTATCTGCACTTCCATTCTAAATGAAAGCTTTGCTGGATAGAGCAATATTGGTTGTAGGTCTTCGGATTTCATGACTTGGAATACTTCTTCCCAGCCCCTTCTTGCCTGGAAGGTCTCTTTTGAGAAATCCGCTGACAGTCTGTTGGGAACTCCTTTGTAGGTGACTGTCCCCTTATCTCTTGCTGCTTCTAGAATTCTCTTCTTCATTTTAATCTTGGCTAGTAAAATTATGATGTGCCTTGGTATGTTCCTTCTTGGGTCCACCTTCTTTGGGACTCTCTGAGCTTCCTGGATTTCCTGGAAGTCTATTTCCTTTGCCAGACTGGGGAAGTTCTCCTTTATTATTTGTTCAAATAAGTTTTCCACTCATGGCTGTTCCTCTTCCCCTTCTGGTACCCCTATAATTCGTATATTAGAATGTTTAAAGATGTCCTGGAGGTTTCTAAGCCTCTCCTCATTTTTTTAAATTCTTGTTTCTTCCTTCTTTTCTGTTTCATTGTTTCTTTCTTCTGGTCCACTCCCTTGATTTAAGTCCCAGTTTCCTTTCCATTACTATTGGTTTCCTGTGCATTTCCCTTCATTTCAATCAGTTTAGCCTTCACATGTTCCTCTAATTTGTGGCTAAAATCAACCAATTCTGTGAGCATCCTGATCACCAGTATTTTGAACTGTGCATCTGAAAGGCTGGCTATTTCTTGGTCACTTAGAATTATAAGCTCTGGGGCTTTGAGCTGTTCTTGAGTCATAATGTTTGGTCTGTTCGCACCTGTTATGTTTGAGGGGTGGAGCCCTAGGTGTTCACCAGGGCGCAGCAACTCAGTTGCTGGGTTGTGATGCTGTATGTGGGGGCGGGGTCAGAGAGGGGAAAAAATGGTGCTTTGCTCTGCTCTGCTCTCTCTCAGATTTCTGTCCCCTCTGTGGGTTCCCATAAGCAAATTGGGCCCCTCTGGTGCTGCTGGTTCCTGGGTGCATGGGCCCATGTATTCTCCAGGACCCTGTGAGTCTCTCTAACAAACTCTCTGTGGGCCTGGGAGCCTCTCCCAGCCCCTCGACCCTGAGAAAGTCTTTCCAGTGGTGCTTTCAGGCTCTAATTCCCATTGCTGGGGCCCTACCCTGAGCAGTTTGTCTTACTGTTCACTCCTTCGCTTGGTTTATCTGCATGAGAATGTGTGCCTGCAGTCAGCCAGCCACTGTGTGCCCTCACTGGGTCCACCCATCGCCACCCCACGCCTGGGATCCACCAACCGCCTCTGCCTCTGCTCCTGGGTGGCGGGACCAAATGATCTTTCCAGCCCGACCCCACTCTACCGCTGACTCTGCCCCTCTTACTGGTCTGGCTGAGTGGTTCGTTGTTGTCGGACTTCCATACAGTTCAATTTTCACTGTTTTGGCTGCGTTTTTGTTTCTAAAAATTTGCTGTCTTGAGGGGCACAGTGTTTCCACCTATGCCTCCATCCTGGCCGGAAGTCAAGATCTTTATAGTATTGTACATGAAGGAAGAAGGGTGAACAGCAAAAATTTTTGAAGAAAGAAATGATGGCTAAGTCCTGTTACCTCACAATCCCCCACATGAAAGAGGACATAGATGACATGTATTTTCTTCACAGCACTGATTATGTTTTAATTTGATGTCATCATTATTATAATCAATAACAAGAGTAAAAAACAAGAAAAAGCCTCCATCTACCATGGAGACATTTTTTAAAAAGATTTGATTTACCTATTTTTAGAAAGAGGGGAAGGGAAGGAGAAAGAGAGAGAAACATTGCCTCTCATGCACCCCCACCTGGGGATCTGGTGTAGGAACCGGTGACATTTTGGTTTACAGACTGGCACTCAATCCACTGAGCCACACCAGCCAGGGCCACCATGGAGACACTTCGAGAAGACAGTGCCGTATTCACAGTTGAAGCTACTTGACCCAGCTGGTGATGTATATGGCTCTTTTCCCTTCTCTTTTGTGCCATGTGCTGTGTGCCTGGCTCATCCTGAATACCTGGGCTCCAGAGTGCTGCATGGGCTTCTCTTCTGTCACTGCTGTGTGACTTTCATCAGAACAATAGAAAGGGAGAGGCGGAAAGTGGTAATTGGTTTATCTCTCCTTTGAACAGAGTCTATTCTCTGCTGTTGTTGGTGGGAGGCTTCTCCATAGTGCTTGGCTTTGATGCGGGTTTCATCTGGCAGCACAGGGAAGATGCTGTGGGGGTTGGAATTGATCATCAGCACAAAGCGAACTGACATGAAGGGTGAGCAGAGAGAGGATGGATGCAGTTAGAATGGGAAGCCAGGCCAGGACTACACTGCTTCCCTAGACCTCAGGGGTTTTTCTTTCTCTGCTGACACTGGAATAAAAGGAAGCATTTCCTGCCTATACTGCTTCTACTTGGGGTGAGTGATGCTTTCCAATTCTAGGAACTGCCTTGAGATCAGGTATTTGGGTCATTAACAGTTTCCTAACCTAGAAAGTAGAGATGACAAGAGGACATAGGCCTGTCAGGACACATACATGAGTTCACGTCTATAAAGAACTTAGTGCCAGGCACCTTTAATGCTCAAATCAATATTAGCTGTTGTTGTTGTTCATAATGTCATCATTACTGTTATTTCTCCCAGAGCATTACATGGGAAGGAAGGTTTGGAAAAGAAGAGAACAGAGGCGTAGCAGTCAGAACACATGGATCTGGGCAATGTGGGGGAGACTAAGTCTCAGTGGCCTTAACTGTAGAGGAGTGAGTGTCTTTAGAGGTGTTGATGAGGTTCACATGAGAGAAACAACAAATGGCTCAATATAAAGTAACCATTATTTTTATTAAATTAAATCAGTGACCAGCATGGCTTAGTGATGTTCTGAGTGTGATCACCTCAAAGGCTACACTTGTAGCCATCGGTCCTCTTTCTGTGATGAATGAGTCCATGGCCTTAGACACACTCTGGAAAGCCGGAAGTGAAAAGCTCTTGGAAATCATAAGGCTTCCTTGTTTAAGACAATTTAAACATGTTGCTGCTGGACAGCAAGCCGCATCTCAACTTCATTTATGGCCAAGTTTCCAGCCCAACTTTCTCCCAGGTTCTGAGATTAGGCTGAACACAAGTAAACAAGGACAGGGGGGTGGCTAAAGGCATTGCAATAAAACGAACAGGATTTGCCCACATGTATTTGCTTACATAATCTGACCATTGTTATTTAGAGATTACCCGACAGCTTTGATGCACACACACAAATGAAGAGTGGAATTAGTACTCTGACACTGTGAAGCCCGAATGATAGCCTTTCAGGAATGATTTTCTGGGTCAACAGGGTCAACAAACTACAGCCCTACCGGCCAAATTCAGATTGCCTGTTTTTGTAATAAAGATCTCCTGGAATGCAACCACGCTCATTTGTTTATGTACTGCCTGTGGCTGCTTTCGTGCTATAATAGAGTTGTTGAGTAGTTGTAGCCACCCCTCTATAACCCATAAGGCCAAAAATATTTATTATCTGGCCCTTTAAAGGAAAAATTTGGTGGGCCCTGGACATTGCAATCTCAGCCCACAAACTAATACAGTAGGCAATAGCATTAAAGGCAACACCATTTGCTCATATGGGTATCTTTTTAAAGCTGTGGACACCAGGCTTACAGGATTTAGCATAAAGATCATAAATCTCAATATTTTTTAAAGACTAAATGCCATTTAGTAATTATTTTCTAACATCAGTGCAATAAAAAGAAAATGTGAAACAATCAAATATGCTGTCCATTCTAAACAGCACAGAAATGTAATAAAACAGTTGGGAAGTATTCCATATGCCTTGCAAAAAAAAAGATACTATAAAGGAGCACAGAGAAATAGGTAAATAGGCAGGTAAATAGGCCATATGTCCTGTGCTTCAGAATAAAGTGTCTAATGCCAGTGAAGTCCGACTGTCAAAGGACAGTGGAAACTGGTGAGCATAATGAGCTAGTGCAGATGCTTGAAACTGCTGTGTCAGAGAAACATGGTACATGTTAGTTTGATTATTAGCATCCCTCTCCTCAAATTTGCAGTTTTTAACAAATAAACCATTACAATAATCAATTAATATACAGAAAAGATCATTAAAGGACACAAGATAATCTCGTAAAGCTTTCTAAAACTCTATCTGAACCATCAGTCTTCCTACCTGGACACAAGAAATGCTCAATATAATTTTAACTATTTCACTAAGCATTATCTTTAGCATCATTTTAATGAAGTTAAATTGTATAGCATGACTACATTTGTAGCAGAAAAGTATGAGACAAAATGTTGAGTGGTGTGTATGTTTGTATGTGCACATGTGCATGTGTGTGTGGCAGGGGGGAGAGATTGTCTCCCCAAACAATTCCTCTAATCTTGTTAAATTTTACTGGATTTGTTACTACACTTTGGAAACTCCTGTGGAGCTTTAAACAGCCTACTGCCAAGGCCACACTCCAGGCCAAGTCAATCACAGTCTCTCAGTACGGGGTCTGAAGCGTCAGAATCCCTTAAGGTCCCAAGTTATTCCAATGTGCATCCAAAAATCAAAACTATTGATCTAAAGTGACTTTGGTCCTGGGGAATTAGGGGGATGTTGACATTTCAGTATGGCTTTTAATTGAGATACAAAAATGGAATCCAACAATTCTATCTTCCCACAAACCCCCTAAAACACCCCACGGATTTTATTTCAACATCCAGCTCTTATTTAGATTTCCTATTATTGACTGACACCACCAGGACCATACAAAACTTCTTTTTCATCACTCCTAACTCCTCTCATACACTGAGGCTCCAAGTTCCCCCAATTGGGATATCTCTTGGTATCTCATATCCATCTCGTCCTATCACCTCAGCCTCATCTGAGGTTCTGATAATCTTCTTTGTTTTAGACTGACATTATTATCTCATAATTGTTCTCTATATCCCTGGTGTGCCCTCTTCAACTGCTCTATCTTACTTTAGGTTCCCCAGAAGCAGAGCCAGAGGCAAGGATTTAAGGGCCAGTAGTTTATTCAGGAGGTGAACCCAGGAAACATCAGCAAGGCAGTAGTTTTCCCCCATAGAGGGTGGCAATTTAGTCCCCTAGGGATATTTGACAATATTTTTGGTTGTCACGGTTTTTTTGGAGGGAGGTACTGCTACTGGAGTCTACTAGATTGAGATCAGGGATGTTGCTAAACCTACAATACACAGGACAGTCCCTCAAAAACAACAGCAACTACAACAACAACAACAAGAACAAAGTATTAGCCAGCTTCAAATGTCAATAATGCCTACATTGGGAAACACTGCAATGGAGAAGTAAAGTAGGGAGACAGGGAAGAAAAAGAAACCAAATAAGGGTATATTATCAAGCAAGCTTAGCACTGTGGGCAACCACAGCACAGTCCTGCTACTCTAGGAGATAGTACAGATGACATGCCTCAGAGTTATCCCCCCGAAGGGGTATGAGAGCTAGGGTATTTATATGCCAACACCTGCATCATCAGTGCTGCTTCAGCAGTGGAAATGTGAGTCGTCTCATTCTCCCATATGTCTATGACTCATCTGCTGTGCACAGGAGCAGAAAAAGAATAGGGTTTCGTCAGTCAGAGAAGACTGTCAGGAGGTTGGTTGGGTCTACAGTGGTAAATTCTAAGGTGTATGGGTGAGACAGCATCTGAAAAACATCCTTCACATATATACCAGAGGAATCATTTCAGAACTCCATGAGATCATTCTCTCATTGGCTTTCTATTATCTTTAAGATAAAAGCCAAGTTTCATAAGGTGGTATATAAGACACTTCGTGATTGAGCCCTATCCATCCCACTGGCTCTGAATCCTCTGTATCAAACAGAATTGGATTTTATAACCCTTGGTTTCACATCTGACTTACCTCTAGCACAGTGACTTTCAACTTGGATACACACTGAAATTAGGGTGCTTTAAAGCAATACTTTCCAGAAGTGCCACTCCCAGAGATTCTGATAGAACTGACCCAGGGCAAGGCCTGGACACTGGCATTCTTTCCAGTTCCTCTGATGATTCTGAGATACAGCCACAGGTGAGAAACAATGTAGTGGAATGTGTTTCCTGCAGACAGGACTGCCTTATTCATCTTGCATATTTCCCATGACTCCACAGAGTGAGTTCTGTAAATAGAGGTTCCAATAATGTTTGTTGAATTACTATAATAAAGAGAGTGAGAGATGCCAGGCTTGTGTGAAGAGGAACAAAAGTTAGAACCAGCCTTGACTGAGCATATACTGTCATCATTAGCATTTTACATGTTTTAGTAATTTATGGCAGCAACCTCCTGTGAGGTAGGTGTTGCTCTGGTTTTTTTTTCAAAAGAGTAAGTTGATATTCAGAAAAATGAAGCTAATTAATTAACACAAAAAAGCAGAGCCCAAGCTTTGACTGTGGTGATTCCAACGACCAGGTCCTTTTTGATACCCAACCCTGTCTCCAACAGAAAATGGAAGTGGGAATCCCATAAGAGTGCAATTCCTTTCCTGTTATAAGGATATGAAGGGGGTGCACAGGAGACTATTGGAAGCAGCAGAGAAGCAGCAAGAGGCCTTCATGGTTCTGGTACCAGAAGGCCCTCCTATTGATAACCTACATACTCAAAGGTAGAGATTCTACATTGATGTTGTGGTAGGCAATGAAAAATCCGACACCACCGTCTTCTACAGAAGTCAAGTCAGCATTACTGAGATGTGACCACGGGATCTTCAGTGAAACCCAAGTCTTCTTGTCAAATGGCTTTCTTGTAGTTGGAGCCATGGCAAATGCTGGGATTGCCTAGCAGGCAAGAGGGAGGGCCAATAACTCTATGGTTGCAAGCCTCTGAATCAGAAATAACAGGAATGAAAGCATCACTAAGCAGAAATAAATTTGCGATGATTGTTTGGTAGGCTGGAGAAAGTGCCTAAATCAACAGGTGTTCTCTTTTTTGAACATCAACAGTTGGAAAAAGGAAAAATAATGGATACTCATGTCTCTTAACTCCTCTCATTTTAGAAAAGACAGTGAGAAAGAAAAGCTACCAGTTCACATACGTGTAATTAAACTCCAGAAGGTTTCCAACAGTCTTGGCAGTGACTCTTCACTGTCACATGAACAAAAGAAGACATGTTAATGGATAGGGATTGAGTAGAATGAGGCAAATCAAAAATATAAACTCTGAGTGTATGTATTGGGTCACAAATTTCCAACTACTTTTCAATACACTTCATGTAGAGGCAAACAACTGTGATGGCATTCTGTCTTTGATTTGAAAGGCTTAAATATTGTGATGTACACACAGAGACACTTTAAACAATATAAACACAACCTGGCTATTAACTGTAAGACTAGAAAACACTGCTATACCTTTTAAATGCAAAGATTTCTCCCACTCACACTGCTAAGCTTTTCTTCCTACAAAGTCTAGGAAACAAAGACTTGACAAATATGACAGGGACTCAGAAATGCTACATTCTATCTCTAAATTTCTGTATCTCCTGACTTGCTGACAACCTTTTGATGATGTGTGAAGTAGCAAATCTCAAATGCGTGGTGCATTTCACAAATGCAGCGATGCTCTCAATTTGGCTCACTTTCAGTGGAATGTATCTATGCCTGAGAGCTGCAAGAACAACTTGATTTATATGTGTGTTTCAATAATACTGTCTTTCAGAGAGAAGACTAATATAAGGCTTTGTATTCCAACACTCATTATCTCAATGAAATGAAAAATATAACATTTAAAAAGTCAATATATAGCCAAAAAAATAGTCACTTTTAGGTCAACGCTTAACCATGTATCCCATTTCAGCATTAATTTGTCCACTGGAAAAGTCTCAAATCTATAGTTAGTTGTCCTGTGTTTGCTGGACCACTATGTACTCTGAAATCCAAGGCATTTCAAGCAGGGTAATCAATAAATGTTGTGCTCCCTAATCAGGCTTTCTGTGAAGACCAAACTCTACCCACGTCTGTAGCTTTATCTATTTATGGTGCCAAAATCAAAAGACAAAAATGCTGTAAACAAGCTGTTGAGTCAATCCCAGGGCAAATGGAACACACAGAACATTTATCACAACAAATATGAATAAATCACATTCCCAACTGTCTCATGTAGGCGAGCCAAAAATTGTTTTACTTTCCAGTACCGATATATCTATTATTAGGAATTGTTTTTTATTTTCCCTAACCTCTATTTTTAACATACTTTTTTTACTGAAAACTATATGTACATATATATGTATATATATTTCATGGTAATAGTAGAAATCAGTCATAAACTTTAAAGGAATACTTATGTCTGATAATCCTTGGTGTTAAAATCCTTAGTAGATAGTATTTTTAGTTGTTTTTTAAAATTGTATTTCATAAAAAGAATGTAAGTGTGGATATCAAAGTTACTATGTTCATTTGCAATACTATTTAAATAGATAAACATGTTTTTGGTCCAATAAATACCAGGGAAAAAACCAGAATGTGCAAGATTGAGTATTGGAAACACCCAGAACCAGGAAGGAAAGGAAAATGTGCAATCAGTAAAGTATTCATAAAAAGAGGGTGGGAAGCAAGGCAAAGTATCCTTTGCATCTCACTACCCTACCTGGGGGTTCCATGGAGAGGACAGGACCCCCATTTCCTAAGGACCGACATCTTCTTGCTCTTTGCTTTCCCTCCAACTCCTGCATTCTCCCTTACCTGGTGAATGTTCACTTAGTCTGCTTGGCAGGAAACCTAGTTCTGTCTTGTCACTCTTTTTGGTCTGTGCTTCCAGTCCCCTCAGAACCTAAGGTTATGAAACTCATGTTTTTCCCATCCCTATGTTGTAATACTGCTTTTTGTACAATATAGCTCCCCAAATGATCAAGAAGGCCAAAGAGGGTACGGAATATACATTAAAAAGAAGGGGGGGTGCTGGCAGCCCTGAGTACAATCCCCTCTGTTAAGTTCTATTTGTGGAAATCTACCCATAGCTTCATGCAGGTCCCACGCTACATCTGTGAGATTTACTGATACTGATGGTCCCTTTCTGGGCAAGTACTTGGTAGTGAGAAAAAAGGTTTCCTTGTAAAATTTTATTTTGGGGCATATTTATTTATTGCTCTTTACTGAGGTGTAACACACATGGTAAGCTGTGTAAAGTGCACAAAAATGGACTTTGCAAAAGAGTTTTATCAATGGATACACTGTGTGACCAGCACCCAGATCAAGATCTAGAACACTTCCAGCACCCCAGGGAACTTCTCCATGCCCTTCCCTGTCAATAGACTGCTCTGCCCCACACCCCGCAGTGCTAACACTATTCTGACTTCCATCACCATTCTTTTCTTGATCTCTTCTTTACTATCACGTACCGCATGCACCCTATTGCTTGGCTTCTTTCATTCACCATATTGTGTGGGAGAGTTCTCCACATTGCAGTATATATCAGCAGTTCTTTCTTTTTCATTGCTGTGGGGTATCTTATTGTATAAATACACTACAATTTATTTTCCATTATACTCTTGATGGACATTTGTATTGTTGGTGCTATCATGAACTAAGCTGCTATGAACTTCTGCTGTCAATGATTTTTTGATAGGCACAAGCACTCATTACTCTTGGGTATATGCGTAGAATTGCTGGGTCATAAGATAGGCATTTGTTTAGGTTTAGTAGATACTATAGAGAAGTTCTGCTACCCCTTGCAGCTTCAAGCCTGTGAATCAGAAATAATATCAAGGAAAGCATCACTAAGAAAAGACAAATTTACGATGATTGTCACGTAGGCTGGAGAAAGTTCAGATACTGCTTATAGCAGTAGGTTGAAGCTCTTTACAAATCTCGGAGTCATTTGACTTCACAATGCTATTGCCAACAGTAAAGACTTAGTTCTTGAGAAACCTATTGAATAGAAGCCAGGCAAAAAGTTATCATGCACGTTTCTTTTCAAAAGTAAGCCATGTTTATTTTCCACCAATGGTATGTATCTATAGGTTTATCTCCAAGGAGAAAAATAAGAATCTTAAGCATTGGGGATTTTATCCTTCCCAAATCTCAATCTAATTATACAGTATACCAAGTTTGCAAACAAGTTTCAGCTACATGCCCGTTCACCAACATATTTAATTAGCTATTTCTATTTTCCTTGTTCTGTTCCCTCTGGATGGATGAATATGTAAATATAAATGCATTATATATATATATATATATATATATATATATATATATATATATTATATGAATTAAACATTCTTTGATATCCACTTGGCAATGTCATTCAGTCTGTAAATAAGTGAATGATTATATATGAGACTGGTCAGCTCATGCATATTTAAATTCTTCCTCAAAATCAATTGTGATGTTGCACTATGGAATACTCGTACAGATTTATCAGACAACTTAAACTGGTCTCACAGTTCCATAATGTTTTTAGGTCTTTGTAATCCTATGTGGAACTGTGGAAAGAAGGAAAGGAGGGAAGCAGGGTCAATCCATTTTTCGTGTAGCCATTCCTTTACACTCACATTCCATTTCTGGCTCCTTCCACCCCCACCGTCACTGCATCAGTGTGATGACTCACATTTTCATGAAGGTTGAAAGGACCAAGTTTGTCATGATAATATTTGTCCTCAGAAATCTCAATGGCTTTTGACACATTGTAACTAGAATCACCTCCTTGTGAATTCTAAAAATATTTCTAGATAAATAATGGTTACCTGAAAATACAGAAACAATATATCAGTAGATTAGACAAATACTCAGCTGACTTAAATCCTATCTACGCTTCCACAGGAAAGTGAAGAAAAGTTTCAAGATAGAAGAGGTGTAGATTTTTGCTGACTCACACTATGCATTAGGTGTAGAAGAAATACAGGAAGCTGATAGAGATAAAAGTTGCAAATCATGGACTAAGAAGAGATCTTTTAGAAATTGCATTAATTTCATAGATGAAACAACATAAAATATAAACCAGGTGATTGGGGTTGTGTTTGTATGAGGTGGAATAAAGGGGAAAATCATAGGACTGGATGAGACTTCAGACATCAAAAAAATGAGGAAATTCTTGGCCAAAAGGTGAAATAATTTGTCTAAGAGAATAAGGAGAACTAAATTAGGAAAAATTGAATGGGAAGAAGAAGCTTAAAGAAGTACATACTATGTGTTAAATATCTCTACATATATGTATTTGTGTGTGTGCATGTGTCCTGCTATAGAGATATGTGATGATTCCTAATCTCCAAACTAGGAGACAGTTAACAATAGTTACCCTTGAGGCTACCAGGCAGGAGTAGGAAGTATAGTATTATTTTAACATTTTTAGTTTATAAAACTATTTATTTTTAATTGGCTTTGATTTCTCTTTTTTATTATTAAAATTAATTTCAATTTTTAAACATTTTTAATGAGAAAATTTTTAATTCTATATGTGCCTAGCATTATATTTCTATTAAACAGATCTGGGCTAGAACATTACCAAAGACTACAGCATGATAGCTACCAGAGGGAAAGGGAGGTGGGGGGCTGGTAGAGGGGGCCAAATATATGGTGACAAAAGATGATTTGCATTTGGGTGGTGAGCACACAATGCAATATACGCATTACATATCATAGAAACATACACTTGATACCTACATAATTTTATTAGCCACCATCACTGCAATAAATTTAATTAAAAGTTTTTAAAAAGAAAACGCATAGGCAAGACAGACTGGCTGAAAAATAAAATAATTGTTTAGTGTTTATCAGAAAAAATTGCATTGTTTTTTAAAATTGATTGCTTAAGAATAATGTATTATTTTTAATAAATTATTTTAAAACTTATTGAGTCTGAAAGTTACAAACCTCAGACTTCATAAAAGATTGTGAAATTTGACTATTAAAAAAATTCTGCATGGGAAAATTACCAACAGAAAGAATTTTTAATATATAGATTTAAAATGCCAACTGGGAAAAATATATACATAATTTATATTACGGCGTTGAATTCATAGGGCCAATTCTAATTAGTTTTTTTAAAAGTAGAATAAATACTATAAAATGGAAAAGAGATATGCACAGGCAGTTTTCAGAAAACAAATTAAATATAGACAATAAATGTGGGAAAACATGCTGAAATCTACTTGCAATTGAAAATATGCAGATGAAAAGATAGCAATATTTTTCACATACTAAGTCAGCAAAAGATTTATAGATTCGTTAATACCCAGTGTTTCTGAGATTGTGGAAGAAATGTGCATTTTCATACTTTGTTACCAGGAGTGTAAAGAGTTTCTGGGCAGCAGCTTGGTAATATGCATCAAATGTAGAATTATGCATTTAATGTGCATATTTAATTACGCTTTAGTCTGGCAATTTCATTGCTCTGAAATCATCCTATGCACTCACTTCTCCTTAAGTAGGTACAAGGATGTTTCTGACATCATCTCTTTAAATGACAAAGACTTGGAAATACCTCAAAGTCCATCAATAGGATGTCAATTCAAGAAAATATAGTGCGTCAATCCTGTGGAAGTTTTATGGAGCTTTAACAGAATAAAGTAGATTTGTGTGCTTATGTGAAAGGTGGAATAAATATTATTAAGTGAAAAAGTAAGGTACAGAATAGCTTATATAATAAATTCTTTTGGTGTCACTGAAGAAAAGTTTGTGTGTGTGTATCTCTATCAATATTTCTATAAAGAAAGATATATACAAAAGTATATCCACAGACATATAAATTATATATGGCATATGTAGATAATAGACATTATAAATTGGATTTTTTTTGCAGGGCTGGAATTAGAGTGAGGTGAGTGAGGTACTGCCTGAGGCACAAAATTCAAAAGGATTTTAAAAACTCATTCATCAAAATAAATTTTAAGTGCAGTGTTTTTAAAGATAAAAATTATTGCAAAATCCATGATGAAAAAATATCAAAGTTTTCATTAAAAGCAGGTTGCTATTGTTTGTTTTGTAAGTTGGAATATTAGGCACGAATGTTTTTATAGCCTTGGAAAATAGAGATTGACTCTCTCTAGAAGAGGTGGCAGGCGTGTTTGCTGTCCAATATAATAAAGATAATGTATCCATCTGGGACAAAGTTCAGGTAGGCTTGCTTGCACCCCATTACAGAATATTTTAGTTTCCTAAGATTGGGGCCCTCACAGTAACACAAGCCCACTGTGTGTGTAGTATCCACCTGGGACACTCCATGCCATATTTGTGGGACTTGACAGGCAAGGGGTATTGGCAAAGACCTGACGCTCATACTTCTTCTTTTGCTATGAGTAATAAAAATCTCCTGTCTCTGACTCCGGGATTTCATGTCTTCTGACTGCATCCATGACATCAATGCTAACTCATCAAGTTGCTGGTAGAGTAAAAAACACAGACCCTTCACAGTTCTTGACAAAAAGAAGGTTTGTTTTCTCCCATTTCAGGGAAAAGGAATAAATAGTTCATGTGAAGACGTGGGATTCCAAGAGAAATAAAAGCTTAGGTTAAAGGAAAGGTAGAATGCATAAGGGGGGAAAGTTGGAGATAAAGACAGATAAGGGGATTGACGTTGGAGCTTGAAGAGCCTTAGGGGCCATTGAAATGATTTGAACTTTGTGCGTAGGCTTCATGCAGCCAGCAGAATGTTTTAAGCCAAAATATAACAGCTTCACGTTTATTTAGCAGAAAGATCATTCAGTGGCAAAGTATTGACGGGAGTCAGGAGAAAAACCCTTAGGAGGCTGTTGAAATAGTAATAAAAATAATAATAATTAAAATTGCTGACATGGATCAGTCCCTCAGTGACAGACCCTGTGCTAGGCTCCCCAGCTAAGATTTTATTCTTTATTCCTCTGAGAAAAGAAATTGTTGTCTATATTTAATACATGGGGGAAATAAAGTATAGAGAAGTAAATTAACTTCAACTACCAGTAAATGGCAGCAACAACATTAATACTCAAGCTATCTGATGCCATATCTCAAGTTCTTAATTACTAACTGAGTAGGATTTTGATAAAAGTGTATTCAATTTCTGTCATTTAAATTCATATGTTGTGATCATCTGTCCAATATGGGTTGACCATAGGCTCTTTATATGACATTGAATGTTTTCTTTACTTATATTTAGCCTATAATTCTATCTAGCTTTGGTCACACTACCTTCCAAGAATATAATTGTCACAGCTATTTTATTTCCTCCAAGTGTATTACCTTGTCATTGAACAGGTTAAATCCCCATAGTCTGATTCATGTCCAAATCAACTCAGACTCTCTAGATCTATTTATGTAACTTTATTGGCCTTCCCAGTGTGGGAAAACTTTCTAATTGGGTATCAGTGGAGAACTTAATGAGCCTGCTGTTTATTTTCTCTCCCAGGCCATTAATGAAGACTTAAAATAAAATTTTCTGTCTTTTGTGCCATCATGTGTTACAAATTAATGCAAACCTCAGAACGCTAGGAGGCTCTATTTTTATTAAGGAATGTCAGTAGAAAATACTAATTAGGCATGCCTGTAAAAGATTACCAACCCTAATACATATTGATTGTGTCATATGGATTATTCTGTTAATAAGTCATATCAATCATCCTTACATAATCTGAAGTTCCTAACACACTATATACATGAAAATTGAGAAATAACTCCCAATTTAGTCCATTTTTGTCATCTATGATTTATTATTATTATTCATTACTATAATTTTTCATATAAGGAGAAGTTTCCATGATACAGAACAACATTTTAATGAGAAACAAAATGGAGAGGGAAGGGCAAATTAGACAGAGACACTGAAGTCTTTATGGAATATCAAATAAACTATTTTGTAAATACATAATTCCATTCCATACTTCATGGTTGGTGACATAAACTATTACTTTATTTCAGAAGTTATACTATCTCATATTGGTAGATATTTACTTCTTTTTTCTTTCTTTTTTTAATAAAGATTTTATTTATTTTTAGAGAGAGGGGAAGGGAAGGAGAAAGACGGGGAGAGAAACATCAATGTTCCACTGCCTCTCACACCCCCCCCCTACTGGGGACCTGGCCTGCAACCCAGGCATGTGCCCTGACTGGGAATCAAACCAGAGACCCTTTGATATGCAGTCCAGTGCTCAACCCACTGAGCCACACCAGTCATGGCTTTATATATCTTTTCTAACAGCTTTATTTAGATATGACTCACACACCATACAAGTCACCCTGTTAAAAGTATACAATTCAATAGTTTTAGTGTATTTACAGATTTCCGCCATCATTGCCACAATTTTAGAATATTTTCATTACTCCAAAAAGAAACCCTATGCCTTTTAATTATCATCTTCCAATCCCAATCCCCACATCCTCTTCAGCCCTATGTTACCAGTAACTACTTTCTGCCTCTACAGATTTGCTTATTCTTGACATTTTGTATAAATGGAATCATATAATATATTATCTTCTATGAGTAGCTTCTTTGCTGAGCATATTGTTTTTGAGGTCCATCCATGTTTTAGCATATATCACTATTTAACTTCTTTTCATGGTCAAATAATAGTCTATCATGTGGATGTGTCACATTTCATTTATTCATTAGTTGATAGACATTTGAATAGTCTCCACTTCTTGGCTATTATGAATAATGCTGCTATGAAAAATTATGCACAAATTTTTGTGTGGATGCATTTTCATTTATCTTGGGTGTATATGTAGTAGTGGAATATCTGAGTAAAATGGTAAGCTTATGTTTACATGTTTATGAACTACCATACTGCTTTTATAGTGGCTGCACCATTTTACATTCCCACCAGCACTGTGTAAAGGTTTTAATTTTTCCACATCCAATGCAACACATGTTATTATGACTTTTTAAATAATAGTTGGTGTGAAGTGGAATCTAATTGCAGTTTTGATTTCCACTTCTCTAATGACTACTGATATTGAGCTTCACTTCTTGTGCTTGGTGACCATTTGCACAGCCTCTAAGGAAAAATATCTAATCAAACCCATTGCCCATTTAAAAAATGTTTTTGTTTTTTCTTTTTATTGAACTTACTGGGGTGACATTGGTTAATAAAATTACACAGGTTTCAGGTGTACAGTTCTATAATACCTCATCTGTACAGTGTACTGTGTATTCATCACCCCAAGTCAAGTCTCCTTCCATCATCATTTATCCCCCTCTTTACCCTCTTCCACCTCCTCCCACCCCTTCCCCCCAGCAATCATCAAGGACAGCTCCAACACATTTTGTACCATCCTCTTCTGGACAATGATGCAACATCCTGATAACCCTCAAGGAGACATAGAAGGAAAATAGAAAAAATATGGATGAGATGACAACATGCTTTATTTTCCATCATTATACATTTGAATTATGCCAGTGTTGATAAAGCAGTACCTGAATTCCCACGCTAAGCCCTCATTGTGTTCAGGTGTGCTGCCAGTGTAATACAGCTATGGCTCCTTTGTGGTCTGCAATACAGAAAAGGCTTCCAGAAAGCCACCCTCTTTCAAGGGGAAGCTGCAAGAGCAGATGCATGAGCTGGGATGGTTTCCAGGAGTTAACAGTGGCGAGCTGGCATCAGCTCCTGCTGCTACCAGGAGAGGTCCACCTATAATGAGGCAGTCACCTGTATCCCCATATTTTAAGCAATTTTGTGTCCACTGAAGCACAGAGGTTTGGCTTATCCCCTGAGCAACTCATCCCACACATCTCTCTTCGCCATGAAGACCAGAGTCTCTAAACTTGTGCCATTCTGTACAGGAATGCTGAATCTGCCTTGTATCTGCTCATGAAGGCCAATAGTTACAATGTCAGGATTTAGTAGCCTTTATTCAAAATTAAATTATGTAAACTCACAATGAAATTATTTTTTAAATAAAGCTAATATTCAAAATTCATCACTTTCTATTTATTTTATTGTGTTACTGTACTCCCCCCTTATCCACAGGTTTGCTTTCCATAGATTCAGTTACCCATGGTCAACTGTGGTCTGAAAATATTAAATATACTATGGAATCCTAGGCAGCAGAAAGAAAGGAACTCTTACCCTTTGTGACAGCATAGATGAAACTGGAGAGCATTATGCTAAGTGAAAGAAGCCAGGTGGTAAAAGACAAAATACCATATGATGTCACCTATTAGTGGAACCTAATCAACAAAACAAACAAGTGAGCAAAATAGAACCAGATACATTGAAATAAAGAACAAACTGACAGTAACCAGAGGGGCAATGGGAGGGTTAATGGGGGGAGGGGAGGGTTTTCAGGAACATCTATAAAGGATCCATGGACAAAGCCAAAGGGGATAGGATTGAGGGTGGGAGATGGTGGGTAGGTGGGGTGAGAGGCACATGAAAATGGAGACAACCGTGGTTGAACAATAATAAAAATATTTTTAAAGTGTTAGAAATAAACAATTCATAAGTTTTAAACTGCACACCATTCTGAGTAGGATGACTAAATCTTGCACCATCCTATTCTGTCACTCCCAGGACACAAATCCCTTTGTCCAGGGTCTCCACACCATACCCACTCCACCTGTTAGTCCCCTAGTAGCCATCTCAGTTATCACATTGACTGTAATGGCACTGCAGTGCTTGTATTCAATGAACCTTTATTTTATTGTTATTACTGTTCTATTTTATTATTCATAATTAATTTTTACTGTGCTTAATTTATAAGTTAAACTTTATTGTATGTATATAGAGGAAAACACATAGTCTATAGGGTCCAGTACCATTCATGATTTCAGGCCCCCACTGGGTGTTCCCCACAGATCAGGGGACTATGTATGTGATCACACTCTTGAGGTCAATTACATCAGTTATATTAGTATGGTAGAAATACCATGTAGTTGTGGGCCTCTGTACTCGTCTCCTTCCAATTTTGTGTTCCAGGATGCTGCATCAGTAGCTTGAAACCTGCCCCTATGGGAGTATTTATACCATGGGCATGAACAAATGCTACGAATCAGAACTTTTTAAACATTTTTCCCCAGAGAACTGGTTGTTCAGTGTTTATAAGCACACCGCTAATGATCTCCATTATCTACTTTATTCAATAAAGGCATATTTACATTTCACAAATATTCACTCCTTTTAATCTTCATAGCAACCCTACGGGGGAGGTATTGTGGGCTCCGTTTTGCTGAGGCAGAAAGGTCAGACGACATGCCCAAGTTTGCATCGCTACTAGGCAGGCAGTCTGGTTGCAAGCTGCATGCTTTTAATCACTGTGTGGGCAGCCTTTCCTTTTTGGAAAACACACTACATTCTAGAGATCAATCAACCTTCGCCCCCGATTAGAGCTTGGGTTGTTTTCATCATTTACAACCTCTTTAATATCTCACCCCTCATCTCAGTCCCACTCTGCTAGATGGTCTACCTCTACAGAGTTCAAGGCCTAGACCCAGGGGTGGCAACCAGGGTCCCTATGTGCAGTGGAACTCCCCCACCGCCTCCTTCATCCCCTTCTCACCCCAAAATGCCTGCTAATTGGCCAACACTGCTACTTTCAGTTACTTTCACTTACTAGCATTGTGACACTGTAAAAATATTTTAAAACTGTTGAAGTCTTAGTTTCTTCATCCATAAATTGGGACTCATAATTGACTGGTAACATATACAGTAAGCCCCTCTTATCTGCAGGGGAGACATTCCAAGACCCGCAATGGATGCCTGAAATCACAAATAGTAACAAACCCTGTATAGACTAGGTTTTTTTCCTATATGTACGTACATGTGATAAACTTTAATTTATAGATTAGGTGCAATGAGAAATTAACAATAACTACTAAAAATAGATCAAATATAACAACAGACTACAATAAAATTAATGTGAATGTAACCTTAAAGTCTATAAAGACTTTAAGAGAGTATGAGAGAGACATACTCTCAAAGAGAGACAAAGAGAGACCTCTTTAAGAGAGACATGAGAGAGTCTTAAGACAGTCTCTCATGACATGCCTTATTGTTCTGGACACATCACCTGAATACACCAGAAAAACGGATGATTCACATCCCTGGCAGGGCAGAGTGGGATGACGTGAGATTTCATCATGCTACTCAAAAATGTGTGCACTTTAAAACTTATGAATTGTTTCTTTCTGAATTTTTCTACTTAATATTTTCAGACGGTGGGTAACTAAAATCACGGGAAGGAACCTTCAGATAAAGGGTGCTACTCTATGCAAAAACCATGCTCCCTATCAAACAAATGTGAGTTGAATTTGAATGGGCACCCACTCAACTTCACATCTTTTTCCCTCCTTTGCTGGTGCAGTAGAGTTCATCCTGCTGACCCTGTCCTGCCTGCAATGCTTTCTGGAGTTAACAGGGAAGTGATGGAAGCCCTCTTCCAGGCAGGATTTCTTAGAGAGTAATAATTCCTGCTAAGATGCAGGATTGCTGGATGGGTGTGCGATCAATAGCAAGCCTTGCCCCCAGCTGGAATTCAATCCATTTTGGCTGCTTCAGTGGAGTTCCTGGGGCTCACACACTATGGAAATGCAGTAACTGATTTTCACTTATTTCAGCTCTGTGAGCTCCTTACCGTCCCACTCCATTATCCCCATTTCTCCAAGTCTCTTGTGCTGCAAGTCAGCCTCTTCCTTCCTCTTAGTGACAAAAATTGTCTGTGAGTCTTTCAAGGCTACAACACCCCTTTTCTCACTGAGTTTTTACTTCTGATTCATCAGTCCCTACCCTATCAGCCACACCCATAATTATTCCCTTCCTTCTACTCTGCTCAGTTCAAACTCATTACCCAGAAAAATACCCTGTAACAGCTGGAGTTAGCTATTCAGAGTGAACTCTGCCAAACAGACCAGGACTCAAGCCCCTCATTTCTCTATAGCATGAGTCAGCAATCTTTTTCTGTAAAGGCAGGTAGTAAACACTTTAGGTTTTGGGTGCCACACAGTCTCTGTTGTGACTCCTCCACTCTACTGTTTTAGCAGCAAAGCAGCCACAATGTGTAAATCCATGGGTATGCCTGGGTGCCAATAAAACTGTACTTCTACACACTAAAATTTGAGTTGCATATGATTTTCCCATGTCACAATTCAATTTTTAATTTTTTGAATCATTAAAATATAAGACCATTCTTAGCTTGTGATTCATATAAAACTGGGCTTCAGGCCAGATTTGCTCCTTCAGCAACCATTGGCTGACCCCTGCTTTATAGGAAATCCCCTGTGGAACTGCGGGTTAGAGTCTGGGGTCTAACATAAACTTCCCAGAAAACCAGGCATTGAGATTGAACACCTTTGCCTGAGCCAACCTGTCCAGGTGTATGTATTCATGACATGGCATATGTTTTTGGCAAGTACCTCTTAATGGCCTGTTTAAGTGTTTCAAGGGCTGAGCAGGTATTTTTATCAGACTTATATTAATCAGTTAATTTTTCCTTGAAAGAAATTTTAAGTAACTGATTATGATACAGGGTGCAGCCAGGGAGCCCCCAAATAAGAATTTGTAATGGGGTCCAGAACTTAGGGTATCCAGGAAATACTAGAAATATATATGTATGTAGGATGTCCTCACCCCCACAAGTCTGAGCTGGGGAAGGGGACACATGGCACAGGGCCATTGAGAACATAGCAACAGCTTTGCAGCTAACCTCTGGTGTGGTCATTTAATATATCTATAACTTTTAACCGGTTTCATGGGTATGTTCAATAGCTGTAGCTTTGAGCCAGGGAGATGGGAGTGACCTCAACCCAGGAGGGAACTGGGAGGCAACTACCTCTGGTTATAGTACCTGAATAAGAAAAAAAAGAGGAAAGTTGGGGACCATGTGGCTTTGAGGTGCTCCCTTTTGCCACGTGGCTTAGGAAGCAGGAGAGACTTTGCTTGGAAGAAAAGGGGTAAAAGAACTCTTGCTGGTGGGCCATGAGAGGTGCCACATGGTTTTGGTTTAACTGGAGATTGCAGCAGCAACACAGCTGATGGTACCGGGAACCAGGGGGCTGCCTGAGCCACAGACTCCTACTTCTTTTTCTGAGATACGGTACCCCGGACTGGGCAGAGGGAGAAGGAAGGACTGTGTGCATCTTTGGGTATTCTAAAGGACTTCAGCATTTTAATGAAGACATTAAGTTATTACTCTAAGTCTGTATAACTTTTTGAATAAATCATTCCCTTCCTTTTCACCAATTTCTGGCATTGAGGGAAGTCTTTCCCTGGTGACAGGAAAAGCGAATCTAGTAGGGAGGGGACCCCTGGAGCACAAGGGGGGTTCCATTCGATAATAGTATATTGTTCATCCCCACCCCCACCCCCGCCCAGGTCTGTTCTGTAACAATTAGTCACTGCCAAAACCCTGTCTGAGAATTGGTTCCCTAGAAACAAAGGCTGAAAGTAAGCACATGGTTCACAAAAGAAAAGGACTGAATGGAAGCAGGGCAGGGCTGCTGGCAACTAGTTAGGAAAGAGTGTGGGCTTGGCTGGAGACCAGCTTCAATCTGATCCCATGGAAAGCTTTAGAGCACAAATAGCTCTGCAGAATCAGGCACTCAAGGTACATATAGGCAAGGGGATTGTCATTCTGTATCCCCATGCCAGGAAGTCATTACAGAGGACCCTAGGTGTTGGGACAACTGGTTTAACTCCCAGGTTCAGCCAAGGACTAATCTTCTGAGAAAGGGGCAGCTCTGAGCTCTTAGGGGCCAACACTCAACAGCAGTTGGTGAATGGGAGTCCTAACTAAGCAAAGGGCTACAGCCAGCTTACAGTGACAAGAACACATGGGTTGCCTTTCGCTTCAGCTCCTTCTCTCTACAGGCTGCCCTTCTGAAGCTCTCGCTGAGTCTCCCACGAATGAGAATGGATGGGGTGGATGGAATCACTCTATAGTTGACCCCCTTATCCACAAGGGATGTGTTCCAAGACCCCAGTGGATTCCTGAAACCATGGGCATTACTGAACCCTATAGATATTGTGTTTTCCTATACATATATACCTTTGATAAATTAGAACTTATAAATGAGGCACAGTAAGAGATTAACAATAACTCATAATAAAATAGAACAATTATAATAATATAGTAATAAGAGTTATGTAAATGGGTTCTCTCCCCCCACTCCTCAGATAACCTGGGAGGGATGACTCCCATTCTGGGCAGAATGGAGCAGGATGGTGCAAGATTCCACCACACTACTCAGAATGGTAGGCAATGTAAAACTTATGAATTGTTTATTTCTGGAGTTTTTCATTTAATATTCTTGGACCATGGTTGACTGCATGTAACTAAAACCACAGAAAGTGAAACCGCAGATAAGGGGGGACCACTGTACTTTCCCACATTCCTGAGACTTGCTGGCTACCACAAGAGCTTCTCTCGCTCTGAAGTAGGTGGTCCGTAAGCCAAGGGGTGGGAAATTATTTATTTTTTGTTTCAGCTGCCACTCCGTCCACTATCACCAACCTTTAGAATGTGCCATCTTACCTCACCTCCTGCTCCAGTGGTCGTCCCCTCCCGGCTTCCCTGGGAAATGTTCGCAGCCTCTCAGCCTGGTGCCTCTGTTAGCCCCCCTCCCCAGTGCCTTTTTGGAGGAGTGGCTCTTCAACTTACCCTTTTGTTGGAAACACACTCAGTTATTCTCTTGGGAGTAGTAGATGGTTCAGCCACATGAATGACAGATGCTTAAGCTTTCGCAGCAAGCAGAGAATTAGTTGAGGCACTACAATGTGTTCCAAAACTTTGAGGACATAACACCTGACTTTAAAATCACGGTTGAATCTAATTTTTCTAACTTTTGCTAAGTAGAAAGTCACAACCCTAATAGATTTATCTTAAGAAGAAATCTGTGCCATGCATGTAAAATCAAATTAAAAGTATAGAACACAATCTCTAGTCTACCCCTGGGGGAAGCCCAGTATGTGTCCTCTCCTCACTCTAAGGGCACAGTCTAGATATCTGTAGACTGCAAATGCTACAAAAATGTGCCTTTGATTCTAGCGCAACAGTTACAGGGAATGTTTATAACATACCAGCAAATCTACACTTGCAACAGAATTTCTCTAATTGTGCACTAAAGGTTGTTAACAGAACTTATAAGAAAGGAGAGTAAAAGCCTATTGACTGTTTTTCCCTTCTGCCCTCTCATCCCCTCACCTCTGCACTGTTCTCACAAAAGACCTCTCTCAAACACAAAGCTGGTCATGTTGCTTGTCTGTTTAGCATAATTTAGTGGCTTCCTTTGCATTTTAAAATGAAGCTCTGAATCTGCTCCCATGAACCCCAAGGCTCTATCTAATTCATCCCAGTCCTCCTTTATGGTTTTGTATCACACGTCTCTTCTTCCACTTTATACTCCAGCCACAATGACTATAAATGAGCCACAGAACCTTTGTATATGCTTCATACTGCTTGGGACACAATTGCCACCATGCTTCTTCTAATTAATTACTTATCTTTCAGACATCAATTGAAACATCATTGTAATTGATGAAAACCTTCCCAAACCAACTTCACTCTCTCATACAGTGTCAGATCCTTATTTTATAGACTCTTGGAAATATAGTCCTCCATATATTTCCTTTGTATAGCACTTATACAGTACATATTTACATCTTTGTTTCTGTGATAATTTAACTCTCTACCTTCTGAACCACCTGGTTGGAATTATGCCTACCTTGATCACCACTATTCCCAGAACCCAGAACAATGAAATCATTTGGGGAAACACACAGTTAAAGAGGAAAATGTCAGTCATGCAGAAGAAGCACACCACCCTAGACAAGCCAACCCCAGACCAGCAAAGCTCCAGCAAAACCATGAAGTTTATTTTTTTATGCCATTCAGATTCTGAGGATCGCTGCAACGCAGTGTAACCATGGCCATGGATGACTGATGTGCAGGAATTTACAGAACTTTTATTATACTTCTAAGCATAGTGAATCTCAAGGAGGAAATTTACATTATACAGCATCCTTTGCTTATCTGACCACAAATTTCCTTATTTCACAGGCTATGATATGGGGCTACTTTTCTGAACACATGATGTGGGAAATGCTGTGTTAAGGACTTTCCCACCTCTAACACTAAGTCTGTGATTCTAGAGGCCACATAGCTTCATTCTTGGGCTTAACCTATACTTCTTTTTTATTGAGCTAATTATAGATTCATATAAAGTTAGAAGAAATAATACAGAGCAACCCAATGTATACTATGCACATTTCCACCAATGGCAACATTTTGTAAAACTATAGTATAATGTGACAATTGTGATATGGGCAGTGATACAATCTACTGATCTTGTTCAGATTTCCCCAGTTTCATGTAGACTTACTTGTGTGTGTATGTGCTCATTCTGTACAGTTTATCACCAGTGCCAGTTTGTGTATCCACTACCACAGCCAAGTTGCAAGGATATTTCCAATACCATAAGTGCAAGATTCCCTTGGGTTGCCTTTTTGTAATCATATCCAAAATGGACTCAAAGTGGACCAAAGACATAAATGTAAGACAGAAAACTATAAAACTCCTAGAACATAACATAGCAGAAAACCTAGATGACCACAGGTCTGGCGATGACTTTTTAGATACAATGCCAAAAGCAAGATCCATGAAAGAAATAATTGACAAGCTGGACTTTTAAACTTTAAAATTTAAATTTTCTGTCTTGCAAAAGACATTGTCACAAGAATGACAATGTCACAAGCCACAGACTGGGAGGAAAAGGCTAAAGAATTATCTGATAAAGGACTGTCTTCCAAAATACACATGGAACTCTTAAAACTCCACAATATGAAAACAACTGCATTAAAAAATGGGCCAAAGGCCTTAACAGGCACCTCAGCAAAGAATACAAACAAATGTCAAATAAGCATATGAAAAGACTCTCCACACAGTGAAATGCAAATTAACACAACTATAAAATACCACTATACACTATCCGAACGGCCAGAATCCAGAGTACTGACAACACCAAATGCTGACAAGGATGCAGAGCAACAGGAACTCTCATTCACTGCTAGTGGGAATGCAAAATGGTACAGCCTCTTTGGGAGACAGTTTGGCAGCTTCTTTCAAAAGTAAAAACATTCTCATCATGTGGCCCAGTAATCATTCTCTTTGGTATTTACCCAAAGGAGTTGAAAACTTATGGCCACACAAAAACCTGCACACAGATGTCTATAGCAGCTATATTCATAATTGCCAAAACTTGGAAGAAACCAAAAAGTCCTTCAGTAGGTGAGTGGATAAATAAACTGTGGTCCATCCAGACAATGGAATAGTATTCCCAGCTAAAAAGAAATGAGCTAGTATGCCATGAAAGACACAGTAGAAACTAAAATGCATATTTTAAGTGAATGAAACCAATCGGAAAAGGCCACATACTGTATAATTCCAACTATGTCATATTCTGGAAAAGTTAAAGCTATGAAGACAGTAAAAAAGATCAGCAGTTGCCAGGGGTTGCAGGGAAGTAAGAGTGAACGAGCAGAGCACAGAGGATCTTTGAGGTAGTGAAACTACTCTGTACAATGTCATTAGGCATTTGTCCAAACTCACAGAAAGGCAGTCTGTCTCCCCCCTCACCCTCTCTCTCCTGCCGTGTTATGCCATTTGGTCTCTCAGCACTGCTTCTCCCTGGTCACGGGGTTTTTTCCCCTTTTCTTTCTTTCCTTAGTAATCTTTGTTTTCCTGTGCTCTGGGACATCCCTCCACAGCCCCTAAATTTCCGAGTTCTTAGTTCAAGCCAGACAGAGAGGATTCCTATCCTTTTTCTGAATCCTGATTTTTATTCCAATGAAAGAGAATCTGGATGCCCTACCTTGGAACACATGTTATCTCCTAATACACAGCAGTGGTCAGTGCCTGGGAGTGACAATAAGGTACTTATCCCAGGGAACTGATATGGTTGTCACCCTTGTGGGCAGGTCAGATGTACCATAAGCAGTCTACTCAAAGCCCTACCTCAATTGGGTCATTATATGAAGTTTTGTTAGAACCTGATACTCTCTGCTTTAATGTATTCAGATGTTGGATTTCAAATGGAAATGAGAAAATCTTTGCGTTACATCTGAAAATTATGAAACCACATAGATCTAATCTACCACATGGGTAGATTAGTCTCAAAATCTATCCAGACCCAGTTTGGATCTTTGGGATGGTGGCAACAATGGAGCAAAACTAGGTTAGAAGAGCCTCAAATTCTGCCCCACCCCTGTACATACTGAGCATTGCCAATGTACCTTTGGCCTGTACCCTATGGCACATCTTTGGGTAAGGATGGGGTGCTTTAGTTTTGAATACATCTTTTTCACAATTTGTAAAGACAAGAAAAAGATCTGGAGAAGGGTATTTAGAAACATTTGCTTCCTATTGACTAAGCTTTTATCTGTGTAGGAATTCCCTGAGTAAACAGATATCACAATGATAATAATAATGCATAGCTGTAGCCTTGTCCTGAAGACTAAATGAGATGATACACATAAAACACATAAAAACAAATGCCTGACACTGAGTAAGAACTCAATAAATGTCAGCTATCGCGTGGTAACATCTTAGCACCATCTGTCAGTCACCAACTGAATGAGGTATTTAAGGTTGTCAAGGAACAAAGTGGATTGAACTTGGAAGTGGTCAGTAGTGGTCAGTGGACCATACTGACTGGTATTGCTGTGCAGTACGGTTTGGTCATAGGTAGAAATGGCCTCCTTGAAGAAGTAATGGACTTCCATGTGTATGGGTGTGTTATGCAGATATATTTAAGCACCAGTCATCAAATTCCTTTATATCATAAAAATAAGACATAGAAATTTAGACCACCATGAACTCAAATGCCAAAATAAAATTAGTTTTAGTAAAACTCCTGGGCCTTGTTCCCTGGGCCTTTTCATTCTCCTTCATAATATATGGATGACAACATATTTAGAAAGCTGCCCATTTTTAAAATTTGTACTACTGGCACATGGGCAAGAGGGTGCTTTCTTATTCACTCTAATTTTTAGGCTGTATTTTTTTGGCCCTGATTTATGTATTGTGACAAGAGAAATTTGTGTCTGAATTGGGGGAACTGAGCAATTTTAATTGGATGAGACCCCAGGGGAGAAGACACTGCATGTAGACTGCATTTTGTAAAGAGCTTTTCTAAGAAATAAATGAGAAACTCAGTCTTCTCCCCAGGTAAAAAGAAACAGATTTTAGTTGTATTAATGAGGGTCAGGCAAAAGGTTTTTGTGTGTGGATGTACATGTTGTTAGTGCAAACTGAGTCTCTCTTTTCAGTGTTTGCTCTCTGGGGACTTCGATAATAGCCCAGTTACACCCCAAACATATAGGCACAGTGAATTCCATCACAACTGGCCATTCTAAGTTCACAGCTGACTTTGAATAACAACAGTTCTGGATGGTTTACTTGTCTGCTTCAGTTATTCAAAATAATTACATAATTTCCTTAATATGAGGATTATACTATAGTTCCTGGGGTAATAATCTTTCAAACAAAAAAAAAATGAAAAGCACAGTCTCAAAGTGGTAGGAAAAGTCTACTTAACTCGGACACCCACAAGGGTTCTAAGCCAACACTTCTTGGAGAAAAGGGGTTAAGCCCTCCCCCTTTCAATGTATCTGGGACTGCAAAAACCTATCAGAAGCATCTAAAGTGAGGGTCACGCAGCCCTGATATAATCTCTCAGCGCAGTGAATGAAGTGGTGTCAATTGGTACATGATGGTCAATCCCAACGCTTCCCCCCACTTCTGCCACTTTCTATGAAAGAAATTTAATAAAAAGATACTGCACTTACATTCTCAGCTACAGGTGCCCATGCGACACAGGTCCAGTCAGCTAGATGGAAGAGGAAGGCAGCTGAGAACTTCTGGAAAAGATCTTTTTTCCTTATAAAGGGACAAATGTGTAGAGTACTTTCTGGTAAAGCTTCTTTAGTCTTCTTCCTGCCTTGAATGTGGACATGGGATGCTCTGATGTGTAGAACAGTGGCAGTCATCATGTGACCACAGGCAGCAACCTGAAGCATAAAATGCACAGGTTGACAGGACAGAACAGAATGACAGAAAGACCCAGTATCTCTGAAGGCTGCACTAACCCTGTATACCTTACATGGGACCACCAGATTTGTTATGTAAAACATTTGAATTTCTTTGTTGTTTAAACTCCTGTTAGCTATGAATTCTCTTACTATAGCCAAAAGTACTCCTAAGTGGTACAAAGTGGATAGAACTAAGATCATGTAACATGCTAGCCCTGGTCATATTCAGAGACAACAGTGATGCCTTTTAATGCATTCTCCATAAAAATAAATAAGAAGAAATGGCCTTATTTGTTTATAAAACTAGGAGGCAGTATATTCAATACAGACTCTGCTGAGCCACTGAGAATGAGTAATAATCATGAAACATACTGGAAACAGACTTAACACGATGACTCTGGCAGATTGCATTATTGGCCTCAAATCATCACCCTTCTCTGTATCCACAGCTTTTGACATGTGTGTTGGTAATAACCCTCACCTGCTACCCCACCCCTTGACACCAGGCTTTAAGGAAAATGTACCCTATGTCACTAATTATTCTTCTGTAAGTTTTATTAGCTGCACAGCATTCAGTTTAATATGTGTGGCAGTTACTTCATCCTTCCTCTTTTAAATGTTTAGATGTAGTTTTAAAAGCCTATGTAGAATACCTTGAGCATTATATGGCTAAATATTTGTATTAATAATTATTTTCTTAGGGAAAAGTCCTAGAAATTGAATTATTAGGGCAAGAGATATAAATATGTGTAACAAATTTCTCATACACAGAAGTTGCATTAATTTTCACTCCCGCCAGCAGTGTATAAGAGTGTTTTCCACACTGTCCTGACCACTGAAAATTACTAATCCTCATATTCTTCTCCAGTCTCATGGGTGAAAAATAGTATCTTGCTGTAGATGCAATTTGAATTCTGGAAATTGGCAGAGATGAACTTTTAAAATATATGTAATATAGGTACACCATTTTGGTGATTTTCTTATTCATGCCCTTTCTCCTAATTTTCATTGAAATTATTTTGCTAGTGTCCCCTATGTATTAATACTACATAAAGCTATTTTATTTTATTTTTAATTCTTTTTAAAATATTTTATTTATTTTTCTTTAGAGGGGAAGGGAAAGAGAGAGGGACAGAAATATCTATGTGTGGTTGCTTCTCGTACATCCCCTGCCGGGAACGGGCCTGAAACCCAGGTATGTGCCCTGACTGGGAATCGAACCAGCGATCCTTTGGTTTGCAGGCCTGCACTAAATCCATTGAGCTACACCAGCCAGGGCAATTTTAAAAAGCTAATTCAGTCTAACTCTTCCCAAATACTTGTATCATCTTGTATCTGTCACCTTTCCACACGGCCCCTGGCTTTCTCTGCTAGACAGAGCTCGCTTTTTCTGTGTTCTCCACCAGAAGGAAAGTCAGATTATTAGCAATTCCTTTGAATATTTGCCAATAATAAGAGATGGAGGTTGGTGTACAATAGTGTTTCCAAATTCTGCAACATTTGAAACAATAAATTCAATCTTTAGGAGTCTCAAGAATTGCTCAAATTATAAAGTGTTCTGTAAATACCTCAATGTTCTTCATACTCTTTGCTCATTATTATGGATAGCTAAAATCTTTCATGTATAATAAATATTAAGTTTAGTAGTCTTTACAAAGAGCAGTAGCTTATAGTGAGTGTCCAAAGACTAGAGATGTCAAGAAAATGATTTCATATCACTTGAATATTATCTAAATATTAAGATTTCTTAACAAGGTGAAGAGTTCTACCCAGAATCACATGCTAAATTGCCAATGTAAGAAATTCTTTTGCTTCTAAAACCTGTTATTCTAATGTACAAATCACAGGTTTTGCACAAAGTGCAGCTATTTGTATAAATTTATAAATACTTATTTTATTTGCAAGAACGGGTACACCATTAACAACAGACAGATACCAGACTGAGTAATTACACCATGACCACTGCTCTTCTGCAGACTTCTGCCTTTCTTCCTGGAAATGTTGACCCTAACCTTTCACTGTGTGCATAAGCTCTTCCTCACACTTTTGCTCATGCTCTTGACATCACACCAGTGAGTTCCTTTGAAACCATAAGGTCTCTAAGTTGATAGTTAGGCTTTCATTCTTACAGAGTTTGAATACTTTTCCCTATTGTCCCAATTTCTCAATAGGCTTATCTTCAGATTTAGAACTCAGAAAAAGCACATGCTTCCTGGGGAACTTCTGAGAAAGAAATTCCACATGGAAACACAAATGACAGCAGCATCAGTATCAGCTGGAAATTTGGCAGAAGTGCAAATTATCAAGCTCCGTCTCAGATCTGTTAAATCAGAGAGCTGGGGGTAAGGCCCAGCAGTCTGTTTTCACAAGCCCTCTGGTGATTCTGATAGAAGCTAACGTTTGAGGACTGATGCTGTATTAATTCCCCAGCTCTCTTACCACTAGGGGGCGATAACCCGAGGAATGTGCTCTACACTTACTCCCAGCACTTCCCTCTGCAACTGCAACCTAGGTCCCCTAGAGGTAACTGGCTTGCTAATACACCTTTTATTGACTCTTCTCTTTCCTTTTATCTCTCTCGAGATATTTCCTTAGATTACTTCCCAAATAAACTACTTGCACTGATGCTTGTCTCAGGGGGAACCCAAACAAAGATACCTTTTAAAGGCTTAAAAAGGCAGATGGAGGAACAAGAGAAGAGGGTTCTGGTGTTAGACAACTCTGGCTCAGATTCCAACCTGCCCCTTACCAGGTAGTTGTGTGGCTGTAATTCAGGTGCAGACTTCCTCTGAGCCTGAGTTTCATGTTGCCTTCCTACCATGCAGAGTATTTGGGAAGACAAGGTAGAACAAAAGGCCTGTAGGCACTCATCAAATGATAATGAATATTAACAGACAGTTAAAGGCAGTCTAGATATTGTTTGAATATGTTAGACAGCTCAAAGCTAGGTAATTTCTCTGCAGCCTCTCTTATTGCCTACAGTTATAATCATGGTAGGTCAAGCTATACAACAGTAATAAAATAACCCCGAAATCTTAGTGGTCTATTGTAACAAAGGCTTATTTTGGGCTAACATCATAGTCTGATGATGGTGAGGGGATACTCTTCATTGGCTCTTGTCAGAGGAAAAGAGATTGAGCAGAAAAATTATACAGTAAGTTTTACATCCAAGCCAATAAGAAATTGGCTTTGTATGTCTACAACCCATTAGCCAGAGCCCAGTCCATACCATCTCAGACACCTGCAAGGGAGGCTAGGAAGTGTAGTTTCCTGTGTACACAGAAAGGGAAACAGGATTTGGTGAAAAGGGCCTTTTCTTTGCCACAGTTCAACACCTACTACTAGAAACTAATGAGTTTTATTTTGGCCCCATAAGATTACCTTGTTTTTCTACCCAGTTTGTATATGTTCTGCCCACATGTCACACTCACAGATATGGCTCAATGTCCTTATATTGAGAATGCTCTTTCAATCTACAGCCATGTGTTTTTCCATATAAGCTTGATGTGTGGTCTCTGCCCCTTTTCTTACTGGAAGGTGTAATCTATTCCATTTCAGTCTTTATTGACTGATCCTTCTGGTGCTGATGCACAACCACCCATATTTCTCATCTAGTTGCCTACACACTATTGAATGTCTCATTTTTCTTTCTTATCCTGAGTCCCTTTACTGCCATTCATATTGACTGGTGATACTGCTATTTCAAAACTCAAAATCTGATTCCATTTCAATGTATATTCCAACAGAAATGTGTATATATAATCATCAAAAATGTCTCTTAGCCTGGCTGGTGTAGCTCAGTGGATTGAGCGCGGGCCTGCGAACCAAAGGATCGCAGTTCGATTCCCAGTCAGGGCACATGCCTGGGTTGCAGGCCAGTTCCTGGCAGGAGACACACGATACATTGTGTGTCCCCAGCAGAGGCAACCATACATTGATATTTCCTTCCCTCTCTCCTTCCCTTCCCCTCTAAAGATAAATAAATAAAATCTTTAAAAAAATGTCTCTTAGGCCCTGTCTGGTGCGGCTCAGTGGATTGAGCGCTGGCCTGCTACCAAAGGGTCACCAGTTTGATTCCCAGTCAGGGCACATGCCTGCGTCGCAGGCCAGGTTCCCCAGTAGGGGACATGTGAGAGGCAACCACACATTGATGTTACTCTCCCTCTCTTTCTCCCTCCCTTCCCCTTTCCTAGAAATGAATAAATAAAATCTTTTAAAAAATGTCTCTTAGCATGTTCATAGAACAATATTTGTAATTAGCAAAAACTGGAAGCTATGCAAATACCCAGCAACAGTAAAATAAATAGACTGTAGACTAGTCACACAATGAAATGCTACATGGCAGTAAGAACAAATGATCTATAACCACGTGCAACAATATAGGTGAATCTCACCAACACAATATTGAACATAAGAAGCCAGACAAAAAAAGAGAACTCCGAGTTTAGTTTCTGGAGCTTACAGTTTCAGGAGACAGATAATAAACCACTTACCACACAGGTAAATGCATAAATACCATGGAAAGAAGTGGTTTGAAAGAAAAGGTCAAGACTCTAGCTGTGCTGTCACATGTAGTAGCCAGAGCTACATGTGACTATTTAAAGTCAATTAAAATGACCAATTTAGTTCTTCCTTTCACTAGCCACATTTTAAGTGCTCATCAGTCCCACACGATGTGTTGGACAGTGCGTGTATAGCCCATTACCATCATCATAGAAAGTTATACTGGACAGAGCTGCTAAACACCTATCTCAAGGGGAAACTGTGTCAAGACTTGGAGGTGGGGAGGCCTGCAAGTCAGAGGAGGCCTCTGCAGGGAAAAGACATTAGAGCTCAGTATCAAAGGACTGTAGGGATTGCCCGGGTTTGGGGCGATGGGAGGAAAAGGAGACTTCTCAAAAGAACACTGAAAAGTGTTTCACAGAACAGATGGAGCCTGACGACTGAGGGACAGGGAGGAAGTACACACAAAGGCTAAAAGAAGGTCAGAGGCAGGTAGGGAGGGTCTGTGCAAGCCATGGCAAGGACTTTGAAGTTTTTCCTAAGAGCAATGTGAAGACATTTCTCCAATTTTAAAATGTGTCCAAGTTCTTGTGTTTAAAAGGCCACTTGCTTTATGGGCTTATATGTAGGAATGACAAAAGACAATAAAGGCTCTTCTTCAAAGGGTTTTCCTAACTTAACATTATGTTTTTTATATATGTCAATTAATAATAATCACATTTATTTATTTTAAGTACAACAAAGGACTCCATTGTATGAATAAACCACAGGTGGGTTGGTTGTTTAGAGCGTCATCCCATACATCAAAAGGTTGCAGGTTCAATTCCCAGTCAGGGCACATACCTAGGCTGTGGGTTCAATTCCCACTTGGGTCACGTACAGGAAACAACTGATTGATGTTTCTCTCTCAAGTCTTTCTCTCTCATCAATAAACCTATCCTCAGGGGAGGATTAAAAAAGTAAAATATACAGAATGGGGTAAAAGTAGGTTTGCAGTTGTTCTTATGGAAATAGTACAATAATTAATAAACAATAATACAAGAATAAATTCTTCATTTTACGTACTCGCAAGTGTAAACCTCCTTTTGCTCAACTCTGTACAATGCAATACATTATGTGAAGGATCTTTACATGGAAGTAAAAGCATACATGCATTTTAGGGATCATATATACCATCTTCAGGGAAAAGAGGAAGGAAAAAAGATGGGGGAAGAGGTTTACTTCTATCTGTACTATTGTTTTTCTTTTAAAATAGATCTGAATCTGTTGATTGGAAAATATTTATCTTTATAATATCTCTATAATAAAATATCTCTATAGATAAAAACTACAATATTTATCTCTGTAAAAGGGTAGTGAGTTATAGGCTTCTGATTTCCTTATTTATATAAGTGTCTGGTAACTTTTTCTCTACTCAACATTTCATAATTAATATTCTAACCAATTAATTGTCAAGAGCAATAATATTTTAACCTGGGTGAGAGCGATCCTAGAACAACAAGTAAGGAGAGCATTGCAACAATTCAAGCAAGAGTTGATGACCATTTGGACAATGATGCTGACAATAGAGATGGAGAGAAGTGGATGGACTCCAAAGGTAGAATCAACAGAACATGATCAATTGAATGCAAAATGACAGGGAGAAATGAGATACCAAGAATGAGTCTCAAGTTCATGGGATGAGAACTGGATGGATGGCAATGCCATGGCTTCAGACTCACGATACTGGAGGAGGTATAGAATGGGGTGGAGTTGTGAGAAGAACCAATGATTCACTGTGAGAAATGTGAGGTTTCTAATTCCTCTGAAATGGTGACATTGAGATGACAGGTGACAGATGGTAGCGTGAATTTAATAAAAGGGTCTAAGTTGGAGATATAAAGGTGAGAATTATTTGTGTATATATAAATAGTAATATGCTTTAGGTTTGAATGAGATAACTGTGGAAAAACATGGAGCAATAAATAATAATCAGCGGCAGTTAGCCTTGGCTGATGTAGCTCAGTGCATTGAGTGCGGGCCTGCGAACCTGAGGATCATGGTTTGATTCCCAGTCAGGGCACATACCTGGGTTGCAGGCCAGTTCCCAGTGGGGGACACATGAGAGGCAACCATAAATTGACGTTTCTCTCCCTTTCTCCTTTCCTTCCCCGCTAAAGATAAATAAATAAAACAAAATAAAAAGATTTAAAAAATAATAATCAGAGGCAATTAAATTGACATAAAATTATATTTCCTTCTTCTTGGCTCCAGCCATACTACCATGTTCTATGGTGAATAATATTAAAATGACTATAATTTGACCATTACAATTATTACTTCATAAGTCTTAGAATCAGCCTATCAATAAAGGTTCTCAAATACTTAAATCAGCCATTTAAAACAAGTATCCTTTTTTTTTATTTGAATATTGGCTCTGTCAGTTGCATGTGATGTGATTTATGATGAATTATTTTACTCTTGTGATTATCAGTGTCTCCATCTGTAAAACAGATGTGACAACAGTACCCTTCTCACATCATTTTGGTTATGTGAGCTAATGCACACAAATTGGTACATTAATAGGTGCTCAATAAAGTGACATAATATAACTATAGCAATGTTGTATTGTATTGTGAAATCACATCAGTAGAAAGTATCTACCACATATATCCTAGGCCATTTATATATACAAGAGATATTTCTAGATGGGGTGTTAAGTGCAATAATAGAAGGATCACTGTCTCAAGCTTTAAAATTACTAGGGTTTGGCAATTTAATATTAAAATGTCAAATTATTGACCTTTTGAAGATAAAGTATTCTAACCTTAACTACATAGCAATGGGATTCATTTGAAATTTTAAAAAATACGAAAAATCTCTTACAAAAACAGCAATTCCAGTGCTAAGAGCAAAAACCATATTATTGCTGTCAACTGCTTTTGCTGATTAGATGAAGTAGTTGACATAATGGTGGTTAAGGCTGTTTTTTTCTAAACAATCCCAGAACACTGCACACACCTCGCTCCATATAATTAGCACTCCTGTGTCATAGATGTTCAAACACTCACACAATAGAAATTGTAATTTTGAATGCAACATTTGGGCAGCTTCAGATAAAAGATGGGAGTGGTCATAAATCCTGAGTTATTATTATTAATGGGCCACCTTTAGAATGTACATATGGACCTCCTTATCTTGCTTGCAAAACAACTTTCACAAAACTCAGAATATTACATTTATATTGCGTGTTTCACTTAGCTTGAAATTATCTTTGTTCTCCTGTTGATCTATAAAGAAAACAATACCTGTGCATGATGATTCTGCTTTTAAAAGTCCATCAAAAATCTTATGGAATAAGTTAGTATCGTAAGATCCATGAACACATTTCAACATAAATTAATTTCTATTGCAAGAGCTCCAATTAATTTCCTGTGATCATTCTATAGCTTCCTAGTCATGAGATTTTTTATGCATGAAAATGTGCTCTGTCTTCTCCTAAAAATACGAGGAAGATTTTCATGGAAGCCTTTCATCTCTACCAGAGATGGGCCCCAGCATACATCCATCTGGGTTCTCAGGGCTACCATATCAAGTTGTTGCCCCGCCATGCTTTCCTCCCCCCACCCAGTAATTGCTCAGGCATCTTTCAGGGGTCTTAGGCTGTGATCCTCAGTACACGGGCTCCGAGACAAGTATTATATCAGGGAGGCAATCCCTGGAAGCACTGGTAGGAGAATAGATAAGTGAGACTGGAAAGGGGCGAAACCCACTGCCGGCTAGGTCATTGGGTAGATTACTGCTGTGGGCAGCCGGGTCCCACTCCATTTTGAGACTGCTGCAGATGGTGTAGAACATGCCACAGAGTTGTCCCACCCAAGGGACAAGGAAGCTAGCTTATTGATCCTATCAATCAGTGGTTGAAGGCATTCCTAAAGTTTCAACTGCTTGGCACGCATGGCCAACCCAGGGCATGAACAAGTCTGTTAAAGCTCTCAGGTGTCTACAGAGTTAGTGTGCATTTGCAGTAGCACGGATGTATATCAGCTTCCGAGTGCCGCAAACTTACTGGTTTAAAGCAACACAAGTGTCATTTAAAATTTTGGAGATCAGAAGTTTCAAATTTGTTGGCAGGGCTGCATTCCTCCTAGAAACTCTAGGGAAGAATCCGCTTCTTTGCCTTTTCCAACTCCTAGAAGCCACCTGGATTCCTTGGCTCATAGCCTCTTCTTCCACCTTCCAAGCCAACCAACAGCATAACAGCTCCAACTTCTGCTTCTATTACCGTATCTCTTTCTCTGGTTCTCACCCTCCTTAGTGTTTCTTGTAAGAGCCTTTGTGATGACATTGGGCCCAGGCAAATCATCCAGGATCATCTCCTCATCTCTAGATACTTAACCTAATCATGTCGGCAAAGTCCCTTCCCCCCCCCCCCAAGCAAGGTAATGTAGTCACAGATTCTGGAGATTAGGACTGGAGCATCTCTGAGGAACAATTGTTCCGTATCTACCACAGGGGATACAAAAAATACTGAATGCCCAGGGGATAGGCAGGGAACTGACCCTGTTTCCTTCCAGACAAAGCCAGGCCTTTGAAAGGTAAATGTGCTTCGCTCTCGAGTACTTTATGGAAACACAAAATAGGTGCTGCGTGAATAACTGTTACTTTCATTCAACTAACAAAGACTGACATCCTTTGCTTCAAAACCCTAACATGCATAATACCAAGGGGCGCATCTAGTTGTTATTTTAGCATTAGAGTTAACCTGTTTCCAGGCCCACGGCGACAGAGGGAAATAGAATGCCTGCATTTCAATTTCTTGTCAGTTTCATGGGGGAACAAAAAGCTCAAGACAATTGCATCTTATTTTAGGGGCCCGTCTATTTTCAAGAGGTTTCATCAAAAGCAAAAATGTGTTTTCCCGGGGAACATTGCTGTTCTGTTTATGAAAACAAAAACAGCAAGCGTCCACACAGGTGCTAGGAAACACAGGGAGATGAAAACCAAAGTAAAGCCTTGCCTGCCATGATGGGGCTTCTGCACGAGGAACCGACAGCTTCAAAGTCAAGAAAACATAACACTTGCCATAAGAGTGAATAAAGCAGAGGAAGAAACCCTGCCAGAATCAGCAACAAAAAGGGATGCTGGCCCTTGCTGTTCTTTCTCTTTTTCAAAGGGGCTTTGAGAGAAAGATTTTCATCTTTTTTAAATTTCAGAATCCATCTCTGAGTAATTTAGTTCTAGAACAATGTATTGAGGACCTCAGATAAATGCAGGTCTTACGCTAGAGGTGGAAATGCAGAGGTCAGTGCATATTAGGTTCTATCCTCAGGTTGATCCATCCAGGTTAAGTTTAAATAGAGATAGGTGACCAAAGAATTTCTGGACATTACACTTCCAATTTGTGGAAGACCGGATTTTGTTGTTGTTGTTGTTCCCAGGGCTTTACTGAGCTGAGGGCACATTATATAACTACATCCTAACCAATTCCTCTTGAAGGGCAGAGTGACTTCCCTGACCACTTGACTTTGAGTCTGGCTACGTGACTTGCTTTGTGAGTGGGCATGATACAAGCAGAGGCTTAGAATGAATGCCTTTGCTCTGCTGACCTTGTCTTTTCTTAGTCTGGTACACTGCCTTGAGATGCACACACCTCACGTAGATACTGCCTCTTCATCCTGGGTCCCTGAATGAGGCATGTTGAGTTCACCACAGGCCCTGAGTAGCTTCTGGTCCATGGAAGATGAGAGGCATGCCAAACACAACTGGATTCAACCTGGATCCTGGACGCTGAAGTGTGGGACCTAGAGCCGGAAACCCACAGTCTGCACACCAGCCTAGGCCAGCTCAGATACCCCTAAACCACAGACCTGTGAGTGCTAGAATGAATGATTACTGCCTAGAGTCACTGAGTTTGGAGGTGGTTTATCATGCAGTATTAGAGCCATAGTTGACTGATACAATATTACAGAAGCAGTGGCAGGGCATCCCAGTACACAGAAGAAAGAAAAACTAATGTTCAATACTTAGTCAAAGAGGTAGTTGAAAAATGGAAAAAAAAAGAAGACACAAAAATACAACAGAAAATAAGTAATCTTCCCATGGTAACGCCATCCCTTCTGTAATGAACAGAAGCAAATGAGGAAGTCTTCCAAGTGCCAGGTCATCCTGGGCACTGTTGACATGAATGTCCAGACAGTCAGGACCCGTGCCCCACAGGGCCTCTCAGTGTGGCCTCCTGCCTCCTGCCTCTGAGCAGACTGGCCTTTTACAGAAATGGATCAGAAAAGAAGTCCAATCTACAAAGCTACTTAGAGAAAGGCAAAAGTCATAGCTTTTTTTCATTGTTTAGCATCATAGCTGGTAATATTCTGCTTAGGAAACTTGACAAAAATGGCTCAAAATGAGAAAACCGGTTTGCTATAGCAATGTGAGCCCCTGTGTTAGACACAGATAGGGGACCATGTATTTCTGTTGCAGTGGAAGATTATCAGCCTCTCTGCGTTCACCAGCCTCATTTTAAAATGTAGCAACTAGGATGGCAACCACTAACAGAGAAAAATCTTATAGTCCTATGATTGGATATAATTTCAAAAAAAAAAATTTGGAACTCTCTTCCGAAGGCTCCCCCAACACACAGTATCTAGGATCCTAACATCCTTGCACAGGTTTTCTGCTGATTTAATTTCTAAGTTTTTCAGTGAGACAGGAATATAAAAATTTCTTCCCAGGAATACTTCTGAAATAACTTCATCAAACCCATATTGCCAATACATTTAAAAAAATAAGTAAAGATGTCTATGTTAAGGTCTGCGTGTCTCACATAATGAAGATGAGAGAGTGCATGCATGTTAAAGTCAATCTACGTGCCAGGATCCCTGGAATGCTTTTCTGTCCTAAGAGTCAAGTTCTTTCCAAGTCAAATTATAGTGTGTGTATATGTTCGATGCCTCTGGATTACTTGCTCTTATCACTTCAGAGCAAGGTAGAGATTAAGAAAGTCTCCTCTCTGCACTCCCCAAACACACACTTATACACAAGCAAGCTGGCCAAGAAGAAATGAAAAACAAAGTGCTGGAAAAGCTTAGCCCTGTCAGCCATTTTTTGTTGTTATTTTCTCTCTCCTCAGCACTTTCCCAGCTTTGCACCAGGGTTCTGCATGCTTATCAACTTAATCATATCCCCCCCATAAAAAATATTAAGGTTTGCCCTTTCTTATTAAGCCTTCTAGCTGAGGTTCTAAAAGATGCATAGTACAGGTGAGTGGGGAAAATGTCATTCCGAAAGGGTGGTAATCAAATATGCCACTGCCTTCATCTAGAATCCAGTTGTCTCATGAGGGTGGATTACGCAACCCCTTCTTTTGTTCTATGCTTCCCCTCATTCTTCGGATAACCTCTTTGTAGCTGCAACTGAGATCTTCAAGGTGAGCCTCCCCTCTTGAATCTAGCAGCTGACCACAAATCATATCAACAAGCAGGAAAACAGAAGCAGCAGAATTGACTCTAGTGGAATTGACTAAAACTCTAGGAGGAAAAGTGTTTTTTCTTTTTTGTTTTTGTCTTTGTGTCTTACAAAAAATACAAAGGCTGAAAATCAAAAGATGTTCTGGGTTATGAAGGCCACCCTGGGAAAGTTCAGGAGACTAGCCAAACTCATTTCCTGTGATTCAGTATGAAGGGCGACTCCTTTCTGTCCTCACTGTGCTTCTTTGCTCATGAATGAAAGTGCCTGTATCAGGAGAGGTGAGGTCCGAGCCCTCGGGCCATGACAAAGGTTTGTGTAACCTCAGACAACAGTCCTTGCAAATGTTATACTGTCTTTTTGCACCGAGTCACCAGAGACTAGTTTCAATATAAGCAAATAGAACCCAATACTCAGGGAGCACATTTGTGGGAGTAGGATCTTGTATCGTTGCAGGACCAGCCTGAGATCCGACCATGAAGAGGCAGATTCGCCCTTTAATAACTTCTGTCCATTTCTCAGCACTATTCCTCTTCCCTCCAAGTGCCTCTATAAGAAAGCGAGATTGAGGCAGCTCCCCCCACCCTTTCAGCTCTTGTGGATTTCTCTCCAAAATTTTCTTCTTTTACCCAGTTCTAAAAAATGTGTCCTTAACTGAAATGCGCCAGGATCTTCGTCCCTCATTACCTTCCTATTCTGCGTTTTCTGCTTAATCTTTCTCACTTTCAGTTCTCACTCAAAACCAACCACCCTGGGAGAGGCGAGGAGGTTAAGAGGACCAGCAGATCATAATCCCAGATCTGAATCTCACTGCGCCACCCAGTGGCGATGTGGTCCTAGGCAACTCACCTTGGAAATTGGCGCTATCACTTGAAATACCAGGGTCACCAATTTTGCCTAAGGATTATTTGAGGATCAAGTGAAATAATACATGTGCAATTGTTCTGTAAATTGCTGAATACTAATTTCTAGTTATTATTACTAGAAGATCCCCTTTTTATTGCCAATTTAGGTTGGGAATTTGTCTTACTTGAAAATGTAAGTACATCAAACAGCTTCTAACCCATTCTCCATCAAATCTTCAGCCACTCCCACCCACCCTGTCTATCTGCTGTCATCCAGGGGCTTAGCTCAGATCAAGGTTCTGGAACACAGCAAAGTCCCTAAGTGACAAAGACAAACCAGCAAATTGACTGACATTTGTAACTGGGAAGAACCAGTGGGCCTGAATTTAGCAGTAAATCCCAAAACAATGTAAATTTAAAGGATTAGAGACTTGAGGATCTACAAGACAAACCAGCCAGCTGAAACAGTGGAAAGGGTTTCAAACAGAGCCTTGTGTGGCTAAGACCAGCCCCCAGGACCTTGTTTCCTTAAGGACATCAGACTGGAAACGTATTTTGACGGCACTGTGGATGTTCTATAAAACTAAGAAAAGAAATGAATTTTTATTGAGAAGTACAATTTTGTAACTTTGTTCTGAATATGTTTTCTGCCCTGAGATGCCTTACCCATCAGGGAAATATTGTACTTTTAACAGTTGGCTGAGATTGTGATGGAAAATTTATATAAAGCTGAGGCTCTGAGGAGACCTCAGGGATAAAGTTATATCCCCAAAGCTGTAGTTTTATCAATTTTTATTTCTTGTCTGGTGCTTATGGATACAACTACCCATGAATACAAAAAGGCTTCTGCTTGGAGGTGTTTCTGGCATTGTCTCACAGTACACTTTTCTTTTAAAAGAAATGGCTGTAGCACTGACCACTCACACAGAATCTATCCAGCCATTCAACCTCTAGGCAAAGGGGAATGCTTCCAAAGATCTCTCCATACGCGTGTTCAATCATGCCTGCTGGTTTGACACGTGATCATTGACCAAGTGAATGGAATCGCTTTTAAGGACACCAACCCTGCTCTCTGTTTCTATAGCCCTGGTCTTGGGTCTTCCAGGGGGACACAGCTCTAAGTGCTTTTGAATCACCAAGGAACTTTCCCACAGGAGGGCTAGCGATCAATAAATAACTTGGTTTCTTGTTTAAAGGTTGGAAATACAATATTGAAGACTTTTGGGATCAGGGGATCACACAAGTCATTGCAAGAAAATGGAATAGTCTATCTTTCTTGAAGAGAAGTAGAAATGTTTTCAGGTGAAAATACTATTGTGGTCTATTGGGATTACAAATCTACTTTTCTTCTCTCTAATCAAGATATTTGTTTAAAATTCTAGCAGTAATTTTAGTATTTAAGCCCTCCCCCAGCATGTGAGCTGATGGATTCTAAACATCTCCAAAATATTTATTTATGGACTCTAAGCATCCACATTGTATGTGAACCTTAACTGTGGATGATTTCAAATCATTTCTCTTCAACTTAGACACATAGAAAAGCACAAAAAGGGTGGCTGGTACAAGGATCTACTGAAAGAGAACAAAATCACCTAGTATTTTGCAGATGATTTCCCTTGAGGATGATATTGGGGCTAAGTTATAGGTAAATCAAGTAGAGATGTGAAGTGCCAACTATCCCATCAAGCCGCTCATTTCCTTTACATAGTAAAATGTGCCCCTGGGCCAACCAGGAATTTATTCAATAGCTGTGTGCCAGGCACTGGGGAATTTAAAAAAAAAGTCACTGTTCTCAAGAAATGTACAGCCAAGCGGACGGTGTTAACTGAGCCTCATCTGTAAAGTAGGGGAAATACAACCCACTAGAAAGGTGTGATATGAAGATAAAATAAAACACCATGACATGCAACTGAAATAAAATAGTATGAATTAATAAAATAACGTGGCATGTAATGCTAACATGAAATCTTGTAAATTCTTTAGCTTAACACGCTGAATACTCAACAGGATCTGGTAGCATTCCTGCCTGCGGGTGATATTATGAAGAACCTTAGCTGCTGTTACAGAATAGATTACATGTGGCGAGGTTAGGAGTTTATTTTCTGCGAGGACAATGTGCACTTGGCTTGTTCCTGTAAAGCTGTGATTACTGTTAGGAGAAATCAGTGGGTTAGCATTATTTACACTGAAGTAAGTTCCCGCTAGATAGATGCAAAGGATTCAATGTAAAACAAACTGACAAACAGACCCCAAGAAAACTGGCAAAAGACTAGAAGAAAATTGAGGTGTATATTTTTATATTCTTTGGGTGGGGAAAGCATTCCTAAATAGGACATAAACTCCAGGAGGAAACATTTGAATAAAGATAAATGTACCCTTATGAAAATGCAACACTTTCACATGACCGAAAATTATTGATGTTAAAAGACAAGTGACAAGCCAGAAAAAGTATTGGCAGCACATGTTAGAGACAAACTTCTTTCAAATCAAGGAGATAAAGATGGCCAACTCAATAGAAAAGTCATCAAGGACATGAACACACAGTTTGCAAAAGAAAAAAAAAAAGACCAGTGGCATTTGAAAAGAAAGTTAAGCTCACTAACAACTAATACATTTGAAATAACAATAAAAAAGGAGAAAGCCATATATCAAAAAGATTGGCAAAGCTTAAAATGTGGAAAATCCCACTGGAGGTTGAAGAGTGTTTGATGAACTACATACCTCCATATGTCCTTGAAAGAAATATAAATTCATATAACCTTTAGTAGCTCGTGTCCACTATATATAACCCCTTGGTGGCATAATCTTTGACCAAGAAATTGTCCTTCTAGGTATTTATCCTTTAGTAATATTTGGACTGATGCAAAACATGGAGTTCCTTGGATACTCGCTGCTACTGTGATAGATAAAATCAGGAATATACCAAATGTCCAACATTAGGGAATTTGTTAAATAAATTGTGGTACGTCTATTTTCAGGGTTTCTCAGCCTCTGCACCTGTTGACATTTGGTCTGGATCATTGGTTTTTGTTTGTTTTATTTTCTTCATTGTGGGCTGGATCATTCTTGATGGTGAGGGCTATAATGTGTATTGCAGGATACCAAACAGCATCCCTGGCCTTCACCCATTAGATGCCACTGGCACCTTCTGCCCAATTGTGACAAGTTAAAATGACTGCAGACGTTGCCAACTGTCCCCTCAGAAGCAAAACTGCCCCCTTGCCACCTTAGGGACCAGTGATTTAAGTAAATATAATGTGGTTTTAAGAGGATGTATCAGAGCCACACATGCTGACATGGAAAGACAAATAGAATATATGATTAAATTAGATAAGTGATGACTAAGTATATGACTTGTATAAAAAAAAGAATCTTACATAATTATCTGTGCATAATGCTAAATGTCCCTAGAAAAAAAATCAGCACGACTCCTGGTAAATTGTTAGTTAACAATGACTACCCTGAACCACTAATCCTGGACATGGAAGAATGTGTGTGTTTAATATAAGCAAGTCATATGACCTCTCTGATTCTCAGGCTCTCTCAGCTCTACACAATGTCATTTAAATGATAAAGGATTTATGAGGAAGACATTCAGGATGATAGCTAAAGTGGGGAGGTTAGGGGGTGGAAGAATTGAGCAAAACGGAAAAAGGACTCATGGACATGGACAGCAGTGTGGTGATTAGGGGGGAAGGGAGTTAAAATGGGACTAAATGGTAATGGAAAAAACACAATAATTTTTTTAAATAACAGAGAATCATTTTGTGAAAAATATTCTGTCTTGGAAAGGGATTTAACTTTGGCTTTGAGACCATTGTTTTTAAACCTTTGCAAAATAGACACACAATGATTTCTAGAATAATTTTTGTGAGCATGAAATACTTATTTCAGAACTCATCACCTGATATTAAGCTCACCCTTCACCCCTGCTCTTTCTCCAATCCCCTGGACTTCCCTTCTGCTGTATTTACTTATTTAGTATCTTCCTTTGTTGTAATTCATTTATTTTTGCATTGACCTTAAAAAAAAGAAAATGTGATCTTGAAACTTTGGCAAGACAAGCCATTTAAGACAAAGATTTCTAGTATTTTCTCTATGTCCTGAACTGATATACATCTTATGGGCTATAAAGGAAAATAATTTTCCAGCCTTTTGTGGTTTAAAAATAGGCAACAATGCCCCGGCTGATGTAGCTCAGTGGATTGAGCACGGTCCTGTGAAGCAAAGCATTGCCAGTTAGATTCCCAATCAGGGTACATGCCTGGATTGCAGACCAGGTCCCCAGTAGGGAACACATGAGAGGTAACCATACATCGATGTTTCTCTCCCACTCTTTCTCCTTCCCTTCTCCTCTCTCTAAAAATAAATAAATAAAATATTTTTAAAAATAAAAATAGGCAACAATGGTCAAAAGTCTTAGAATTTAAAACGTCTAAAGTCCCGAGAATGAGGGAAGTTGGCCAGCAAATAGAAGTTGTCCTTGCTGATCTATCTCGAAGTGAAAATAGAGAGGGTGATCACATTAGCTAATTCTCTGCATCTTCAGTGTCCAGTTCAAGAATTTCTTTGATGGAGAGATTTCTCTAACAGGAGACCCCGCTGGGGATAGAAGGAACAAAATTAAGTGTTATGCTTCATTTGTTTTCATTATCTACAATATAGCATGTCTCTGTCAAACAGATTTCATTCTTCTTAATGCAGAGATGACATGTGTCAGTGAGGGGAGAAAAATCTTGCAGGCCAAAGAGCCCATAAGAAGTAAGGTAAGGAGCACACTGGATTTGGGATTTTAACACAAATTAGATAATAGGATTGCGTTTAAAGGAGAAATTGTTCAAGACACATCACACACTTTTAGGAATGCCAAATGTGGAAGAGGCATTCCTAGAAATGATGAAGTATTGGGCTATTGGATGGAAGGAGATTAGACAAAAACCTGAATTGTGTTCAAACCAGGAGATAAATAGTATATCCTGCTGAATGACATGGTCTTTGTATAAGCAATTGGGAATTAATTCCAGAGTTCCTCCCTTCAGTAAGTTCAATCATTTCATACAAGAAGCAACCCTGAATCATTCAAGAGGGATTTATAAAACAGCTAGCACATAATACATTTTTACGAAGAGTAGCTACCTTTAAAAAGTTCCTGGCACTAGGGGGTCTCATTTGGCACCATGGCTAAAAGGCCACTTACACAGTGACAGATTCCAAATCTTTAGCTCCATCCCAGTTACTCCACCAGCCACTGGTTCATCTTCTCCCACTCCCCAGTTCCTCTGCAGAATTGAACTTCCCTTTGAAATCCTGTCTGCTCACTTCTCTGCAGTCTCCTCAGCTGCCTGAGTGGGCTTTTCCCATCAGTCCAACTCTATTTTGTAAACTTCCATGAAGTACTCAAAATGTATAATCTGATGGTGGCACCCAAGTCTCTTTCCAGAGCTGCTGTGAGTTTATCATAATTCTTCTAATTATTCTGACACATCAAAGAAAGTTTCAAGTGTAGAAAAGGGTGAAGTTTGCCATCATGACACAGAAGTGACACATTAGTATATGAGTAACACATTCTCTTTCGTAGCACACACAAAGTCTATTGTTCTTTCTTACTCCCCATAAACCTACAGAGCTAAGGTAGGCATGCCCTGTATACATTTGAATATTTAGCGTCTCCCTCTTGTTCAGTTATTTCTTATCCTTGTTTTACTCCTGTATGAAAATTTTGAAATCCGCTATACCACATTAATTCTGATGTTTTTATCGCTAGAAAGAAACAGAGTCATCCCTTTAGATTAATAACTAATGTGTATAACCCTAATGATATTTTTCTATTACTCTTTAGCAAAGCATGAAATTTAATCTCCTTGGTGCGATAAACTTATGGAACTCGTGAGCTCTGACAGTGGAGCCACATAACAAGCCATATGCCTCTGTGAGACATTATTCTATGTCAAGGGTTTCATAGTAATTTCTGAAGTACTTGGGTTAATGATATTTCATTTAGAAACCCTTAACAAATGCAAAGTGTTCACTTTCATGGGGGGATTTAATGGAAATTAATGGATTTATTCTAGTACTTTGTTCATTTAAAAATATTCCTTAATTACATATTATTATTAATGGACCTATTACACACATTTGAAGGAGTCTCTCTAATTATTCAGAATTTAATCATGAAAATTTATCAAATCATATGGCAAAAACAAAGATGAAAATGGTTACATATTTAGATAAGCACCCACAAATCTGAGGCATGTTGCAAATGAACAGCTGAGACCAAATAAGAAGGGAAATTCCTCAAATATATTAAAAAAACTGATAATCCCCATTTTTATATGAGTTTAGTTATTCATTCATTTATTAAATAAACATTACTAATAGTGTATGAGATACAGTGAGAAAAAATGGAAGAATTTTAGAATTGAGTGACAGTAGAAATAGGCAATTGAAGCAGTAACTACACTAGAATGTTGTGTGGGCTAAAATAAAGGCAAGAGCAGTGTACCATGGAGCAAAGAAGGGAAACTCACCTGATCTGAATGAAAAGGCATTAATCCAAAGGTGACATTGGAGCTGAGTCTTAAAAGTTGACAACACTAACCAGGCACACAAGAGGGAAAAGATATCATAGGCAAAGAAAATACTCAAACATTGGACACTGGGTTTCCAAAGGTCATGGTGCACAAGGGAGATATTGTGATAGCATGAAATAATGTAGTGGCAGTGAGAATAAAGAGAAAAGGATTCATTAAACTATTTCAGAGAGCTTGACCTGCCTTGGGTAAGTGAGCATATGCAGGATGGGTTGATGCAGAGGTCGATGGAATTTTCCAAATATTTTTTAAATGTTATTATTGTGTATTCTATTGTAGTTGTCCCAATTTTTCTCCATTTGCCCTCCTCTGTCCTGCCTCCAGTCCCCACTCCCACCATCCATCCCCACACTGTTGTCCATGGCCATGGATTATTCATACATGCTCCATGACTAGCCCCATCCCCTTCTTTCCAACATTCTCCCCCACCCCCTCCCCTCTGGCAGCTGTCAGTCTGCTCCCTGTTTCCATGTCTCTGGTTCCATTTTGCTCACTAGTTTATTTTGTTCATTAGATTCCTCTTATAAGTGAGATCATATAGTATTTGTCTTTCACTGACTGGCTTATTTCACTTAGTATAATATTCTCCAGTTCCATCCATCTGTTGCAAAGGGTAGGAGTTCCTTCTTCTTTCTTTCTGTTGTGTAGTACTCCACTGTGCACAAGAACCAGTTTTTTTAATCCATCCGTCTACTGATGGGCACTTAGGTTACTTCCAGCACTTGGCTATAGTTAATAATACTGCTATGAACATTGGGGTGGATAGGTTCTTCTGAATTGGTATTTCAGGATTCTTAGGGTATATACCCAGCTGTGGAATCACTAGGTCATAAGGCAGTTCCATTTTTAAATTTTTGAGGAAATTCCATACTGTTTTCCATTTACCAGATTTCTGACTTGGGTGACTATGTATGGTGGTGCCTCTCACCCATAAAAAGGATACTGGACTAAGAGTAGTTTTGCGGGGACTAGGGTGTCATGGACTATGGTGACTACCATCTTGGACAGGTTTTTTTGTAAGGATATCTTTAGGAAATCCAATGACCCAGGTAGCTAGATATTTGACACTCAGGAAGGGGATCTGTACTGAAAATAATAGAGTAAAGATTATTATTTTACTTCAGGGTATCTCCGGATTATATCATGAAACCAAGTTTCCAGGAGAAGTACAAATGTATTTATTTATTTTTGTTGGGGAAAAATGTGTCTGATATCATCACCTGCCATAAAACATGCAGACTTAATGTATAAGTGGAGATTGATCCACCTGAGAAATGGTCAATGGGTGACCAGAAAACTGGGAGTCAAAACACAAGTGATATACATAAATGGTCATCACAGTATTATTCATACTAGCAAAAAAGTGTAAATAACCCAAATATCCATCAACTGAGGCATGGATAAATAGCATAAGGTCTATCCATACAACAATAGTATTCAGCAATAAAAAGGAATAAAGTCTTGATATATGGTATAGCATGGATGAAACTTGAAAACATGCTAAGTGAAGGAAACCAGTCACAAAAGACCACATACTACATGATTCCACTTATAGAAAATGTCCAGAACAGGTAAATCTATAGAGACAGAATGGAGATTAGAGGTTGCCCCAGGTGGGTAGGGCATGGGGAGAAACAAAAGTCAATTGCTAAAAGATGTAGGATTTCTTTTGGGACTGATGAAATGAAAAATCTAATTTAAAATTGATTGTGGTGATGGCTGCACAACTCTGTGAATGTACTTAAAGCCACTGAATTCTAAAGTGTAAATGGGTGAATTGTATGTAAGTGAATTACATTTCAATAAAGTTGCTACAACAGAAGAATTTTATAGCCTTATTTCACAAATAAATATTTCAGTAACCATTTATTGAGAGCCTACAAAAAAGCAAATTATGTCCATATGATGAATTATCAAACAAGAAAAACAAGTTGCAGAGCAATGCATATCTTAAGGACCCATTTTATAAAAGAGCATCAAGGAAAGCTATATATATGGGTATTTATGTTTGTGTAAGCACGTAAAATTTATGAAAGAATGAACATTGCTTTCAACAAAAGAACAGGAATGGGGGATAAAGTGGACTATTAGATTTCTAAAATACATGTCTGGATATGTTTCTATTCTTAACATGAGGAGATTTTACTTTCATATTTTATTTTTTTATTTTTAAAATTTATTGGGACAACATTGGTGAGTAATATCATACAAGTTTCAAGTGTACATTTCTATGATACATCATCTGTATATTGCATTGTGTGCCCACCACCCAAAGTCAAATCTTCTTCTGTCTCCATATATATGACTCCCTTTACTGTTTACTACCTACCCAGCTCCTTCCCTCTGGTAACCTCCATACTGTTGTCTGTGTCTATGAGTACTTGTTTTTCTTGATTGTTCACTTGTTGCTTTCAGGTTTTTTTAAGATTTTATTTATTTATCTTTAGAGGAGAAGGGAAGGAGAGAGGGGGAGAAATATCAATGTATGGTTGCCTCTCATGAGTCCCCTGCTGGGAACTGGCGTGCAACCCAGGCATGTACCCTGACTGGGAATCGAACCTCGATCATCTGGTTCGCAGGCCCGTGCTCAATCCACTGAGCTACACCAGCCAGGGCATTGCTTTCAGTTTTATATCCCACATATGAGTAAAATCATATAGTCTTTAACATTTTTTCTTTGACTTATCTCACTTAGCATGATATTCTCAAGAGTCATCCATGTTGTAGCAAATGGCAGTATTTCATCCTTTCTTATGGCTGAGTAGTATTCCATTGTACACATGTACCACATCTTTATCCAATCATCTATCAAAGGACAGTTTGGTTGTTTCCATGTCTCAGCCACCATGAATAATGCTGCCATTAACATATGGGTGCATATATCTTTGCAAATAAATGGTTTTAAAATTTTCTGGTAGATACCTGAAAGAGTGGTTTTTAGGTCATATGGTAACTCTATACTTAATTTTTAAGGAAACTCAGTATTGTTTTCCATAGTAGCTGTATCAGTTTATATTCTCATTGGTAGTGAATGAGGGTTTCTTTTTCTCCACAACCTAAATTAAGTACATTCCTATATATTAACAATGACATTTCAGAAAAATAAATTTAAAAAATTTCCTTTTATAATTGCAACAAAAATAATAAGACACATAAGAATAAACTTAACAAAGGATGAGAAGGACCTATCCTGAAAACTACAAAACATTATTAAAAGAGATTGAAAAAGCTACAATGAAATGGAAAGATATTCCATGTTCATGGATTGGAAAAATCAACATAGTTAAAATGTCCATAATATCCAAAGCAATGTGCAGATTTAATGCAATCCCCATCACAATCGCAATGACATTTTTTAAAGAAATAGAGTTCCTAGCCAGAAGCAAGGAAAAAGAACCTTGGTAGAAACTGGGTCCTTCAGGCTGGGCCAACATGAAGGACTATAGAGTGAAAAACTAAAGAGCAAGAGGAACAAACCAAGTCTGTGAAACAGCCTAGAGTACATGAGAATATTGGGCAACAGGAATTTTACCTTAAAGGGGCTATAAGTTTGGGGGCTATTTGAGTACAGTACAGTTGTCCCTCTGTGTCCACAGATTCAGAGAGCTGACTGTATACATTGTTCTATGCCATTGTTATATAACGCACTTAAAGCATCTGCTGATTTTTTAAAAGATTTTTATTTATTTATCTTTAGAGGGGAAGGGAAGGAGAGAAAGGGAAAAATATCAATGTATGGTTGCCACTTGTGTGTCCTCTGCTGGGACCTGGCCTGCACCCCAGGCATGTGCCCTGACTGGGAATTGAACCACAATCCTTTGGTTCACAGGCCCACGCTCAATCTACTGAGCTACACGAGCCAGGGCACATCTGCTGATTTTAGTATCTGTGGTGGTAGGTGGGGGGTGAATCTGGAGCCAATGTCCTGTAGATATTGAGGGATGACTCTCTACTTCAGACTTTTCTCTGAGGATATTGAGGTGTAGGCCCATTTGCAATGAAAGCAACTTCCATAAAGGAAATGTACAAAAGTTCCATACTCGTGGCTGGAGTATCAGTGAAGTAACGTATTCCCAAGCCCCATCAGATGGCAGTGAATATCAACAGGGAGGTTGTAGTAAGGTTCCGTCTAGTCCTGGCTGGGATTCATAGTGTGGTTGTGTCTTCTGGGCTATTGGCCCTCCAAACAATGGCATGCTGCAGCCAGTTAGCATTGGCTTGCAAAGAGCTAACTGTGCATATCTCTTCCGAATTGTGCATTCAGTGATGTCACATTGGTAGTTTGTAATAATATATGGTGGGAGCATTTATACTATGAAAAATAGCAAATGCTCCAAATCAGGGATTTTTTTTTCTTTTAAAGGCCAGTCATTAAACATTTACAACTGCCTCTAGACATTAACATGGATAGGATATGGAGAAGGAAGTGATAAAGAAGTTTTGAGCTTCTGACAGTGGAGACAGGAGAGGCAAGGAGGATAGTATGATATCCATTCCCCAATCTGACCTAAGTAAGGTGATTTGAATCAAATAGAGAGGATTCTACACCACAGGAACATTGTGAAATAGCAGCATCATTTGGGTATCCAAGTTGTGACCTAATGTAGAAGGGGGTATTTTTCATTGAATTTATTGGGGTGATACTGGTTAATAAATTATGTAGGTTTCAGGGGTACAATTCTATAATATGACATCTATATATTATATGATGTGTTTACCACCCCAAGTCAAATCTTCTTCCATTGCCATTTTCCCCCTCTATAACCCTTTTCTACCTCCCCCACATCCCTTTCTGCTTTTAATTATCATGGATGAGGCATTTTTGCCCAGTAGTTGTTTTTTTTTTATTATTTTGTAGAAGATGGCATCAAGAGTACAGCGAGGACTGAAGGAAACTCCAACTACGGGAATACTTATGACAAAAAGTACTGGTAATCATGCCAGTGCTTGAGTGCATTTCTTAAAAGCTGCAGCTGCACACCAGGTAGGCTGATTCGTGAGACTATAGAAATAGTCCTTGTGGATTCTCAGGCATAAATGAAGTTGACTTTGAGGGAAAGGCTGGAGACATGATGTTAGCAGGTGGGGACTATGACCCAGCTATAGTTGGACATTAATAATAATATCACCTCATTTTTACTTCTGCTCGTGAGAACTAAGGAACTTTGAGTTACGGTCATCTTGTCTGTCCCACCAGATTTGGGTTGGACTGTGACAAACTAGAGCCCAGAAATTCGAGTCACACTTAGCTTTGTGAGAGGCAGACTTCTAAGATGGCCCCTGATGATTCCCACCTTCTGGTATTCACACTCTTGCATAATTCCTTCCTATTAAGCATGAGCAGGATCTAGTGAATTGCTCCTAATAAACAGAATATGGTAATATTATAGGATGTCATGTTAGTGATTAAGTTATGAAAGACCATGACTCCATCTTACTAGGAGACTATCTTTATTGTCTTCTTAGCTTGCACACTTTGATAAAGCAAGCTGCCATGTTGGAGAGGCCCAAAGAAATGAGGGAAGCCTCCAGCCAATAGCTAGCAGGAAATTGACCCCTCAATCCAGCGGTGTTTGGACAAATGAATCCTGACAACAATCATGTGCATGAACTTGAAAGTAGATATTTCCCCAGTTGAGCTTTATATGAGACCATAGTCTTAGTCAACACTCCAACCACAGTGTTATCAGAGTCTCAGAGCCAGAGGACCCATACATCTAAGCTATGCCTGAATTTATGACCCACATAAACTTTGAGGTAATAAATGTGTGTTGTATTAAGCGGTTAAATTTGGGGGTAAAGTTTTTTGCAGTAGTAGGTAACTAATACAGGCTGGGAGGCCACTGATATTTGTGTATTCAGTTTCAGATTGGTGCTAATGCTCAATCATAAATTCTACTGCGGAAAAATAAAAAAGATAGTTACAAGACGTCAGGCTATTGACAAAAGTAACACCCAAAGGTAGAAAGAGACACAATGACAAGCGGATAGACTTTGGAAAGTCAGGTAAATCTAATTTGAAATTCTGATTGTCAAGCATAAAGCAAGGCCAAGGCCTGACAGATTTGACCAGTAAAGAAACATGAACCTTTTAAAAATCTAGACAATTTATTACACAGACACTGAGAGGAAGAATAGCCAAAGATATGTGTTCTCCATGGCCTTTATACAGGGACACGCTGAATTAAAAAGGGCTAGATGACTACAACATCAATGATTAGACATTTTCATGTCTGTAAACAAGAATCCTTTTGCATTGCTATCAGTTATTGACAAATCAGAGTTGTAAAATAGCTCCCATAGAATCAGAAGCTAATAAAGAGGAAAGATTTATGGATTTACACTGAAACACACATTTTTTCTTATACCACTATTCAAAGTGTTGTAAAGGTATTCATTCATTTCAGAGTCACAATAATGATGTAAGAGTGGCAACATTATTAGCAGCATTTAGTAAAGAAGAAATTTAAAACACCCAGATGTTAAACTCAGTTATACAAAGTCACACAAAGTAAACAGCATGGCCAGGCTTTAAACTGGTTCTATGCTCTTAGCCTCTAGCCTCTCTGTAGTAAGCCAATTAGTTTGGTTGAACAAAGGTCCTGAGGACAAAACTATGGAAAAAGTAAAACTCCTGACTTTTATGGCCAGGAGCTCCAGAGAACCAAGAGAGAAACAATGAAATTCAGATGATCAGATAGTTCTTTATCTTCCGGGAGCTGCTTTGTTTGTTGTCTATGAAGGAGGCAAGAAACTAAAAGCAAAATAAAATGAAGCTCCTCTAAAGGGTAGTGTTTTCTTTCTTTTTTAGACAAGAAAACCAATTCACAGATCAGGTACTATTCCTGAAATGCAGTCAACTGGAGAACAGTTCAAGAAACTACTGAAAAGAACCTTGTCGTGTGATTGACACATTTCCTCGTAGGAAAATCAAGTGGGCGTCTCAGTGGTAGGCACTGATGAGCTCCTGTTGCTGGCCTGGAGGGTCATGGACAGGAAACACTGGGAACCCCCACTTGGCACAGAATATAGCTTCTCTCTCTAAAGCTCTGCTTCTCAACAGGAACAATCCTTCCAAGTCCCACCCCAGAAGACATTTGACAATGTTGGGGATTTTTGGTTGTCACAGCTGGAGCAGGGGGTGAGCTACTTGCATCTAGTGGGTAGAAGCCATGGATGCTACCGTATCTCCTACCATGCATAGGATTGCCCCCCACAACAAAGAAGAGTTGCTAAATCCTCTCTTAGAGGAAGTTCTGTGCTGAGTCATGACTCAGGTGCCACCTTGAACATCAGCAGGAAAAGAAGAACAGATTGATGAGCATAAAAGCAAGCATTACCACATTGTTTTTTGGTGAAATGTGTTCCTCAAAAAAGCCAACATGATGGATCATTGGAGCTCTAAATTCATTTCTATCTTAAATTATTGGTTTTACACATCTCTTAGAAAAATCAGACATCTGACTCTTAACTGGAACCAATAACTGATGGTTATGTCATGAAATTTAGTATAAGCAACTTTTTTCCTATACTGGCAGCATCCTCAGTCAACAATTAGGATCATCAGGTATCTTGCAAAATGCTAGATAGCCTTTTTCTGGTTTCTCAAGTAGACACAAAAATATGGAAAATCTGCCCTGGCTGGTGTGGCTCAGTGGACTGAGTGCCAGTCTGTGAACCAAAGGATCTCCGGTTTGATTCCCAGTCAGGGCACATGCCTGGGTTGTGGGCCACTTCCCCAGTAGGGGACATGCAAGAGGCAACCACATATTGATGTTTCTCTCCCCATCTTTCTCCCTCCATTCTCCTTGCTTGAAAAATGAATGAATGAATGAGTGAATGAATGAATGAATGAATAAATCTTTTTAAAAAATGGAAAACCTGAGTTTCTTCAGTATTTAGGAACAAAATTGATTCACTGAAAGCCCACAAATGTAACCACTTTAACAGGCACATTCATATAATCTGAATTGCATAAAGGCAAAGCCAAAAGGCCATTTAGTCATTAACGGATACAAACAAACCCAAGAAAATTTTCAAAGAACAGTCTTCCCAGAATAAAACCCAAGTACATGTTGTAGAAATAAAATAATCCTACCAACAAAAGACCTCTCTGTTATCAATATAGGAGAGAGAGGGAACATAATTTATTAAAGAATAAGTACTACCACATTTTCATGCATGTAGGCAAGCTCAAAAGTATCTATAAAATCCAGAGAGAATTTTGTACAAGTTTATACAGTGCAATAGCAGAAAGAATATTTCAATCTTCTCTTATCTCCTTGACAGATAAATAGATTCACCTTGTGATAGTCCCCAGTATACCTCACCAGAGAGTTAATTTTGGAGGTCTGTGTATACTGTGCCAAATCTCCCAATGCTCCTGAACTTTCATTGTAAAATAAAAAGATCGGGTCTCTTATTGGCCCCATTATAGAGTGTTCAAAGAAACACTCTAAGGAGAAGAGGGTGGGGGAAGCAGCCACCCATGCCCCCTCAAAGAAAATTCATTCTTTTGCCCTTATACATATAGAGAGAAGACAAGAAATAAGTATCTATTTAGCTCCAACCAAGTACCAGGCATTTAGAGTGTGGTGAATTCTGATTATTCATGATAGTTTTATTTTATGAAGTCAATGTAAAAACTGAATTAGCGAACACTGAACCATTGCTCCTAGGAAAAATACAGAGTTAGGTTCCTGTGATCATTGGCTCACGGTATTTTTTCAGCTGATCAATATGTTACCTCATTTTATGTGTTTCTGTTTAAAGACACTTTATTTAATATGTATTACCAATTTATTGACATTGATCTCACACCCAAGAACACAATGACTCATAACTCATACCTGAACCAAGCTTATCTAACACATATTTTCTCCATAAGGCACTTCACAGCTTTTGTACACTTAGAGACACTGCACTTCAGCACTATGGGGGCCATTTTAAATTATGGAGTCACCAACAAAAAGTGTGAAAATGCAACAAGTGCGGCAGTACATAGACTGAGAGGAGGACGCTGGTTTATAGCATGAGAGCTGGCATAAGAAGACAGAGAACATCATCTTGTTTGACCCCCAATTAGGAATATGTGTTCTGGACAACTCAAATTTTTTTTTGTCATTTTGTGTATCTCTGTAAATGATCACAAGGAGAGGTAAGCATTGATTTGAGGTTACAAATAAATTTTAGCAAGTAGGCAAATTCACAAATACAGAATTGTGAATAATGAGGATCAAGTGTAGATTATCCTATTTAAATGTTACAGTGACCTGGCAATGTAGGCACTATAATCTCTATTTTACATGAAAGAGTATGTTACGAAAGCTTAAATAACCTGTCCAAAATTACAACACTAATAAGTGATCGATCTGTTAGTGAACAATTGTTGGATTTCCATTGCATCATGCTGGGACTTGGAAGTCCACTGCAGCTCATCCAACAGCCGCAGGCAGGCAAAGCAAAAAAGATCAGTGGACTTAGAAGTTAAAACACATTTAGAAACTGTCCTTTGGCTCTTATTAAGACCTCTTTCTCAATAATGCAGCCAAACACATTCTGTCCTTACCACCTCTACATGTTCTTCTCTATCAGAAGAAGCAGCTAAGTGGGCACTGCCTTTCTGGAAAAGCAATAAACAACACCTAAATGGGAAAGGTGAGGCCCAGCCAGAGAAGAACTACGGTACTGTATAAAAACTAAAAATGTGGGGGCAAAAAATGTTCTTCCTCTTTAGCCAAACTCTAAGTTACTCAATAGGGTGACTCGGAAGATTTAATGTTATCAGAAAGACCAGCTGGCAGAAAGGTGAGCAATGCTCTCCAACTTATTGCTTCCTTTACCTCATGCAAATGGGTCAGTTCTCAGCCCAAATGGCATATTTACCTAGTGTGACTTTTTGGCAACTTCCACTGGGGGTTTCAGACATCCCGGGGAGCATTTTCAAAGACCCTGAGTTTTCTGGCCCATTGGATCAGTGGTCTAACAACCCCTTGATCTTATATGTAGAGTCACAGTCTTTCCTGCTCTGAAGGTTCATCCCTTGATCCTCTCTCTTCTGCAACCTTCCCATCATCTCCCCTCCCACTGCACTAATTCTCAAGCGAGGAAAGCCCCTAGGAAGTTCCTTCAAAATCCTAAGTGAAAAAATAAGGGTTGCCTCACTGCACCTCACATAGTCCTGTGCTCCAGCCTGGAGGAGAACCATGGCCCTGCACCCTCTCCCCACCCCTTCTCTCAGTGAGGTGACTACTGGTGTTGCTGGCCTCCTGCTTAAGAAGCCTCATGGTCACCTGAGGCTGGGCCTTCCCATATTAGGAAAACAGGGAACTTCAGGACAGCAGCCTGAAGCCCAAACAGACATCACCAGTTTAAAAAGGCAAAAGAGAAGAATATTAGAAGGGCCATGTTTGCTAGCACATAAGGAAAACTCCAGAAATTCTGTGAGGTGTTTTTTTTTTTTTTTGAGTAGCAAGAGAGATAAAAGGGAAGAATTGGTTTTGTTAGGTCTGGGTGTAGGGCTAAGAAATACTGCTTTGTAATTATTAATGAGACTGTATTTTAGGACCAGGCCTAGTGAAACTTGGAACTGTGTGTTTGATCAAGAATGTGCTCCCCATGTTCACAGGAAGGTGTCTGTTATAATAAGTCTAAATATGGCACCATTTCTTTTTTCCCATCTGGAAAGGGCTGTGTCTGCGTACATCAGTGCAGAGTTCTATGGGTGATACATTCCCATGAGCACCAGATGGGGATATGTTAAGATTATAATACCTGGCCTTATGTAGGAGAATGGGAACTATTTTATAAATCATATTTGATGCCTATATTTCAAATAAGAGTTATTTTTGGAAAAAAATTTATTGTTGTTCAATTATAGTTGTTAAATGACAGTTCTCATAACATAAAAAGCATTGGTAGTTTATTTGCTTGCTTCGTTTTTATTAGATTTCACCTATAGTTGAAATCATACGGTATTTGTCGTCTTCTGACTTAGTCCGCTTAGCATAATATTCTCTAGGGCCCACCCATGTCAAAAATGGCAAGATTTCATTCTTTTTTATTGTCAAATAATATTCCATGGGAATATAGTCAACAATATCATAACAATTTTGTATGGCGACAGATGGCTACTAGACTTTTTGTGTTGATCACATACTAAGTTATATAAGTGTAGAATCACTGAAACTAATATAACATTGTATGTCAAATATGCTTTAATAAAAAAAGCATTGGTAGTTCAAAGAAAACTGGGGCTACCAGATATAACAGATAAAAGGAAATAAATTCAAAAGAATTCTTAATATTCTTCAGGTATCCTTGCTTGACACCTGGCTGAGAATAGGTTAGACTTTTAAATTATAAACTCCATAAGTTTATAAGGGAGAGTAAGAAGTTTCCGTAATTACCTCATGCAGATCTTGAAGAATGTTTGAAGTAATTTCAGCAAGATATACAATAAAAACATTTAAAAAGAACTGAATAAATCCAATTTTTTCAAATGTTGATATGTTCAACTAGATCTAGAAATTTCCAGCTCAAAAAGCAGACTTGAAAAAAAGAGGCCTTATTCCTAAGTTTTCAAAGAAATCAATTTTCTTCAGGGGGGAGAATAAAATGAGATATTTTAAAAGTGTATGTGGTTAAAGATCACATAATGGTTTTACCATAATCCACTGTGGTCGCTCTTAGGTACCATCCTTTGAGAAGGTGTTATAATTGAGATCATGATAAAACAAGATGTTTTTAAAGAATAAAGTGACTAAGCTAGCTTTAATGGCTCCCAAGGAACCTTCATGCCTTTGTTTAAATACCTGCCTGTGAGCTATTTAGTTCCATTTAAAAAGCTATAATCAATAGAAAGACACATGTTCCCTTTTGTCAAAGCAAAGTTGTAAAACAAGTAACATAACATAGACTGGTTGGTCAGGAGACAAATTGCATGAAGCTCCAATTCGGGTTTATTAGAACCATGTGTTACTTGTGAGCCAACCATGGTGCCTAGAACAACACCTTGCTTCTAACTGGTGCCTGATAATTCCTGCTGAATGATTCCACAAATGCGTGACTGCATGAGGTTGGGGGTTGGAGGAGCAGAGGAACCAGTGAATGAGAATCTCACCAATGATCACTCATAGGCACATGTCACTCAATAAAGTTAAAACTTCCCCCTCTGAATCTGACCTTTTCAGAACCAGTCAACAATTTCATCTGTTCACTTTTTGTGTGTTGAAGATTTATTCTCTCCTCTCTTAAGTCGATAGACCAATAAGTAACATTCATTTTTATATGGGTGAAAGAAAGAGTGTACAAGACATAAGAATGAGGCTAGGAAATACGTTCAACTCCCTGACTGCAGTAGCCATGCTACCAAGTTATCTTAACCAAGCTGGTCTTGTGTAAATAACTATGGTATGCCTTTATATGCTAGGGTATTATTCTGTCATTGTACTGATGCTTACTATACTCGAACATAATGACACCATTAGCTTATCTCTACAGGGGTACAGACAACTCCTTTTATGACGCCCTTAATATGCCATGAATCTAACTCTAAGACAAAGTTCATCTTGATGCTTTTTTATTTCTAAAAAGCTTTTAGGCTAAAGTGCCTTATGCTTTTCCAATTGCATGGTGAACCCTTGAAGGAGATTCTGAAGCCAAGAGAATATCATTGCTGCTGCCACCCACTGATTCAGCAAGCATTTGCTGGGCTCCTTGTATGTGATTGGATGCGAGCTGAGTGCTAAGGATACAGATGAATAAGCTGTGGGCCTCATTCATAAGCACTTTTATTCTAGGAATTGTAAGCAAACATCTCTGTAAACAAATCATTCTATAAAGAAGATATAAGCTGTGATAAATACATGTATAGTGTACAGTGAGACCCAAAGGAGACCATCATCAATTCTGCCTAAAAGATTAAGGCAAGGCTTCACAGACGAGATTAAATTGAACTAAGCCCTGAGTAATGACTTGGTACCAAGGTAGCTTGACCCCTCTACAGTAAAGTGGTATTTGTCAAACAGGAGTACGAAAGTGACAGAAATAAATGGTTTGACTTTTCAAAGTTGTCCTAAATTTTTAGAATTCTAATGATATTTTGGACTGTACATACATAATACCTGGTATAAAATCCTTATACCTTTATTCCATTATAAAATAAAAAATTACAAAATAAATATGATCAAAGCTACAATACCAATGGATTCCAGATTAGCCACATTTATTTTGTGTAGTTGATTATGTTGTTTTCCTGAAATCAAATTGCTAATGTTACTGATGTTGCATCTTCTGTTTCTTTGGCTTATCAAACTAAAATGTGCTAAGTAATATACCTAAAAATGAAATAGTACAAAAGAGCATAAGATAAAAAACTGCACTTGCCTACTTTTGAAGAAACCACTATATTTAATTTTCTTTCTCTGATAATTACCACTTTATTTCTCAGTAATTTGCTTATACTGATATTTTTATTTATTTTTAAAGGTTTTATTTATTTATTTTTAGAGAGGGAAGGGAGAGAGAAGAGACAGAGAGACACATCAATATATGGTTGCCTCTCACACACCCCCTACTGGGGAAGTGACTCAGGCATGTGCTCTGACTGGGAATCGAACTGGCGACCCTTTGATTCACAGGCTGGCATGCAATCCACTGAGCCACAACAACCAGGGCTGATATGTTTTATTAATTTATGTATGAACCTTAAGCATTTTGTATCCATTTCTTGATTTTTAGATGTAGACTTAACCCACTTCTCTACTGTTCACTTTTCCTCTAAAGTCCATCCAAGAGAGTGACAAGAATGGTCACTCTGGCAACGTTAAGTAGCATTTTAAATCTCCATGTCTAGAATTATCGAACATAGACTGTCTCTCTTTTCTCTCATTTTGTTAGATGAAGACAGTACTACCCCATCCTTCCTTCTATGTCTCCTCCCTCCCTTTCATCTTCCAACTATGGTCAATTATATCTTTCTTTACATGGTAATATTTATATCCTGAGTTCTAACCATAGTTAAGTGTCTTGTGATGTGTCTATGAAGGAGCTATAGAGAGTGATCCTAAAGGTTAAAAACCTACCTTTGTTAATATTGCTTTGACAAAACATTATTCTGCCTAGAACCAAATGTTGTTCTCTAGAGGCAGACTGCCAGGGGTGGACTGTTGAAATGTCAGCTCTGTTTCTTACTACCTGTGTAACCTTGGATGAGTAACCTCACTGCACTTTCGTTACCTCACCCGAAAAGTCAGGAATAATAATTTACCTATCTCATAGGGTTGCTATGAGTACTTAAGTGAATTAGTACATGTAAACTATATAGTGCCTATGCATAGTAACTCAATAAATATAGGCCTTTATCATAATACATTTCCTCCCCATGGCTTTCAGAGAAGAATGTCCCTAATGTCAGGTTCAAATTAATTATTTCCTTTTATATACTTGACTAATGGCCTTTCCCTCATTCTATATCATCTCCAAATTGTTCATCTTGTCTCTTCTGCTGATTCCCTTTACATATGGACACTTTTCTCTTGGAGTCCTCCATCCTCTTGCCCCCTCCTCCTCTGGTTGAGCTGGATGTTCTCTAAGTAGGCTCACAGCTTTGTGAGCTCGGATTTCCCTTTCCCATCACCATCAAATTCCTTCTTACATCTATTGTTTATGAGATCCCCTGTCTCCTGCCCCTTGTGTCCTTATCTCTTGGCTCATTTTATCATTTTGTTCATCTAATATACACCTCTCAACCCGCAACCAGTGTGATATGTCAGATACATAAACAACTTTGCCCAGCAGTCATAAGCAGTGACTTCATTGATTAATTGGTTGATTGATGAGCCAAGTTTCTGGTTCTAAGATTAATATGTTTTTTTCTTAATTTTAAAAATTTTTATACAATCGGTTTAAAAATTATAGTTCATCATTTTAAAATAAAATATATCCTCAGGTATCTTTCCCAAAAAATGCATGGGTGTCAAACTTTCTGGCATGTCTGAAAGTCATTATTCTTTCCCCACACTGGTTTGATATCTTCTCTATTTATGAAATTTTAGGTTAAAATCATTTTTGCTCAGAGTTTTTGAAATTCTTGTTTTAACATCTTTCAGGACAGTTACCATTTATTCCAGTGTGCCTAGGATAGTCATGGTTTGTATCTGTTATCCCAAAGATGGATCCATGTGTCCCAAGTGAGATTTCCTGGACTGGACAATAAATTCATGGTACCAGTAGCATTTGGCATCTGATGTTGTTGATGGAAAGAAAAATGGTGGCTTAAGTCTTGTTCCACTCTAGGTAACTTGTGTTTTCTTCTTGAAAATGTTTAGACTTTTCTCTCTATCCTAAGTTTTCTTTTAAAAAATCGTATGACACATAGATTTTTTTTCTTTTATTGTGACTGCTCGGTTGTCCCTTTCTTTTTTTTTTTTTAAATATTTTTATTGTATTTATCTTTAGAGAGGAAGGGAAGGAGAGAGGAAGAGAAACATCAATGTATGGTTGCTTCTCGTGCATCCCCTGCAGGGAACTGGCTCCTGCTGGAAACTGGCCTGCAACCCAAGCATGTGCCCTGACTGGGAATCGAACCGCGATTATCTGGTTCGCAGGCCCGCGCTCAATCCACTGAACTACACCAGCCAGGGCTCGGTTGTCCCTTTCGATTTGAAGGCATTTTCTTATCCAGGTATAAAAAAGTATCTTTCCTAATTTCTTTGAAACTTTCCCACTCTCCATTTTCCCTATTCTCACTTTCTTTAATTCCTAAATTTCTGATTTAGGTGACTGAGAGGACATTCAGGCTACTCATCAATATAGGGAATACAGAAGGAGGCACAGACGAAGTGAGGAAATCAATTTTGGACAAATGCTTTGCTTATGGAACATGGAGGTAGATAGCTAGATAATGTGTTCTCTACTCTCCCTTTATCTATAATTCTTTAAGAATTTAGAGTATGTCTTATTTGTAGTGTTGTTGGGGAAAAACATTCATTTGGGAAATTATTTGGGAAAAGTGTATTTACCAAAAATCACATGAGTCAAAATATGTTTTCTCAATTATGACAAAGGCCTCAGTGCAGGTTATATTTTCCACTTCCTCAAATAACCAAACAATAACACTCATGATTTTCAGGGAGGAATTAATGCTGATTCCAAAGGCACAAACTGGCACCCTGGAGAATAGAACTGAACAAGATGTTTAAAGCATATGTCTCTTCCACCCTTTTCCTTTCCTTCTCTAGTTTCTTCCTTCTTGATCATACATTACTGAAGCATTGCAGCTCTCGCATTCCATGGCAACTTGCAAGGCTTGGAGTGTGGTATATAAACACCTCAAGGTCATAAGACATTTTCTGTTGATTATGCCACTTGAAAGAGAAAAGAGGCTTGAGAAAATGAAATATGAAAATGTCTCTCCTAAAACTCTACTGAAATCCTATGGCTGCCACTGCACAAAATGTTTTCTTTTAGTAAAGGAAATTGGAGCCTTGTGGTCCCCAGTGGATGTTCAGTTCATTTAACCATTTAGCCCACAGGCATTTTAAGATGGTTCCTATGAGATTCTCCTCCTTAGTTCCTTCTCACTCTTATTTCCTTGACACAGTGTTGGTAGACACATATGCTAGGGTATTTAAGTAGGCTTCAATCTGGCCAAAAAAATCTGTGAGTATTAGGAGGACCTACAGAATGGGCTGATTCAAGAGACTATTTAGAGTTAGAAGTACAATACATATTGACAGTAGAACAACCATCTTGCATGAAAATGAATCTCTGATACAAGAAAGATTTGGAAGTCAAAGGAGTACCTGGAAAAGATGATATTTCCTTTGTATAATGAAAAAATCTCTTACTGTAGACCCACAAAGATCTGGAATGTTGTGACAAAGACTTTGATGGACTTCCCAGATGCCCCTTCATGAATGAAGGACTTATACCCCCTTCTGCTGGGAGCCCTCATCAAGGACTGCCTCCACTGAATCTAACAGATTGGACCAATCTCATGCATTCTTTCCAGGGAAACTTCATCTGATGGTAAACAACACAGGGGTCATAAAGTTCCAGACCCTGGGATATCCCTGGGCAAATCTGAAGGGACATCCCATCTCCAATGTCCCCATGAAATGAGCTGACACCTTTGTTTAGATTACACCCCAGCTCAACTTCTCCCTAGTCTATTCCTGCTTCCTCCCCCTCTCTTCCATAGGTGTGCTCCCAAACACTCCCCACTAAATGTCTCTACCCTTAAATCCAAGTACCATCCTGTACCATCCTCAAGTCTGCTTCCCAGGCAACCCAACTTGTAACAAATTGAGTTTAAGTGCAAGTGCCTTGCCAAAAGGCATCCTGATAACTCATCATCAATGGAAGCGACCTCTAGATGTCTGTGTGGTGTTTCCCAGTTCACATAGTGCTTCATCTCATTAGAATCTCAAACCCACTGTGAGTTAGGGATAATTTCACCTCTGTTTTACAGATAAGGAATGTAAGTCTCAGAAAAGTTAAATGACTGGGGCATAGTTCAGTTCACTAATCCATTGGTGGTAATCCTAATGATAGTGGTGTAGAGTGGCCTTAAGGTTGGGAGCTGCTAAGTTTGACTGTTACCTCCTGTATTGTTTTTCCATTGCCGCCATAACAAATCACCACAAACCTAGTAGCTTAAGACAGCATGCATTTGTTATCTCGCAGTTCTATGGGTCAGAAGTCCTGGTGGGCCTCGCTGGTTTCCCAGCTTCATATTTCACAAGGCCAAAATCAAATTGTTTACTAACTGGGTTCTTACTGGTAGACTGAGAAAAATCAGTTTCCAAGTTTATTCAAATTGTTGCCCAAATTTAGTTCTTTGTGGCTATAAGACTAACGTCCTTATTTTCTTGTGGGCAGTCAACCAAGGGCTGGTCTTTTCTCCTAGAGGCTACCCAACTTCTTTCTTATGCTTTCTGGCTGCCCTCCCTGCCCTTGCACTACCCCTCCCAGCATCAGCAGGTCATCTCCTTCCCATGCCTCAAACCTCTACAACTTTGTTTCTGCTGCATCTCTCTGAACACCATTCTCTTCCAATTCCAGACACAGAAATTTCTCTGCTTGTAGAGACTCATGTGATTGCACCCATGTGAGTAATCTGGTTAATCTCTTGATTTGAAGGCCCAGTAACCAGAATTGCATTGGCAAAATCCCTTCACTGAAATAACTATATTAGTGTTTCAATGGATAACTAGGGGATGGGAATCTTGGGGAGACATCTTTCAAATTCTGCCTACCACATTTCATGACTTGTCTTTCTAAAGTAGATGACAGCTGCAAGGCCCAGAGAGTGGGCTGTGTCTTATATATTTGAATTTGCAACATATCACTGCTTCCAAGAGGCTAACACACTGGAATGAGGCACTATGAAAAACCAACAAAATTACACACTATCCTTTACACTCAAACCCATCTCCTTGACAAATCTATGGTCCAAATATCAGTGATAGTTCCTATGCTTAGGGTTTTTTCCCAAATGTTGTTAATGATAGCATTCAATTATTTCCCCAGAGTCTCCTCTGTAGATCCTGACTTGGTGAATTTGAGATGAGGACCAGAAATTTACTTTTTTAAGTACCTCCCCCCACCCACCAAGTCACCTTTTCCTAAGGGAGACAAAACTACACTGTCTTATGCCTCAGGCCCTTTCCTGCCACTAGGCATTTGTATTTGCTGTTTCCTCTGCCTGGGTTATATCTCACCTTGCTTTTTGCAGGTTCAGCTCCTCCCCATTCCTCAGATCTCAGTCTTCACATTCTCTCCTCAAAAGGATATCTCAGCCCTGGCTGGTGTAGCTCAGTGGATTGAGCATGGGCCAGTGAACCAAACTGATCACAGTTCAATTTCCAGTCAGGGCACATGCCTGGGTTTCAGGCCAGTTCCCAGCGGGGGACGCACGAGAGGCAACCATACATTGATATTTCTCTCCCTCTCTCCTTCCCTTCCCCTCTAAAGATAAATAAGTAAAATCTTAAAAAAAAGATATTCTATGGCCACCCTATGTACTTGAGATTGTTTCTCCCTAGTTATATTTCAGCCTCCTCACTGTTTTCATTTCCTGCCCAGTTCTGATCATAATCTGTATAGATTTTATTAGAGAATTTACTTGTTTCATATCTACCTCCTAAACTAACATGTAATATTGAATAAGGGAAGGACCATTTTGCAATCTCTCTCTTATGCTGAGCACACTGCTTGGTGCTCAATAAATGTTCATTGAGTGAATGAATGACTGAACTGCAGCAAACCTACAAGCATGGTGTCACACTCCAATAAAAGCCAAAGCCTACTAGGGCAAAAACATCCCCTAGGAGCTGGTCTGGTAACCACTCCATATTCTCAACAAGAATATGTAAAAAAAAATAGAAATTTTTGTCCAATTTCAATAATAAATTTGGGGATATGGAAGCAATAGTCAGCCAACTGAGAAAAGATTTGATTAACACCAGTATCTCAAATATTAAAGACAGAGACAATTTTGTTTCATGTGCACGTATTTCTATCTATCAATATAATAGTTATTACCACAGTTCTCTGCTTAACTATGTAGTCAAATGTGTATAGACTTGCACATATATGTTAATGAATAACCTAAACTTTAGGCTGAAAACTATTTTAAGTGTTCCTCAACTGGTTATTATAAGTGCTAGGTCTAAGTCCTATCCTTTGGGGAGCTAAAGAAGCCCTGAAACTGAGATTTCTAGGGTATATTTCCAATTTGATTCATGAGTGAATAAGCAAAATTAGGACCTTTGTTTTTCACCAGTTCCTAGATTGCTTCTCCATCTTTATCTGTCATTACGTGTGTCCCAGGAGGCCTACTTCTGTGGATTATATTGGCCAGACCTTTGTACCCCTGGATATCAGTTGGGTTTAGCTAATGGGAGTCACCTGGAGAATGATCCGAGCACAGGAGATTTAAAAAGGTCAAAATAATTATTCCCCTGGCTCTCTCTTAGCTCCATTCTGTTCTTCCTCAATGATAGTGCCTATTGGGGCTCCACTTCCACGGTTCCAGCTATCAGTGTCTGGAGCTCTGCTTCCTCTTTTCCTTCATCAGGCCTAAGAGTGCTAACAGCTTTCTGATATTGTTATACTCTGGTTGCCTAACACATTTTAATGGTTCCCTTAATTCTACCTATACCTCTAAAGAATAATTCCTCTAAAGAATCCCTTCACTAGAAAGATTTCTTCAAAACCCCCAGCTGAGTGTGCTGTTTTCTTCTGGGACTCTGACCTATATACTCACTTTCCTTGGCCCAATTTCCTATTTCATTTGCGTGATTACAAGACTAGAGAACCGGCGAGGGCTTTCCTAGGCTCTCTTCTGCTCCTGCCTGTTATTTATGAGCATCCATGATTCTTGGCACATTTCTTCCACTAGTCGTTTTTCCTGTCTTTATACTTCTGATGTTTTTAAAAAGTTAGAAAGGCAAAATAAAAACAGCTCACAATTGGACCAGGATTTTCTTTTCTGCTCAGTAGAAATTAGAGCTAAGACTTTAAAGCTAATCTGATTATTTTTAAAATGAGAAAGCCAACCTTGAGTACTTACATTTGAAAGCTTAATTGCGCAGCTTTAGAGCATTTTATTTTATTTGTGAAAGATAATAAATCATTTGAGTGGCTTATTTTGTTTATAAAGTGCTTCATTTGGCTGTATTTCAAGAAATGCAGCGTGACAAACAATACTTGTAATATGAATGGTTCACAAAACAAACAAATAAAGAGCTAATAAAGTCTCCATTCTCTGAATCATAGTAAATGGGTACTAGCACTTGAACAAAGTTCATCTAATGAGTATTTACCATTTTGCCTAACTGCAAAGTGGCCACTTTCTACAAATGGCTTGTAAAATACCCTTTGCTTGTCTATAACACCGATTTTTATACAGATAAACTTTTATATGGAAAATGCGTTGGATCTTAGGTGGAGAGGAGACCCTGGTATTGTGGAAACAGTGGACCAGTATCTATTCTTAGCTATTACACATTCTAGAAATAAAACTTTGAACAAGATGCTGCACCTAGCCTTGTGTCAGGTTTCTCATCTTTAAAACAATGATAATAAAACCCTCCAGCTTCATAGATAATGAATAAATATGAGATCTGTCCAGGAAGTATCCAACCAGGTAATATGAAAATTGAAGAGAGATGAAGTGTACTAGAAACACTGTACATGGGACAATGACACCTCAGTTCCCTTCCAAGAGGGCACCTTGGGACCTCACATAGTTATCCCAATTGCCATCAGCTGCCCTGTCATATTTTTCTGAATCTCATTGATGGTCTGAAATCTCTTCCCTTTCAAACGTGATTTTAGTTTTGGGAAAAGCCAGAAGTCACAGGATGCCAAATCTGGTCTGTAGGGGGGTTGAGTTACCTGGATGATTTGCTGTTTCACAAAAAAACTCAACACCAGATGTGATGCATGAGTGGGCATGCTCTTGTGATGATGAAACTGCCAATCGCCAGTTGCCTATATCTGTGGCCTTCTAAATCATCTGAATATTTTCCATGGAAGAATGTTCAAGCTTAACTCAAAGTTTGATGCAGATTCATTGCTCTACTTGCTCAGTCATTTTGAATGCGATGGCCACACAGTACACATGCTCACTCAACAGTATCCACTGCCCCCACTGACTAGTACAATGAAATTGTCATTGCTCATGCATGCTCATTCTAGTTCACTCTCCTTGGCTGCCAGGTTACATCGATATTGTGCAAACCATTCTTGTTATATTAACAATGGCTGGATTTTTTCTGGACAGACCCCATATGTTAGTTTCTGTTCCCTCCAAAGGAGAGTCTGAGACAAGGACTAGCAAACAGATGGTTTATGTGGAAGGCAGTTCCAGAAATCATGAGTGAGAGAGCAGGAAGAATGAGACAGGGAAAGAAAAATACAATTAAAAACACTTCATAAATGAGCTTGTTACCACAATGAGTAGCTTGAATTCAAATCCACCAGACTCTTTCAGCATCCATGTATAGGATGATTCTCAGAATTGCTTCTGTGAAAGAAGATGAGGAAGGCAGTGGCTAAAGCATTTATTTAGAGACTTTTCATTTATTGAAGGCTGCTACCAGATGTTAACTCCATAGCACCTCCAGCTGTTTGCTGCCCAGAGTTTAAGAGGGCCTCTGGTGCTATAGGGTAGAAAAGAAAAGCAATGCTCTGTGTTCTTAAGGTTGGGTATCTTTAGGTTAAATGGAACCTCTCACCTCACAGGTGCTGAAATCAAAGGGACATAACATGGAACAAGAAGGTATCTGTTTGATAAGATATATTTTAAATGCTTTTTGTTCATGGCCTGAACTAAGGTGGTTGTGGTAGGGATAGGGAGGGAATAAAGTTTTAACGGACCTGAGGTAAAATGACAAGGCTCATGACTAGCCAAATAGAAAAATCCAATGAACTTGATACTTCCAGCATGGAAGGCTAGATGAAAAATTGAATTGATCACTGAGGTAGTAAATATTATCACCAGGGCAATTTTCTTGAAAGAAAATAAAGAGACTGGTGTTAGGTAGTATTTTGTTGAGGATAAGGGATCTGTTCACTTTCTAGTTTTCACAATGGTCAGAGAAGTAAGTCCCTTAGCATCATGATGCCATTACAGGATTCTGCAATTCCTTGTGGCAATGCCATTCTCAACCCCAGCCAATAAACGGGGAGCTAGCAGAGCTTCCTTTTCTGCAGCAAAGTAAGGAATAAGATGATTCAATGAACAAGTTGCATACTAAGTAGGGTTGGGGTCAGGAGTATTGCATCCTCTCCATTGTCTGATGTTTCTTTCCACGTGGAGGGGCATCCATTAGTATAGCCCTGGCCTCTCCATTTGAGAATGACTTACCTGTCTGGTATGGGATTATAAAAATATGCTACCAGAATTTTGCTCCTTCCTTATCCTCCTTTCTTAAGTCAACCTGCAGACAATATTGGCTTTTGATTTCTCCCGGCCCCACCCTTGTATCAGAGGCTCGTGGTTTTCCAGGGATGCTGGTAACTTGGTTCAGTAAGCCTGATAGATTCTGGAGATCAGTGTGAAGAAGCCCATTAATTCACAAATATGAACCACATTCTCCAATATCCTAAATGTTGGTTTTCCCTGTGAGTTTAGAGCCCAGGTAGTAAAGAGGGATGCTACTGAGGCTTTGGGAACCCCCACAGATGAACTCCATTCAACTAAAAAGAAGCCTTGTCCACAAATTTCAGCTCATTCCCAAACAGCCTTTATGGTAAACAGAGAGACTTAGTAATTACTTAGGAATACTCCAGGTTTCAAAAATGAAAAAAAGAGAGTGCATGTGTCCAGGAATTTAAGAAAGAAATAAGCCAGAAATCTGGACAGAGCTTTGACCTTGAATGATCCCAACTGACCAAACCCACAATTATGTATGTAATCAGAGTGCATAGGTGGAACACACTGGAATATTGGAAATACAAAGGGGTAAAAAAAATGAAATATTTCCTTTTGGAACAGAATGTCTTCATAGAACATAGTGATCTAATTTACCAGAATGAACAGCGTTTTCTGACTATTTCTCTTTCAGGGTCAGACAGCCAATTGTCCCTGTTACCAACATCTTGGCAGAATTATTATCTCTTTGTGTTTGAAAGAGCCTTAGAAAATTAATTCAGCTCCCTTATTTTCTGTTCCCTCTAAACCAGTGAGGAAAAATTTTTTTCATAAAGGGCCAGACAGTAAATATTCTGGATGGCACAGGGTCTCTGTCATGACAGCTCAATTCTGTCATTGTGGCACTGGAAGCAGCCATAGACAATTTGCAAGTGAAGGGGTGTGGCTGTGTACTAAGAAAACTTACTTTCACCTTGGCTGGTGTGACTCAGTGGACTGAGCGCTGGCCTGTGAACCAAAGGGTCACTGGTTTGATTCTCAGTCAGGGCACAGGCCTGGGTTGTGGGCCAGGTCCCCACTAGGGGGCGCATGAGAGGCAACCACACATTGATGTTTCTCTTCCTCTTTCTCCCTCCCTTTCCCTCACTAAAAAGAAATAAATAAAATTTTTTAAATAAAGAAAACTTAGTTTCCAAAATAGGCAGTGGGCCAGATTTGACCTGTAGGCTATAGTTTGCCAACCCCTGCTCTAAACCATTGCTACTTAAAATGTAGTCTCTGGAACAGCCCTCATCCAAAACAAATGTTTGAGTCCCTAGTGAGATAGGTACAGAAATGGACAACAAGCACTTAGAAACTTGCATTGCTATTAGACATTGTCACACCGAAGCACATGATTTCTTTAGTAATTCATTCTTATGTATTTAACAAAAATATCAGTCAATGGTGAATTGGAAATAAAATAGCCAATCCTTCACACATACAGTTTGAAAAGCAAGACTCTAAATTCTAAGTTCATCCTCATTTTCCAGATAAGTAAAGAGACTCAGAGAATGGAGCTGTTCAGTGTCATCCAGAGAGTTGAGGGAGTGGGGGAGCTATTCTTAGTCCAGGGTTGCCCCCGCATGTGGTACAAATATCACAGTCTACATTAATGACTTTGTGCCTTAAACTCTTCTTGCAAGGCCCCAGCTATATAGCTGGGAAACTTTTTGTCTGCTCAGAAGTTTAGACAATCACCTACCAAATGATTTTCTGTCAGGGTAGAGAGTAGAACCCTTCTACTTCTAAACTCCTAATCCGGTGTTGTCTGGAGTTATATGAACTCAGGCCACAGCTCCAGAACAATCTGCTCCTTCTCAATTTTTAAAATTCAGATTCTGTAACATCTAGGCTAAATTCCAGCATCCTCTTTTGTTTCAACCCATGCAAAGTGGCTCAATTACAAGGAGGGTCCTATGGTTGTTAATCAAACAAAAAGCCATATTATTCCAAATTGTCTGCCCCCGGCCCCGTTCCCTACCACCCACCTAGAAGATTTTCAATGCTCACTTACTTACACAGAAAAAAATAATTAGTCACTTATATACCCAAAGAGTCCAGATGGCTATTAACAATATAGTGAGTAATGAGGGGCAAATGCAGTGTCAGTGGAAGATTGAACAGCTGACATAATTTGTTGGAGGGCCCTCAAAGGCCTACAAATCTAAATAATGCCTAAGATTCATCAACCATTTGGGCAAGATCGGCTTAAAGAATGGTTACTTAAAAATGAATGAAAAGTATCAATTTAGACATAAAAAAGATGACTCCTGCTAACATAATTCAGCCTGTGGGAGAAAATGGACACAACATGGTAGGTCAATGATCAGTTTTAGATATACCTGTTTGAATTTTATTTGGAGGACATTTAAATGCATAACACCCTCAATTTCAAATTCCATTGATTTAGCATCGCTGGTGAATGATTTAAGACTTGGGCCAAAGCTTGCCTCTTCAGAATAAATTCTACATAGACTGGAGACAAATAATACTAGACATTTATTGTGGACTTTATTCATAGTGAAAGACTTATTTCTAGTTCTACACCATGTTTCTCTGTTCCTGAAATGGCACCTGAAGAGCCTTTAAAGAACCTAGGTGACATAGCAAGCTTATTTATATTAATTTTTTCTAAATATGTGCATGAAACAGAGGGCATTTACTTTTTTTTAAAGATTTTATTTATTTATCTTTTAGAGGGGAAGGGAAGGAGAGAGGGAGAGAAATATCAATGTATGGTTGCCTCTGGTGTGTCCCATACCAGGAAGTGGCCTGCAACCCAGGCATGTGCCCTGACTGGGAATCGAACTGCGATCATCTGGTTCCCAGGCCCGCACTCAATCCACTGAGCTACACCAGCCAGGGCAGGCATTTACTTTTAAATGTCCTATAATTCATGTCTTAATGATTCTGATGGGCTTTTTCTTTTAATTAATGCAGATTAATGTTGACTGGGATTTTTGAAATCACTGTATTGTTGGTCTATCTAGAACAGTGAAAACATTCAGGCTTATTAATTAAAAAATGCTTACCAAAGGGAATGTGAAATGATACAGCTGCTATGAATAGTATGGAGAATGCTCAAAAAATAGAACTACCATACAACCCACCAATCTTGCTTCTGGATATATACCCCCCAAAATTGAAAGCCGAATCTCAAATATATATTTTTTTGAGAATAGGGGGTATGAACCCATGTTCATAACAGCATTATTCACAATACCTAAGAGGTGAAAGTAACCCAAATGTTCATTAATGAATGAATGGATAAACAAAATGTAGCATCAACAATCTAATAAGTTGAGTGTATTATCAATGAAGGAGCTGAAACTTGAAACCTTAACTTGCTTGGCACAACAGAGGTGCATTTGAACCTTGGTCTACCAATGCCAAAGTCCAGGTTGTCTTTCCACTACAGCATATTACCTCTTCAGCTTCTGTGAACATCATACATAAAGATTAGTGAAGATTTTTAAAGTTAATTTTTAAATTGTGGTAGAACACACACACAATTTACCAGCTTAACAATTTTTAAGTGTACAGTTCAGAGTTAGCTATATTCACATTGTTGGGCAACAGATCTCTAGACTTTTTAATTGCATAACATGGAAGCTCGATGCCCATTGAACAACTTCCCATTTCTCCCACCTGCCAGCCCCTGACAATCATTACCCTACCTTCTGTTTCTAGGAGTTTGACTACTTTAGATACATACAATGGAATGGTATTTGGCCTTAAAAAAGAAACAAATCTAGATGAACCTTGAGGACATTATACTAAGTGAAATAAGTCAGCCACAAATAGACAAAGCACTGGTAGACCAAGGTTCAAATCCAGCTTTACCATTTTCCAGGTCTGTTGTGTCAGGAAAGTTAAGGTTCTAATCTTTAGCTCCCTCACCTATGACACACTCAGCTCGTACAAACGCCAATCAGACTAAAAGTAATTATCAATGTAAAGTTTCTAGTATGCTCAAAAGATTATGGCTATAATGATGACGACAGCAACAATGATGCGACTGCTGCTATTGTTTGAGGTGCTACAGAGGGGAAAAGAAGAGAATTTCCAACAGTAAGAGCCTTTTGGTGATGTTTAGGTTTTCTGACTCATTTCTATCTAGAAAGATAAGGAAACCCTCCAGCTGGTGTAAGTAGCAAAATTATTCCCTTAAGTTTATAACAGAGTCATTTTCTTTTCTTCCTTTTTTATTTTTATTGCTTATTTATATTAGTTGAATTTATTAGGGTGACACTGGTTAATAAAATTATATAGGTTTCAGGTGTACAGTTCTATAACACATCATCTGTATAATGCATTGCGTGTTCACCACCCTAAGTCAAGTCTCCTTCCTTTACCATTTATCTCCCCTTTATCTTCTACCTCTCCTCACCCCCTTTCCCTCTGGCAATCACCACACTTTTGTCTATGTCTATTAATTTTTTTCGCTTAATTCCTTTACCTTTATCACTCAGTCCCTCCAACCCCCTCCCCTCTGAGAGCTGTTAGTCTGTTCTCTGTGTCTATGGGTCTGTTTCTATTTTGTTTGTTAGCGTATTTTGTTCTTTAGATACCACATATAAGTGAGATCATATGGTATCTGTCTTTCTCTGACTGGCTTATTTCACTTAGCATAATGTTCTCCAGGTTCATCCATGCTGTTGCAAAGGGTAAGATTTCCTTCTTTTTTACATCTGAGTAGTACTCCATTGCATAAACGTTCCACAGCTTTTTTTTTTCACTCATCTACTGTTGGGCACTTGGGCTGCTTCCAAATCTTGGCCATTCTAAATACCACTGCCATGCTCCAGCTATCTCTCATCCATCATTCCCAAATATACCATGAGCTGTCATATCACCATGCATTTTCCTCTTTCAGCTCCTTTCTTGCCAGTTCTATATAGTAAAAAGCTGCTCATGGCTTAAGGTATGGCTCCCATGTCACATACTCCATGAAAAACCTCTTGTTAGACTCCTTCTCAAAGTCAGAACAAACCACTCATGTCCTTCTAGTTCACAGCCCTTCCTGTATCCCTTTAATGTATGATATATTAATGTCATATATCAGTATTATATTTTTATCTATATTCTAATCAGAAGATCATCATCTCTGTGAAGATAGAAAATGAGTTTCATTCATGGCTATGTATTCACTGAAAAGCCAGTTCTTAAACAATGCTTTGTATTTAGCAGGTGTTCAGTAAATACTTGCTGACAAATTTTTCATGTATTCACACACATGATCAGAGCAACTTTAAAATATGCTAACACACCTCTATCCTTCTTTCCTTGGAACCTGGATTGGGAAGTCATGGAGAAGAGCTTGCCTCTGAAAGGGGACAATTCCTGAAAAGCTACCAAACATTTTGGACTACTTGCAGTCTGACACCTTACTCATGCTGGTGGCAGGTTGGCACAACTTTCATGGCTTCTGGCATGAGTCAAATCACAAGGGAGTCGTATGTTATAAAATCTTAGCAAACAGAGCTTTAAGGAATCTTAGAAATCACCTAAACCCACTAACTCTTGTAAAATTAGAATGTATAGCTCAGAGAGATCACAGAACACACTGAAACCCCCAGAGTCAATGCTAGAACGTAGTTCTGAGTCAGAGCTTGTTCAACTTCACTTTGTAGAATACACATTTTCATTTTTTTTTAGTTTTTTTGGAGAGCTTCCTTTTATTTTTTTGAAGATTTTATTTATTTATCTTTAGAGGGGAAGGGAAGGAGAGAAGGAGAGAAATATCAATGTATGGTTGCCTCTCGTGAGTCCCCTGCTGGGAACTGGCCTGCAACCCAGGCATGTGCCCTGACTGGGAATCGAACCGCGATCGTGTGGTTCACAGGCCCGTGCTCAATCCACTGAGCTACACCAGCCAGGGCCACATTTTCATTTTTTATGGGTAAATACCTAGAAGTAGAATTCCTTGGACAAAAGTAGGTGTGTCTTTAAATGCACAAGAACACTAAGCTGTTTGCCCAAGTGTTTGCACCATTTCAAATGTCCACTAGTAATGTATGAGAGGATTCAGTTCTTTCACATCCTCGCCAGCACTCAGTATAGTCAGTGTTTTTCATTAAGCCATTCTGATGGGTAATAGTGTTCCCTGGAACCCAATCAGAGGTTCCAGGGAGCACCTCATATGTGTTTAATTTGCATTTTCCCATTGACTAATGAGGTAGAAAATTTTTTCATGTGTTTATTGACCAGTCATATGTCATCCTTAGTGAAGTTCAAGCTTTTTGCCCACTTTTTATTGAACACTGTCTCTTTTTATTGGGTCTAGGAGTCCTAGAGCCTGACATATTTTTAAAAACAGATTTTCAGGACTTCTGGCCAAGATGAAGGCATAGGTGGAAACACTGTGCCTCCTTGCACAACCAAGTTTAAAGACAACAAAGTTTTAGTAACAAACACGCAACTAAAACACAGAAAATTGAACTATACGGAAGTCCGACAACAACGAACCAAGAGAGGCAGAGCCATTGAATGGCAGAGCTGGGTTGCACAGGAAAACTCAGCCAGACCGACAAAGGGACCCAGGCGTGAGGGCAGCGGTTGGCAGATTCCAGGAGTGGGGTTGCTATGGGCAGATTCAGTGAGGGCAGATTCAGTGAGGGCAAGGTGGCAGGCTGACCATGGTCACACATTCATGTGCAGGTAAACCAGGCAAAGGAGTGAGCATGAGACAGACCACACAGGCCCCAGTGGCAGGAAGCAGCAAAGGGGACTACCATTGCCCCTCTCTGACCCCACCCCCACATACAGCGTCACAACCCAGTGACCTGGGTTGCCCCTCCCTGGTGAACATCTAGGGCTCTGCCCTTCATACGTAATAGGCACAAACAGACCAAAACATTCTGGTTCAAGAAGAACTCAAAGCCCCAGAGCCAATAACTCTAAGTGACCAAGAAATAGCCAACCATCAGATGCACAGTTCAAAACACTGGTGGTCAAGATGCTCACAGAACTGGTTGGTTTTAGTCACAAATTAGAGGAACATATGAAGGCTAAACTAGTTGAAATGAAGGGAAATGCACAGGAAACCAATAGTGATGGAAAGGAAGCTGGGACTCAAATCAAGGGAGTGGACCAGAAGGAAGAAAAAAATGACCAAACAGAAAAGAATGAAGAAACAAGAATTCAAAAAAATGAGGAGAGGCTTAGGAACCTCCAGGACATCTTTAAACATTCCAACATCCGAATTATAGGGGTACCAGAAGGGGAAGAAGAAGAGCCACAAGAGGAAAACTTATTTGAACAAATAATAAAGGAGATCTTCCCCAGTCTGGCAAAGGAAATAGACTTCCAGGAAATCCAGGAAGCTCAGGGAGTCCCAAAGAAGTTGCACCCAAGAAGGAACACACCAAGGCACATCATAATTACATTAGCCAAGACTAAAATGAAGGAGAGCATCCTAGAAGCAGCAAGAGATAAGGGGACAGTCAGCTACAAAGGAGTTCCCATCAGACTGTCAGCGGATTTCTCAAAAGAGACCTTCCAGGCAAGAAGGGGCTGGAAAGAAGTATTCCAAGTCATGAAATCCAAAGACCTACATCCAAGACTGTTTTATCCAGCAAAGCTTTCATTTAGAATGGAAGGACAGATAAAGTGCTTCTCAGATAAGGTCAAGTTCAAGGAGTTCATCATCACCAAGCCCTTATTATATGAAATGTTAAAGGGACTTATCTAGGAAAAAGAAGATAAAAAATAGGAACAGCGAAAGGACAGCCAACTCACAATTATTAACAACCACACCTAAAACAAAAGCAAACCAAGAGGACAGCTAGATCAGGAGCAGAACCATAGAAATGAAGAACACATGGAGGGTTAGCAACAGGGGAGTGGGAGGAGGAGAAGGGGGGAGAAGGTACAGAGAATAAGTAGCATAGATGGTAGGTAGAAAATAGATAGGGGGAGGGCAAGAGTAGTATGGGAAATATAGAATCTAAAGAACTTGTGACACATGGACATAAACTAAAGGGGGGAATGGTGGGGGAGTGGTTGTGCAGGGTGGAAGGGAATGAAGTGGGGGAATAGGACAACTGTAATGGCATAATCATAAAATATATTTTAAAAAAGATATTTTCAAATAGTTTTTAGAACATTTGATCAAAATGAATGCATTTTGACTCGAGGTATTTCATTAATGATCACCCATATATATATTATGTATATCCCACATCATATTCTTAAGCAGTGATACAACTTATATTTCTTTGCTCACTAAACTGACGTGTACTCTCAACTTGCAGCTGAAACACTCAATTTCTGACACAGATTTCCAGAAAAAGCCACAATCTTCCAATCCAATATATAAAAATAGATGTGGAGTAAATTGAATTTCTCGTATTGTCATCAGGCCTGTTGACCAAAACTTATTTGATTTGCAAAGCCCTTCCTGGGTAGATGGGTCAGTGTTTATTTTCATAGATTTTGCACTTCTAAATCAAATCAACCAACCAACAGACCTTTATTGAGTGCTCTAAGTCATCTCTGTATGGTATTTCATGCATACATATTAAATTCCAGTTCACAAATCCAATTCCTTTCTTTTGACCTAGCTTTATTTGCTTTCCTTTGACAGCTGGTATTAAGCCTTTTCATCATTTTTACCAGCCAGCTATCCAATTGGGAAAGCAAGTTCTTTCCTTGAAACTTGACATTGTCATAATTCCAGTACAAGTAACAACAACAATAATAATCACACTAATAAAACCTTAGTTTTTCATGATAATTCATAACATGTGCATACAATTCAATTATATTGTACCACTACTCCATAAGGTAAAAATTACCTTTCTGTTTCACCCTTAAGAAAATAGTTTTGAGAAATAAACAAACTCTTCTGAGGTCATGTGGCTGCTGACTAGTCAGGAGAAAATCTGATCCTTTGTGTCATGAAAGAGTCCACTCATCTTTCTACAATGTACAGAGTATTTTCCAAAGGTGAGGTCTATTCCAAAGTTACACATGAAAGCAAGTCCCACAACTGTCACTAGAAAGGAATTTGGTTCCTGTCTCAGCCCACGTAAAAATATTTTAATGGTCATTCTATTTTTAAAAAGAAAAGTCAAAGAATCACAAAAATACAAAGGTAAAATTAAAAATCAGTCAAAGTCAGGGCACAGATAATTTGGAACATTTAAACATTCTTCCAAACTGCTTGCTCTCGATTTCTCCCCACTTTGTCTCTCATGGTCTACACACACACATACATGCCCACACACATACCACTATATGAAATTATTGGGAATATGTGCCTATATATATTTATTGCCAAGGGTCCCCCACCAGTCATATCAGAGATTCCAGGGAGCGTGTCTCATATTCTGGAGAGTACATTCCACCCCAGTGTGCCTGTTTCTTGGCCAACCTGCTGTCTCTCCTGTTACAGAGTATTTATTGTGAGCTAGATCCCAGCTCTACAGGGCACTGCTATCTTTGGCAGGTGACTGTTGCTCATTCCTCACTCTAACTGTTCAGAGGAGAATACTATTATCTCATCACCATCTTCATCACAAGAGAGGGATATACCCTTTTCCACACCTCTTATCAGCATATCACAAGCCAGACTACACCTTCTCACAAAACTTTCCTGTATAGCTGGTGATCATTGAAGAAAGTAAAAACTAGGATAGTTTGAAAGCAGTGCCCAAAGGAACATCAATCTTTAGGTTCATTCCCTCAGAAAGGTAGATGCTCCCAGACTACACATGCAGATTACCTCCCATCCCTAGAAATCATGGAACTTCACATATCATCCCAACCCTAGGTTCCAGAAAGAATTCCTTCCAGGGGTGTCCAACCTGTGGTCCATGGGCCACATGTGGCTCAGGGTGGCTATGAATGCAGCTCAACAGAAAATCATAAATTTACTTAAAACATGATGAGATTTTTTTGTGATGATGTGTCCCAGTGTATTTAATGTGTGGCCCAAGACAACTCTTCTTCCAGTGTAGCCCAGAGACACCAAAAGTTTGGACACCCCTGCTGAGTTATTCCATTATAGTGGCCACCTGACCAGTCCTTGTTTCACATGCCAAATGAACCTCTTTGCAAGATGATTAAGAAGCAGAATAACATGCTACCTAGATACAAACTATAAAGATACAATCCGATTTTATGGTCTCAGTAGAGAGGTAAGGTGACAGCTATCAATGGAAAAGTTTATTAGGCGCTGGGCATGAGAATACGTGCACATCCACTGACTGACTCTGGCACCACTGGAATTTTAAGCAACCCACCCCAAACTTGTATGGAGCCAGCGTCCCAGCACCGGTGACACAAAACTTAAAGGCAACCTATCATAGTGAGTCTACCTCCTGTGCCAACCACAGAACTGTACCCATGACTTGCCTGATTTGGTATACTTTCTTTTTGCCTTGTCTCTATCTTACCCTTTTAATTTCTGTTTGAAGAGACATGCTGAACTCACACCTGAGTAACACAGCTCTCCTTTTATAGGCAAACGATGAATTCAGTTACATAATTATATACGTTGATTGTTTTCCATTTACCATGCGAGTTCAATTCTGAAAGTTCCCATTACTCACTCTTAAATAAAATCACACGGAAGAACAAAGAACTCAACAGCCTGTTTCTGGCTTGCTAAGAGAAACAGGAAGAACAGACAACAAGAGGTGGTTACCCTTCATTTCTCCCTATGTACTTGTTCTTTCAGAGACAGTGGGATGCATCTTACACTCTCTCACTATTATTCCATGTCTTGAAAAACATTTTTCTCATATTTATTAGTGTTAATTGAGATATAATGACTTCTGACAGTTACATCTTTGTTGTAGGTTTGACCCTTCACTGTTTCAAAGTGACCCTTTTTATCCTCCTTAATGCTTTTTAATCTCTAATGAAACCATTTTTTTGGCTTTGTATTTGTCTAATATATCTTCACATACTCTTATTCACTAATCATTCTGATTCTTTTGTATAAGTTCTCTTACATTCAGGATATATTTGTATAACAGATTTTTTCTTGTACAGAGCATGCATTTTTGTTTTTTAAATATCCATCTTACAGTTTTATCTTTTAATATGTAAATTTACTCTCAACCATTTAATAATAATGAATGTTTGACTTTAAATAACCTTTACACGGTATTTTTAATGCTTTTTTCACATTTCCTTTATTTTTTTATGTAAGTGTTTTACATATCTTAGTGCCTCTCTGGGAAATTTATAGTTATGCATCTTATTTTAAATGATTTTTATTAACATACACAATAACACCTATTTAAAATATATTAATTTTAAAATTCTAAATGGAAATAGAACAATATCTACTAACAATTTTATGGGCATTGAGAGAAAATTCTGACTCCCCTCACCTCCCACTTTTGTGACTACTTCTTTAATGTTTCACCCAATTAGTTATATTAAAATTGTTTGTTTATATCATTGTATCAAGTAAGCTTATATTTAGCTGCAACAAGAATCTTCCAAATAATGGCTTGAACAAGTAATGCTAATCAGTCATTCTTTCTAAAGCCAATTCAGAGATTAGCTTGGCCCTAGTCCTCAGAACCTTTATCTTTTACCTCCAGTAGTATTGCAGCAACCTTACACGCAGCAAAATTGTTGTTAGCTCTGAAGTCATCTCTCAACTTTGACTACTTTTATTGTTCCTGGTCATTGTTATCTAGAGACCTGTAAAATGTTAGGATCTTTCCTAGTTTCCATGTAAAGTTTTGAATTAAAATTTTGTACTTTATGAAAATTTTGGTAGGTTGAAATCATATTCAGTCTATATTTATAAAGTAATATATCTCTATTTTTAAAATTTGGAAAGTGTTTAATTAATAAAGAAGAAAATAAAATTATTTGTATGTAATAAAATTAAAATTACTCATTCTAATAAAATTATCTAATATAGTTCTTTCCAGTATTTCATATGTGTTTATGTAAGTGTGAGGGAAGGAGTGTTTTTGTTGTTGTTGTTTTTAGTCTTTTTTAAAAAGATTTTATTAATTTATCTTTAGAGGGGAAGGGAAGGAGAGAAGGAGAGAAATATCAATGTATGGTTGCCTCTCTGAGTCTCCTGCTGGGAACTGGCTTGCAACCCAGGCATGTGCCCTGACTGGGAATTGAACCGGCTCCTTGGTTGCAGGGATGGAGCTCAACTCACTGAGCCACACCAGTCAGGGCTGAATATCTAACTTTTAGATGCACATTTCCAATCTGCCTTCCAGAAAGGTTGACACATTTACACTCTTAACATCTATTTGTAAGTGACTAACCATACCCCTTACCACTACCAAATATGATATATTTTTAAATCACATTTTTGGACAGGCAAAACATTCCTTATTATTGCATAAATTACATTTATAGTGCTTGACCACCAATGCCATATATGGTTGCCATTTTTATTTCCTATTGTGTGATGTTTATTTCTAGTGTTCATATTTTTCTATAGGGATTTTAGCGTTTCATTGATTTCTTTCTTTGGTCTCTTCAACCTTCACTCTTCAAAGGTGAAGTACATCCGAACTGCATGTTGCATGAAAACCTTCAGTATTCTATTCTATAATCTAAAGACAGAAAAGACAGCAAGCAATTTTTTAACAGCAACTTTTCCCAATCTCTTCTAGAGCCAGAGGCACATTGCCATGAAAACTGTGTTGTCTTTATGAAAGCAAAATGTGAGTTCCATTAATGGACACAAGGGAGAAGCTAATTAGCTTGCAATAGAAAACAACTGTATTTCATCTTCTTGGAGAAAATCATATGAACTGAACTCAATCAGTTCAGATATGCTCAGCAGACTCCTTGTGAAGTTTTTAATCACATGAGAAGTTTGTTCTTGCTTATCTTTATTTGGAAGGGATCCCAATGTAGACAGGGATTGATTTGGGAAATGAAACCCTACACCTTCAAACAGAAATGATATTAAAATTATTTCATTACTAAGTTACACACAGAAACCAACCAATTAAGATAGACATCAGCTGTAAACAGTGTTTCTAGCCACCTGGTTGTACAGCAGTTGAAAAAAAAAGGCTGCCAATGAGACTTCTCTCATAAAATAAGACATATCTAGGGGGCTTTAGTGCCTCTTTCTTTAAATCCTATGATTTTTTTAGTTGGTATTCTACCACCAGTTTAAACTCCACTTGAACATATGTTTTAAAATTAACTGGAACTTGTGGGGAAGAAATTCAAAGAGGTGCCAATAGAGGAAATAACTTTAGGCAAGTATTCAAATTCAATAAATATCTATATTTGAATACCTATAAGTGTGTAATTACTATAAAAGTTTACAGAGAGGCCATTATCTAGAGGCTGGAGAGCCCATTGAAAATTCAGGGATTAGAAGTCCCATGTAGAGTTCCATTGGAGATGTTAACTATTTAAGAGTTGGCTAAGAACTCATATCCATAAAAAGTAATGGTTCCTCTGTAATTAAAGGAAAAGAAAAATTCAGAAAGTCAGAGGAAAAGGAAAAAGTTCCTAAAATTAAAACTGAAACAAAATACCCTAATTACATATATCAAATTGGCAATATAACCCAAGAAAATAATTACTTTAATTCTCTCTAAAACACAGCATTTGACTTTGCATCCTTAGAACATGTAGAAAAAAAGAAATGCTAAAAAAATCTTAAATTCCATTCAGCAGTGTTTTGGTTAGTGGTAACACTATATTGTTATTTTTCATTAAATTTATCAGGGTGTCATTGGTTAATAAAATGTTACAAGTTTCAAGTGCACACTTCTGTCATATACAATCTGTATGTTGTACTGCATGCCCACCACCCAAAGTCACATCTTCTTCCATCACCATGTATTTGGCCCCCTTTACCCTCTACTACTCTCTCACCCCCCTTCCCTCTGGTAACTACCATACTGTTGTCTGTGTCTGTGAGTTTCAGTTTTATATTCTACATATGAGTGAAATCATGTGGTTCTTAGCTTTTTCTGACTGACTTATCTTGTTTAGCATGCTATTCTCAAGGTCCATCCATGTTGTTGCAAATGGCAGTATTTTGTCTTCTCTATGACTGAGTGGTATTTCTTTGTTTATATGGACCACGTCTTCTTTATCCAATCCTTTATCAAAGAACACTTTGGTTGTCTCCATGTCTTGGCCACCATGAATAATGCTGCAATGACCTATATGTTGGGTCACAAAACTAGCCTCACAAATTTAAGAAGATTGAAATCATAATAAACATATTCTCTGACCACAATGCTTTAAAATTAAAAATAAAAAATCAACCGCAAAAAGGAAGTAAAAACTCCATAAATATCTAGAGATTAAACAACATACTGCTAAAAAAATGACTGGGTCAAAGTTGAAATAAATGTGAGATCAAAAGATATAAAGAAACAAATGAGAACAACAATCCAACATATCAAAACTTCTGGGATGCAGCAGAAAAAGCAGTAGTAAAAGGGAAGTTTATATCATTACAGGCCTATCTCAAGTAAACAACCTAACATTACATCTCAAAGAAAAGGAAAGGAAGAACAAAAGAAGCCCAGAGTCAGCAAAAGAGAGAAAAATCACAGCAGAATTGTCCTGGCAATTGTGACTCAGTTGGTTGGAGCATCATCCTATGAACCAAAAGTTTGTAGGTTCAATTCCAAGTCAGGCCATGTGCCTGGGTTGTGGACTTGGTCCCTGGTTCGGGTGCATATGGGAGGCAAACTTCGGATGTTTCTTTCTCCCTCTCTTTCTCTCAAATTAACAAATTTGTAAAAAATGAAAGAGAAGTTACTACAGACATCACAGAAATACAAAGGATCATACTAGAATACTATGAAAGACTAGATGCTACATAATTCAATAACCTAGAAGAAATGGATGAGTATATATATAACCTTCCTAGACGGAATCATGAAGAATTGAAAAATCTAAATGGACCAACCAACAGAAAGGAAATTGAAACAACCATCCAAAACCTCCCAAAAATAAAAGTCCAAGTCCAGATAGTTTACTAATAAACTCTACCAAATATTCAAAGAGATTTGATAGCTATTTTTCTCAAACTCTTCCAAAAAATTTAAGAGGCAATACTTCCTTACACATTTTATGAGGTCAACATAACCTTGATACCAAAACCTGGATAGTATATTGTCATTTTGAAACTATTTTTACATTAAAGAATACAGCAAAGAAGTGACAGAATCCAAGATTTTTAGTGTAAGAGAAAAGAGCTATAAGTATAAACCAAATAAGAATGCTGAAAAAATCAATATAAACAGTGCGTGCGTGTGCGTGTGTGTGTGCTCCTTTTAAGACTGTTTCCACCTGGAAACAATGACATGCTCTAAACTATAATTCCTAAATGCCATTAACAGTTAAAATAAGGCAGGGCTCTTTAGAGAAACAGCTGTTTCTAGGTATGGGATGTAGGAAATGCTATGTAAACACGGGACAGCCTGGTGAGCCAGAAAGCAAGGAAATACTCAAAGACTAACAGGATTGAGTAAAAAAAAAAAAAAAACTAGCTTGAAGGAGTTTTCTCTGACCAAATTTGGGCCTGTTAAGAATGAAACAGTTTAATAAGGGTGTATATTTAAAAATGCAAACTAATTTTCATAATATTCTAATAGAAATTGGTTGGCAAGTTTATGAACCCCTGCAGCAATAAATGAAACTCACATGCCTTCCAAAAATATAATGACTATCACTGATTGAAGTGCATTAACTATATTAAAATCCATGAGTCTAATAGCAGAAAGCAACAACAAAACACTCATTTGCCACCACTGAAGGAGATTATTATATCTACTACTTACCCTGGCACTTATCCTGGTTTGCAATAGAAAATACATTTCAGAGTAACTAAATTGACACAGCTGATGAGAAAGCTCTTTCTCAAAGTAGAATGACAGCTGATAAATGTAGAACCAATGACAGAATTAGAAAACCACCAATCGGTAGCCTCTTATGTAGTCTTTCATTAGGGCAAAGATTATCCACAGATGTTAAAACCATTAGGTGAATTTTTGGTGAGGAATTGGATAATCACATGGTATCAAAGAGTCACCTCAGAAATTACAAACTGTTTACTAGCATGGAAATGCAACTTTACAAGTCAGGGGTTAGGCTGTCACTTTAACCCAATGGTCAATCAGCATTTTGAAATAATAATGGGACAATTAGACCTAATGAGCCCCCTAAGGTGATGAACTAGGAAATACACGCCATCCCTTATGAAGTATTTCTTCCAATAAATGTTTAATGTGAATTAAATCAAGCCTGATAATCTGATTTCCAGTTTACAGGAAATATTTATACAGGGCATACCAGAATAAGTTAAATGATCCCACAGGGTAAAACCTGAGCAAGTCCAGGAAGTGGAACTATTGTATTATAGAAGTCTTCTTTGAAACAGAGCTTCATATTGGGTCCCACTGATTATCAAAGACTTTAGACAAACTCACCAACAATCTGGCAGAGGGTTCAACAGTAGGATGTGAGCACAGCAGAAAGCATCATGGGTGATTTAAAAAAAAGAGGCCCCCTTTCATGAGTGGCCTTGAAAGCAGAGAAATACTGGGAACCCTGCACTTAGGAAAGTAGTAAACAAGTATTGAGTAGTTGGATGCCTCAACTGAAAGAGCCTAGCAGTCTTGTAAGAAATTGAGGCCATGCTCAGCACCATTTGTTGGGCCTCCAGTACCAGCTGGCAGGAAACCAGGAGAGAATCACCAAGTGCCATTCAGTGGGTAAGTTTACTTCCCTCCTTAGTGGGTTAATCCCCTATGGGGACTTCTGGCCTGGTCTCTTCAGCAGGTCAATGGGGGGAAAAGAGAGAAAGATGGGACTTCCAATTTCTGGTTGGGTGTGTAAGAAGCGTGGAAGTAAGTCACCACCACTCCATCCTAACAACAAGTAAAAAACTGAACAAACTGAAAAATAAATAATTCTTCTTAGAGCCGTAAGAGAAGGAAGGTCATACAGGGAACTGCTGTCCCCAAAATTGGAGAGACAGACAGAGAATCACAACTTACCAGAGCAGAAACTTAGGAGGTGCAAGCTCTGTGGGAACCAGTAATGAGACAGCAAAACTTGAACTGTAACTGATGAATTGCTGGAGGCTCAGAGTGGACAACTCTGAGAGCTAAAAACTCCAGGGGACCCAGCCATAGAAAGACTCCCACACTTTTGTAAGTTTTAACCCCTGGCTCTCATAGTAAATCTCCAAAAAAAATCCCCTTGTGTTTTTGACAGGGGGGAGGAGAAAAGGAATCATTTTAGAAATAAGTCAGAGTGCTCTGTTTTTCTTAAAAAGGTCTACCGTAAGGAAACACTATTTAACCAGAGACTAACTGACCTGAGGGAGGGGAAAGCCCCCACTCAGCCCACTCCAGCGTCCTGGTTCACCGAAGGGGTGGGAAGGGCGGACTGGAGCCCTTGTGCTGCCCACAGCGCGGAGGCACAGGCTCGCTCAGAGGCAGACCCAATCACAGGGCGGCAGAGCTCCTGCCCTCCCCACGCCTCAGCCCACATTGCTGCAAGCCCACAAACAGCACTTCCTTAATTCACCTGGTTCATCATGCCCCGGCCGTCAGGAAAAAATTCCGAGAAGTGCCAAGAGGCAAGAAACAATTAGAAGAGACGGAGCAACCATGACAGCCAGACATTCCAGGGACATAGGAATGATCAGAGCTGGCATTTAAAACGATGATGATTAATATGTAAGGGCTCTGAAGGGTAGACAACATGCAGCAATAGATACGCAATGTAAGCAGAAGTGGAAATCCTAAGAAGAAACGAAAAAGAAATGCTAGAGATCAAAAACACCATACAGAAATGATGCCTTTGATGGGCTGATTAGTAGACTGCACACAGCTGAGAGATGCGTACTGCGATACTTAGGAGTTGTCACAACATCTGTAAGTTACTTTTAAATACTTCAGACAAGATAGATGAAGCAAATATGAGAAAAATCTAAATGATGGATGCCCATTATATTTCTATTTTTCTGTTTGTTTGATTAATTGACATATTCCACAAATGCATAATGAATTTTAAAAAGCTTGCAGATTTAATGATATATTTTAATTAAACACATATTCAATATAATAAATATATTTAATTAAATTTATATTTGATTCTATAGAAATAAAATAATAGAGTTTATATTATCATTTTCTACCAAGTACTAAATGCTTGCAAGCAGGCTGAAGACTTTCGTTAAAATAATTAACATGTCAGTAAAAGTCTAAGCAGAACCTGAATTGATAAATGTTCTAATTGGATAGCCCTACTGAGAACCTTAATTCATTTGGACTTAACTGTGGCATACATTATTTCTTATAGGAGCTTTAATATTTGTACAGTACTTCATTTTATAGCTTTAGTTTAAAACATTATCAACATATTAAAAAGTAAATATTTCTTCTATCTCAGGCCCCCATAACCCCTCCCAATTATGGGAAAATAATTTTTCCCATAATTTTTCCATGTGGACTCATTGTGAGATTATTACACTTATTATCCACCTTGCTTTTTCATTTTTAGTTTTTGTTTGGTTTAGATTTTCACTTTTTCATTTTTAACTATTAGTTTTGACTTTTTATTAGGGATAATTTCGGACACTCAAGAAGCAATATAAGAATAGCATAATAAGCTTTGGCTGGTGTGGCTCAGTGGATTGAGTGCAGGCTTTGAACCAAAGGGTCACCGGTTCAATTCCCAGTCAGGGCACAACCAGGTCCCTAGTAGGGAGTGCATGAGAGACAACCACACATTGATGTTTCTTGCCCTCTCTTTCTCCCTCCCTTACCCTCTCTAAAAATAAATAAATTTTAAAAATCTAAAAAAAGAATACCCCATGTGTTTATCATAAAACCCCATGTGTTCATCATACAGACACAGTAATCCTCAGGTCATGGCCAGTCATGTCTCATCTATACTCTCCTTTCTCCCCACAGATTAATACATTATTAACCTTCATAACCCATAGCTTATTATGAGCAAATCCCAAACACCATATTGTTTCACCCAGAATGTTTTATTATGCTTTTTGAAATATAAGAGCTCTTCTTTAAATTTAATTTCAACATTATTATCAAACCTAAAAAATAACAATGATTACTTAGTATCACCAAAATATCCAGTCAGTGTTCAAATTTCCCTAAATGGTTTATAAATACACTTTTGAAGATGATTTGTTACAAGAATTCAAAGAAGGCCCACACCTTCCATTTGTTTAAATGTCTTAGTCCCATCTAATTTATATGCTGTCCTAAGCAATAATGCCTTGCTAGAGATCATTCCAACCACCTATTTTTTCTTGCCCCCATTATTCGCCATTGTGTAAGTGTCCCTTAATGTATTTTATCAGCCCCCACTGATGGTTGGTGAGGCTCTTTTCAGCCTCTTATTGTCAACCATGATGCAATAAATAGTCTCAGATCTTTAGCATTGTACATATGTGCAGGTATATATGTAAGACAAATTCCTAGCAAGGGATTGTTAGGATAAATGGCATCGTTCTTTGCAGTTTTGACAAAAACTAACAGATTGTCTTCCAAAGAGAGCACCTCAAAGGTACATGTGTTTTCCCACGCCAACATTGGGTACTATAAAATTGTGTGCCAATATATTATAATAGGTGAAAAGTGGTAACTGTTGTTTTATTTTCACTTTCTTAACTAAAAGCTGTAGGGGACCAGTTTGTCTTGGCCTGGCAAATGTGACTCAGCTCTGTATGGAAAACCTATAGATGTGAAGTGGTATGCAGAATCCAGACCTTCAAACCGAGTTTTCCCGTGGGAATCAGGCCTAGAAAATGCTTACAGACTGTTATGGCTCGCTCTTGCTAAAACTCCCTCACCCTGGTCTAAAGCAACAAATGTATATTGTTTATCCTCAAGGTAACTTCCAAAGCCTGTGTGAGCTCTCCCAAGGACAGAGCTAATCAGCTCATTGCCACCCCCCTCTGCATGTTATTTTTATTTCCTTGATTGTACCTACAATGTAGACAATAATGTTCTATGTGATAGATAATAAATCTTTCTTTGACGTAAGACCCAAGGAAAACAATAAAAGCCTGTCTAGGCAAGGGTCGGGCGCTCCCCTCTTGAGGGAGTAGTCGTGCCTGTTCCCTTTTTCCACACAGGATTGTTGTCGCCTGTGCATTCATTCTCGCCATAAGCCACAACAGGCAGACTCTGCTGGACAGAGTCTGCAACAAAAAGAGAAAAACTGATTATTCTTTTGTATATGTATAAGACATTTGTTCTTCATTTTTATGAAGCAACTCTGTGACCTTTGATGATTTTCCTGTTGGACTGTTGGTCTTTTCTTATTGATTTGCATGACCAATTTATATATTAGGGAAGTCGGTTCTTTCTGATGTGTATTGCAAATCTTTTTCTTGTTTTGTCGTTTTTATTTTCCTTTATTTGTGGTACTTTTTGATACATAGGATGCACCCCACCCCCCAAAATTCACATGCTCTATTTTAGCCACTCCAACATAACAAAATGTCTCCCATATTTTTTTTACACACAGGTCATTAGGATTTCCAAAGTCTCCTGCATATGTTATCTTATTAGTAACAAATAAAGAGTGGCAAGTGTTAACTAAGCCACTCCACTCATATCTTTCATCTTCATTGTGAGTACTTGCCTAGTAAACATCAATAAATATGCAAGCATGCGTTTCCTCCTAAATCCATCCCAGATGTGTTCCATGAGAAATGAACACTTCAGTCAAATAATTTTCAAAAATAACTGAATAACTTCCCGGACGGTCTATATTCTCCCTTATTACATTTTGTGACTTAACTGAGAGTAATTGAAGGAGCTGATGAATAGTGGTATTTTTCCTAAATATTAATAAATTTCCAACATTGGTTAATTGACAGAGGCATTCAATGGAATTAGTTACCCCAAAAACCCTGATACAAAAGCAAAAACATTAGTGAGAGAAGCTAGAATTCAGGTTTGTTTAGCCTCTTAATGTACAATATTGGATAATAGAGGAGATAATTAAGTTCCTTTTGCTGAAAAATGTTGCTGAGGAAAAAATGAGACCTTAGATGTTAAATGAGTTGCCCAGGGTTACCCAGAGAGTAAGCGGTGGAGCCAGGATTCATATCCAGTTTCACAGTTTAGAGGCATCCATTATTCCATGCTTTCTCAAAAGAATAATCCAGAAACCAGAGAAGATATTAACCTGAGGCAACTATCTATTGATAGTAAATTTTGTGTGTCACTAGTCCTCATTTATCTTGAAGGACAACTGTTTCTGCCTCTAACATAAACTACTTTGCTTACACAATGCATGAAGCATTTATTTTTAAAAACTTGCTGTTTTTTGCATGTATTCTTTCTTCTTCCCATAGTTGTTGAAGAGTCACATAGTGCCCTTTAAGGAATAAACTTAGTATTTGCTGAATGGACTCTCACTGCTCCTCAAAATCTCAAAGGAAATTCAGCAGTTGGTTGTGACTTATGAATCTTGATTTTGTGTGGACAAGTACACATATGTAAGATGCCCACATCAGTGAAATAGCCTTTTTATTTTACTATAAAAGTATCAAATCATTTGACTAAGGAGACATTTCCATTATTAAATATAAAACCCAATGCCTGAGCTGCGCCAAGGAAATAAAACACAAATTTTCCTTTTTAATACCAGAAATGAAGGCAATACATAAATAAAAAGGAGAATTCTACAACTTCAAAAGTATACATATATCTCATCCCACTGAAATATTATGTGCAAACTATAATTATCACAATATTTATTGAATATTTTTATATGTTAGGCATTTGATTAAGACCTTATTTGGATTATCTCGTTTCATCCTTATAACAAACTTTTCAGTTACATGCTTTAACTTTCCCACTTTATAGATGAAAATACTAAGGCTCAGAAGTCAGGGTGGATCTAGAACTCAGAATTGCGGTTATACAATATTGCTTGTCCAATTGCTCTCATTTGCTGAGTGCTGAAATGATCTGCTACAACCTAAGGACCCAGCTTTCTCAGTATGGCAACAGTTTACCCTCCAGTCTATGGCATAACTCAGAGAAGGCTGAAAGAAGAAACTGCACTTGAACTAAGTCTTAAAAATCAGGGTAGAGGTAAGATTTGAAACAGCAGAGAAAATAAAGAAGGTCCATCTCAGGGACTGGAACTAACATATGAGGAATTATGAGCATTAATATTTGACAAATGATACATATCAACTTCAAAAATGTGATTGACTGGCTATTTTTGTTTTTAGGAATAATAGCCCCAGACTTTCCATCTCCATCCCTCACAGATCTAATCAGTTACTGAACTTGCCGAGAAACCTCTAAAATCTTCTTCCTGAGCCACATATTCTAAAAGGGACTCATGGGCATGGATAGCAGTGCAGTGATTGCTGGGGGGAGGGAGTACAGGGGACTAAATGGAAAAAAATAAAATAAAGATTAAATAAAAAATAAAAGAAAAAAGAGAATTAGATTATCTCATGATTTTAAAAAGATAAAGGTAGAGATAATACAATGTAAAATGGAGTCCTGTTTTGAACTTCTCGACTGAAGATAATGTGAGTCTTTATGTAGAATCATCTCAACAAATAGTCTAAAAGTTGAAATAAAGCCCTGACTGCTGTGGCTCCGTGGATTGAGCACCAGTCTGGGAACCAAGGGGTCTCAGGTTTGATCCCTAGTCAGGGCACATGCCTGGTTTGCAGACCAGGTCCCCAGTAGGGGGGGTGTGAGAGAACCAATCAATTGCTATTTCTCTCACACATCCCATTTCTCTCTCTCTCTCCCTCCTTTCTCTTCTCTCTAAAAATAAATAAGTAAATAGAATCTTTTTTAAATGGTGAAATGAAATTAGCATGTTAATGTCCTTCACAATGCAATCAGTCTTACCAATTACGACAGCAGCCCTGAGCACCTTGTGAAGAATGCCAGTAAAAGTACTAAAATAAACTTTGCCAAAAATGGGAGTATCATTACCTCTGTTTTCAAAATTACACTGCTGTGATTGTTGAATCTCATTATAGTTGGTAAAAATTGTATTCTTTTACCTGAGATAAGTGCCTGTGATTTTAAATAGCATCACTTTAGAAATGACTATTGCAAAATCCATGCTAATTATACCTTTGTGCTGTGCTTGCCATCAGAGAGGACTCTTACCGAGGATTTGTATCAGTAGGAATGTTTATGGTTGTGGGCAGCACTGAACTTCACATCAAACTGACAGGCAGTGAGGCGATGTGGTAAGAGGAAGTCCAGAAATAGGGTGAGATTCAATTGAGCCACTAGGGACTTGAGTTCTTTCTGTGTTTTCCCTCTGAGGATTTGAAATTGCCCCCCAAAAAGAAGACACAATTTATTTTCAAGTCTGTAGGGTTGGCTTCATTCTAAGGCAAGCTCCTTTTGTAGTTGCAACAGGATGAATGGAGGTAGTAATCTGCACCCCATCCACATTTGCTCATGTCTGTCAAGTGAGGGGAAGCTTCTCCAAGGTCTCTCACAAGACTGAGGAAACTTCTTTCCCAAATACCCTCAGCTAGTCTTTCCTAGCATCTCTCTTTGGTCCACACTGGCTGCCCATCCCTGAACTCATTACTGGCAAGAGAGATAAAAATTCCATAATTGGCTTGGAAACTAATTGGCTGGGGTAGAATGGATTTGAGAGAATTAACCACCATATCTACCATACCACAATATTTTTGGTTCAATATTAAACCTTCTTAGGCCATCAAGAAAGCTATCTCTGAAAACAGAGATAACGCCAGGAAATAATGATTTCATTTAGCAAACAAAGTCAGTCTCCTCTGATGCATGGCAAACTATCAACACTAGATGAGAGAGGACCTGCCATTGCATTATGTGCTGTAGTTCCAAAGATTTTTCCGGCAAAATAGACCATGCCCTAAGAAGTATCCCCTTAAGAAAACTTCCATAGGTAGGTTCTCTTATTTCATTCGCTCTACTTTGGTTTGAAATTTGCAAAGAGAAAGAAGCAGTGTCCTCTTAAAAGTAGGCTCCAGGGTTCATAAGTCTCCCCTCCACCCTGGTGTCTAGCAACACCACACCTTTCCCCTTTAATGGCCATGGTCCACTCTGCTGAGGTACACAACTAGATTCTATGATAACTTTGGAAAAGTTTGGGTTCAAAATAATAACTGCTTATTGGTTAGTTGCTATATAGTTCAACTAATTCACAAATACAGTCCTGATTGAGGCCAAGATCATAAATTTGTAAGGTAATGCATCTCCACCTTGAATGGGCATATGAATGATCATGATCTTGCTAAAACGTACATTCAGAGCAGGAAGTCCTCAGAAAGGATTACGTCAATGTCAGCAAGAGCAAGAAGACCTCCAGAAGGACATGGTAAGATGATAGCACTCTAGGTCAAGGGTAGGAAGAGTAAAGAGTAGAGTAAAATAAGCCTACTAGGGAGCTTGTATTGCAGTTTTGTATTGTATTCCTAGAGAAGGTGGAGGGCTATAGTGGAGTCATTGAATTTGCTCTCTGTTATTCACAAGGCTTAGCCCAGCTTACTATTCTCCCCACACAAGCTTCCAGATATAACAGATGACCGCAGGTATCTACATTATTTTGACGTATTGCTCTCTTGTATTTCCAAATTCAGGATCTCATATTAAGTAATACACTGATTCACAATACTGCAACTAGACAACCTATATGTCATATCCTGCACAGCCTTTCTATTGGCCACATGGCCTGAATTTATTGCAAGTGTCAGCTTGCTTATGTATGTACCTTCCAAGCGCTGAAGTTCCCATAAAAGATGATTATAACCCTCTGCTCCTCTATCTTTTCATGTGACATTTTTAGGCACATACCTGACCTCAGCCTTGGAGACCCCACAAGAGTAAGCTTAGATGACAAAACCAGAGGGTGCATCCCTCTCCAAGTTCTTAAGTGTATCTTCTCCACTTTCCCTTTGGCACACATACACACGCTCGTGATATTTGTGAAATCTGTAGGGAATCTCTGTTATTTTAATGCTCTTTGCTGGAGGGACCCACAGAACTGTTTGAGTGGATTCTTCTTCCCCCTATTAGAGCAGTGTTAGGGAGAATGACAGGCAGAGAGTGATTCTATTTCTCTCATCTAGTTCAGCACCTCACCCAAAATAAACATTTCCTTTTTAAGGATTGCTAAAAATCACTCATCCACTTTCTGCTTGAACTCCTAAGGCAGCCTCTTTCCTTTCTTGTTTGTTTTTACAACCCCATATTTTAGAACTTCTACACTTTTAATTAATTGATTAATTGTATTTTTATTGAACTTATTGGGGTGACATTGGTTAATAAAATTATATAGGTTTCAGGTATTGTATTGTATGTTCACCACCCAAAATTCTCCTTCCATCACCATTTACCTGCTCATTACCCTCTTCTACCTCCCCCACCCCCTCTCCCTTTGGTAATCACCATATTGTTCCCTGTGCCTATGAGGGGTTTTTGTGCTTAATCCCTTCACCTTTTTTTCACCCAGCTCCCCAACCTCCTTCCCTCTTACAGCTGTCAGTTTGTTCACTTTATCTATGAGCCTGTTTCTATGTTTTGTTACTTTATTTTGTGCATTAGATTCCACATATAAGTGAAACTATATGGTATTTGTCTTTCTCTGACTGGCTTATTTCACTTGGTACAATACATTCCACACCCATTCATTTTGTTGCAAAGGGTAAGATTTTCTTCTTTTTTTTTGGCCAAGTAATATTTCATTGTTTAAATGTACCACAGCTTTTTTATCCACTCATCTATTGATGGGCACTTGGACTACTGCCATACCTTAGCTATTGTAAATAACACTGCAATGAACATAGGAGTGCATATATTCTTTTGAATTAGTGTTTCATGTTTCTCTGGATATATTCCCAGAAGTGGAATCACTCAAAATCACATGGTACTGGCATAAAAACAGACATATAGATCAATGGAGCAGAATAGAAAGCCCAGAAAAAAATCCACACCTTTATGGTTAATCAATATTTAACAAAGGAGGCAAGAATATACAATGGGGTAAAGACAGTCTATTTAATAAATGGTGCTGGGAAAATTGAACAGATGTGTGAAAAAAATTAAACTGGAGTGCCCTCTTATACCGTACACAAGAATAAAGTCAAAATGGATTGAAGACTTAACTATTAGACTAGAAATCATAAGAATACTAGAAGGAAACATAGGCAGTAAAATCTCAGACATTTCTCACAGCAGTATTTTTCCTGATATATCTACTCAGGCAAAGGAAACAAAAGAAAAAAATAAACAAATAGGACTACATGAAACTAAACATTTTTTGCACAGCTAAGGAAATCATCAACAAAATGAAAAGACAACCCATTGAATGAGAGAACATATATCATCAATGATATATCCGTTAAGGGGTTAATATCCCAAATTTACAAAGAACTTACAAAACTCAACACCAAAAACCAAACAATCCAATTTAAAAAATGGGCAAAGGACCTGAACAGACACTTCTGCAAAGAGGACTGTCAACATAAGAAACATTCAGACCCATAGAGAATTTTTGTGAGTTTATTTGAGCCAAACTGACAATGGCTAGTGTAACAGGGCACAGCCAGGGAGGGCTCCAAATAGGGATTTGAAATGGGGTCCAGAACTCAGGGTGTCCAGGACATATATGTATAGAGTCCTCACCCCCACAAATCTAAACTAGGGGATGGGACACTTGGAGCAGGGCCATTGAGAACCGTTGTGCATAGCAGCAGTTTCACAGCTAACCTCTGGCATGGTCATTTAACATACCTATAACTTTTCACTGTCTTCATGGATATGTTAAATACCTGTGGTCATGCTTTGAGCCAGGGAGATGGGAGTGACTTTAACCCAAGACATATCTTAGAGGCCACTTTCCCTGGTAACAGCACCCACAAGACTTTGGAGTAAGGGAGGACCCCCGCAGCTTTGGTGAGAGGGAGAACCACACAGCTTTAGGGCTCCCTTTGCCACACAGCTTAGGAAGCTAGAAAGCAAGATGTAACAGTGATGCCAAGCTCTCAGCAGTTTGGAAGAATGCAGGAGAGACAGTACGGGAAGGAAAGGGGTGAAAGGACTCTTGGTGGTGGGCCAGGAGAAGGGGCCACATGGGTTTGGATTAAGAACTGGAGATCATGGTGGTGACACAGCTGATGGTGCTGGAAACCGAGGGAGGCCTGCCAGCCAACCACAGACTACTGGGAAGAACCAGGGGCTACCAGAGCCATGAACTTCTATTTCTTTTCATGAGATGTGGTACCCCGGACTGGGCATAGCAGGGAATGAAGGACTATGTGTGTTTGTGGGTGTTTTAAGGGACTTTGGGACCTTAATGAAGACATTAAGTCATTACTCTAATTCTGTATTACCTTTGAATAAATAATTCCTTTCCTTTTCACCAGTCTCTGGCATTGAGAGCCATAATTCCCTGGCAGTAGGCAAGGCGAACCTAGTACAGAGGGACCCCAGGAGAAGGAATGGGGCCTGTTTAGTAATAGTATGTCATTCCTCCCCACCATGGGTCTGTTACGTAACACTAGGAAACAAAATCTCAATGAATGGAGAAAAAGCTCTGGAAATGGCAGTTCTGTACCTTACTTTATTCATCACAGTCAAAAGAGAAGACATAAGTGGGTTACGTGAAATCCATCAGTGATAGATTAGGGAAGCAGGAGAAAACAAAGTGGGGAAACCTTAGGATTGGATAAAAAGTAAAATGATAGACACACACTTCATTTACGTAGGTGAGTACAGGATAGTTAATAGTGAACAATGAAGAGGATAATAATAACAATGAGGGGATTTGTGGTCTCCCTTTGGTAAGGTGCCTGTGCTTGAGGGGTGCGGAAGAAGAAAATTACTTTCACATTGGAAAAGTAATTTCCAATTACTTTTCTTAGATACAAGAAGAAATGTTATCTTAGATACAAAAAGACAATGGACGTGCTTAATTAAGGTAAAGATTGACTTTTCTCAGGGAAGATTCAAGCCTAGGGCATGACTATCTGCCACAAAGTACTTTTAGTTAATAAGTTCTAATTTCAGACCATCCTTTCTGGTTACTTTAGGTCTGTGAGTTTGTAAAGCTGCCACGCAGGCCTGCTCTGAGCTTGTCAGGTTAATATGTGGCCCCTTTTTTGTCCAAAGGACATACAGATGGCCAATAGATGTATGAAAAGATGCTCAACGTGACTAATTATCAGAGAGATGCAAATCAAAACCATTATAAGATATCGACTCACACCTGTCAGAATGACCACCATCAATAAATCCACAAATGATAAGTGCTGGCAAGGCTGTGGAGAAAGGGGAACCCTCATGCACTGCTGGTGGGAATGCAGACTGGTGCAGCCACTGTGGAAGACACTATGGAGTTTCCTCAAAAAACTAACAAAGGAACTGCCTTATGACCCCGTGATTCCATTTCTAGGAATACATATATCTGAAGAAACCTGAAACACTAATTCGAAAGAATATATGCACCCCTGTGTTCATTGCTGTGTTATTTACAATAGTCAGGATCAGGAAACAGCACAAGTGCCCATCAGTAAATGAGTGGATCAAAAAGCTGTGCTACATCTACACAATGCAAGTTCTATATTCTTAGGTGAGAACTGGCATCACCGTATCACTTCCTCACTTTGGCTTTAGTACTATTTTTTTGTTGTTCTTCTTCCATTTAGAAATCCTTCAAAAAGTTAAAAGCAGGTATCATTTCCCCTGAGGTCTCTCTTTTCCAAGTGAAATATCACTGGTACCTTTAATGATTCCAAATTTAACATGATTTCTATACTTTATCTTAGTAATCATTGCTTGTTTCTCTGTACAATAAATATGACAATATTTAATTTAATGATAATAAGTATTGTGAAATTTCTCTCTAAAATGGTTATGCTCATTTTCACTGTCACCAACAGTGATGAGAGTGACTTTCACCCCACATCTTTTCCAACACTTCTTGGTGTTTATGAGTTTGAAATAATGTCTCATTTTCATTTGTACATTTGAGCATTTATGTTTTACATTCTGTAAATTGCCTGTTCCTGTATGCAGTATTTTCCTAATGCTGCCATATCTAATAACTACAAACTTAATGGCTTAAAACAACAAGTTTATTATCAGCCAGGTCTGGAGGTGAGAAGTCCAAAATGGGTCTCACTGGGTTGAAATCAAGATGAAGGCATTACTTGTTCTGAATGCTTTAGAAAGGAATTGCTTTCCTTGTTGTGCCGTGTATTATGGGATGTTCAGCAGCATCCCTGTCCTCTGTTCACTACAGCCAGTAGTGCACCCCCACCCACAACAGTTGTGAAAACCAAAAATGTCTTTAAACATTGCAAATGTCACTTGGGGCAAAAATCACTCCCAGTTGAGAACCACTGGTTCAGAGATTGCCTGCATTTCTTGGCCTCTGGCGCCCTTCCATCTTCCAAGCCAGCAACTGCATCATCTCTACCTCTGCACTGTCTTCGCATCTCGATCTTTGATTTTGATCCTTCACTTATAGACACTTAAGATTTTATTGGACTATCCAAGCTCACCTGGATAATCCAAGATAATATCCCATCTCAAGATCCTTCACTTAATCACATCTGCAAAGTCCCTTTTCCCAAAGTAACATATTCACAGATTGAAGGGATCAGGACATAGGCAGTTTGGGGGAGCCATTATTCTGCTTATTACAACACCCTTTGCCCGTTTTTGTAGTGGAATATTTGACTTATTTATATTTATTCATAGGCATTTTTGGTGTATTATTGGGGATATTAGTCTCTTATCTATTGTGTATTGCAAATATCTTTTTCAGTTTGTTATTTGTCTGTTAACTTTGGTTAAGGGGTATTTTTACATATTGAAGTTATACATTTTAATATGGTCAAGATATCCAAGTTTTCTTTCTGGCTTGTATTTTTTGTATCCTGTTTAAGAAATCCTTCCCAACACTGAGGCATAATCATGATGTCTTGGTTCAAAGCCTCACTTTATTACTTATACTCTGTTGAAGTGATTGTGAAAGTTGGGATTCCTATAGGAGACTTTGTTGGGGCTTTCCCTTCTCTTCTATTTTCTACGTGCCATAAAAATGTATTTTGTTCCAGTAATCCAGTTTCATTTTCCGCATTTCAGTCTTCTATGCACCTTGATTATAGGTAGTATGAAGTAGAAATAGAATCTTAATTTTTTTGCACGTGAAAAGCCTGTAATCATGATTCAGATCAATTTCTCCATCCTGGCACTATCGACATTAGGCCTGGATAACTTCATTGTGGGAGGCTGTCCTGTGCACTGTAGGATGTTTAGCAATATCCCAGATCTCTATCCACTAGAGCCTATAGCATCCCACCTTGTGTTACAAAAACCAAAACTTCTTTAGATATTACATATGTCTCCTGAGGGGCAACCCCCCCTCCCTGGTTGAAGACCACTGATCTAGAGCTTCATGCTCTGAATAACTCTCCTTTCCCTCCTGGGATATTAACTGAAGGTCCTGCCAGAGATAGAACTGTATACAAAGATGGGAAAGAAAGATCCCCAATTATCTGGAAGTTTTATAGTCACGTAGGTAAGTTAGTGAAGTGCACAGAAGACTTCAAATCTTAGCAAAATGAGATAACCTGCTAAAAAAAAAGTATACAGGAAACCCAAAATTAATATTAAATATGAAGTTTATATTCTAGATCATTTGCTATTTGAGAGCATGAATGGGAATAGTTTTAGTTATAATGTAGTTGGAAATAAGACTTCTGCTTATGTTGACTAGGTTATTTATAGATGAACATTGTATCAATATGTCTAATATATAAATTGGAGTAAAAACCTCTTTTGCATTTTAATTTACTCTCATTTTATATTACAAAGAAACTAATTACTTATTATATGTAGGATATTAAAATAGGTTCTTTCAGATTTTACCACAAGCCTGAAAATTAACTGAGAAAATAATTAGGATGTGAACAATGTGCATATAATTATAGGACATTTCTATAATCTCTATAGTTTTTCCTTTCAAGAAAGCCCAAAACCTCAGTTTGGTTTATGTTATTAAATTGCCCTGAAGACACAGGACCCTTACAGTTAGAATTCTGACTTTCTGTGAGTGTATTTCCTTCCACAATTGAGTGCATCCAAAGGGACTAGATTGGGTCTCACTGATAAATCTTTCTTTTCTTGAGCAAACCGATTAAATAATGTATGATGGCAAAATCTGTCCACGGCCAATGTAATTACACACAGTGTTCATGAACTCTTTCGCCATTCCTATTGATTGTGGAGATACAAATTACCCCTGGGGAGTAGGAGAGCCAGGGCCTCAGTTAGAGTGGCAAGAGGAGACCTTGGGAGCAACCTTGAGGACACCTAGAAGAAGTGGAGAACTGGGAGAAGAGGGCGGGGAGAGGGACAAAGGCCTTGGCTTATGAGTATGAATGAAGCCAGCAACTCCAGCTCCTCTCAATTTCCATTCCTGAGAAAAAAGGAAAGAAAGACCATGGGAAGGCATGGGTTCCATACTGTTTGGCTGCACGGACAGACCTGCTGGAGGACTAGAGCTCAGACTACAGATACACCCAAATGTGCCTTCTCTGAGGATCAGAGAGGTCCTTATGTTGGAAAGGGTGTGAAGAAGTTGAGGAGAGGAGACATCTCTGAGGAGAGCTTCTTGGTTTTCCAATTCATCAAAGGTGAAGGAGCCTTTCTGAAAGGTTAGAATTTAAACATATTCCACTGGCAGAAACTATAACTCTCACAAGGCCAATTTATAGCATCAACTCAGAGCAATGTTTAAAACATGTAAAATATTAATAATGTCTCATTTTGCTAAGGTCTTTTGCTCAAGTTTCACTGCCTGACAAAACTACTCATTTTTTTTTTCAATGTCCACACGGACAATTAAAATGCAATGCTTTTAAATGCTGCAAGAAGGTTACATATAGAGGGCGGAAGAAAAGACACCATGATGCATTGGAGAAGGTTAAAATATACATATATTTTTATTATAGATTATTTAATTCTGTCATATAGGTTGTTATAACATATCACAATTGTAATGAATTTTTAAAGAGCAGGTTTCGGTTCACCGAAAAACTGAGCAGAAGGCACAGAGATTTCCCATATATCTCCTGTCCCCGCACTCATACAGCCTCCCTCATTATCAACATCCCTGGCCAGAGTGGGGCATTTGTTACAGTTGAGGAACCTACACTGACATGTCATTATCACCCAGATTCACAGTTTACATTAGGACTCACTCTCTGTGTTATACATTCTATGGATTTGGACACATGTATAACGACACGTGTCCATCATTATAATATAGTACAGAATCGTTTCACTGCATTAAACATTGTCTGTGTTCTGCTTATTCATTCTTCCCTCCTCTTAACCCCTGGGAACCACTCATCTTTTTTCCTGTCTCCATAGATTTTCCTTTTCCAGAAGGTCATAAAGTTGGAATCATACAGTATACAGTCTTCTCAGATTAGTTTCTTTCACCTAATAATACATATTCAAGTTTCCCCAGCATCTTTTCACAGCTTAATGGCTCTCTTTTTTAGTGCCGAATAATATTCCAGTGTCTGGATATACAGTTCATTTATCCATTTGCTTACTGAACACACATTTGATGCTTCCAAGTTGTAGCAATGTTAAGTAAAGCTGTTATAATAAACATCTAAGTATAGGTTTTAGTGTGGGTATAAGTGTTTAACACCTTTGGGTAAATACCAGGAAGCACAATTTCTGAATCACAGTGAGTGTATGTTTAGTTGTGTAACAGACCACCAAACTGTCTTTCAAAGTGGGTGCACCATTTGACAGTCCCGCCAAATGGAGTAATGAATGGGAGTTCCTGTTGTTCCCCACCCCAGCATTTGGCACTAGCGTTCTGGATTTTGGTAATTCTGGTAGGTGTGTGGTGTTATCTCATTGCTGTTTTAATTTGCATTTCCCTGATGACACATAACGTGGAGCGTGTTTTGTGTGCCTTATATTTCAGTGTGGAGGAAGCATGAGGAGGTAGGAAGAGGCAGATTTTGATAAAGGAGTCCAAACCAGAATTGAAGGATTGTAATTGTGGAGGAGGGCGACTTGATCTGGAGGGGATGACAAGTCACTGCACAGATGAGGGTGGGGGCATGTATGGGAAGGACATGATCAGATTTTTTCTTAGAATAGTCATGATGGCCTCATGTAGAGGATGTATTGACTAGTCAGAAGATAGAAGTCCAGGTAATAAATGGTAGAAGATGTGAAAAGGGCAATAGAGGGGCCTAGAACTAAATGACTGACTGGACTCCAAACGTCTTTGGAGAAGGAATAGAAAGGACTTGGACTGATGTCCTCTCTTCCAACAGCCGCCCCCCCGCCCTCCCCCACCCCGCACAATGGCCCTTGCCTCCTGCCACTGTGCTTCCTAGAACACCACTTATGCTGCTTCTACTATCATTCCCCATGCAGTCAGCTGTAGACATCAGTGGGGAGTAGAGTGCAAAGAGAGGCACAGAACAGCAGTCGGAGTCCCTGGTTTTGAGTTCCAATTATACTACTCGTCAGCTCTGACATTTTAGGCAAATTGCTTTACTTTTCTATTGTATGTCTATAAAATGTGGATCTTTAACCTTATATCATATATCTATAAAATGTGAACTTTTAACTTGATACCACAAAGTTGCTTTGAGACTCAAATATGAGAGTGCTATAAGGATGATCTAAAATAAGAAACAATAGTTTTGGTATTATTGTCTCATGTCTAACTCTTATGTCCCCCAATCCACACACAATGTACATGGTTACACTACATGGAAGGGAACAGGGTGACATAAAAGACAATGACGTGAATGCAGAGTCCAACGCTTAATTTTGTACCTGGCTAAATTTCTGACTATGCGCAAGTCATATTCCCCTAAAGCCTTGATTATAATAACAAACATTTCCTATATGGAATTAAAGCTAACATTTTCTAAATGGAACAAACCAGTTGAAACTACTCTGCATGTTTTAGCTTATTTAGTCCACATGATAACCCTATGAGGTAAGTACTGCTATTATTCCTCCTATTTTATAAATGAGGCTACTGAGGCACAGAGAGAGTAAGTACTGTGCTCACATCTAATAAGTGGCAGAACTGAGATTTGACCCTAGGCTATCTGCTTCAAGTGCTCACATCCTTAACCAGTCACTATGTGTCCCTCCCAGGTATAAGAGTAGAATTTCATGTTAGTATTTTGCAAAGTTATTTGCACGCAGGTCTTGCACTTTTTTTTAAAGAATGGGCTGCTTGCATTCTCCATTTTCATCTTTAGCTGCCCTTGATAATTTGGCAACATGTATATTTATCTCATTAATTTTTCTGCACTAATCTTCTAATCTTCCTATTAGTATTTCAGGGCTAGACAAACTCTCCTAAGACATGCTATGAGTCATCCTCCCTATTTCAAATGACTTGATGCTTGGTGGCTTCAGCTATTTCTCTAGGGAGCCTAGTTCCTTGTTTCACATCCCAGTAATTCTTTAAATGAAAGTCATTTCTAAAACCATCCTCTCAATTTCCTTTATCACTTGTTTGTGGTCACGAGTTTTATTTGGCCCTTCCCACGTGTTCTTAAACACAGTCACACATGACCTCAGTCCGGGTAATCCACAGTATTTCTCAATCCTTGTTCTAATACCTAAAGGTAAATAGAAAAAGAAAACTTAAGTTTAATGAATATTTTATTCAATGAATATTTATTTTCTCATGCTCTGCCACATGCATAAAAGATGTTGAAATCTGAGACCTGTTCAAGATATCTCAAAGTCTCTGCCTTTCTCTCTGTCTCTCTCTCTCTCTTTCTCCCCGCTCCCCACACACCTTTTAAATTCTTTCACCCTCAGCACAGACCAGTGAAATATTTTCTAAAATTCAACAAACACCTCTGACATTTTACCCCAATGCTAAGTCACAGCTTCAAGCCACAATGGAAATCATAGGATAACACATCCAGAAGTTTTCTTCTTGAGCTGATATCAGCTCTGAGCCCATTTATAAATAATCTATCTTCTAAGTGGCCATAATTTGTAAAGTAAGGAACAGTTAAAAATCTGTTCAACAATCATTTCAAAAAAACAGTGTCTAGACAGTATGTAACCAGTAGTTCTCAACCAGGGGCAATTTGGCACTCCAGGGAATATCTGTAATACCTTGAGATATTTTTGTTTGTCATTACTGTGGCGGGAATGGGGATGCTATAGGCATCTGGTGGGTACAGGCCAGAGATGCTGCTGCTAAACATCTTACAATGAAGAGAACAGCCACCTACAACAAAGAATTACCCAGCCCAAAATGTCAACAGGGTCAAACTTGAGAAACTCCTGAAATTTCTGTCAACATTTAACACAACTGATATTTGCACAATTCAATTTCCTAAAAATGTGCTTTCCTAACAACTACATAATATTTTAGCCTACAGACCACTTGGTGCCACCAAAGTTCCCCTCATAAGTCATTCCTGTGGTAATAAAAGCATCAAGTTATGAAGACAAATCAGGCCCCAAACCTTAAGGAAACTGCAAAATCAACAATCCACGGCCTATTTTTTTGAATGTCCCTAAAATTCTTCATTTTCTAAAGCAAGCAAGTCAACTTTTGAAAGCAAGCCAAATTTCTTCTTGTAATTTAATTTCTTGTTCTCAGAATTTCAAGTTTCTAAGACTTAGTATCTGTCATCTGGTCTCACTTTTGCCTTAATTTTGTTTTCCTACAAAAGGGCTACATAATAAACTCTCTTGAGCTTCCAAATGAGAGGATCTAATGTTATGATATATGACACAGCTTTAAACTGCACCTCCAGATGAGATCCAAATCTGAATAATTAGATAGGCTATGCTGGAAAGGGTTGCATCTTCTTAGTCTTCATACAGAAAACTTCTATTTATTCTTATCAACTTCATTCCCAGAATGAGTCACTATTGGGAGAAAATGGCACCCTCTCAGTTACTCACAGACATAGCCTTCTAAACTCAGCCTAATGGCCCTTCTCTGCTTGGGCCAGTGCCACCAAGGACTATTGGCTGTCCCCAAAATCAATCTCTCAGCTACTCTCTAATTTTTATTTAGTAAATTTAGAATTCTATGAAGAACCCTTCTAACCTCTCTCTGGGATGATGTCCAGGAGCCACTTTGCCTAAACAAAGTCATTGATTTTAATGGAACAAATGAGAGAGCCAATTGGTATTGCATGGCACCCTGACAAAGATGAAAAAATGCTAGGACTCGATTGCCCCAAATTCTATCCCTAATTATAATAACAACTCTGCAACCAAAGCAATTTCTCAAAAAATAAATTAGATCACGTCATTCCTTGGTTAAACCTCTTCCACAGGTTTCCATTACTGTTAGGATAAATTCCCAAACCTGCTGTACAGCCTGAGAAGTTATTTCCAAGTTTCTACCTTCCTCACCAGTCTTAATGCACTGCCTCTCCGTGAGATTCTGTGCTCCTCTTTTCTGGATCTCTTTAGTATTCTTCCCTCTTCATGGAAATCTTCTCACCCCAAAGCCTGCCCTTTCCTTTACTTGTGTAAACCTTTATCTTCAGAGCTTGGCTTTAATTCATTTCCTCAAAGAAGTTTTTTTTTTTTTGCTTACAGTATGTCTGATAAAAATTCTATTGCTAAAGCAAGTCATATGGCCATGTCCAAAGTCAAAACGTGAGGATATATACTACGATAACATCAAGGGAAAAGTATGGATGTAGGGAAAATGGAAGAATTGGGGCCAAGGGAGTAATCAATCACCACATTCCTCCCCCATGTGTGCACAGGTGATGATTAGGAATGTGCCAGTGCTCATCTGGACACGGTCAACTCATTTATAGAGTTGAATAGTTGTTTGTTTCAGGTTTCTTGACTAGGCTTGTCCTCCACCTAGAGCCCTATCACACCCTATAACACCCAAGTAATATCTGGTAAGGTTACTCTTTCCTCCAAAAAACTTAACAGCTTATTTTTTCTTTGACATTCCACCTAATCGAATAATTAAATACAGGATGCTAGGGGCATATCCTGAAGCTGTCCTGAACAAGGAAGCAGCCATGTGCCCAAGAAATGAGACAAACATGTGACAAACATGAGACCCATGTGACAAACAGCCCTACTGGAGTTATCCTGGATGTTCTCAACTGACCATAAGCAAAGTTGACCAAAAAAAATGAATTATACTCTGATAAGGCCATCCTGTAACCCTGTCTGGAACAAAGCCAATCCACAGCCACAAAAATGATTTACTCCCCCCTTATGATCTGCATGAGTGACTGCTGCTTCTTTACCAGTGACCGCTGAAGTCTTGCTTTAATCCTCCTCCTTCCTAGATAAACATTATTAAGGTACCAAATTATCAAATTGTTCCAGCTCCTTGATAACAGGCAAGCTGGAAGGGGCCCCGATTTCTTAAATCCGCCTCAGAAGATTTAGCACAAGCCGAAGGAAGCCCTCTAAATAGGGCTTCCCAGGTACCTCTTACTGAGGTACTCCTAATTCTTTTGAGAAATAGTAGCTCTTCTGGCAACAAGCTCAATAAACCTAAGTTTGAGTACAGGTGTGTTCTTGGGTGTGTTTGTGGAGTGGGCTTCAACTCAATCTTTCTGGTAATTTATCCCTATTCAAAGGCTTACATGCTCTCACATAGGCCCATTTTGAAATGCGCTGAATTTCACATCCAGCTCAACAGAATAAAGGAGTGTTAAATGATATCACCATGTGAGTTTAGGATTTACCCAGGGTAAGCAATGTGCTAGATACTAGACAGATGCAGGAAGCAGTCACTGATAAAGCAAGATGTGCCTCTTTTACAAGTTCTGAATAAAATAGTAAGTAATGTATTTAGTGAGTGAATTTATCTTCCCATTAGTGCCTAGACTCCAGCAAGATAAAGCAAGGTTTCCACAGATAAAGTGGTTTGTATTCCCCCCACATTAATTCCTTATCAGACTTAAACCTGCACAGAGTAAGCAAAATCAGTTCTTACGAGGACTCAGAGACTCATTCTTTAGAGTTAGTGTAGCCCAAAATTTCTGGTTCATGTACCTTCACATTTTTTCCAATGAGTATGTTATACTTTCTTAGATGACACTGCTTTCATTTGCAGTCACTGAAGAGTAGGAATGAGCAGTAAATTCTCACTTCTACCAATTTTCTAAATGCCATGAAAATCACACACTACCATAGTACTATAAGACATGTGCACAGCATTGCAGGAATATCATTAATTATGGTATTATCAGTAATTTGTATATTTTCTTGAAATAAAGCATTATTTGGAAAATAGATATGTATTTAGTATCAGTCTGATTACCAGACTGTAGCAGACCCTGTCCAGCAGAGTCTGCCTATTGTGGTTGACGACGAGAATCAATGCACAGGCGACAACAATCCTGTGTGGAAAAAGGGAACAGGCACGACTACTCTCTCAAGGGGAGAGTGCCTCTGGTGCCTTGGCCACTCCCTTAAGAGGGGAGCGCCCCTGACCCTTGCCTAGACAGGCTTTTATTGTTTTCCTTGGGTCTTACATCAAAGAAAGATTTATTATCTATCACATAGAACATTATTGTCTACATTGTAGGTACAATCAAGGAAATAAAAATAACATGCAGAGGGGGGTGGCAATGAGCTCACACAGGCTTTGGAAGTTACCTTGAGGATAAACAATATACATTTGTTGCTTTAGACCAGGGTGAGGGAGTTTTAGCAAGAGCAAGCCATAACAGTCTGTAAACATTTTCTAGGCCTGATTCCCATGGGAAAACTTGGTTTGCAAGTCTGGGTTCTTCCAACCACTTCACATCTATAGGTTTTCCATACAGAGCTGAGTCACATTTGCCAGGCCAAGACAAACCCATCCCCTACACCAGATAAGAAATTTAACTCCTATTAAAATGTTTCCTCAGGTATTCAACTAGAATAGTTATAGAAGCACCAACCAACCTTTTCAGCATATTCTAAATGCTCCAGTTCTATAAATGAAGATGACCGTTCTTTACTCAGATAAGGAAGGGAGTAGGTGAGTAACTGTCAAATGTCAATTAAGCTTTTGTGAATGTAGAGGTCTGAGGTCCAGTTTTCTCACTTGGCTTTTTCTTCTTCCTTTCTTAATTCAAAATGATGCAAATGTGACAGACATTAGAGCTCTTCTCCCCTCTCTGGACACACAGTCTGTTTGTATTTACCCACCCTTTGGGACTCAGGATGGCCATGAGACTCGCTTTGGACAATGAAATTCAAAAAGGTATGTGTGTTCATTCCTTCAGGAGAAAGGCTTTAAATCGCCACTGGAAGACCTTGTATCATCTCTTTCCCCTTGCAATGGTGAGGTGTGAAGCTCCAGGTGTAGGCTTCGGCAACCTGGGTCCTGGGATGGCAAGATGTGGAGCAGAGCCACCGGCCCACTCAGGATGGACATGTGTAATATGAAATAAGCACTTGTGGAGTCACAAATTTTTTAGGGAAGTTTGCCATTACAGCATAACCTAAACCATAATAGAGGTGGGCATTGCTGTTGTTAGAAAATAGTGGGTTTTTTTTAACAATACCAAAGTATAGAGAGTTGCACTGTCCCAGACAGCTGCCACTAGTTGTGTGTAGCTATTTCAATTAAACATTAATTAAGATGAAAGATTCATTTCCTCAGTCACATGAGCCACATGTCAAGTGCTCGCCAGCTTAGTGGCCACGAGTGGGACAGCACAGACACAGAATATTTCCCTCATTACAGAAAGTGCTATTGGACAGCACTGAAAGGGTAAATATCAATATACTGAAATCACTGCCCACACCCCTTCACCAACACCCTTAAAGACAATCATTTCTATTTTTAAAGATTTTATTTATTTATTTTTAAAGAGAGGGGAGGGGAAGGAGACAGAGAGGGAGAGAAACAGCAATGTATAGTTGTTTCTTGTGCTCCCCTGACTGTGGACCAGACCTACAACCCAGGCATGGATCCTGACTGAGAATTGAACTGGGGACCTTTTGGTTTACAGAGCAGCACCCAGTCCACTGAGCCACACTAGTCAGGGCGAGGCCATCATTTCTTACAAGTTGTTATATATTATTCCAGTCCTTCTTTTATCTCATAATATTTTTATGGTTTTACATTATAAATATAAACACTCAAAAATGGCACCTGAGTGTATGATTATCTATGTCTTCTATTTTTCTTGACAGCAGACTTGCCAGACAATAAATGATTTGGGAGAGCTTTTAAAAGAAATAGGTTTGTGTTCTATTGATCAACTCTATAATTTTTCACAAAAATACCATTAATGTCTGCTTTATCTTTATATTTGTTTCTACTTTTTAAAGATTTTTTCTGTTGTTCTTTTATTAGATTTTAGATTTCATTGCTAATTTCATTTTCTCTGTTTCTCTAGGAAATGCATTTACAAGTATATATATTTTTTCAAGTACTTTTTTGCTGTACCCCATGTTTTGTTTTTTGTAGTACTCTCACTAACCCTGATTGACCTTATAATTTGCATTCTTTTCCACATCACTGCAAAAATAATCTGGGTTATTTTTGCTTTTATTTTGTCACTAATTTCTAATTTTATTACCTTGTGATCAGAAAATATGGTCTCTGATTTGTGCTTTAAAGAATTTCTTGTTATGTATGTTTGGTAAGAATATTATCTTCACTCTGTTGGTTATGAAAATATATAAAGCTAGGCTTCATAAATGTGCCATTAAAAGCTCTAGATACCAATGCTTTTGTGTTTTTCATATTGGTTTCTGGGAAGTTGTGTTAAATTTGACAATATACTAAAGAATATGTCTATTTCAGTTCAGTTTTCCTTGATATAGTTCAAAAGTTCCATTGTTCACAGTTTATATCTTTTTAAGAAATGTGTTTATTGTCAATATGAACCCTTTTACTACTGTCAACCTTCTATTTTATGTTTATCAATGTTAATATTTCTGCACTTCCATTCTTTCTTTGTTCTTTTTTCATTTTAGCATTTCATGATCCATCTTTTACTTTTTAACTTACTGTTATTTCATTTTAAGGTTATTCTAAGAGCATAGAGCTGGATTTTTAAAAAATTTTAACTAATCTAACCTTTTCTTTTTCTTTTTTCAAAGTGTGAGGTACAGCCAATAAAAGTACTTGAAGAAAGATATACACTTGTAAATGCATTTCCTAGGGAAGCAGAGAAAATTAAATTAGCAGTGGAATCTAAAATCCAATAAAAGGACAACAGGAAAATCTTTAAAAAGTAGAAAAAATAGAAAGATAAAGCAGATGTTAATGGTATTTTTCTAAGAAATTATAGAGTTGATTAAAAAGATATATTTATGACTTCTGGCCAAGATGGAGGCATATATAGATTGCCTCCTCACACAACCAAGTTTAAAGACAACAAAGTTTTAGTAACAAAAACGCAGCCAAAAAAGTGAAAATTGAACTATACTGAAGTCCAACAACAACGAACCACTCAGCCAGACCAATAAGAGGGGCAGAGTCAGCGGTGCAGTGGGGTCAGGCAGGAAAGATTGGTCGGACTGACCCAGGAGTGCAAGCAGCGGCTGGCAGATCCCAAGCATGGGGTGGCAACGGGCGGACCCAGCGAGGGCACAAGGCAGCTGGCTGACCGTGATCACACATTCGCACACAGATAAACCAAGCGAAGGAGCAAGCAGTGAGACAGATGGCTCAGGCTAGGGCCCCAGCGATGGGAATTAGAGCCTGAAATTACCAATTGGAAAGACTTTTGGGGTCAAGGTGATGGGAGAGGCTCCCAGGCTCACAGAGAGTTTGTTGGAGAGACCCACAGGGTCCTGGAGGGTGCACAAGCCCACATACCCGGGAACCAGCACCAGAAGGGCCCAATTTGCTTGTGGGGAGCGGTAGAGGGGACAGAAATCTGAGAGAGAGTGGAACAAATGCCATTGCCCCTCTCTGACCATGCCCCCACATACAGCATCAAAACCTAGTGACTGGGTCGCCCCGCCCTGGTAAACACCTAAGGCTCTGCCCCTCATATGGAACAGGCACCAACAGACCAAAACATTCTGGCTCAAAAAGAACAACAGCTCAAAGCCCCAGAGCCAATACTTCTAAGTGATCAAGAGCTAGCCAACCTATCAGATGCACGGTTCAAAACACTGGTGATCAGGATGCTCACAGAACTGGTTGATTTTAGTCACAAATTAGAGGAACAAATGAAGGCTAAACTAATTGAAATGAAGGGAAATGCACAGGAAACCAATACTGATGGAAAGGAAACTGGGACTCAAATCAAGGGAGTGGACCAGAAGGAAGAAAAAAATGACCAAACAGAAAAGAATGAAGAAACAAGAATTCAAAAAAATGAGGAGAGGCTTAGGAACCTCCAGGACATCTTTAAATGCTCCAACATCTGAATTATAGGGCTACCAGAAAGGGAAGAGGAACAGCCACGAATGGAAAACTTATTTGAACAAATAATAAAGGAGAACTTCCCCAGACTGGCAAAGGAAATAGACTTCCAGGAAATCCAGGAATCTAGAGAGTTCCAAAGAAGTTGGACCCAAGAAGGAACACACCAAGGCACAACATAATTACATTAGCCAAGATTAAAATGAAGGAGAGAATCCTAGAAGCAGCAAGAGATAAGGGGACAGTCACCTACAAAGGAGTTCCCATCAGATTGTCAGCGGATTTCTCAAAAGAGACCTTATAGGAAAGAAGGGGTTGGAAAGAAGTATTCCAAGTCATGAAATCCAAAGACCTACATCCAACATTGCTCTATTCAGCAAAGCTTTCATTTAGAATAGAAGGGCAGATCAAGTGCTCCTCAGATAAGGTCAAGTTCAAGGAGTTCATCATCACCAAGCCCTTATTATATGAAATGTTAAAGGGACTTATCTAAGAAAAAGAAGATAAAAAATAGGAACAGTGAAAGGACAGCAAACTCACAGTTACTAACAACCACACCTAAAACAAAAGCAAACCAAGAGGACAGTTAGATCAGGAGCAGAACCACAGAAATGAAGATCACATGGAGGGTTAGCAACAGGGGAGTGGGAGGAGGACAAGGGAGGAAAAGGTACAGAGAATAAGTAGCATAGATGGTAGGTAGAAAATAGACAGGGGCTAGGGCAAGAATAGTATGGGAAATATAAAATCTAAAGAACTTGAGACACATGGACATAAACTAAAGGGGGGGGAATGGTGGGGGAGGGGTGTGCAGGGTGGAGGGGAATGAAGTGGGGGAATAGGACAACTGTAATGGCATAATCAATAAAATATATTTAGAGAAATAAAAAATTAAAAATAAAAACATGTATTTACTCTATATTTAATGCAGTTATTAATATTCTTCAATTTATTCATGCCATTGTACTTTTTCTAGTTATCATGACTTTTTCTTGTTTCTTCTTTTTACTTTCTTGCCTATTGCTGTGCTATTAACTGTGTTTTATTCTATTTAATTTTCCTCTATTAACCTAGAACTAGTCATTTTTTCTATTTTGCTACTTTATACTCTTAAATTTTTAACCAAAGTATATTTATAATTATATATTTTAATTTTATTCAACCCATCAGTTTCTAAATTATCTTCCTGAGCCAAACAGAAATCTGCCTTCCTTCTCTCTTTTACCTCCCTTTCAACATCTAGAATTTTACACCCTAGGTCATATTATTGGTAGTATTGCCAGTTTATTTTTGCATCTATAATCACGTACAATTATCAATGCATTTTTCTGGGATTTTTGCTTACCACTGTTATTCTTTTTTTATTTGTTTTGTTTTTATATTGTTTATCCTCAGCCAAGGACATTTTTTCACTGCCTTTAGATAGAGAGAGGGAGAGAAACATTGATGTGAAAGAGAAACATCAGTTGGTTTCCTTCTGAACATGCCTGGACTGGAGATTGCACGCACCTGAACCAGGGATCAAACCCACAACCTAGGTATATGCCCTGACTGGAATTGAACCTGCAAACTTTCGGTTACAGCATGATGCTCCAACAACCTGAGCCACACTGGCCAGGTACCACTGTTATTTTTGTGCCATGTCTTTTCCCCTCTTGACTCATATTTTCACTCTGTTGGTATCCACCTTTAAGCAATGGTTTTAAAATGCCTCATGAGCCTTGGAATATCCAAAAATGTCTCTATTTTTCTTTACACTTGAATGGTAGTTTGCTAGGTTACAAGATTCAAAATTCAAAGTCATCTCCCTCAAGTTTTAAAAAATAGTGGTGAGAGGGAAGGGTAGAAAAAACAAATATTTACCTAGTGTGGGCCACTCTGCCAGCCCCTTTCAACATGCCCGTTTTTCTTTACCATGATAACAACTGTCATTTTTTTTTTTACCATCCTGATAAAGCAGAGGTATTAGTTGGCCTGTTTCACACAACTGGGAACAAAAGCTCACAGGTGTTGCCTTGCCAGAATTACACAGCAAGTGAGTGAGTGGCAGAGATACTTTCAGTTTAATGTTGTTAGACATCAAAGCCCACACTCAGAGTCTAGACCACTGCCTCCCAATAGAAATAGAATGGCGACATATATGTAATTTCAAATATTTTAGTAGTCAAATTGTAATAAGCAAAATCAAATAGGTAAAGTTCACTTTAATAGCATTTTGTTTAGTGCAATATATCCAAAAACACTATCACTTTGGCAATGTAATTGCTGTGAAAAATTTATCAAAGAGATATTTGGCTTTTTTTCTTTCTAAGTCTTTGAAATCTGGTGTGTCTTTTGCCCTTATGGCCACCTATTGGGCAGCCCAGCTCTATGCCATGCTGCTTTTGAACGCAAATCCTTTTCAACAGTGTTCAAAAGGGTCCTATGTGGGTGATTTTTTTCATCCCACTTTGACATGAGGAAGTCTGGCCCTTCCTGGAAATAATTTTATGGCTCCTTTTTTGCTGATTGCAGATACACAACTAATTCCCCCTCGGTCCTCATTCTCATTATGCAGCACAGCCTCTGCTCCCGGTCTTCTCACAGCCAAAAGTCAGAAGTGCTTTCTTAAAGCCAACTGTTAATCCATTAAAAAAAAGACAATTAAACCTTTCTCCCATTTGATGCTGGCTACGTGAATATTTCTATGTATGCCTGGCTTTCTTTTCAGACCAATGCCTGGCCCCAGTTCAGACAAGGCTTTTTATCACTCTTGCAACAGCAATGGGGCTACAGCGAGCATCCCATAGCTTTCCTTTATTCAGTCCCCAGGAGTATTCGGAGAAGGAAATAACACACACACAGCAATTTATTTTAAATCTCAGAAGCATCCACCATTTCATATTCTCTTCTGCCAGCGTTGCCACCAAAATTAATCTCCAGGCCCCTCATAAAGCACCCCAGAGCCTCATCACCTCCATAGCATCAACAACTTAGAGACTGGAGTCTTAAAAAATACAGGAGGATACCTTCTTCAGTGGGAAGCTGGACAAGTTGGCAGGCTGGGCAAATGGAGACTGGATATCAGCATTTGGGAGCTCCAAATGGCAGCTTGACTTACATGACAGTCAGCAGAGAAGGGCTGTTCAAAACCAAGACGGAAACCCTTGGGATCAACATATCACAGCTCTATCTTACTTAAGAGTTGTATGATCTTGGGCAAGTCATTTAATCTCTCTGCCCCTTATTCTCTTCAACTCGTCAGCTTATTCTATGGGGCTGTTAGGAAGATTAAAGGATATGATGTATATAGTATTCAGTATATGTCCCCCAATAAAAGCTAGCTGCAAAATATTTTGAGAGTTTATTTTTGCAACTTTATTGAGGTCTAATTAACTGATAAAGTGATACAATTTAAAGTGTACAACGTGATGATTTTACACACACACACACACACACATATATATGTGTATATATATATATATATATATATATATATACTTTGTGGAATGATTACCACAATCAGATTAATTAATACAGTCATCACCTCACATAGCTTCCGTGTGGGTGCACATGTGCGTGTGTGGTGTGAAACACCTAAATTCTGATTTCTTAGCAAATTTCAAGTACATAATACAATATTACTAACTATAGTCACCATGCTGTACATTAGACCCCCAGATTTATTCATCTTATAGCTGAAGGGCTGTATCCTCCAACCAGCAACTCCCCATTCCCTCGCCCTCTCACCCACCCCAAACACCTGCCATTCTACTCTATTTCTATGAGCTTGGCTTTTTTCCCCCTTAGATTTCATATATAGTAAAATCATACAGTATTCATCATCTTTCTCTGGCTAAATTCACTTAGCAATTACTAAAGCAATTGATACTAAAGCAATTACCTTCAGGCTTCATTTCCAGTGCTGGTTCTACTGCTTACTAGGTTTGAGACCTTAGACGTGTTTCTTGCTTTTCTAAGACTTGCTTTCTTTGACTCGAAGCTGATAGAGTCAGGGTCTAGGTCTCACAAGATTATTGTTAGAATTAAACAACATATGTAAAATACTTCGCACAATATGAGCCACACATTGAGTATTGCTCTTGATATAAAGGATTGATGTGATTTATAATGACAGTATATCCATCATAATGTTTTAAGAAGTAAAGATTAATTCTAATTGACTTTCCCGAAGGAACAGTGATCCAACACACCAGCATACTTCAAATTCATGCAGCTACAACATCAATAATCAACAGGTGACCTTTGCACAGAAAGGCATTCCATTTATTTTGAAGCGAACTTATTGGGATTCTGTAGAAGACACGTGAGACCTTTAAGACAGGGTGATGGGAAGGTGTGTACAGTGCAAACGCCTGCATGCCCATAGCAGTAGTTAAGCAGCCGGCTGGAGTCCTTAGTCTACCTGGTGTTGCCTTGTCCAGGTTCTCTATCCTCACGCCATGCTATTTGCATCTCTCACAACCAGCCTCTTAAGTGGCTTCTGCTCATATTGCCAAAGGTGCACCGAGCCCTGACCCTGAGCTCCCAAGGTAAGCATGATCCCTTTGCTCTCTGCCTGAGCCTCGTTGGCCATTAGCACCATCAGGGCCCTGGGTAGATTTTCCTTCAGCCTCCTTGATGACCAAATGGTATTTACTTCAGCAAAGCAAAGCAAAGCAAAGCAAAGCATGACCCTTATTACCAGAGCAACAGGAGAGCAAGAGAAGGCTACAGGACCAGAGAAGTCTCAACTCTTTGGCTTAAGTTAAATGTGTGTTGCAAATGAGCAAAAGCTGAAATGTGGCAACTGATTTATATCCATCTACACAGTGGCCCCTGTTTTTGGTTGTGCCCAGAAAATAGTCAATGTCATTAGCCATGAAAACGTCTCTAGCAGAGGAGCAGCTTGTTAGAGGACGGTGACAGCAGGATGTACATAAAGGCCTGATGAAAAGCAGGCTCCTCAAAACAAAGGACTTCCCCTGGGAAATTAGGGCTGGCAAGCTCAGGAGCACACTCCATATGCCTTGTCTACCATCATCAGCCACAGCCACCTGTGACAAAATGTCCCCAACTCCTAACGTGCCTCAGGGCTAGGATCACCCCAGCTGTTGGCTTCTTTGTTCACATCTCCCCATTTGTTACCTCATTTTCACTCTCCCTTCTCCTGCTTCTTGTTCACTTAATTATTCATTTGACAAACATCTCTTCAGCACTGCGAGAGACCATGTTCTCCCCACTTCTCAAAATCACCTTCTTGGTCGACCTGCAAAAAATCATGTAGGCTAATGACGAAAATGTGTACCCTGGGCCTGTTTCCTGATCTCGTGAATGTGTAGGGCTCAGAGACTCAAATTTGTGATAAGCCTTCCGGGTATTATTGTGATACCTAGGAAAGTGCAGAGAGCATTCAGATGGAATTCCCTAGCCACAGGGCTGCCTTCTACTTAGTCTACTCTCCTCCTATGGTAGAATTCCCTTCCAGCATCAATCAAGTCTACACAACACTCAGTCAGTCCCTCATGCCATCAGTGAGACAAGGTAACACTAGCTGCTTTAATAAGTACACCCCCCAAATTCTGTGGCTTAACACAATAATGGTGTACTTCTCACTCATAAAATTTCAGTGCAGTGCAAGCAGTCATGTAGCATTTCACAAACTGGTCATTGAAGCCCCAAACCCCTTCCATTTTGTGGCTGCATTATCTTCAAGGTGTAGCTCCCAAAATTTCCTCCATGGGGTACCCTTCTTCCTAACCTGCCAGAAAATGCATATGGAGGACCACAGCAGGGGTTTTCATGAATCAGGCCTGAGTGTGGCACTTCCCACTTCTGTCTACATTCCACTGCTCCTACTCTGTCATGTACCCACACCTGACCTCAAGAAATGCTGGGAAGTAGTCTACCCATGTGCACAGAGCTGGGGATTTCAAAGAAAAGTTAACAGTCTGTACTTGACACAGCTCATTCAAAGGAAAAAAAAAATTTTGTGAGCACCAAGTGATGTTGGCCATAAGTCTGCAAACCAGGAAAAACCACCAAAGACTTGAGATTTGAGAACTTCATTCAAATGGCCTGAAACAGTGATGTTGGCATGATATTTGCAAAACAACAGAAATGAATCAGCCTACTCAATTCACTCTCTCTCCATCCCAGCTCTCTGTAGCCTTCTAGGATCATGCTGGACCCTAAAGGTAATTTGCAGCTTTATTGTAAGACTCAGGACCAGAAATCTCATGTGACCTCCAGATGGCTTTTAAAAAATTGCCAATTATAAATCTGATGGTAGTTAATCTGTGCACTAGGACAGAATATTCTTAACAGACAGGTGCTTTCCAGTGAGGCCTGGTCACCAAAAGTTTTTAGTCAAGGGTCTGTTATACTGCCAGTGATCCCATAGCAACCCTAAAGCCCAGAACTTTGGAGGCTGTTACAGAAATGAGAAGATGCCGTAATCCGGAAGAGTCAAAACTCATTATCCGAGCCTCTTTACTCTGGGGCTATAAAAGAACAAGCAGAGAAATGAGATCTTGTGATTCAGTGATTTAAAAAGGGAGAGAACCTGCCCCAGGTGACTCTTAATCATGAGATGGACAGTTGGTAACGACGAGAAAGGCACCAGGGTACTGTTATTTGATGACATTACAAACTGGACTCCTCTGGGATGAGTCTGTTTATATTTTCCCTGGACTCAAAAATATGCTACAGCTCCATTTTGGCTAGAAATGAAAGAAAGGGGCTTTAGTTAAACCCCAGCTGCAGTGCACATGTGTACAGATTAACAAACCATGCTCCACAGCTACACTTTCGCCAGAGATGCAGAAATAGCAAAACATAATTAAATCCTCAGATACACATAAATCAGCATTGCCAGCTACTTAATTTCTTGTTCAACCTTTGATTTCAAGACCTAATGGTCCTTGGATGCAGAGATGTATTAGACAAAGAGGTGGCCTGGCACCTCCTCCATAATAATAACTGACATTTGCAAAGAACTCTGCCATTTTTTAAAAAGATTTTATTTATGTATTTTCAGAATGGAAGGGAGGAGAAAGAGAGGGAGGGCAACATCCATGTGTGGTTGCCTCTCACACGCCCCCTACTGGGGACCTGCCCTGCAACCCAGGCATGTGCCCTGATTGGGAATCAAACCACTGACTCCTTGCTTCACAGGCCGGCACTCAGTCCACTGAGCCACACCAGCCAGGGCAAGAACTCTGCCATTTATACAGCATTTTCATTTCATTTAATGTGGTTGTTATAATGAAATCAGAAATAATGAAATTGGAATTATGAAATCAGAAAAAGTGAGAAGTAAAAATCTATCTTTTTCATCATCTTTGTCATCACCAGCATCATCACCATAATGTACAACATTTCTATTTCATATATGTATTGGTCTTTAATATTGTTTGCTGGAAATGTACCCTTATTATTCTCCAATTCAGAAACATCGAAGAAAACAGGCTGAGTTGGGCTCCATTCAACATGCAGTAATCTAAGTAAAAGAGATGAGAAGAAAAAGTGAAAGTTAAATTGGGAATCTGATGGATTATAACAAAGTTATGAACAGCTTTGTCCCCTTGCTGAGCTGCAAAGAATTTCTTCCTCTTATAATGATGTATTCAAGAAAATGCAATGTTTAAGAAGCAGGCATAGCACGTACTATAATTATGTGGTATATGGAGTTCAAAGGTAAGACGTCAATCCGGTTGACACTTCAGAGGAAGTCTCCTATGCAGACACACAATTCCTAGGCATGACGTGGTCCTGGCCTGCTTTTCCAACATCATCTCCTATCCTTTCTCAACATGGAACAATTATGTAAGATGACTTCTGTCTTCTGCGTGCAATACATTGTGTTGCACTCCCCTCCTCTGAGAACTTCAGACTTGAGAACTTCATTCAAATGGTCTGAAACAGTGATATTGGCATATTTGCAAAACGACAGAAATGAATCAGTCTACTCAATTCATTCTCTCTCCACCCCAGCTCTCAGTAGCCTTCTGGGATCATGCTGGGTACAATGTTGTCCCCTTGTCTAACATTTCTTTCCTCTTTCTCTCTCTGCCTTTTCCACATTAAAAATATAGTTCCAGGACTCTTTTCCCGTATGTCCTCATCTCTGTCTATATTGTATGAATGATTGCATTTTGCTGCAACCGTGTGTTTATGTATCTCTCTCTCCTACTAGTTAAGAACTCTTTGAAAGGATGTCTTATTTACCTCTGTGTTCCTAGAACTAGCATAGTGTGGTATGTATTTGAATAATGCAACTCAATGAATAAAAAAAGTAAACCAGGCCAAATTTTTCTTGTATTGCAGTATCACACACAAGCCAGCTAACTGCACTCAAACATGGTGGCTGTTTAGTAAAGGTTTTGATAAAGAGATCCGAAGGATTGTGCTTGCAATTAGGGCCTACTCAGTTCTGATGACCATTTGACAGCCAAAAATTTCAGACAACTGTGCTAGGATCCTTCATAAATGGATCATGTCAGTACTAATATAAACAGGTGGTACTCTTAAATGAGGAGAAATTGTTTGAATTACAGTGATTGCCTCATTCCTGTGAATTCCCTCAGCAGTAACACAATCTGTTCACCCAAAAGGGGCTTCTGAAAAGCATCCCACATTGCAGAGCTCTGCTTAATATGATGAATAAATTCACCCAGAAGCATCTGTTTAAGGTGCAGTTTCTACAAGGAGGCAGTGATTTATTTAAGTGTAATGAATTACATGGAAGTACTTCTCTGTTACCCAAATGTTGTCTGACATTTGAAAACCTCCTCGTTTCCCCAAAGAATACACAGCAACTATAGTGGAAAGCAGGGAGACAGGCAAGGGTTAACATTTACTGAATGCCAAATAGTGCTTAGAGCCATTATTTCATTGGTGCTTAAACATGTTATTTTATTTCATTCTCATGATAACTATTTGTAATTTTCTTTTTTTAAAATATTTTATTCATTTATCTTTAGAGGGGAAGGGTAGGAGAGAGGAAGAGAAACATCAATGTATGGTTGCTTCTTGTGCATCCCCTGCTGGGAACTGGCCCCTGCCGGGAACTGGCCGGCAACCCAGGAATGTGCCCTGACTGGGAATCGAACCGTGATTGTCTGGTTCACAGGCCCGTGCTCAATCCACTGAGCTACACCAGCCAGGGCTTATTTGTAATTTTCTGAATGTGCCATTCCCTTTCTTACCTCTAGCATTTCACGTAACTTTTTCTCCTCTTCCCCATATAGCTAAATGTTGCTGGTCCTTTAAGCCACAGATCAGGTATCATCTCTTCCAAGAGTCCATCTCCATCTCCCTCCACATCCTGTATACACTTGTATCACTGCTGCAATGCACAGTTCTCCAAACCCTGTCTATTCCTCTTCGCGGGTTAGAGGAGCCTTGCAAATATGGTCACTGTCTTTTGTATCTCTAGCAACTGAAAAAGGAGGTCTTCCTGGGTCTGGCCTTGGAAATGTTTGTCAAATGAATTTATGCTTGCACATCTCTTCTGGGTGTTCTGAGACAAAACTTGTGTTCCCTTGCAGAGCACTGTGATGGTTAATTTTATGTGTCAGCTTGAGTGGGCCACAGGTAGGATGCCCAAGCATTTGATTAAATAATTTCTGGGTGTATCTGTGTTTTTGAATGAGATTCACATTTGAATGGATAGATTGAGTAAAGCAGATTGCCCTCCCCAAGGGGGTTAGGCCTTATCCTATCAGTTGAAGACCTGAATAGAAAAGAAAGGTGAAATCTCTTGCCAGCAAGACAGACTTCTGTCTCCACTTTTGATCTGGGACACCAGTCCCCTCCTCCCATGCCTCCCCCCACCCCCAGCCTTTAGGCTTGAACTGGAACATTGGCTCTTCCTGGGTCTCAAGCCCACAGGTTTATGGACTGGTCAAGCTTTCAGACTGAGACTCAGACTAGAACTCTATCACCAGCTCTTCTGGGTCTCCAGCTTGCCGACAGCTTCTATAATATATATATTATAGTCTGTATGTATATGTATGTGTATACATACACACACACACACACACACACACACACACATCTGTATTGGTCCTATTTCTCTAGAGAACCCTGACTACTACTCATGTTTTTTATGGAGGTACATTCTTAAAGTCCACCCTCCATATTTTACCAAAATCAAAAATTATGAATTAGAATCATTGGTTAAAAAATTTTGCCCCAAATCTCTGGGCAAATAGTGCAGAGAAAGTTATCTAGAGAATACTGAGCACTTGGCTACCTTGCAAATGTATTAACTTATGCTCATTCTTTATATGACTCAGGCATTTAGACTCAGGACTAGAGCATTATTTTACTTCATCCTATTCTCTAGAGTGCCAAAGAGCTAAAACAAAATTTTAAAACTGCCAAAACTATCTTCAAAATGCTACCTGCTTGATCTGTCAAGTAAGTGTTATATGACAGATTTATGGACTGCGATGTCACTGAGAATTCTTAATTTTTGTGGTAAATTGTACTTTCCACTTCACAGAACCACACTATACACAATTCCCAGTATCACTGCATCAGTGCCCGTGAGGAGTCAGATAACATAGCCATGGCATGCATGTTAATGAGGTTTCCACAGCTGGCTCATCTTCCCTGTTTCATTCACTTGCAGGGACTTACAGAGGGTTCCAATTTCTTGACGTTAAAACCTTCACTGTTTTCTATCCATTAGTTTGATACAGGCTGGCATCTCTGAAGAGACAAGAGACTATTCATCATCAAGGATCCCCTTTCTCCTTAAATGATTTTCACCTTGACTTCTAATTGTGATGCATTGGTTGTATTGTTCTAACATCTCTCAAATTACCTGTGCTTTGTTAACTGAGCAGGATCTTGTTATCTTCCCTTCACCTTTTAACCATCAATATTGACAAATCAAATTCTTAGACCTTTCAATAAAATTAGGTAATCTATGTGTATCAGTCAGAGTTTGGCTATAAAAACATACCACTATGTGTATTTTAAACAGGAAGGGGTTTGCCATAGGGGATTAGAGGCCTAGACACCTCCTAGAAGGTTTGGAGGAATGAAAGTCAGGAAGACTGATCAAAGAATACAGGAGTCATGGCAACTGCCACCAATGACCTCAGATGCCTGCCGTGCTAACATGACCAATTTTCAAAGGTGCAACTATGACTACTGTCCCTTTCCTTCAACCACCACTGGAAGATAATGGCTTTCCAAATTGTGGCCTCATTAACAGAATGCAACTGGAACCCTGATGGTAAGGAATCTGGGAGATATTTCTAGTCTTTCAGCTCTGGCAGTACAGGGGAGAGCTAAGAAGAGCTAGCATGCTACTCAGTATCCATGGAGGGTATTTGATATAATATGTGAACATGCTCAGTAAAACTCTAAAGTTCCAAGACTGCAGAGCCAAGAGCTCAGTCAGTATGAATAATGACGAGATCTAAGCAAAAGCATTTGGCTGTAGTAATTGGGCAGAAATGAGTGAGTAGGGAGAGTGGGACAGGGAAGGAGGAAAAGCCCATATCATGGTGCATTTTCAAAGTCACTGCTGTGTGAACCGTGGGTTCCATTTCACCAGAGAAGCAGAAAAAGTGATCCCCCTAAAGATGGAAGTTTGGAGCATGTATACATTAGTGCCCTTCCTTCATAGTGAGGGTAGTCCCTGGGTCACCCCTGTCATATTTCTGGGATGTGCTCCTACAAGGGTCTAGTGAGCTTCCAAGGTATTGGAAGAGATTTGGAAGAGAATGCAGAAAGATGTGTGCTTGGAGTGGGGTCTCGTGCATGCATGCTGAATCTAGATTTGCAAGGAATTTCTCATCTCAACTGCAGCCAAAATCAGAGGTAGGCCAAGTGGAGAAGACACAGGTATCAGAGACATCTTCCTTAAGACATCAGCCAAAGGTTTACATTCCCCTGAACTTCATCATTGATTGGTTTCTTCTTCAAAGAGCAGCCATCTCCAAATCTACCTCCTCACCTACCATTTGATTTCAACCAACTGCCATTTGTTTTCAACCCATGATGACCAAATTTCAAACTGTAACTTATGAAGCTGAGTTACAGTTTCACTGTTGTATTGGTGATTGGCAAATTAAATGGTCACTTTGCAGTTCCTGTGTCTGGGAGTTGTTGGTATAAAGGTGGCATTTACAGCCATGGGCTGGATAAGACCACCTGAAGCCTCATGGATCATAAGGAATGTGGTGTGCAAAAGCAAGCCATGCTGTTTAAGAGAACAGAGAGAGTGGACACCCTAGGAAGCAATTCTCCGAGTGTGCCACTTAGCCCCAATATTTGTTTTCCCAACCTATAAGGGGATGACACCAGAAGCTATTCCTTTGTATTTTGAGGACTTTTCTGTTTCCCAGAATCTCCAAATACTTTGCTAGAAAATTATCTTGGGCTTTCAACAGCAAACATCAGAGCAAGAAAAGCTAGCAGCCAGTAGACCACAAGATTGTTAGATCAATGAGTCATGGACTCTCTGGTGGGAAGAGGGACCACAAGAGGTGATTAAGGGCAGCCAGTCATTGCAGGTTTGCTCTACTTTTTAATCTGCCATGGGTTTGGTCTCAGTCCCATTCCTCTCTCTCTCTCTCTCTCTCTCTCTCAAAACTCTGTGAGAATGTGTCTTCTTACTTCTTCCCCACCCATTTTCATTGTCCTGACATGGCCTTTCCTTTTTATGGGGCAAGTGTGAACACCTCTAACTCTAACTTTAGGTCACCATTAAAATATTGGTTGAAAACCGTTTTATCACCCTGCTACACCACAATGTGAATTATGACTGTGTTCAAGTTCGTTATTTGGATAGGAACTAAAAATAATATTAATTGGAAGGAGGATGACACATATCAGCATGCACAACATATTATGATGGATATACAATAGATCAATATTTTGATATATCAAGATTTTAATATAAAATTAATTGAACAAAGGAACCTGCAGTGTGGGTGCTTTTCGGCATGGTACCAGGGTTTTTCTGTAAACTTCCCTGATTGTGCCTATGCCTTTTTATCCACAGGAAGGATGAAAGCAGGACAGAAATGAATAATTTCCATGAAACATCCTGAAGTCAACAGTAGAATCATGTTTGGAAAATGTGCCAGAAAAGACAAAATGATACACCTTTGCTTCCCTTCCCTACCTGGCCACTTTACTCCTGCTTCAAGACCCTTCTCTCTGCAGGCCTGGCAGTACAAGGCAGTTATGTGCACCAGGGGCTTTCATCCTTCACACCACTCACGTTCTGAGCCAGGGTTCTTTGTGGTAGGGGCCGTCATGAATGTTGCAGAATCTTTAGCAATATCTCAAGCCTCTATCTACTAGAAGCAAGTAGCGTCTCATTGTGACAACCCAAAGTATCTGTTGACATTGCCAGATATGCCCTAGAGGGGGATTATATATGCCCCTAGTTGAGGACACCTACAGGCCCAAGAAGTCAGTGAGCCCAAGAGGACCCCAGAAGGTTCCACTGCATGCCACAGGGTGAAGAAAGGGCTGCTGGATTAAATGTTCATTGTCATCATGGAATTTAAATGATTGCCTGATGAGGCTTACAACCCAGATCAATAACTGAAACAGAACTTAGGGGTACGCATTTCTCAGCATAGAGGGCATGGCTGAGAAAGCCCTTCTTATTATTTAAATAGAGCCTTCAGCCAAAAGCATTTCTGTATCGTCAAGTGCTATAAACAAATTTCTGGTAACCTGAGAAGGAAAAAGCAGCGGAGATGCCGGTACCCTGCTGTGTTCACACATCTCCTTAAGCTTTCATTTTACCCTGAGCAATAACAAACTGATGCCAGTCCATTTGTGACCTGTTAATATGGTATATTTTCATATTATTCTGCTTTTAAGTTATCTATGGCCTCTTTGGGAGTGCTCCCTGATTGCTCTCCAATCATTTCCCACCCCTTTTCGAGAACATTAGGTATTAATTCAAGCTTGTCAAATCTTATATGATATATTCCATTCAGGAGCTAATACCTCATCAACCTTACCTGGCACTAGAAAATTCAATTTCTCAAGATACCAGCTGTTATCCCAGAGACCTTGCATATCTGTTAGGAACACCTAATAGGAATTGTTCTTCCTGAAGTCTTTGGGGTTTTTTTCCAGCCAGTAAAGTTCTATGAATTGTACAAAAAGTATACCACAATAAATATTAAATAATAAATAAAGTGAATACATTTATAGCATACTAATTTAAGTTCTTTTTTGTAGTCATTCTAAATAACAAATAAAATAAAATACAACAGCCCTGGCTGGTGTAGCTCAGTGGATTGAGTGCAGGCCTGCAAACCACACGATCCCAGTTCAGTTCCCAGTCAGGGCACATGCCTGGGTTGTGGGCCAGTTCCCAGCAGGGGATGCACGAGAGGCAATCATACATTGATATTTCTCTCCTTCTCTCCTTCCCTTCCTCTCTAAAGGTAAATAAATAAAATCTTAAAAAATAAAAATAAAATACAACACATCTATGCAAGTTATGGGATTTTTAAAAAGCTATTTTTGTGTGAAGCTGTTGTTGCTTAGTTTCAAAAAGAAGTTTCAACTGGCATTGTCTTTGAAAGGTTGGAGACACATTATGTTGGCTATCCAATCAACATTGTTTTTGTTTGTTTTAATGGTTACCAATGCTGAAAAGCCAATCTATAGAGACATATTATTGCAAATAGAATTGAACTTCCATAGATCATTTTACAAAGGGAAGATTGTCTTCTCTCAAAGACATCAGAATTCCCCAGAACTTTCCGAGTTTAAATATGGTTGTGAAAATATTTAACTTTGACCTGGAGCTATGAAAATATATGTGAGATCTATGGATGGCAGAGTTACAAGTACTGCTAATACTTCTCTAGCTGCCTGCATTCCTAATGGAAAGAAATGCTCGATTTCAGTTAGCAGTAAGTGAAAATACAGATTTTTTTAAACTTAAATTTACAGGTCTTTCTATCCATAGACTCCAAGGTTAAGAATTCCTGTTCTACAAACACTTCAAAACTTTATATGGAACCATAAAAGACCCGGAATAGCAGCTGCAATTTTGAGAAAGAAGAACAAAATAGGAGGGATTACAATACCTGATATCAAACTGTATTACAGGACCACTGTAATCAAAACAGCCTGGTACTGGCATAAAAACAGGCACATAGAACAATGGAATAGAACAGAGAGCCCAGAAAGAAACCCAAATCTCTACAGTCAATTAATATTCGGCAAAGGGGGCAGTAACATAAAATGGAGTAAAGATAGCCTGTTCAACAAATGGTGTTGGGAGAACTGGACAGCTACATGCAAAAAAACAAAACTCGAGCACCAACTTACACCATACACCAAAATTAATTCAAGGTGGATAAAAGACTTAAATGTAAGCTGGGAAATCATTAAAGCCCTAGAGGAGAGCATTGGCAGGAAAATCTCAGATATTCCACGCAGCAATATTTTTACTGATACGTCCCCTAGAGCAAGGGACATAAAGGAAAGAATAAACGAATGGGATCTCATCAAACTTAAAAGCTTCTGCATGGCCAAGGAAAACAGTATCAAGATAAAAAGAGAAGTAACAGTTTGGGAAAACATATTTGCCAATGATACCTCAGACAAAGGTTTAATCTCCAAAATATACAAAGAACTCACTCGACTCCACTCAAAGAAGACGAGCAACCCAATTAAAAAATGGGCAAAGGACCTAAACAGACACTTCACCAAGGAGGACATACAGAGGATCCAGAGACACATGAAAAGATGCTTGATATCACGAGCTATCAGAGAGATGCAAATTAAAACCACAATGAGATACCACTTAACACCAGTCAGAATGGTTACCATAAACAAAGAAACAAACAACAAGTGTTGGAGAGGTTGTGGGGAAAAGGAGATTCTAGTTCACTGTTGGTGGGATTGCAGACTGGTACAACCACTATGGAAAACAGTATGGAGTTTTCTAAGAAAACTAAAAATGGACGTGCCTTTTGACCCAGCAATTCCACTGTTAGGAGTATATCCTAAGAACCCTGAAGCAGCAATCCAAAAGAACCTATGCACCCCGATGTTCATAGCAGCACAATTTACAATAGCCAAGAGTTGGAAGCAACCTAGATGCCATCGGTCAATGACTGGATCAAAAAACTATGGTACATTCACACAATGGAATTCTATGCTGCAGAAAGGAAGAAGGAGCTCCTACCCTTTGCAACATCATGGATGGAACTGGAAAGCATTATGCTGAGCGAAATAAGCCAGGCAGTGAAAGACAAATACCATATGATATCACCGTTAACAGGAATCTAAACAACAAAACAAACAAGCAAGCAAAATGTAACCAAAGACACTGAAATACAGAATGTGCTGAGAACAAGTATAAAGGACACATGGACAATAACTAAGGGTGGGGGACGGAAATGGGAGGGAGGTGGGGAGCACTGGGGGCGGGGCAGGGCTGGAAATACAAGACAGAAAACTGTACTTGAACAAGAATTAAATAAAAAATTTTTTAAAAGAATAATAAAAAAAAAGAATTCCTGTTCTAGCCCCAGCTGGTATAGCTCAGTGGATTGACTGGCAGCCTGTGAACCAAGGGGTCACTAGTTCAATTACTAGTCAGGGCTCATGCCCAGGTTGTGGGCCAGGTCCCCAGTTGGGGGTGTGTTGGAGGCAACCAATTGATGCATCTCTTGCACATTGATGTTTCTCTCCCTCTATTCCCCTCTCTCTAAAAATAAAAGAATTCCTGTTCTAATGGACTACCATATTTTATTATAACATGAAGGTAACAGCAAGGCACAGGCCAGAAACATTTCAAAGACCATGTGATTCAGATTTCCACTCAGCATCTGTTCACATATTTGAAATCATTTACTCATCTTCCCCATCGTGCATTCAGCCTTGACTCAGCCTCAACCTCAGAGACTCCTTACTTTTTCCCCAAATACTATTCTGCCTCAGGGCCTTTGCACTTGATCTCTCAGCCTTAAAGAGGGGAATAAGCTGCCTTTAGATTTCTATATAGCTAGCTCTATCTTCATCTTGAGGTTCTGGCTTAAATGTCACCTTCTCATTAAGCTTTCCCTGACTTGATATTTAGTATCTGTGCTGTGACAGTTGATTACAGCATGCCTAGTTTCTGCTGAAATAAAAAATTGGGGAGTTCCAGCTAAGATAGAGGCATAAGTAGAAATGCTTAGTTTCCTCACACAACCAGAAGAAGGACAACTAATTTAAAAACAATATACAACCATAACTGCCAGCATATCAAACTGCATGGAACTCTGACAACCAAGCCGTTAAAGAAACATTCATCCATACCAGTAGGAAGGGCGGAGATGGGCAGCTGGGTGGACAAACAGGACCTAAGCCAAGGTGGTGGACTATGTGGGCGAGGAGGGGCTGGCTGATCAGGAGACTAAAGACTGAACACCTCTAGCTGTAAAACACTGTGGGGGTCATGAAGGCAGGAGAAACTCCCCCTCTCACAAGAGAGTTCGCTGGAAAGTGGGGCTAGAGCAGAGTGAACAAGTGGCACTGTTCCCTGTCTGACTCCTTCCTCGCATACAGTGCCACAACGCAGCAAAGTGGGTTGCCCCACCCTGGCAAATACCTAAGGCCACACCCCCTTACAATGTAACAGGCATGCTGAGACAAAGAAATACAGCCCAAATGAAAGAACAGATCAAAACTCCAGAAAAACAGCTAAGCAACAAGGAGATAGACAAGCTATCAGATGCAGAGTTCAAAACACTGGTAATGAGGATGCTCACAGAAATGGTTGAATATGGTCACAAAATCGAGGAAAAAGTGAAGGCTATACGAAGTGAAATAAAGCAAAATATACAGGGAACCAATGTTGAAGCGAAGGAAACCAGGACTCAAATCAACAGTTTGGAACAAAAGGAAGAAATAAACATCCAACTGGAACAGAATGAAGAAACAAGAATTCAGAAAAATGAAGAGAAGCATAGGATTCTCCAGAACAACTTCAAATGTTCCAATATCTGAATCATATGGGTACCAGAAAGAGAAGAACAAGAACAAGAAATTGAAAACTTATTTGAACAAATAATGAAGGAAAACTTCCCCAATCTGGCAAAGGAAGTAGACTTCCAGGAAATCCAGGAAGCTTACAGGGTCCCAAAGAAGGTGGACCCAAGGAGGAACACACCAAGGCACATCATCATTACATTACCCAAGATGAAAGATAAGGAGAGCATCTTAAAAGCAGCAAGAGAAAAGGAGACAATTACCTACAAAGGAGTTCCCATAAGACTATCAGCTGAGTTATCAAAAGAAACCTTACAGGCAAGAAGAGGCTGGAAAGAAGTATTCTAAGTCATGAAACGCAAGGACCTATATCTAAGATTGCTCTATCCAGCAAAGCTATCATTTAGAATGGAAAAGCAGATCAAGTGCTTCCCAGATAAAGTCAAGTTAAAGGAGTTCATCATCACCAAAGCCTTATTATATGAAATGTTAAAGGGACTTATCTAAGAAAAAGAAGTTGATCAAAAATATGCCCTGGCTGGTGTAGCTCAGTGGATTGAGCACGGGCCTGCAAACCACATGATCTCAGTTCGATTCCCAGTTCAGGGCACATGCCTGGGTTGCAGGCCAGTTCCCAGCAGGAGATGCACAGGAGGCAACCATACACTGATATTTCTCTCCCTCTCTCCTTCCCTCTAAAGATAAATAAATAAAATCTTTTAAAAATGTGAACAGTAAAATGACAATAAACTCACAACTGTTAACAACTGAACCTAAAAAAACAAAAACAAAAACAAACTAAGCAAACAACTGGAACAGGAACAGAATCACAGAAATGGAGATCACATGGAGGGTTAGCAGCGAGGAGCAAAAGGGGGAGAATGAGGGAAAATGTACAGGAAATAAGTAGAATAAATGGTAGGTACAAAATAGACAGTGGGAGGTTAAGAACAGTATAGAAAATATAGAAGCCAAAGAACTTACATGTATGCCCATGGACACGAACTGGTGGGGGGATGCTGTGGGGGAGAATGCAGAGCAAAGAGGAATAAAAGGGAGAAAAAAATGGGACAACTGTAATAGTGTAATCAACAAAATATACTTAAAGAAAATAGAAATCCCTCTGTATGGCACTGACCCATGGCCAAGTCATGAAATCTATTAATCAATAGTTTTGCAGTGTAATCATGGGTTTGAGGAGTCTGGGGAGGTTGGTATCAGCTCGCCAGCTTTGTTTATTGGTAACAGTGATATTGATGATCAGCACCTGGTCAGAGTGAGTCTCTCAGAGGTCTCTGTTGTTAAAGCCAGTTATATAGTAGGGATATGCATACATATACACTAGCAAAATATTATAAACCCCAGCCAAGACTGCATTTTGGGTTCCCTGTTTCCCAGGGTTACTGTGTGCATGTCTCTGGCTCCTGATCAGAAAGCAAGAATGCATCCCGCCACAGCCCTTACAGGCAGAGGACAATAGAGCCCCATTCCAACCTCTCCAGATCTTTTGCTATGAAAGTCTTTGGCTACAATGCATGTCTTTACTTTAATGCTCTTTATCATATCCTTTTCCTATAGCAAACTTCAGATTTGTAAGCACTGTCATTTAGAGTCCTATGAGTCTTCTTTAGCAATCAAACCCCATTAGGGCACAATATTTCCCCCAACAATCCCCCCTTGTTTCTATGGCAGTTAGCACCACCTGACACAATATGTATCTTATTTATTCTGTTCACCACATTACCCTATTTGTTTACTATCTTGTTTATTATGTTATTGTCCTTCTACTGGGGAGGTCCAGGAGGGCAGGGTTTCTGGTCTATTTTTTTTAACTGCAGTATTTGTGGACCACAGCAGACCTTCTGCATTTATTATCTAATGAATAAATGAATGGATTGAAGAAAGAGGCAGAGTAGAGAAATCACTTAGAGTTCAAGGCTGTTATACCCCAGCTCAGAGACTGAAAATCAATACACAGCAGCTTAGAAAGATGGACAATGATAAAGAGTGTGTTCACCTGCTGATTATACTCAAGTCAGTTATCATAAGGGACCGAGGTATTAACTGACAGTCAGCTGCAGCAGGAATTGATGCACCTAGTCTACACTGACTTGTAGACCCAAGACTGATGCCTATGAAGGGCCGCAAGTGGTGAAGAACATCACTTTCTGACAGCTATTCCAGCCTCTGAAGGCAATCAGAATCACCCAGATGGGGCATCTCTTTCAGTTTTCTTAATACTTTCAGAAGTGTTTGTGTTTCAGGGACTTTGTTCAAGGGGTGGGAAAACAAAATGGCTGGCAGCGAACACCACGGGGCTTGTCGGTCAGGGACATCAGCAGTGAAGTTCAGGGATCTAAAACTTTGACAAGGGGCCATTTTGATTGCACAGTGATACAGAGGTTTGGCTTATCACTGGCAACATTAATCTGTAAATGCCTCAGCGTCTGGCCTCCCATATGCACTGCTGATGTAGAAAACACAGGTTATCTTTTGCCCACCCCTGAACAACACAGTGTTGTTAATATATAGTCACCATGCTGTACATGACATTTTTAAGTGCCAAAGTGATGGCATTCTTTCAGAGGAGACTGTGCAGTTTGCTCTGGGCTTGGAGAGTTTGCTGACGTCTTGTTTCTGTCTTTGGTTCGATGTTTTATTGTGTGAACTTTGGGAGGGGTGAGTAGTTGAGAAGACAATGGATAAAACGCACAGCCCTATACATTTACTTTTGAGTTGCTTGGGAAGAGCCTGGTGCCTGCTTGTTTATCTATAAGTGGTTGGGGAGGCAGGCAAAGCAGTGGATGGCACATGACTTATCCAAGACTTATATAGTCAATAATTAGAAGAACTGGAGATAGAAGGACGATCTTTCCCTCAACGGGCCCCAGGCCCACTACAATACCATGTTCTTTCCACAATTCAGTACTGCCAGAAGAAAAACTGCAGTAGTCAACAGTCACATACAATTTACCTGCACTGACCAGATGAAGCACATCAAATTAGACAGCTTCTCCTCAGCTTGTGTTCATGGAGGTGAAGCACAGGTAAAAGCGGTGTCATCAAAACATATTCCTTAACTCTCCTCTCCAGCAGACATTCTTCTGAAGCCGTTGACAGGAGCCAGCCTTGTTGTATATGGTCTTACCATTCCTAGAAGGCAGTAGTAGCTGCAGCCACTATGCTGGCTCCTAAAAGCCAATTGTGCGCATTTCTTTCCAGCTCTGCATTCAACGGCACCAGGTTGGCGGTCTGATATTGGCCACTGTGGGCATACTTACATCATAGAAACTAGTCAATACTACAGATCTGATTTTTGTATTTTTCTCCTGGAGATTTGGATGTTAAGTATTTACCAGCATACCCCTACTCAAAAGTTATTATTGTACATGCCAAGATAGACAAAACTGCAATGTTATTGTATGTTGTTTCCACTAGTCAGATGAAGTGTTACAGTGGGTCCTCTACATTGGAAGTAGGGACATATAAAACAGTGTCTTATTATTCCATATCAGGAAAAGAAGCCTCTTTCACTAATTTCTGAATCATTCTTTTCATGAGCAACAAACTAACTCAGAGAAGCTAATTAGTCCATGACTCTCCACTTAAAGAGGAACTTTGCCCCTACGACAAGCCTAAGAAGATGAAGGTTTACAGAAGAAAGGAATTTGTTTTGATGACTTCTTACAGCACAGTACAGTGGGAGGTCTCACATCAGACTGAAGTTTTTCTCTGTCCTCAAGTAGCTGTCTCCAGTCCTGACCTAGAGTGGAAATCACATGAGACACAGAAATTCACAGCCCAAGGAAAACTATCTGCCAGCCTCATTTAACAACCAATTTGGCATCACCACCACTCATGGGATTCATAGCAGAACAGCTGCCTTCAATCCACAGTGTATTGAACTAACGACAGACAAGTGCTTATTCATTAATTGGAGGGAAAGGAGTCACCATCGACCAGGTATGGCAAAGAGAGTGCACCAGAGCCTTGGACCTGGAGACATCAGATCCCATCGGATCAAAATCTTTCCAAATCTCTGGCGTAGTGCTTTTGCCATACCTGGTACTAGTATGTATGTTTGTTTTTTTCCTCTCTTTTGCTGCTAAATCCCCAAACAGCAGAATGTATTTTCATTAGACCCAACTAACATAGGAAACGACTGGATCAGAAGAACTTATTAATGAGCCACAGAGCACAACAGGGCCTATTTCCATCAGTAACTGTTGGTAGCTAGGAGCCATGCAGAAATTTGTTTAAAGTTTCTTCCATCACTGCACTTTCACAGGTCCAGGGCATAAGTGATAGAACCACATTTTAAACACATTTCTACAAACACCACAGTGAATATCAGGTCTGGAAAATGCAGAAAAGTAAACAGCCAAGGTAATGCTCTAGTTAATAAAAATCTCCCAAGGAAACCATTCACGCCTTGAATGCTCACTCTTAGCTTTGTCTGAGAGAATCTCTAGCCTACCTTTGGGTGGTAAATAATCCCGGTGGCTCTTGCTGTTTGAGCGTCAGTTCTGCATTACGACTGAAAAGTGTATCTGTTATAGAAAGTGCACCTGCTGACTGTGCTTTAGTTGGGTCTTTACTCTTTATTCATTTGTGCTGCTCCCTCCATATTCTTCTCTTCTTAAGACAAAGGGCATTAAGGACTATTGGCCTGGGGAACACATCTTACCTGAAACCTTAGAAGAGATGAGACAATGGACCCACTCATGACTAAGACTGTTTTAGTAATCATTTTGTCATAAGGAATAGAATCTGTACAAGCTAGTTTAAGTAAAAGGATAAAAATCTCCATAAAAGAAGAAGCTGTATAGATTCCAAGTTCCAGGAACTTAAAAAAACCAAAAACACAAGATCATTTCAAGAAGTTGAACAATAGACACACATGAATATTTACCCCGGTGCCCCACCATTTACTCGACCCTGTTGACTATTACTGCTTGACTCAAATTTCCCAGAGAAGAAATGTGAGTGACCACTGGCAAGCCTCAGATCAACTACCCTGGGATTGCTGCCCATGTCTGTGTCATGATACTGGGGAACACTGTCTAGGAGAGTTTCCCAATCTGAAGACTAATAGCAAGGGGCAAAGTAAGCTAGAACAGGAAAGTGGTTGTAGAAGACAGATCCGTTGTCTTTACTCGGTACCCAAACAAACCATACAGTAGTGTCATAGCCTGCAGTTTGTGTTAGAATAAATGGAAATCTGGCTTTGCACATGATGAAATTCACCTCTGTAAATTTCCTACATCACCCATCATGTAGGCTGGCTCTGGCTTACGTGGGACACTATATCCATGCACAATGCTAAAGCAGCCAGCCACTCTGTCATTTCTGCCATCCAAGGGGTTGATTAACTGGGAGGAGAAAAAAATGAATCAAGTCCATGTGGTTGATCTGGTGACCGAGAGCAGACTCAGACTGAAAGGAACAGAAGGATTTGACATTGGTGTGGCCAGATAAACTATTGTGAAAGGAATCATGCTTACTTCTTACTGTGAGGTTCTCCACCCATGTTCTCCTACAGTCTGTCATTTCCAATAAACAAACTATGTCCAAAATCTTAACTTTGAGGCTCTCACTAACAATCAACCCCTCTTGCTCCAACCCACTTACTCTACATATCAATAATTATTGGATTTATTGAGGTCACAGGACTTCAAATCCACCGGTCCTATCACCTTTTCACTGTGCACCAGCCCTGGCCTCCCATATTTTCCCCATCCCTCCTGGCCCAATTTAAACAGCAATCATACCAGTCCGAGCCATGTGGCTCAGTGGGTTGGAGCATCGTCCCATATACCAAAAAAGTTGCGGGTTTGATTCCAGGACAGGGTGCATACAGGAGGCAACCAATTAATTGATGTTCCTCTTTCAACACTGATATTTCTCTCTGTCTGTCTGTCTGTCTGTCTCTCTCCCCCCTCCTCCCCTCTCTCTATCAAACCAACAAGCATTTCCTCAGGTGAGGACTATGAAAATAATAGTGCTGCACCCCTGGCACAGCTGCACCTGAGCACGGAGTGTGGCTGGAAGTAAAACACAATCATAACCACAGCTCTCAAGTGGGTGCTTCACATACCTAACAATCCTACCATGACTCTCTCATACTACAGTTAACTCTTCTGCTCTCAAAGACATCTGCTTTACATCTTTTCCATCTTCTCATCTCTTCCTATCCTCTCTTCCTGTTTCATTGGGAAGGAAGAAAATACCAAGGCCTGCACTTCCCTGGGCTCACAAATATTGATGAATCAGGGTGGAAGGCTGGGGTTCCCTGGAAGCAGGCATCTTCTGAGTTAACTGCCCATTTTCTCTGTTTGTGTTTCTGAAACTGACTAAGGGGATTACTCCATGTTTTCCCAGAGCTGGAACGGAGAGAAAACCTAGAGACCTAGGGTGGAATTTGCTAACATGGGGAGGGATGAATTCCCCAAGAATATAAAAGCAGTGTGGTTTTAGGGTGGGTGCCACAAGCAGGGGCTCATGTTCTCTTCCCATCCAACAGCTTGGGGAAGTGGCACATCATTAAGAGATGATGGCTATCGGGTCTTGCTAGGGAGGCTGGGTACCAGGCACTAGGGCTCCCAGCCTCATCCTGAGCATTAGGTTACATGGTTGCTTCAGAGTCTCCTGTCTCCAAGGAACCACATGGGTGTGGGCAACAAACATCATCAGCGCCCACTTAGAGCTAAGGCCAGGACACCCTCCTTGTATGACCTGGGCAACATAAGACCCTTGAGACCTTTGCTTAATCTTTTAAAGGGGTCCATATGGTGACTGAGGCTGGATTTCCAGCCAGGCTGATGGTGGTTTGGGACCAATTAAATTCACTTTAGAGAATTAAATGGGACATTCCTCTGTGCTATGTTGAAGAGTAAAATGCATATCCACTACATCTGATCTTGTACAATTCTCACTGGTGGCTTTCAGAAGTGCATTCTTATTTAAGTAAAATGCACAAGATAGGAATTGGACAAAAAGCAGGGTAATACCATCCCCAGTTTTCATAGTTGGGCTTCCGGCAGAGGTATCTTCTAAGCCAATGGAGCTTCAACCCCTGAAACATCACATTAAAATTCCAACAAAGGCCTGCAGAACCTCCTGATTTCACTGTACTCCAAAAAACTAAGCTTTTCAAAAGGGCATAGAAGGTTGAAAAATCTCATATCACCAGGAGTGAGAAAAGAAGCCTTGGGTGGGGAGGAAAGTGAGTGTAAATCAATTTTACTTGCCTTCACCTTACAATGGATTTTCCAAAGTAAAGGGTAGAAAATCAATCTTGTCAAATCAGCGAGAATTGATACACTCGAAGGAGCCTAAAGGTCTTGGAGGGTGTGTTAGGCAGTGAGACGTTCTTCTCCATCACATCATGGAGGATACAGCATGAAGGTTGGTCTTTTTTGTGTTGAGGGGACCATGCTGAGGACATTTTCCACATTCCTTATCAGGATGAGCTCATGGTGGAAGTCAAACCTGAGCTCGACCTTCTCAGTCCCAGCCCGAGCACCCTGAAGCGGAGGACTGGAGCAAGACACAGGACGTCTTAGGAGTGCCAGTTCTTGACTCACCAGAACAAGCCCCTGGGTTACATCTAACAAAAGCCCTGCCTTATTCTGCCTGTGACAGTGGGTGTCTCTGGCATTTGGGGAATGCTGGACCATCTGACAAGACAGACCTCCTACAGCTGTTAAATAAGTCAAACTAACACAAAGTGATGGGCATTGGGCATTCGCAGATATGGTAGGCAGAATTCTAAGATGGCTCCCAAGATTCTGGACCCCTGCTATACATATTCCTTCTTCCACTTATTCAATTAAACACTTATCTGGGTACTTTCTTGAAGGACTTTTGCAGATATAAGTAAGGTCTCAAATCAGGAGGTTATCCAGGTAGGTCTGACCTAAAAAGAAGCAGTTTCCCCCAGCTGGTGGCAGCATCAGCACTTGGGGAGATGTGCCCCACCTGGCCTGGAAGAAAGCCAGCATCCACATTGTGAACTTCCTATGGAAGGGGCTTCATGGCAAGGAACAGGTGGGTGGTCTCCAGATGCTGAGGGCAGTCCTTGGCTGACAGCTCCTGGGGACACAGGGACCCGAGTTCTGCAACTGCAAGGAACTGAATTCTACCAACCACCAGTGATCTTTAAGGAAGACCCTAGACCCCAGATGAGAACTGTAACCATAGCCAACACCTTGATTTCAGCCCTGAGCAGAGAATGCGGTCACGCTGTGACTTCTGACCTCCAGAAAGTATGAAATAACTTCTTGTTGCTTTAAGCCACTAAGCTTGTGGTAATTTGTTATGCAGCAAGAGAACTCCAATACAGCAAGAAAGAAAAGATTTTTTAAAACGGTAACATACACAACCAACAAATCAGCAGTCAGACCATTTTGTTTGCAGCCCAGGCAGCTTCCCCTTCATCCTGCCACATTACAGATAAAGATTTTATCACTGACGATGTCAGTACAAAATACTCTCAGTTCAGAAAGAAAATAACAATCTCATTTGCCATGCTGGGCTTGTTCCCTGGGAAGGTGTTGTTCTGTACTCACCAGCATCACCGGCAGGGCACAGCTGACTCACCTGCCCCAAGATGCAGCAAGTTTGGGGCCTCCCAGCCTGGTCAGGGCAAGGGCTGAGTGATGTGGAATCTACAGCTGACACTGCCACTTAACATCCTGTGGAGACCTTTGACCTACAGACTCAGCTCCTCCCCCACTTAATTAGGAAGGGGATTTTAGGACCCAGGGATTAAAGCACTGAGATTTACTGAAGATAATAGAGAGTGTAATGGTTAAGAGCAACTTTCGAAAATTCCTTAAGCCTTCTTCACCCCCATATGTAAAATGGGAACCACAGAACTTTGAAGTGTTGAGGTGAGGCTTATGTATCATTGATGCCTGAGGCCTACTGTTAACAAGCCTTTGAAAGTGGGAGTCATTTAGTTGCTTTCGATGCTGACTTGGTGTTACACTCAAGCCCTAATGCAGGACTTTCATCATATAATAAATGCTCACCCCAGTGTTCCAGAGTAGGCAACTGAGCACACTTTTGTCCCTTCTTTCTGAGCCCCGAGTACCTAATGACTGACCACTCCAGCCTAGTATATGGAGAATCAGACCATGTCAGTCACCTCCAATACAAATCCCGAGTAAATTAATTGTCCTTCCCTGGCCTCTTCTTGCTTTCTTCCTTCATTATAACATGAACTAGGCTAGTGATCTGTACTGACCACTCAGTGTTTCTATTGGATAAAATCAAGGGAATGTAGTAACCCGACAATATGAGACCATTCTACAGTAAATATGGGCTAAGTTTGCACTCTAAAAACACAGTAATTATCATTTTTAAAAGACGGTTTCACGAGGCTACACATTTACATCCCTCATCCATGCAAGTGGAAGGTCCATTAAAGTCACCGAACCAGCTTCGATGATAGAGGTTATGAAGTTGTGCCAGACTGTGGCACAGGTGTGTACATGCCACTTATAAATAGAACCACATTTAGACTCATAAGCATAGACTTCCTGTGTTTAATAGAACCTTCTTTCTGAGCATTGCTAAGTGAGGTCATTCGAAATTTTCCTAAATTGCAAGAAGGGAGGCGGTGGGAACACTTTTTTCCATTTGCAGATACGACCATTACATGGACTTGCAAATTGGTTAATTGTGTGGAAGACTGAAAAAGAAAATACTGTTCTAGTAATTCTGTGCAGTTCTGGGTTACATTCACAGGGTTTTCCCAAAGGAAGATTAACATAAGCAAGAGGCTGTCCAATACATTTTAGATAAGAAAAAAAGGCTGTTTAAAAGTGGTATTGAAAACAACTATAGAAAATGCCCACAGCCCCTTTCTCCTCAGCAAATGTCTCCTCCGAGTGTAAGATCCAGAAACTCAGTATCTTTGCCTCTGTCATTCACTGTGGCTACCCTGGTGCCTAGAATAATGCCTGTCACGGACACAGGCACTCATTCAGTAGTCCTCAGTAAATGAATTAGTGAAATTAAGTGAATTAGCAAGTAGCAGGATACTGTCTGAATTATAAATGTAAACACGATCTGATCAAGAAGAAAAAAAAGAAGCAAAGAGGTGAGGTTCTGTAAAGTTTCTTTTGAATTTTTGGGTAATTTGGGAAAGGAGACCCAGTGTCAACAGAATTTATCACTCCAAAGTTTTCATCCTGGATGGAAATTTCCAGAGCCTATGTTGTAAACTATCTAACAATGGGTTATTTATGAAGAACAAGCCTTTTGCCTAAGCATCTATGTGGCAGCAGCGCCACCTGCTGGGTAACCAGTTGGGTATTTCAGAACAACGTTCTAAGTACTTTTTTTTCTTTTTCCAGGAGCAAACTGAATTAAGAGCAGAAAATGATATCAAAAATCTCTTTAGAGATCATTCAGGCCATATATCATCTTCCGGATAAACATCTGCCTTCAGTAGGTACAGTATTTTCTTTCTTTCTGTTGATTGAATCGAACTCCAAATTCATCTCTCAGAGAGAAAGCTGAAACTACAGCCGCCATCACTAAATTATATTAGAAGTCTCATGTAAATTAAAAACTGAAGGGCAGTTAAAATCTACTTGTTGAGTATCTGAAAGGTTCTGTCCAAAAGAAATTTCTCAAAAAGAAACTTCTGCAACAATGAAGCAAAAGAAGTTTCTGCAATCATTTACCTGTGCTGTTCAACGCAATAGCCACTAGCCGTGTGTGGTTATTAAACATGTGAAATATTGCTAATGAAACTGAGCAACTGGATTTTTAATTGTTTCATTTTAATTAATTTACATTTTTAAAAATAGCCACATATGGCTAGTGCAGTTTCTCAACTTTAACCTTGGCACCACCTACATTTTGGACAGGATAATTGCTGAGCGCACCATAGAATGTCCAGCAGCATCCGGGGTCTCTCTACTCACTGGAAGCCAGTAGCACATAGCTGCCATCCACGCCCAGCTGTGACAACCGAAAACCTCTCCAGACATTCCCAAGTGTTCTCTAGGGGGCAAAACCTCCACTGGTTGAGAACCACTGGGTTCGTAGCTACTGTATTGGACCTCACCTTCTAGAATATGCCTAATACGTATAGAATATTCAGGTTGAGAAAATGTAATTGGCCCCGTACTAGACTAGGGCAGTAGTGGTTGTCATAAGAAGAGGGAATTGTTTTAAGTAGTCAGATGTAGTAAAGAAGCATCTTTCTTCTTTATCTGCCCTCCCATGTGGCGGAGACGAAGCCAGAGTAGTTAACACCGGAAAACTCTGCCTCACTCCTGTCCTCACCATAGGACACAGAACAGACTGTCGTCCCTGATCTCTTCTCACCTGGAGGAGAGAGCAAGGCGAGCACCCACTCGATAGGGCTTCTATGAGGGCTAAATTAGATAATGCACAAAGTGTTCCTAGCTCACCTTTTGGCACAGAGTAGATCCTCAAAACAATAGTTATTCTTTTAGCTGCCCTCTTCCAGGCAGGAGGACTCTCTGCACCTTCCAACCAATAATACAAAAGCACCCAGTGTGTTTCCATTGAAAACAAAAATCCAGTTGAAAACACTGGTCATGCTCTATAAACCAAACTTTATTTTTTAAATTCTTGTGACTACAGCATGCACTAATGTTTGCCTTAACATAGTTTTACATGTGGAGAAGAAACTTTTTCAGCTCTACGGGAAGGAAGAGTTCGGCGATCTTATGATGCTGTTGGATCCCAAAGCACTTCCGGATTCGAAGGCGGCACAACTGCATCAAAGAAGCAGGGCCTGGAGAAAGACAGTAAAGACAAGCCACACGTTGGCTTCAGTGATCTCAGATGACTTCATGTTCCTTCTTTAAAACCATACAAAAGATGGGGTGGGGCAAAAGGAAGTTCACAATTGTGAATACACAGAAACAGTTTATTCTTCTATTATTGTTTATGAATTATTGTATTATTTTCCATAGGAACAACTATAAACCTCCTTTTGCCCCACCCTGTATAATATTTTATAAGGCAATGATACAGTACTAAGACCATTTTCTGTTTTGTTTTTTTTAAGAATTTTATTCAATTTATCTTCAGAGGGGAAGGGAAGGAGAGAGGGAGAGAGAGATCAATGTTTGGTTGCCTCTTGTGCATCCCCTGCTGGGAACTGGCCTGCAACCCAGGCAGGTGCCCTGACTGGGAATCGAACCCACAACCCTTTGCTTCACAGGCCCATGCTCAATCCATTGAGCTACACCAGCTAGGGCCCCATTTCTGTTTCTTATAGGAGGCATTTTTAGGCTATGTTCTCCCTTTCCTGGTCCAACTGAAACAAGTTCAGCCCTGGCTGGTGTAGCTCAGTGGATTGAGCATGGGCCTGTGAAGCAAAGGGTTGCGGGTTCGATTCCCAGTCAGGGCACCTGCCTGGGTTGCAGGCCAGGCCCCCAGTAGGGGACATATGATAGGCAACCACACATTGATATTTCTCTCCCTCTCTTTCTCCCTCCCTTCCCCCTCTCTAAAAATAAATAAATAAAATCTTTTTTAAAAAAAGACATCAATTTGTTAAGAATTAATTTAGACCTAAGCAAAAAACCATTCAGAGCTTAGTCTCATTAATGAAGACTTAAGGAAGCTAATATTGGACTTACAAAACTACACAAAATTCCCAATAATGAAAATAGAATTCATGTTTAATGGCTTTTTTTGTCTTTTGCCTTCAAAAAATAAGGTCATATTTCTAAATGCAAACATTTTTTTATAATTTGAGCAATTTTAAGATACTGTGATATGAGCTATCAGTAAATCATAAGTCTGTTATCTTATGCCACATTTGTTTGTATATTCTGCACTCAGAGCTAGCCCAGTGCTTCAATTCACAGGACAAAAGTGAACTAGAACAAACCTTGCACGAGGGACCAGCCAAGATTTACATTTTAGGACAGTGGTTCTCAAGAAAGAAAAGACACATATTTTGTTCTCTAGGGACACTTGGCTATGTGTGGAGACACTTTTGGTTGTCACAACTTGGGGGAAAGTACTACTGGCATCTGGTGGGTAGAACCCAGAGACACTGCTAAACATCCCACAATGCACAGGAAAGACCCCAACATGCCCAAATGTAAATAGTGCTGAGGTTGAAAAACCCTGTCATAGGGTAAAAGAATGGGAAATGATCTCCCACCCTTAACCCCTGTACCAAATTGTAATGGGGATTCTCTTTTGGTTATTAAAAACATTTTTAAAAGCAAAGCTATGTGCCCTCAAGAACCCCGTCGAGCAGTAACCCTTAATCCACACTGCACTTGAGAATCACCTAATGGGGGAGAGCAGCTTTAAACTACACAGCGTTGAGCCTCACCCCAGAGATGCTGCTTCAGTTATGGTTTAGGTGAGGACCATTCATCTGCATTTGTTAAAGACGCATGCCCCAAGTGATTTGATTGTGCTGCCAGGATTGAGAAATAGAACCAAAAGCATACAGTGGCCTTTGATTTCCTACAGCGTCACCACAAGTTACAGAATGAAGTGGGTTGCCCATTTCTCAGGTGACGGAGAACAAGGAAAGGAAGAAATACACACATATATAATCAAAAATAAGTGCGATATTTTCAATCAGGCCCTCACAGCACATTCAGAAGCCCCTGCTGGAATTTAGGGTGCCTTCCAGATTTTGTTCAGTGCACTCAAGGCATATATTAACACGCTGGAAAAAGGGCACCATGGGGAAGCAACTTCATCTCACCTCACTGAGGAACGCTGAAGGACATGACTAAACATCTGTGCCAGACACAGTATCAGGGACAATTGTAGGAGGTACTGATAAAGAATTATGAAGAACAGCCCTGGCTGATGTGGCCCAGTGCATTGAGGCTTGTGAACCAAAGGGTCACAGGTTTGATTCCCAGTCAGGGTGTATGCCTGGGTTGTGGGCCAGGTCCCAAGTAGGAGGTGCCATGAGTAGCAACCACACATCCATTTTTCTCTCCCTCTCTTTCTCCCTTCCTTCCCCTCTCTAAAAATAAATTTTTTTTTAAAAAAAGAACTAGGAAGGATAAGCCATCATTATAAGCCAGATGGAGAGAGGAAAAGCAGGCCATCATAGCAAACTCAATGTACCTACTGATACAAACAGACCATCGGCTCTTTCCCACACATTGGCTGATATACAAGAGCTGTAGCCTTAGTTCCATGTAAATAGAGTTGAAAACCCACTACAGCTTTGTAGCCATTTGCCACACTCCATAATAAAACCGGCTCATTCTATGTTGATAACTGGAATATTGCTTTGGGTCTTGATTTCTTTTTTTTAAAGACTTTATTTATTTTTAGAGAGAGGGGAAGGGAAGGAGAAAAAGAGGGAGAGATGTATCAATGTGTGGTTGCCTCTTGTGTGCCCCCTAGTGGGGACCTGGCCAACAACCCAGGCATGTGCCCTGACTGGGACTCAAACAAACAACCCTTTGGTTCGCAGCCCATGCTCAATCCACTGAGCCACACCAGCCTGGGCTTGACTTCTTTTTCTTCCCCAGCAACACTCATGATGCTTTAAGGTGAAAGCACATTCAGAGATGGCCCTTGCTGTGCTGAGAGACAGTCATTTTAGTTTTCATTGCTGCCATGAGAACACTGCGTTTAGATGCTTTTTGAGGTGGATGGGATGGTAATATTCTTGAATTCCTTTCAGGGGCCACCCAGAGACAGATATTACTGTGTTAAACTCATACGTCTGGCTTTCTGCACTTGCCTGTCCCCATTTCCTGTGGGCTTCCAGCCCGCTGAGAGGTGACTTAACCTGAACCCGAAAGATAACTCACACAGGCAAAAGAAGTGGCAATACTCTAATGGCAACTGACATTTACAAATCAGGGGGATCATTGCCCATGCTGTCACCAAAATGTGAATAACAAAATTAAAAGCAACATAGGTGTCTAGGAATGGCTTTGGGAAATAAAGTGCAGAGGAAGAGTCAGTGCCGGAAGTTTCAGAATCCAATACTTTCCCAGTTTAAAAAAAAAAAAGTATTTTACAACTATGTTGGTATAAAGATCAATGTAATCCAGGCTGAGTTTTATTTATTTTTTCCTTCCAATTTCAAAAGAAATAAAAAGATTTCTGTGGTCTCCTAAAAACATAGGCTTCAAATACTGTGTTTGTGCCTGCTGGAGAAATTGGCCCTGAATATACAGATAGAATTTTTTGTGAACAAGAAATCTTCAAATGCAGGTAGAGCTGCCTGGTGATTATCCCACTGGTTAACATAAAGGGGTTTCTTCTGAACTGTTCTTTGTGCCTGGGGTCAGTCTTCCATAGGCCCCTGCATGCAAGGCTTGGGATGTACAAGTCTTGTTTGGGATTCCCAAGGTAGGGCTTTGGCTGCAAGCACCCTGGCATGCAGGGAATAAGAGGAAGAAGAATTGCATGGCCACTTTACATTTGGCCCAAGGCCAGCCCTAATTCTCAGCGCATGGGGAGAAAAAAAGCAGAGTAAAATATCATAATCCTTCTGGTAGGGAAGTCTACTTCAAAGTCACATAACCCCTAAAATGTAATGTTCACATTCTGGTGAAAACAAAAAAAGAACAGGTCCTAAACTAGCTGCTCTCCTCCCTCAATGGACAATTAAGAATGAGTCAGCCCTGGCTGGTGTGGCTCAGCAGATTAAGCGCCAGCCTGTGAACCCAAAGGTCACAGGTTCAGTTCTCAGTCAGGGCACATGCCTGGGTTGCAGGCCAGGTCCCCGCTGGGGGGCATATGAGAGGCCACTGATCTCACACAATGATGTTTTCTCTCTCTCTCTTATCTCCTTCACTTCCCCTCTCTCTAAAGATAAAATTTTTTTAAAAAAGAATGCAATCAAAGGGGTCTTTGCTCCCCACCCCAGCCCACCCGACTTGCAGCCTGGGGAATTGCCTTTCCCACCTTGCACGCTGCACAACCACAGGTTTAGTTGTTTGGGTCAGGAGTGTCAGTCCTTATTTATGGAAGAATGTGGACTTAGTGTTGATTAACTTACAATAGTAAATGCTTCCAGATTACTGTGAATCATTAAAGTAATACCTTATAATGCTCAATCAATGCCCAGTAGGTTTAGCTCACCTGCAGTGCAGCAAAACATCCTGGGACATCATATAACCTCCAAGAGGCTTCTATTCACTCTAAAGCACGTTTTAGACAAAGTTAATATTCAAATTGTAAAACAATACCTTCATGCTTTGAAAACGGGCCAACCCTACATATGAATATTAGATCATCCAAAACAGTCTGTTCCCCACGTGCCTAACAACAGATGACTATACACTACATCACCAGTGGTGTACTTTGTGGAATGCTACATTATCTCAGCCCCGCACATTTACTAATAGCAGGGGATGATAATTTTTGTAGGATCAGAAGTCAGAACCTGGTTAGTACCTGCCTCTTCCTAGAGCCTGCAAGAGCCTATGGATTAGGGCTTAGATTCAGGCAAAGGAGAAGCACCTTCTCTCTGCGAAAAGAGCTGGGCCAGAGGGTTCTCTGGAGGCACCAGCTCCGAGGGACGTTTGCCTTCAGCATTCTTGGCCTGAGTGTCTGCTCCAAAATCCATAAGCAGGCGGGCCAGCTCCTCATTGGACGCCTTGGCTGCTGCATGAAGAGGGGAGTCCAGACCTCGGCCTCGGTTCACATTTGCTCCTGAAGAGTCACAACAACAACAGAGAGTCAGCCAAGGAGCAAAGTTCAAGCATCCTCCTCCTCAAAGTACTGGGCCTCAAAACTCCCTAACAGTGGAACATCCATACCGGGCCCAACAGTTCTCCTGAGGAAACAAAAGATGACTTGATTCCATTTAACAACATGAGGAACGTGTCATTTGACCATGTTACTGAATGTACAGCATGAGCTATATAGCAATGTGAGGGTTTAAACTCACCTGTGTGGACTCTCCATAGATGTGGATACGTACAAGAAAAATCCTGGTGGCCCGGAAGCTGCACATTATTAATGGAGCCCTAACACTAGCCAGCTGCACTGGCTAGTCCACAGCAAGCAGCTGCATTCATACACTGAGCACCTGCCACAGGGTTTTAAATCTGGGATTTGGGAACATGTGACCGGGACTATGAAGAGGAACGAATCTGGGATCCTATCTCCTAGATTGTGGTGGCCAATTCCAAGATCACAGGGAAGGTGCAAAGTCTTCCTTTCCGGAGTGAGGTGGATTTCTAGGATCATCCCACCCAATTCCATCCCTTCACTCTCAACAAATCCCCACTCTAGCCTGGATGCTGGCTCACACTATGACATGTGGGGACATGTGGCTTTGTGCAGCTGCTGTCTTTTTAGTAAACTGGGAACCTAGGTCTACTTCATGAATGTTAACTGCACTGCTCTTGGCTTTGTGAGGGATACCGAACTTGGCCCTGTCCTTATAGGAGCTTAAAATCTACATAGGGAAATAGAAGGGAGAGGGAAAGGGAAGAAGGGAGGGGGAGGGAGAAATAGAAAGAGAGAGAGAAATAATATGAGTGAATGAATATGAATGAGTGAATGAATATGAATCTCCCAATCCACAGCAATGGCTACCAGATGAGTAGAAGGCAATAAGAACTATAAAAACATTCAGGGGAGGACAGGGTACTGGAATTTGAAAGACTAAACAGGGCTCAAAGAATTAAAGAGGGGAGGAAATGATGTCCCAAGTGTCGAAGAAGGGACTGGACAACAGCAGGGCAGTGAAAGGAGATGCTACATAGGCCTTTTGAAAGACAATATAGTATTTACAGCGGGTTAAAAATAGGGCAAGTTCAATTTCCAAATTGAAGACAAGTAGTGAAGAAGGCCCCAAACGAGACTCAGTCCTAATCTAGTGGTTTTGGGGGTTATGCAAGGTTTAATAATCTGGTTGCTGGAGGATAAGAGGCAGAGGAAAGGGAGGAAAAAAGGATTCATCGCCAAGGACTACCCTGGGCCGAGATATTACCATCATCATCATCCTCTTTATAAGAGAGAGCTAAAGTTCAGTTTGAAATAATACCCATGGGAACACAGTGAATATGAACCCCGAACTTTTCCAACTCCACTGCCCACACTTTTTCAATTCCTACAATAGAAACAGCTTTAAATACGTTTAATTTACTTTTCATTTGCTTTCCTTGGTTCATTCTACTTTTTGTTTTACCTGATTCCAGAAGCTTCCTGGCACAGGATATCTGCTGGTTTTCACAAGCCAAATAGAGTGGAGTGCCCAGGTGATTGATGTGGTAGTCAATGTCACTCCCATAAGCTGCAAGGGTCTCAATGCAGTTCGCATGGCCTGCAGCCCAAAGCAAGAGAAAACAGTTACACAACGAGTTCTCTTAACTAGGGAAACAACACCTTCCCCATCTTTTGGGGTTTTATGTATTTTTTTTTAATTTATGGGGGTGAAGTTGGTTAATAACATCATACAGGTTCCAAGTGCACATTTCTATGATACATCATCTGTATACTGCACTGTGTGCCCACAACATAAAGTTAAATCACCTGTCACCATATATTTGACCCCCTTACTTCCCACCCCCCCACCCCCCCTTTTCGCTGGTAACCATATTTTTAAATCTGCCAGCAACTTGTCCAGGGGACTAAAAGCTATTCCCTTTGCTTAGAATAGGAAATGATTTTAAATACTGCCATCCATTAATGGCTTGATCATAGGTGTGACCTGCAGCTCTGGGCGCAGCTCCAGTGGAGTTTACAAGCCACGGTAAGCAACCAGCAACATCCGCTTTTCAGTTGTTTGCACTTTGTAATCAGTCCAAGCACAGAAATGACAGTGAGGGTTGGGGAGAGGTATGACCAAACAGGGACTGAAGGTGGGCCTAAAGAAAAAAGGACGCAGTGTGGGCCATGGGGCAGGGACCTAACTTACAACCTCACCAAGGACAGGTCCTGGGAGCAACATTTGGGATGCTCTAAAAAGGTAGTTCTAAAATGTTCTGTTCATCAGGATAACCTGGAGGGCTTGTGAATCCCAACACAGGTGGCTGGACCACACCCCCAGAGTTGCTGGTTCAATAGGTCTGGAACAAAGCCAAGGAATCTGCATTTCTGGGCTAGATCACACAGGTACCTCTGGTTCTGGGACCCCACCTTGAGATCTATTGTTCTAAAACCAAACTCCTCTCCCTTCTTTTTTTTAAATAGTGATATCCTTGAAGGAGTGGTTGGAAAACTTCAGCTCTCAACCACTTTACCTCTCTTAGCAACTTCATGGATGGGAGATGCCAGATCACTGGCAGGGTGGGGACTGGCTCCAAACCGCAGAAGCAAATTCACACAGTCCTCGTTGCCGCTGATACAAGCATTGAACAAGGGAGTGTGCCAGTCCGTGGTAACGCCATTCACCTGGAATGAAAAGCTCCACAATGAAGGCAGGCAGTGGGGTGTCCTGTGTTCAAATCCAGACTCCACCACTCCTGGAGGTGGTATTTAACTTCTCAGAGCCTTAAATGCCACAGCCACAAAATGGGACCAAAAAAATGCAATTCCATGAGGTTTTGGTGAAAAACTGAATGAGGCATGGAATGCACGGCGCCAAGAGTGTTACCGAGTGCGCTGTCCCCTTCCTGGCCTCGCCAGGAGCCTGGACTTTAAAGGGTGTTAGGATCATTTCAGTACTTTACAAATTAATTTCCTTGCTTTAAACATTCCATCCCAGACCTGCATCACACCAATCCAGTATCTTCACAGCAGCCAGAGCAATCTTCTAAAACTGTTAGCATATCATTTTTTAATGTTAAAACATGAGTTTCACACCAATATAGAGTGAACACATGCCAAAGATTTGTTTCAATTCGTTCGTTAATGAGGGAACCAGTAAGATGGTGAGGATGGCTCAAAGGCAAATTTAGATAATCAAACAATGGAATGCTGAAATAAATTTGCTCAACACAAACGGATTAATGACCTATTGAGCCATAAAATTATAATTTTGGGGACTATCTTTTCTAATGTTGGAAATTTCTAATAGGGAAGAGCAAAGGCAAATGCAGAAGCATTTTTCTTTTTTGTTAAGACAGAAAACTGTACTTGAACAAGAATTAAATTTAAAAAAAAAGAAATTCTTTGGTGAACAGTTAACCAATAATAGTGTGAAGCAAGGCCAGGACTAGTGAGGCACAGAAGATATCCAGGGGTGCAAAATTTAAAGAGACACTCACTCCTGGGGTCAATTAGCATTCCAGTGTGGGTGGGCAGCTCTTTAAAGCACCCACACTAGGCACCTCTCATGCTTTTTCTAAGTCCTGGCCCTGTTTCAAAGTTTTGCATATGTTTTCTTAACCACAATATAAGCCTGGTGATGCATTCACCTATAGCTCTCTACGTTCTCAGGACAAAGCCTATTTTCTTGGCATGGACAACTATGGTATTTGTATTCTGATCCCTCTCACCCAGTCTATTCTGCTGCTATGAGGAATGATGTGAAATCACAAAAACATGCTTTTCACTTCCAGGTCTTTGCATTTCGTCTTCCCAGGGGGATGGGAAGCCCATAATTTCCCTCAACCCACTCAGCTAACTGCAACACATCCTTGAGGCTTCAGCTTAGACATCATTTCCTACAGGAAGCCTGTTTTTGACTCTCCCCATCACAAATAAATGGGTTAGAAGCACTTCTGTGTGCTCCCAACAACCCCTTGGCTATCAACACTTAATACATTGTGGAAGTTTGCAAAAATGACCACCAATCCTCTGCACAGTACACAATATGGCTTTGCAAGTCTTCATAAGATGGAAACTATTTTTCCAGTTCCTGCGGCAGGGCTTGCCCACGTGACTTGCTTTCACTGATAGAACAGTAACAAATGTGTTACAAGCAGAGAGCTTGCCCTGTTTTGCTGCTCTTGGAATCCCTGCTACCACGTAAACAAGTCCAGGCAGCCTGCTAAAGGATGAGAGACCACATAGAAATTTTTTGGCTCCCCAGACATCTCAGCCAACCCAGGCAAGGTCATCAGGAACCAGCCTGCTCTGGTCAATATATCAGCTTGCCTCAAATGCCCAAGTAAGCCCAGCTGAGGTCAGCTGAAGCAGCCCAGACCAGAAGAGCTGTCCAGCCAACACAAGGAATTGCTTGATAAATAAATAGCCATTGTCTTAAGCCATTAAGTTGGGTGGTTTGCTATACAGCAAAAAGTAATGAATAAAAACAGTGTATTGTAAGTGCCTTCTCTGGCTGAGATGTTATGCATTCAACAAACCTACTTCTTCTGTATTGCGTACACAACCACGTTGCATTCCCTGGCCTTTCTGGAGGTTAGATGTGGCCTGAGTTCTGGCCAATAGGATATGGGTGAAAGTGATCTATGTCACTACCTAGACTGGTCCTTAAAACTTTTCCATGCACAATCCCCCACGCCTTTGACTCTTCCAACCACCTGGAATGGAAACTACCCCGAGAGCACACATGAAAGCTTCTTGTTGAAAACAGTGGAGCAGGATGGAAGAAGCCTGTATTCCTGAATCACCCTTGGGAAAGAGCCATCCAACTGGCAACACCCACACTGGAATTTCAGTTGGGCAAGTAAGAAACTTTCACTGTATTAGGCTACTGAGATTTCAGGGTTTATCTATTGAAACAGCTAGTGTTATAGTTACTAAAACATTTGCTCACGTGGCTGTCTCCTCATTTAGTTTCTAAATTAGGCATATAATAAATGCTCAATAAATACTGGTTGAGAGAATGTGCAGAACTCATACACATTCCTGGTCAGATTTTTCTATCACTTTTGAGCATGAGGAGACTTAGTTAAAGGAAGAATTACTGGTCCCTACTCTCAAATTCAAGGCCTTTGTGTCCTCTTTCCTCCAGGACTTCTCATTATGCTATCCTGATTCTCATTCTCCAAATAATAACCATATACTTCATCTCTTTCAATCTTTGCAATTCTACAATAGGCTACACAACATTTTATTTTTTCCATGTTTCAGGTGTAGACTCTAAAATGCAGAGCATAATTAACTTGTTCCGATTTCCAATGTTAATCCATAGTAGAGACTGTCTAGGACTGGTATTCTGTTCCGGAGCCGAATGTTGTGTGTTTCACACAATATTTCACTGCTTTTGAGACACAGGAATAAATACAGAAATCTAACAGCTATTTATTAGTAGTGACTATCAAAGAAAATAATATAGACAGGACCTGCTACCAACAATTGGTAAAGCAGACAGGCTTGATGGACATATACTTTTGAAAAAAAACCCTCTTCATGTTTCAAATCAGGCTAATCATACATGCTGGAAACTGCTTACTCTGGAGGGTGAGAAACAGTCATTTTTCATTCATAGTTTCTATGACGTTGTTTGAGTGGCACTCACCTCAGCTCCATGGTTTATTAAAACATTGATACAAGCGCGGTAACCTCCAAGACAAGCTTCATGGAGTGGGGACACACGGTTTGCTGTGAGGACGTTCACAGACCACCCCTGGAGGAGGGAAGATGGGCAGAGTAAGGCCTACAAGGCATCAGTTCCACTGGGGTTGGGTTTCAGCCAGAAATCCAGTACTATGACGATACTTTTAAGAGTTCATCTGGCTTAAAATCAGACAGTTCACTAAGGTACTGATGGTGATGTAGAAAAACAACAGAAGGGGATCTTTCATACTGTGGGTGGGAGTGTAATAATACTGTACAACCACCCAGGAAAACAGTGTGACAGTATCTATTAGAGTCTGATGACACACACATGCATGGCTCAGCAGCAATTTGGCTCTTAGGTACATACACTCAAGACTGACTTTCATTTTCCTCTCACTCTTTCTTGTCCTCTCACTTGTTGGCTTATTGTTCTGATGAGGTCCATTTCAAGGAACTATTCCTGCATGTATTCTTGCCTGGTGGGCTTGCCCTACTATGCTCCAGCTTTTGCCAGGAAAAGAAAATTTTGCGGGTAGCCACTAGTCAAAAAATGGGAAACGTGTGCAGGAGAGCTGCACCCAACGCATAGCTTGGAACCGAAGCCAGCCTAGATCAGCTGACGTAAAGACTCATTGGTAAGAAATGTTTACTGCATTATACCATGGAGTTTGGGGCAGTTTGTTACACAGGAAGATCTGACTAATACAGGTAGGTATTGGATGCTCATTTTATAAAGACAGAAACTGAGATGCTAAGAAGATAACTTACTCAAATTATGTGATAGAGCTCAGATAAAGGCATGGTTCTGGCTGATGTTCAGTAAACTTATAAATACTGAATATACTCGAGTATGAGTCCAATTCAATAAGTGACATATAAAAGCTGCAATGATCATTTTTCGTCATGTTAAAATAAGGTAAATGTTTCATTTTATCCCAGAAGGATATTCATTGCTTTTAGCTAGACTTACTATCCACATTTCTATTTATGACAGGCTATTGCTATCAAAAAAACAGCTTACGACAGTGGCCAGGGGTAGTCTGAAATCTTTCTTTAGAAACTTTTCTCTTATATAAGGAATACTTAGTGCAGAAAGATCCATGGCATTGGGATGTTTTTGAAAGCACAGTTACTTTCATTAACCAGTACCTGAAATGTACCATGTTCTTCAATTATGTATTCAATTATGAATGTAAACAGCAAATCACAGTAGTAATAGCAGTGTATAAGACTATCATGGGGAGGGATCACAGATATTTTTATTACATTCCAATTGTTATAGATATTTAAAAGATGCAAAATACATGTTCATCTTATTTAGAAATTATGCTAGCCATCAAACTACCACTAAATCTTATTTAAAGCATTAACGAAGAAGTCCACATATTATTATGTTATACATTTGTCATTCACTATCTTGATAGCTTTCTTCTGCATCGTTTTATGTATTTAAAAGTCTGAGAAGGGGTCCATAGACTTTGCCAGACTGCCCAAGAAGACTGTGGCACACAAAGGGTCAAGAGTTCCTAACTGAAAAGGTCTATTGTCTTTTCAGAGAGCAGAGCATCTTGAACAAAAGCGGTTTTAAAATCTGAATGGTGACTTCAATTGCAGAGAAATTAATATCAAACTGGGCAGAGCCACAATCAACTGGAGATGCCATAGAACTGAAGATGTCATTGAAATGGTAAGATTGCAAATTCAAAAAGACATGTTCAAGCATGTTTTGTATCAGGGGTTTTCAACCCCAGCACTACTAACATTTTGGGCCGGATAATTTTTTGATGTGCAGGGCTGCTCTGTGCCATGTAGGATGTTTAGTGACATCCCTGGTCTCTACCTACTAGATACCAGTGTCACCCTCTCACACCCACTTGCAGTTGTGACAACAAAAGTGTCTCCAAACATTGTCAAATGCCACCTAAAGGGCAAAATCACCTCAGCTGAGAACCCAAACTACATGGTAAGTTTTAAAAACACAGTCTACTGAATAGAGTACAGGGAACTTCAATGCACTAATTTTCTTAGTATTCATTTCATAGGTATTTATTAGAGTACCTACTATGTGCACAGAATTATACTAAGTTCTGGTAGTATGTCAGCCTCCAAATTTAAAAAATTGGCTGGATAAGATGATATTCACCTCACTTTGCTGAAGAGGAATTTGTGTCTTAGTATCAGACGATGATTTTTTTTTCTCAGTGTGGTAATAGAATATGCTGAATTTTTTTTTTTTTTTTTTGCAAAAAGCTACCCACCTGTCTGATGAGATTCCTCAAAGACAGCAGACGCCCGTGGACAGCAGCATCATGCATTGGAGTCCAATCAGACACATCATCTGCATGTGAAGGGAGGAACAGGTCACACCCAGCTAATGCACTTTAGACCTGCAAGCTCTTCCTTGCCCATCAGTAAGAGCCTAATGGGCATTAATGGTTGGAGTCAATCAACCAAAACTCCCGTCAGAAATTCACCATTTCTCCCCCCACCCCCGCACTGACATTTCTTGTACACAGTTTATTTGAAATGTCTACATAGCTAAAAACTACATCCAGCATCCAAACTAAGGACAAAACAGGTAGATTAGGATGACAGATGGATTACTGGACTTCCATTTACACACTGATTTCAAAGGCAAATGGTCCATTTAGTTAAGTGAGAGCTCCACTAATTACCAGCATTAATGTGTTAGTCTACGATTGCCAGTATAGTTTCCTGCATGAAATACAAACTTTGGCATCTCAGCAAACAGTACCATATACTAATAGTAGTAATCAGGTAATTACATACATCATTAGGTTTGGAATCAAATATACCTTTTGTCCCAATAGGAAGTGTCTATCAGAGCCCAGTCTGACCTTGTAGCTGGGACGTTATGGACCCCAAGGGTAGTGTGCCAGTGTGGTTAAGAGAGAGCTCTGAAGTCAGGCCTGATCGGTTTCCTTTGAGCCGTGCGTCCCTAAACAGGGGCTAAGCATCAGTTTCTTTCCCCACAAGTGAGCAGAGTAATATACTTACCCATGGCTCAATACCTATTAGACACTTTCACTATCCTGCCCAAACACTAAACAGAGAGTGTTGATTACACACCATAATCACTTCTATTTAAAATAGCAAATTTGTTCCACAAGCTATGGAAGGAACACACATTCTTAGGAAGGAAGCTGGAAAGCCATATCCCCACACATCCCCGCATATTGCATGCTTTCCGCTCTCTAACTGAGTCTGCATGGCATCTGAATGAGGTCTGGACCTGAATTTTTCTCATCTTAAGTTGAGACTGATTTCCCAAACAAGTGCAGGAAGTGAGAATGTGAGAAGGCTCGTATGAACTTGCTTCAGCTCCAGCTCTGCCCGCTTGAGTAAACACATGATTGCACCCAGACAAGGCAGCACGGTCTAACGCCAGTAACATCGTGTAAAGGAACTGCTATTTCTCAAAAGCTGAGAAGGCTTGGAGAATCAGGGTAGTTACTGATGCCTTGCACATTGAAAGGCAATAAAGCAAGTGGCCAGAACACTTTGTACTTAACACGTGGTAGCTGAGGTCTGCCTGCTCCGTGGAACTATGAAAATCCGTCCCAGTGAGCAAATCACCATCTTTCCAGATAGGTTGATGGGGCATGTAATAGGTGAGGAGGAGGCGAATGAGCTCACTCACCTACACATTGCCCATCCATCGCTTTCCTTCTGGGTTCACTAAGGCGCTTGAAGCACCTTAAATGAAGTGGCTTTTCCTACCTTCAAACTTTATGCTCAGTAGGAACCTGGTGTCCTCCAAGCACTCTCTGAGGTTCCTACTTCTCTCAGGAAAAATATTGCTGCTTCTGGTGCTAGGAGCCTACAATGTAGACTGAGGGTACAGAAAGATTTCTCTCCAAATTACAGCGAAAAAGAAAACTAATTCCACCCTGTTGGTGCTAATGCAGCATACCATCCACACAAAATCTTGAGTGAGAAGAAAGAGTCAAAAATTGAAAAAGGCTTTAAAAATCAGTCGTAAATAGATTTGCAAATGGGCCCTAATGGATCATCGGGCGTGATGATTAATCTGTTTTCCCTACCAAGTGCTCAGCTGCTAAGCAATATACTTTCCACACTTCTCAGCCTTTCTTAAAGCTACCTCAGATAATTAGAGGTGACAGTCCAGGCAGATAATTTTGGTTCCAAGTGGTCTGCTCCGATTTCATTAAAATGATGCAATTATATTATCAACTGTAGATAAAAACGGCCTTTACTTTCTATTCATTCCTCATGGAACCATTACTCCTTCTCTTCAAGGTAAAGGAAGGATTGTGTACTTTTCTAAGCAAAAAAAGGCCACCTGAGGTCTTGTACTCCTGCCTTTCCGTGGAGAGCAGGAACATCTGCGTCATTGAGAGGCACAGGGTGTTGTCCTGGTACACATGGTAGGGGCTGACAATATCTATGTAACAGCTTTATTGAGTCCCAGTTCACATACCGTACAATATACTCATTTAAAGCTACAATACAATGGTTTCCAGTGCAACCATCACCACAGTCAATTTTACAATATTTTTATCATCCCCAGAAGAAACCCCTTGCCCATCAGCAGTCACTCCCATTTCTACTTCCCCCAACCCCTGGAAAATATTGGTCTATTATCTGTCTCTATTATCTGTATGCTTATAAACATAATCATACAGTATGTGGTCTTCTGGGACTGCCTTCTGTCACTGAACTTACTGGTTCAAGGTCCAGCCACATTGTAGTATGTGTCAGTACTTCATCTCCCTTTTCATGGGTAACTAATATCCAAGAGGTAGATAGGCCACATTTCATGTATGAATTCATTAGCTGATGGACATTTGTGTTGCTTCCACTTGTGAGCTATTATGAATAATAGTGCTATGAACATTCACGCACAAAGTTTTGAGTGGATGTATGTTTTCAGTTCACTCGGGTATACATACACCTAGGAGCAGAACTGCCTGTATGATGCAGTAACACAACATTGAGCCTTCTGTGGAATTGTGGCCGCACCACCTTATACTCCCACCAGCAGTGAGACTTCTCTTTCTGCTTTAAAGTCATTTCCAACTAGAGCTTGGTGAGGCTATCACAATGTGCCTATACTCCTGCCAGAAAAAATCACAAAACCTTGGGTTCTTATAAAGCCCAAATTCACCTCAAATTGATACAAAGACTTGAGCCTCAGCAGCTCCCTGAACAATTGAGCAATTATATAAAAACTTCAAATTGCGACTATGAAAGGTTGATATTTTCCTAGCATGGACAACATGAATTATGTGTGTGTATATATGTATGTGTGTATGTATATGCATACATACACACATACATATATACACATACAGTTTAACAAATGTTATAATTTGCAACATGGATTAGTCCACACACACTTTCTTTTGCTCTTAAAAACACTGAGGAGATATACAGAAGATGTCCCTCCAGGGTTTTCCAGAGCCCACACCCCAAGCAGGCAATGAGCTATGGGCTCAACGCATGGGAATTAAATAAACCCAGAAGCAGCTTTGCCTGCCTTCTTGCTGATACTGGAAAGAGCAAAGTCAGTGGGAAAGGGGACCTTTCCCTCTCAGACTATGAATGATGCCCACAGTAGGAGACTATGGATGAAACGGAGATTCGAGGTCACAATCCCCTTTCCACTGACCCCACCAAAATCTGGGAAACTCAAAGGCCATTATGTGTACAGAACTCATTATCCAAGCCCTTGATATATATTCAATATTCTTGCCCAGGACTTGTTCAGCTAGGGTCTATTGGTTTTACTGCCAAAAATATAGATACTAAATGAAATCAATAGCAATGCCATTGATCCAATAGCTCACAGTTAAATGGGACAGGGAGCTCTCCTAACGCAACCACTCCGCAAGTCCTCCAATTCCTGTCATTATACTTACCTTTCTTTTAAATTGAGTCCCCATCAAACCCTGCAGCACATTAGGATGGCTGCCATTTAATTTTCATTGCAACTTCTGAAATGATTTTTGAAATTTCCATTATTTCAGAAGAGGTTTAAAATGCACTAACCGGTACATTCTAAAAAGAGCTATTCAAGAAGTTCTGAGACCCCAGTGAATGCTGGGCAGTAGCATTCAATCTATCTATCCTGCAAAACATTTTGCAAGGTCAAGGGGAAAAAAAGAGAAGATGGGCTGCTCTGAGAGGGCAGAAGCATTTGCCTTCAGTCTTTGGGACGTGGTAAGATAGGGCCATTCCTATGTCATCAAGGCTGTGCGTTGGCTATTGGCACTTTTATGTTCAAAACAGAACTCCTTACCGTCCCTTCCTCACGCTGCTCCCAAGCAGCTCCCCCTCCCAACTTCTATCTTATCTAGCCCTCTTATCTGAGATTAATTTAGGCTTGCAAACTGTACAATTTGGGCTGCTTTTCCTCCTTTAGCCTCAATATTTAAACAAGCAATGTAGTCTGATTTTTCTTTCTTTTGAAATGATCACTCATATTTTCCCTTCTCTGGCATTTCCAAGTTTGATTCACATGTAACATTCATGCTTGGGTTAGTGCAGTGGTTCTCAAAGTGTGGTCCCCAAATTGCACCGTCAGCATCACCTGAGAGCTGTTATAACTGCAGATTCCCAGCTTCATCCCAGACCTAACACTGCATCAGAAGCTCTGGGGGGTGGGGCCCAGCCATCGGCACTTTTGAGACACTTCTGGTGATGCTGATGCACGTGAGAGTTTGAGTACATGTGAGTTAGTGCAAGAATTTCCTGTGATCCCACCACAATCCCTACTGATTATAGCTACCAGTTTAATTTAGTTGTCTTTATTATTGCTAGGTCTCTGATCCAGAAGCATCAATGGCTCCCAATTCCCTCATCAAGGCTAAACTGCCACCTAGTTTTTGAAGCTTCATTATCATGTTTTGTCTCCCCAAACTTGTTCTTACCAGACTCCCTAAGGCATTCTGCCTTCTAGTTTTGACAGGGTGTTCACTTTTTTCTTTCACAAATCCTCACCCTAGGACATGCTATTGATTTTAGAGAGAGGGGAAAGGAGGGAGAGAGAGGGGGAGAGAAACATGGATGTGTGAGAGAAACTTCAATCAGCTGCCTCTCCTCTGCACTCTGACCAGGAAACAAACCCGCAACACAGGCACAGGCCCTAATCCAGGCATGTGCCCTGACAGGGAATTGAACTGCTAACCTTTCAGTTTATGGGATGATGCTGCAATAGCCAAGCCACACCAGCTAGGGCCAGTGTATTGTTCACTTTTTAACTACTATATCTTGGAGTGTGTTTACACCTGTCCACCCCCACTTCCTCATGCAGCCCCAACCAGAGTTGGATTAGAAGCTTTAGAAACCCTTGACAGGGAAAAGTAGCTGGCACCCCTCTCTCATATGAAAACAATATAATACTTAGCTGTAAAATAATTCTGTAGAAGTAAACCAAGTCACTGATTTATCTTCATATTTACTGCTTTTAAAATATATTTTAAAATGTACTTATTAGCCCTGGCTGAGTGGCTCAGTTGGTTGGAACATCAACCCATGCACCAAAAGGTTGTGGGTTTGGTCCCCAGTCAGGGCACATACCTACATTCCAGGTTCGATCCTGATTGGGGCATGTATAGGAGGCAACAAGTCCATGTATGTTTCTCTCTCTCTCTCTCTCTTTTCCTTTCCCTCTCTCTAAAATCGGGGAACATACCCTCAGATGAGGATTTAAAAGTAAAAAATGAAAATATATTTATCAAATTCATTTTAAAAAATGATTTTTGGCCCTGGCCAGTGTAGCTTAGTGGATTGAGCATGGGCCTGTGAACCAGAGGATCATGGTTCAATTCCCAGTCAGGGCACATGCCTGGGTTGCAGGCCAGTTCCCAGCAGGGGACTCATGAGAGGCAACCTTACATTGATATTTCTCTCCCTCTCTCCTTCCCTTCACCTCTAAAGATAAATAAATAAAATCTTTTTTAAAAAGTGATTTTTGGTGCTCCACATCTATGCTCAGTCCATCTGATTAATCCAGGTCTGCCTTTGCAGGTCCAAATCCCATTCACTGTTCTGTGCTCTGCTCATTTTATGAGCAAAATGGCAAAAATAAATAAATGAATAAATGAATGAGCAGTTTTATCTGTTCTATTAGTCAGGGGAAAGGCATTTTGTATTTTATTTCTTCTGGCTTTTCCCCTTCCAGCAGTTGTATAGTAGGAAATTAGTAAGTCCTAGCTGACTGCAGGGTTCCTGCTTATTGTCCCTTTGATGGCAAGTGTTAGGGGAAGCCTACCAGAGTGCTGGATATAATAATCTCTCCTCTCCTCTAATCCTACACCCATTTTTCAGAATATTTTCAGTTAGCAGGAACCTGCTGAATCCTTACCAAAAAAATGACAGCTTTCTGGAGGGATGAGACTCTACACATTACCAACAACACCACCAGACAGGGGAGAATAATACCTGTCCAAAGTTTTAAAAGTAAGGCTCCTTTTAAAGTGAATCAAGGGGGAGGCTGGAAGCAAGGGAGGGAGGTGGGTTTGGAGGGGGTGGGGAGAAGATACAGACAACTGTAATTGATCAACAATAAAATAATTTAAATTAAAATAAATAAATAATCAAATAAGTAGACAAAATAAATACAGTGATTCAATCACTTCAGTGCTCAATGTTTGAACATCCTTTGTAAACCCAGCCCCACCTCACTGCCAAATACCTAAAACCTTTCAATAAATGTTTTGGCAGTAAAATTGTTCGTATTTGTAAGTAACTTTTAAACCTCCAATGTAATGTGATATATTTAACCACTGCAGCTAAAGTTTTTACTAGAGAATAAACTGTGACCGCTGGCTTTGGATGGTCTACAGGACTCTGCAGATGGAGGTGGGCACATTTTTGAAGAACCATGTAAAGAATATACACTAGCAAGCTGTTGACTTCTGTCCAGTGCCTCCCCTGTGGACATATCTCAGTCAGAGCCACTGAAACTGCCCAGCCCTCTTCTGTCACTCTACTAACCAACCTCCCCAGCACTCTGATTTTACAGCCCCTGGACTCACCCCCCATCAGTGGGTTTGCAAGAACCCTGACTTCAGGACTATCTCCTGGGCTCCAGGGCTCCCTGCCAGCCCCGCCTGGTGGTTCACCATCCATGGTGCTCTCCTGGGTCAGACGAGCTCCCTGTTCCACTTCAGTTGCTCAGGAAAAGTCCACGTTCCAAGCTGCCCCGGCTCCTGGGAAATTCCAGTGCTGACTGGCTGAGCTGCACCGTCCTGGTCAGACAGTAGGACAGCCGTCTGCAGAAGAGAACCAAACAGAGTAATCTGAGTAGTACCTGTGGTGTCTCTCTCTCTCTCTCTCTCTCTCTCACTCACACACCCACACACCCCCCACACATGTGCGCCACCTAGCTGGCTGGAACTGGCCAAAGCCCCAGAAAACACCCCAGCCTCAAGTCTACAAAGTTGCTGATGTCATGTCCTTTCCAAAGCTGAGACCAATCAGTGAGGAAGCCTTGGGGTTATCAGGAAGGAAACTCACAGTTTGTAACTTTTGCAGAGTGAAGGAACAGGGTGGGAGTGAAGGAAACCTTGTTCCTGGCTGCAGCCTTGTTCCCCTGCTGGGATCCTTTCATTATTTGGGGGCTTCCTGTTGAGACAAGCCCCAGAACCCAAGAGCAGACAAAGCTGGTGTTGCTGCAGCCTTGGCCATCTGCACATGTGGTTTCAATTTTTCTGGGAGTTTCTTATGAGAAAATGTGTCTATATGTTGCAAACATGCAAACTTGCAAAGGACTTTTATTTTCTCCCTTGCAACTGCAAGGATTTCATTAAATGCCCAGCTTCAACCTTGCACACATTATACATTAACTTCTAAGTAAATAATTAATGGTTACAATTGGAAAATGGATTGCTGGCTAGCATGGGGGCATGGAGGAGGCCTGCTATCTTTGTTAATTACAAAAATTTTCATTTTGTGAAGGTTTTGCCTTTACAAAATAGTTGGCTTTTTGTTTGTGTCTTTGCAGATACACCCGTTTCTCTGCAGCCCTGGGTGCTGGTTGAGGCTCACAGCCACCCCTAGACTCCAGCTACTCCTTCCTTCCAGGTGGTAGGGAGTTTTGCTTCCCCATCAGGAAAGACTTGAGTGAGTCTCAAGCAGACTCTGGCTGTGAAATGATTACACATTTTTTTTTAAGGCCCAAGACATAGCCTCACCCTTTCAGACTTACGGGTCCTCAGTCGAAAGACATGGTGGCCATTGTTTCAGGGCAGTTTCAGGACAGTCATTCATATTTTATCATGCATTTCCATGTATACACATTGATCCCCTTACATTTGTGTGCATAATTGTAATTATATGATCACATTGTTCTATGCTTTTCACACTTATTTTGTCTTGGAGCTCTTTCCATTTCAGCACGTAGAGCTAGGTCCCTTTCTCCAGTAACTACTGCAAGTATTCCATGTTGTGCCAAGTCAATTTCATCACTCCCCTCAGCTGGAGGCACAATGTTTCCATTTCTTTGACGAATACAAAAATACTGCACTCCCTGTTTTCGTACATATGGCTTTGTACACAAGCAAATGTTTCTGCAGGAGAGATTCCTAAAAGTGGAAATGCTAAGTCATAGGTGTGTTCATACACATATGATAATTTCTCTAGAACTAAAGACACACACAGGAGTACAAGTCAACAAGAAGAATGCTGAATGAGATTAATATATTGCATTAATGACGACCTCCTGGTTGTGACATTATACTACCGTTTTGCAAAAGTTATTATTGGGGGAAACTGGGCAAGACCACAGCAGATTTCTCCGTGTTGTTTTTTACAACTGCATGTGAATCTAAGATGATCTCAATAGAGATTTCAGTTTGAAAAAGGGGCTATCTACTTAAAACTGAGATAAACACTTGCAAATTGCCCTTCAGCTTTATTTGCAGAATTAAGTGAGAAGGCCATGAGCATATGCATGGCTCACTACTCCAGTAGGAAAGATGTGAAGAACAATAAAATATGCACTTGGCAGAGAAGGAGGAATGTGCTGCCAACTAGGCTGGATGACTAGGAGTTAACAGAAGGGAAGGATGAGGAAGCTGAACACGGCTGCCCTCCTTGCTGACTAAAACCTTCATAGTACAACTTCTTTATTTGCCTTCAATTAATTCCAACAAGATAAGGTTATTCCATATTCAAATTTAAGTTTGTTGTCCAAAATGACAATAAAGGAGATTTCCAGGTTGTTGCCTTAGTACCTGGGAGGGAAGTAATCAGCTTTTTAATCTTCTCATTATATTTATAATGTTGATGAACATTTGTGAATATTGAAGGATGAGAACTAATTTTTCTTTAACTGTTAATCAACAGTTCTTGTAGGGAATTAGAAAACCATTACAAGAGAAGCTCATGCATTTTTGAGGATCTGCCGGAGGGTCAAGTAGAGTTACATGTGTATGAGCTGTGATTATTGAGATATAGTTGGACTTATAATGAGCCGCAGGAGAACATTCTTACCAACTTCTAGTCAGTCCTAGAAGTTGTGGGGTCTGCATGTTCATGAAACTTGGCCCAGGCGTGGTAAGAATTATAGCCTGTGGCAGCCATTAAGGCCACAGTCAGTCTTTATCAAGTGCAGCCTTGGCACTAGCTATAGCCTCTACCCGACCTCTCACCCAGCCATCCACAGTAGAGAGTACTCGCAGTGACCCTTCCCTCCAGGCCTTGGGGAGCCTTGAGTATCACCTCTAATCAGTCAAAGTTGGTCCAGGAACTGAAACCTTTTGTCCTTCCAACCAGCAGTTTTTCTAGCACCATACCTTTAAAACATAAAAGGAACATATAACCTCTGATAATTTGGAATGATCTGCTTTTCCAGCAAAAGTCCTATCTGCTTCAGCTGTTCTCACATAGCTGGCTCTGCACACTGAGATATCTGACGTTGCGCCTTTAGAAAGCAGTCACTCATTCCTATTCCATCTAGTGATTCGGTAAGACTCAAGCAAGAATGGGCTGTTAAAACTGTGGCATAATGCAGTAGTCTTGAGGAAACAGGCAAATCACAATTGAGAGGTAGTCTACATAACAATGGGCTCCACTCTTAAACTATATCTATAGTGTGAAGGACAAAATGAAGGAGGTTTTTGAGATTAAAGGAGAATAAAGAGACTTGATAACTAAATGGAATGCATGGTACTTGACTGCATTCTAATTTGGGGTCTGGAACAAGCCATGAAAGACATCAGTGCCACAACCATGGAAACTTAAATATGGATGCATATCAGTCACAATACAGCGATGTCAAACTTCTCCCATATGGTCACTGCAATGAGTTATGCAGAAAAATCTCTGTGTTCTTGGAAGAGGCACACTGAAGTGCTTAGTGCAGGGCCATGCGAGGGTGTGACGCAAAGGAAAAATGGGTGCCCCTATGTACACATTGTGCATCAAAAAGGTAGTGCAATTGCTACAGTCAAAACACATTAGTGGACTTCCGCCAAGATGGAGGCATAGGCGGAAACACTGTGCCTTCTCCCACAACCAAGTTTAAAGGCAACAAAGGTTTAGTAAACAAAAACGCAGCCGAAACACAGAAAATTGAACTATACGGAATTCCAACAACAACAAACCTTTCAACCGGACCGGTGAGGCCTGGAGCCAGCAGCGGAGCAGGGTCAGGCCGGAAGGATCCCCGGACCAGGTGGCCAGGCAGCCTTGGACGGATCCCAGGTGTGGAGTAGCAACAGGCGGACCCAGTGAGGGCGCAGGGCAGAGGGCTGACCAAGGTCACACATTCACGCGCAAATAAACCAGCAAAGGAGCGAGCAGTGAGATAGACCACGCAGGCCCCAGTGGCGGCGGGAAGTGGCAGAGGGGACCGCCATTGCTCCTCTTTGAGCCCGCCCCCACGTACAGCGTCACAACCCAGTGACCTGGGTTGCCCCGCCCTGGTGTACACCTAGGGCTCCTCTCCTCATACGTAACAGGCACGAACAGACCAAAACATTATGGCTCAAGAAGAACTCAAAGCCCCAGAGCTGTAACTCTAAGTGATCAAGAAATAGCCAGCCTCTCAGATGCACAGTTCAAAACACTGGTGGTCAGGATGCTCACAGAATTGGTGGATTTTAGTCACAAATTAGAGGAACATATGAAGGCTAAACTAATTGAAATGAAGGGAAATGCACAGGAAACCAATAGTGATGGAAAGGAAACTGGGACTCAAATCAAGGGAGTGGACCAGAAGGAAGAAAAAAATGACCAAACAGAAAAGAATGAAGAAACAAGAATTCAAAAAATGAGGAGAGGCTTAGGAACCTCCTGGACATCTTTAAACGCTCCAACATCCGAATTATAGGGGTACCAGAAGGGGAAGAAGAAGAGCCACAAGAGGAAAACTTATTTGAACAAATAATAAAGGAGAACTTCCCGAATCTGGCAAAGGAAATAGACTTCCAGGAAACCCAGGAAGCTCAGAGAGTCTCAAAGAAGGTGGACCCAAGAAGGAACACACCAAGGCACATCATCATTACATTAGCCAAGATTAAAATGAAGGAGAGAATCCTAGAAGCAGCAAGAGATAAGGGGACAGTCACCTACAAAGGAGTACCCATCAGACTGTCAGCGGATTTCTCAAAAGAGACCTTACAGGCAAGGAGGAGCTGGAAGGAAATATTCCAAGTCATGAAATCCAAAGACCTACATCCAAGACTGTTTTATCCAGCAAAGCTTTCATTTAGAATGGAAGGGCAGATCAAGTGCTTCTCAGATAAGGTCAAGTTCAAGGAGTTCATCATCACCAAGCCCTTATTATATGAAATGCTAAAGGGACTTATCTAAGAAAAAGAAGATAAAAAATAGGAACAGTGAAAGGACAGCCAACTCACAGTTATTAACAACCACACTTAAAACAAAAGCAAACTAAGAGGACAGCTAGATCAGGAGCAGAACCATAGAAATGAAGAACACATGGAGGGTTAGCAACAGGGGAGTGGGAGGAGGAGAAGGGGGGAGAAGGTACAGAGAATAAGTAGCATAGACAGTAGGTAGAACATAGATAGGGGGTAGAGCAAGAATAGTGGGGGAAATGTAGAATCTAAAGAACTTGAGACACTTGGTCATAAACTAAAGGGGGGGAATGGTGGGGGAGGGGTGTGCAGGGTTGAGGGGAATGAAGGGGGGGAATAGAACAACTGTAATGGCATAATCAATAAAATATATTTAAAAAAACACATGAGTATATACAGGGTCCGGCACAAATAACGCCCCTCCAAAATTACAAACCTTTTTTATTGCAAAATCATAAGCATATAAATCTGTAACACAGCAGTATCACACTCAAGCACATCATAGAGCATTTTAGGGGAAATGTTCAAATTAAAAGTGTAAATTATCATACCGATATTATACCCTACCAACCACACTCGAGCAGGCCTCACTTCTGTATAAAGCCTGCATTGCCCAATCTGTTCACAAGTCATTGTCACTTCTCAAAAACTCAACAGCCACATGTCTCAGAGCCTCAGGCTGATTGGAAACACTGTTGTCATTGCAGAATTATGCAGGGTCATAAAACAAACAACAGTGTGTCTATAACATTTTTGATGTTTTAATCATCAGGGGATTTTTTTCCTTAATAGTAAATGTTAATATATTGCACTAAAATATTTCTCTTGATAAAGGAGTTTTTCAGCACCCCCTTAAATTTTCTGCTACAGTCGCCTCATCCTAATCCTAGCCCTGGTGATGAATCATGAGGCCTATGGTTTATTCATAAATGGCTCATTTAGAAAAATATCTGTATATGTATTAATTATACAAATGCTTACATAAATACACATATGATATAGGAGCATATACACATTACACTATGTATATAAACATGTACATACAAACATATGTTCATATACAAATACATAGAGAGATAAGCAAATGTGGCAAAATGTTAATTGGTGAATTGAGATGATGGATATACAAATATTCATTGTATTATTCTTTTAAAAATATTTTAATAGGAAGATTTATTTTGCAGAGGGGGAGGCAGGGAAAAAGAAAGGGAGAGAAACAGCAATGTGTGATTGTCTCTTACACTCCCCTGACTGGGGACCAAACCTACAACCCAGGCATGTGCCCTGACTGGGAATCGAATTGGCAACCTTTCGGTTTATGGGGCAGCACCTAATCCACTGAGCCACACTAGTCAGGGCAAGGCCATCATTTCTTACAAGTTGTTATATATTATTCTAGTCCTTCTTTTATCTCATAATACTTTTTATGGTTTTACATTATAAATATGAACAGTCAAAATGGCCCGCAACCCAACTGGGGACCTGGCCCGCAACCCAGGCATGTGCCCTGACTGGGAATCAAACTGGCGACCCTTTGGTTTGCAGGCCAGCACTCAATCCACTGAGCCACACCAGCCAGGGTCCATTGTATTATTCTTGCAATTTTTCTGTAACCTGGAAATTTTCAAGATGCAACCATGGTGGGAGAAGGGATATTAATACATGAAAATGAAAATCTGGTATACATTTTTTACAGATGAAACTCATGTTAAAATTCGAAGCTGCTGTTCTGAGTGTGAGCATGTATTTATCCTAGTAGAGACTCTGCAGAAGGAAGAAGATGGTATATCCCATATGCAAATGTCCATATGCGAATGTCCGAATGCCCATACAGGAGCAGCCCCTGGATGTGATTTGTGACCAGAGGCTCTCCTGTGGGGACAGCACCCTCCCCTAATAAGCCACAGCTATTTGATTCATCCCTCACCATAGCAGCTTCAGGCAATGTCTCTGGAGCATCAGCTGGTCTCTTTGTGTTAAGTGCATACAATCTTAGCAATGAGCATTGTTACCGAAAAAAGAATCATCTGTAAATGTCAGGTTGGTTTGATATGGCCATATTAGAAATATCGGGACGAAGAATTACTTTGGGAGAAACAGTTCCTTAATAAATTATGAACAAAAAAACTTCAAGATGCTGAATGGCATACCCAGCCTTGTAAATAATTTAAGGGATTTTAAGATTTGAAGCTTAATTCTTCAAGGGACACACACAAGCTTTTAAAAAAAATAATGGGTCAAGGCAGATGATGGATACAGTCAAATAAATAATCAATAGATAGATGCTACACAGACATACAGTATATAGATATTTATATGTCAGTATAATAAACACATGGTGTATGAATAGGTAATATTGGGTGTTTGGTCATTACAAATATTTTCCCTTAAAATGATTCAGTTTCTGTATATATAAAATTATTATTTTTTTAGAAATTGGGTTTTTAAATTTTTTAGAAGATTTATTTATTTATCTGTAGAGGGGACGGGAAGGAGAGAGGAAGACAAATATCAATGTATGGTTACCTCTCATGCATCCCCTGCAGGGAACCGGCCTGCAACCCAGACATGTGCCCTGACTGGGAATCGAACCATGATCATCTGGTTCGCAGGCCCACGCTCAATCCACTGAGCTATACCAGCCAGGGCTGTATCTATAAAATTATTTTAAATTATTATTTTAAAGTCTTCTTAATCAGTAAATATCACTTTAAACATCTTCTAGGAAATACTTCAAACATTTAAGATTTATTTTTAAAAATCAAAGTTCTCACTAGTATTTACTAGTATCACCAGTATTTATAACATCAAGAAATTAGAAATAATGTAAGTATCCAGCAATATGGAAATAGCTAAGAAACATGATAGTACCATTTAAAAGGACAGTTTCAAAGGGTTTGAAAGTTAGAAAATCATTGCAATATGGTTTGTGGGAAAAAGAACTCAAAAATACTTTCATAGCAGAATCATTATATTAAATCAGGCAAAGAAACAAAAACAAATCATCCCTCAAAACCGTGATGTATTGAAAAAGAAGTCACTAAAACTTGAAGAGTAAAATGAATTAATACATATTAGATATATACATTAATAGATTTTTTCAAATGCAGTCAGTCTGCCAGGGTCTTTGCCTAATCACCTTATATAAAATAGTAGCTCTCTCCATCACTCTTTACCCTGGGTCTGCTTTCTTTTTCTTCTTATCACTTCCTGAAATAATGATACATATGTGCATGTTGCTCATTTCTGTTGCCTTCTCTAATAAACAAGCTTTGGGGAGGCAAGGACCTTGTCTGTTTTTCACAGCCTCAAAGAGTTTCTGGCACATAATAGATACTAAGTAAAATCATGTCGGGTTAATTGAGAAATTATTGAATAGCACCTCAAATATGGTTGAAATTGTAAAAAAAAAAATACACAATTTGGGGAATAAAACATCCCACATCCTGTGAGTAATGAAATAATCTCTATTGTGTTAAGCAACCCCCCCAAGGCAAGCAATGTAACCTCACATAAACCAGATGACTTATCTGATGGTCTGATTCTAGCTTATTGGATGTAGGACTCAAGGGGAAGTTAAAGACTACCTCTGTCCAATCTCTACTTCCATAGATTGTAAAACACTGCCGTAATTCCAAACGCAGGCTCTGGGACCTGCTCTGCTTCCATGTCCTTGTGGTTCTGGTGAGTGGTCTCTTGAGACTCAGTTCAGGATGCAAGTGCTCCCTACCCAACAACACACACACCGCCAACACACACACACACACACACATACACACACACACACCCCTACCAGAGTTGGGAGATCCATGCACATGATTCCTGAGTTCCACACTCTGCAGGTTCAGGACGAAGGTGGAACAACAGGACTCTCTCGTTCCTTTGGGTCACAGACAGACTGAATATCCTAGGACACCGTGGGCTTAATTAACACAGAGCTCAGACATTCAGCAAGACTCAGGCTGATCGGAAAAAAAAAAATGCCCTTAGGAGAACACTTTGAAGATAGAAAGCCTCTAACTCCTGAATGGTCTACAATGTGTATTTTATTTTTTTGCCTTTTCACTTTATTGCATGAAGGCGTTACAGTAGTCCGAAATAAAAGCAGGCTCCAAATGGTTACATTATGCAAACCATGAGATTTTTAAACTTGTGACAAGTAAAACCCATGAACCTTCAGCTGATCGTCCTTAGCCAGTCCACTCTCTATGAGGAACTGGCGTAAGTTCTTGTGCTGCTCACCCTGCAGCTAAGCTGCTTCTCCATATTCCGGATACTCAACTGTAGTACAATTGCAGGCAAAATTTTTCTTAAACACCTTCACTAGTGTCCTATTATCGTAATCACCAGTGATGCCTTGGGCAGTAGTAAGGGTCTTCGTACTGTTTCTCTGTTGAATTCTTATGTGGATATAATTCTCAGTTCCAGCAGGAAACAGACCATGACCTTTACTTGCATCGGCAAAGGGTTCGAAAGAGTAGAGGTTCTGATACAATTCCTTTTCCTCAGTGGAAAAGGCCTGCGGAAGCTGCACCAGGAGGAGGTGGGCAGGGGGGCAGAGCGTCTGGAAGTGAGGGGACTCAAGCTCGAGGTTGCTGAGTCCAGTGTGGCAGCTCAGTGGCTGGGGCTGGTACGTATTTTAGTGTAACAGTATTTTCCTTGGAAGTTTCTGCCTTTGATATTATGCTTAGGAAAGACCTTCCCTTTTATGTATATTCATGAATACTTTATTCTAGTGTTTTATAGCCATCATTTTAAATTTTTTAAAAAAGATTTTATCTATTTATTTTTAGAGAGAGGGCAAGGGAGAGAGAAAGAGAAACATTGATTGGTTGCCTCTCCCACACCCACAAGTGAGGACCCGGCCTGCAAGTTTTAACTAATAGTTTTCCCCAAATAGTTTTAAAAAGTTAATTGACATTAACTTATTTCATATTCCAAAGTTGTGAAAATGAGAAAAAAAGTCTAGAACAATACTAACAGAAATATGATGCTAGCGACATGTGTATTTTAAAATTTTACTGTAGTCACATTTTAAAAGTAAAATAAAGTGGAAATAATTTTCATGATGACTTTTATTTAGCTAACACAGTCAAACTATCATCATTTCAATGTACAACCAACATAAAAATCATGAATAAAGTATTTCACATCTTTTTTTGTACCGCATCTTCCAAACATGGTATGCACTTTGTAGTTTAAGCACTTCCCAGTTCAGCCTAGCCAGATGTGAACTGCTCAGTAGGCACATGTAGCTAGTGGCTTCTGTACTGACGAGCACGGGTGTAGAGCAATGTTTCTTCACCTCAGCACCAGTGACACTTGGGACCTGGTAATTAATTCTTTGCTGTGGGGAGCTGTCCTCTGCCTTGTAGGATGATCACCTGCATCTCCAATATTCACCCACTAGATGTCAGTAGCATCCCTCCCCCAATTGTTGCAACGGAAAATGTCTCCAGGCAGCCAATGTCTCCAAGAGTGGGTGGAAGAAGTGCAAAATTGTCCTAGTCAAAAATTTGCCCTGGCTGGTGTAGCTCAGTGGATTGAGCGCGGGCCTGCAAACCAGAGTATCGCGGTTCGATTCCCAGTCAGGGCACATGCCTGGGTTGCAGGCCAGTTCCCAGCGGGGGATGCATGAAAGGCAACCGTACATTGATGTTTCTCTCCCTCTCTCCTTCCCTTCCCCTCTAAAAATAAATAAATAAATAAAATCTTTTAAAAAATCAATGGTCTGGTAAAAGACAGAAAACTGTACTTGAACAACAATTAAGTAAATAAATTTTTAAAAAATCAATGGTCTAGAAAAACGGGGGAAAATATGTTTAGAACAAATGTTAGGATCATCCTAGAGAGAATCTTCTTTTTATTTATTTTTTAAGGCTTTATTTATTTATCCTTAGAGGGGAAGGGAAGGAGAGAGGGAAAGAAATATCAATGTATGGTTGCCTCTCGTGAGTTCCCTGCTGGGAACTGGCCTGCAGCCTAGGGATGTGCCCTGACTGGGAACTGAACTGCTAATATTACTATAGGCACTAAATTATGGTAAGAGTACTTAAAATCATTAGTCCACCCAATTTTCATGTTTTAAAATCACAAAAAAAGAGGAGGAGGAATGGCCAAAGGGGAGGAGGTTGGGAGGAAGAAAAAGAAGAGGGAGAAGAAGAGAGAAAGGGAGAGGAAGGCAGTTTTTTAAGTACACCTTTGCACTTATTGTGGCCTCCTCCTCACAGAAATAACATTGACTCACAACTGAGCCCATCTTGGTTTATTTCCACAACCCTGGGACTCCTGACTGTGAAAATAAGCTGATGGCTGCCTGGGTTGCCACCTGCATCAAACCGTGCCTGTGGGTTCAGTCAGTGGGAGCACCCCATGTTGCTCTCTCCTAAACATGTCTACTTCAAATATCTAATATCAAACGTGACGAGCAACAGACCCCAACCTCCAGGGGAGCTAAACTCTTCCCACATCTCACTTACCAACCAGGAACTCAGTAACTGGCAGCCTCAATTAACTGTGGTGTTTTAAAAGTATTAGGATATATATATATATATATATATATATATATATATATATATATATATATAATTTTTTTTTAAAGGCAAGGAAGTCAGCTATGCTAATCACTATATAAAAAGTCAGCGTGGCGGTTGCCAGAGGGAAGGGGATGGGGAGTAGTAATGGGTAAAGGGGGTCAAATATGTGGTGATGGAAGATGCTTTGACTTTGGGTGGTGGGCACACAGTGCAATATACAGATGGTGTGTCATAGAAGTGTGCACTTGAAAGTTATGTGGTCCTATTAACCAATGTCACCCCAATAAATGCAATTAAAAACAAGAAGGCAAGGAAATCAAAATTATAGCAGAGATTTATTCATAGAGGAAAGAAAGAGGGAAAGAAGGAAGAACTAAATCAGGAGGAACACACCCTGGGATACTCACATTCATCACAATCCGATTCGCCCAGATCATTACGTGTCTGCACGATACTCAGAATGTTGACCCTTACATAAGTGGAGATCATGAGCCTTTGGAAATACCATAGTATTCTCATTCTACTTCACAATTTTTCGAAGTTTCTTAACAAGAAGAGCTAAAAATGAAAGGTCTCTGGTTGCCCCTTGGTTAATGAGGAAATTAAACCAATGAGAAGTTTCCACTCCCTAAGTGTTTCCAATTCATCCGGAACTTAATCTAACTGGATGAGCTCATTTGAAGATACTGAGAGTCTAGCTGTTGAGCATCTATACTAGCTACCCCGTGTACATCAGGCAACAACCTGATTATTTCCAAGACCTTCCACGGGCAGCTGGGACTACTGGTAGAGGAGGAATCTTTGCAGTGGCTCCGGCAGATGCAGCTTGTGGACGCTTTGATGACATGCTCGCCCCAAGCACTTCCGGACACATAGGCGGCAGAGCTGGGAAAGAGCAGGCGGGCCTAAGGAAGGAATTAAAATGGTGTGAACCTCATGCTAGTGGGGTGGGGATGGGGTGAAGGGAGACCAGAGGACTGGAAGAGGCTGAAACTTTCTAAAAGATTAAGAGAGGCTGGAGCTGTATAGGAGTTAGAGAGTAAGGTAGCAAACACATAATACATGCAGAATTTCGGTCTGCCCCTTGGACAGGGACATGTTTCTTTACTTTGAGCCTCCAGTGGCCATTATATTACTGACACTGAAGAATGAGGTTAATTAGAGGCAAGTTAGGAATGAGCTATGGGGTCTAAGGGGGCTGAAGAGGCAATGCAAATGGAAGCACTGAGCATGTAAGAAGTGCACGCAAGAGACAGAACTGTAGAGCAAGGAACAACAACCAGGAGAGTGTCAGCAGGAAGCCCAGCCTACGTGGTCAAAGAGGCAGGGTCAGGAAACAGACGTGCTGGGACCTTGGCACTCAGGGTCCCCCTGGATCGCCTGGCTCTAGCTTTCAGGAGGCAGTGCTGCCTGAGTCCTGACTCACGCTTGGAGGGCCCGCCATTCTCGCAAGGATCCCAGCTCAATAGAAGACTGGGAGAAAGGATCCAACCCGCTTAGAGCCCATTACACCCTGAACCTCTGCCTCATGGAGTCTCATGGAATCATCATGCCTGTGGCCTTGAGCAGCTTTGAGTCCTAAAGGAAAGTAAACTAACAAAGAGTCCAAAATATGGTTGAAGAGGATGAATGAGATTTGGGCTAGAATACTAGTTATACAGGGGAATCTGTAATGTCCCACTATTTTGTAACCTGACTCTATCAATGAACATCTCTTCAAGGAGATTTATGTGATTACAGGACACGGTTTTCCTTTTCAAGAAAATCCCACTGTGGGAGTACCTTGCACCCCATGAGAAATGGAGAGCGGCATGTGCAAACGGCCACGTAGCACTTGCATCCATATTGCCAAGAGGCATCCATGGGACGCAAAGCCACCTGGGAGACCAATTGCTCTCAGTTAAAATCTTTGGATACAAGAATGGAAAGTGTCTCTACCTTTCACCCAACTGAAGCTACTCCAGAAAAAAAGGAATGTAGAGAAATTATCCAGGCTGCCTAGACCAGTTCAGACGCCAGCACGAACTCTGACATAGTTGGTGTTTACCTTTCCAGAGCACAGGTGGCAAACACGAGGCCCTCCACCTTGTTTTATCCGGCCCAGCACCTTGTTTCTACCCAGCAGCAGCTCTGAGCTCCTTGCCCCTGGTTAAGGAGCAGTTACATGGATACAGTCGTAAAACTACCCTTAAAATTCAGCCCTTCAAAGGCAACCGCAAGGCTGATGTGGCCCCTGGTGAAAATGAGTTTGACACCCCTGTACAGCAAGCGGCTATATTTATGAAGAAAGAGAACAGATGAATGTGCTTATAAGAAATACAAATGCTGAACCTGGGAACATTTCTGATGGAAGAGAAGAGGAAATGTGACACCTGCTGCAAACCATCTTCTGAGCTAATAGTTGGAAAGCATCTGGGATTTCCAAACTGGGATCTGTTAAGGAAGATCCTAATTCTTCAAGCGCAGATTCTAATGACAGAACAACCATTAATGACATGGATTGCTAGAAATAACCTAGACCAGTGGTACTCAAAGGGTGGCCTCGGACCAGCAGCATCAGCACCACCTGGGAGCCGGGTAGATGTGCAGTGTTTAGGGCCCCGCCCTAGACCTCCTGAGTAAGGCTCTGCATTTTAATGAGAGCCCCATGGTGATTCCTCTGATCTTTAAAGCTTAAGAAGCACCAGCCTAGAAAGTATTCCTCAAATTATTGAGCCAAGCTTTACACTTGGAAGGTATGTAAGACATGAGGTGGTTTCACAAATCAAACTGGTGAGTGAAAGGAAACCCTTCCCCACTAGAAACTGTTTCAGAAGACTCAGGTTTGGGCTAATCATAATGTTGAGAATGGATGTTCAGGGGTCAGACTGCTTGGTTAGAATTCCTGCTTCTCAGTCGCCATGTGACCTTCTGCAAGCCTATCTCTTTATAAAGTTTCTCTGTTCCCATGTGCAGCTGGGATAGCACCACTCACTGTACAGTTGCTCCTGCTTTAAATCTTTAAGAATTCAGGGAGACTAATCTATGTTCTCAATGTAGTTCAGTGCCTGACACACTTAAGAACAAATAATGACTATTGTTGTTAATACTCTCCCAAGCATACATGATCAATCCAGGCTCTGACCGTGCCTAGATTTCTGTATAGACACAGCAGGGTTCTCTCTTTAATTTGGAATACAGAGCATTTCAGAAGGCCATCTCTCCTCCTGCGGCACCCAGAGTTGCATTAGCCATAATGGAGGAATGAGGAATGCAGACCCACCTGCTCCCTGATCCAGAGAAGAGGCAAACAACTTCATTTAGTCTGCTTTCTGAAATACACATGCCACGTATTTATCACCTCTAACTCAAGGACCTCTAATTTTTCCCTGAAATGCATCCAGATATTACAAAGGGGAGTTGTGGTCTGTGCCATTGTGTGCCTGTGCCAGGACAGATGTGGCAGTTCAGCCTTTTCATGGTAAGAACAAAGTTCTCTGATTATTTTCTTGTTATGGAAAATACAAAGCAATATTCAGTTGTCTATAAATGCCCTTTGTTTATATGTGAATATAGCCAGCATATAAAATCCCAGCTCAGCGATGCCAGCACTTGCTACCTCCTCCATGCCACTTCCAAATAAAAATTTTAAAAAAGAAGAGGAAAGAGGTAAGAAAGCCTAGAGATGAGACAGAACGGAGAGAGAACAGATGCGCTGAAGGAAGAAACATGCACACCCAGCCCTTCCTTACCTTCCCAGAGCAGGAGTGCCTGCTCCACGCTGCTTTTGGGGGCTGCCAGATCAAGTGCACATTTGCCCTGAGCATTTCTGCGCTTCAGGTTAGCGCCGTAGTCGATCAGCAGGTGGATGACTTCCACGCTGGAGTGCATGGCTGCAGCGTGGAGCGGGGTGTCCAGACACTGGCCGAGGTCAACACTGGCTCCTTAACAAAGCAGATGGCCACAGTTCAGCACTGAATGTTACATGCAGAAACACAACAAGCCTAACATATAGGAGCTTTAGGTAAAGACATCTTAAATGCCATAACAATTTGACAAATATCTGAAAATGTGATATAAGCCTAGAACCTCAGCAATGTCGATTGAGACAGGCTCAAAATACTTCGATGCGAAAAGTGTGTAAAAATATTTTTAGTCATTTAAAATACTTTACTTGCCTTCCCCTATGAACTTTGTGTCATACAAAATTAAATATTTACAGCTCCTTTTAGAGTTATTTTGGTTGTGGGGTTTGTTTTTTTTTGCAAAGGATAAAGCTAAGTGTAGTTGATATTTATATTATTCAGGGCTCCTAAAAAGATTTCTGAACTACTATAGGGAATAGAATACGATGACACATTTTTTAAAAACAAGAAAAATTTTAGAGATAAAAACCTTATTAAAGTTTCTCTTTTTAAAAATTTTATTTATTTACTTTTACAGAGAAGGGGAGGGAGGAAGAGAGGGAGAAAAACATCTATCGATGTGAGAGACATCAATGGGTTACCTCTTATACATCCCTCCCTTAGCTGGGGACGTGGCCCACAACCCAGGCATGTGCCCTGACTGGCAACTGAACCAGCGTCCTTTCCATGCTCAACACAACTGACCCAAACCAGCCAGGGCCTTACTTACGGGTTCTTATTCCAATCTGCACCTTTGTGTCAATCACTAACTTTGGGAAATCTCTAAACAAATAATAGTTTCAAGACATTTTACTTTTCCCTGGACTCTTAGTTTCTCCACATGCCTCTTATAATTTTTTTTAAAAAATCACTAAATAAATTAGCAGGATTGATCTGCAGTAGTCCATGGCAAACGCCTGTTGTTTTTAAGATACAGCGTCTTCCTGGTAACCACGCGTAGATTTCCCCCGGGGAACCTCCCTGTGATTCCTAGTTCATGTGCTGTCAGTGAAGCCCAACAGCTGCAGTACAGACCGAAATCTAAGGCTAAGCCAATCAGTGTTGTATTTTATTCCCTTGGCCACCATGACTGGTTCAGACCCGGGTATGTGACTCAAAAAAGAGCCAATGTAATACAGCTGTTTTTTCCCCCTAGGACTTAAATGGGAAAGAGAGTTTTGTTCTCTCTTGAGACCACCAAGGAGACCCATACCAAGTAAATGGAGCCACTTTCAAAGGGACTAAAAAACATGGACACTCATTTTTCCAGAGTTCTGTTTTAAGCATTTGAACATCAAATGCTGCAAGAATTTAGTCCCGCCTGACAGGAACTCCGTCTCTGAAGCCACGGAAAACCAACAAGGTTATTAATAGGTCCTTTTTCGTGACAAGATTTCTGGAAGCTACCTAATTCTAGAAGTTTCTTCACACAATCTACCCTTTGGTGGGTGCAGGCCACATATAGGGGAGTTCCGAGGTGAGGCACTTCTTGGTCAATGTTCACGTTATTTGCCAGCAGAATCTCCATGCACTCTCTGTGACCTGGTGGGGCACAAGAAAAGCTCATTGAAGTAAGTGAAATACTGAGTGTTCACAGGATCATGCAGTTGCTCATCTGGAACGGGCTTTAGACATAACAGAGTTTTTTAAGCAGAAAAAAATGGTTTTGGAAATCTTAGAAATCTACAAAATGAAACCATTAGAAAGAGAAGCACGCCCACAATTCCCCCACTTCATTCCTTTTTGCAGCCTTTGAGGTGCCTCCGACTACACTAAGGGCTCCGAGGAGCACAGCTCAAATCCTCTAGAATGAACCCACCAGTTTATACATGGAGGCTCTAAGACCCAGAGGGGTAACTGACTGTTGCTATTAGTAGTCTGAAAAGCCAGGGCTTCAATCCAAGGCCCAGCCCTGAACCCTCTCCATTACAAATCTCTCATTCTCTTCTTCACCTATGCATACAAGGTTGGGCATATCTCTGCACCATGTAGTAAAAGTTCCTTAGTTTGGTCAACCTGGAAGATACCCGTGAAAATTACTTTTAAAATCTCAAGTACAGAATATACTTACTTCAATGCACTTGTAAATTAATGACTAATGAGAACTATGTCCAAGGACTCTCCTTAGAGAGTTTGTCCAATGAACAGATAGACACAGTTCATTTGCAGCATAAGCATGATTTGTTTGGGAGCAAATGCTTCTGAGGTATCAATGGGAGCTCGTAAACAGTTTGTTCTCTTTGAAGATTTAAGTGTTTCCTTTCAAAAATCTTATCATTATTGATTAACTTAATCAAGCTTTTCTTTATAGGTAACATAAAAGTAAGCTTCTCTCAAACCTGCTTGATTTATCACAAATTCTGAGTGAAGTATAAACACGCACTAAAATATACAGATAAGGCTTCTGTAGATTCAAACTACTTATTTGTCCACATAAGTAAATATTATGCCTGGATGATAACATCAACACGTCAAAGTATTGACCCAGATTGAGTCAGCTTGTTCAAGAGGTTTAAAGCTGTAAGAATCAGAAGGACTATCTAGTCGGTACCTAAAAATTCCCTGGTAAATACAGGGAATCTAATAAACATGGTTGAATAATCCTGTCTTCTTTTTGCAGAAGAAACTGAGCCTAGTTTGAGATCAATTTAAGTATTCTCAGGAAGTTTTTAAAAAAATGAATGCATAAAAGCCAAATGATTAGCCCTGCTATGATGATATCTAACATAGTGAGATTGCTATTCATCCTCCCATTCTGTGGACACAGGGAAAAAATATGTAGGAACACATGAATTCATGTGTTTTAGGACAAATATATATATGGTACACAGATACCAAACACTCCATACGTAACCATCTAAGCACTGCAGAATTATTTCAGTAATTCAAACCATTCCCAAAGCAATCTATTTTTAAATGTGTAGATGAAATGTACATAATAGATTAAGGTCTACTCCAAATCAATATTTAAAAGATTTAAAAACCTTTATATCATTTCCAAAGTAGACTATTTCCCTAAAACTTAAAGAACTTATTTGAAGTTTGGGAAATGGCCGACATCAATTGTTCATCAACAAATGTTTACTTAAAATGTATGGGACATTAAAACCATAGATACACAGAGATTTGGGTCTTTTGTATCATTTAAAGTAATCCACCCTCCAAAATTTGCTAAGTGACATGTTTAATAACCTGGGGCAGATATTTCGCTACTGCCTTTTGAAAGAAAGCCTTTCATGCCCAGTTATACCAGCTTCTCCATCGTATTTCTGGTCTTAATTTAAGAGAGTAAGTCCACCGCTGGGTAACACAAAAATGATGCTCTTTGAGTGTGACCTTTGAAAAATGACCTTGGCCTTTCAATGGCATCTTCTTGTTCACGTTTAGTCTATGCATACAATTTTTGAATTCCTTAATTTTACTCTTTTCTCTCATTTCAAAAGGAACAAGGACATAGGAGTCGGGAGTCAAGTTCAAGGTTTCCAATGCCATATTTTGCTACTTTTTTTCCCAGTAAATAATGACTTAAAAGTCATTAGCTCCTCTAGAATATATTGCCGATTGTGAACAATTACATTTAATCTTCCATGAGAGAGACTATCAGCCTTGGCTTTTAGATACTTTCAAATTCATTTTATGTTAGTGGTTGGTGTTTTATGGGCCTGGGGGATGAGCTACTCTTTTCTAGTAAGGACAGAGACATAACCACAGTACAGCTCACAGAAGTGAGCCGATCGTACCGGCTGCCACCAACACACCAGCAAAGAGCCTCAAGGAAGGCCTGCCAGGTGACTGTCCTCAGGCAATGGGACATCTCCTCAGATGAGATGAGAAAAGGGACTGCCCAGGTAATGAGAAAAGCTGTTTCATGCCCCAGTGATATTCCCTGAAGACACAGGCAAACTGAAATGACTGGTGTGGAATTTCTAAACTGCACACAGTCTACTAGTTACGATCTGGGGAACCCTTGCATGATGAACACCAGACCAACAATTCATGCCAACTGGAATGAGGCCACCGATGTTTGGTGTGTGATGTGCTGGCTCATTTACCTCTCTTGACTGCCTCATGAATAGGGGACGCCAGGTGCACCTCGAGCTGGGCCTGGGCTCCAAATTCCAGCAGCACGTTAACACACGCAGCGCTGCCACTGCAGCAAGCACTAAAGAGGGGTGTGGCTCCGTGAACCGTCGCTCCATTGACCTAATGATGGGCAAAGAGAGACCCAGAGGATTTGCTATTTCTTTATCACCATCTCCCAGTTGCAGTCCTATATAAGTGCCTGGAGAAAAGGGTTCCCATGCAGGTGAATGAATGAGGGAACTCTATCATTACAGTATTATGTTATGATATTTTTTAGCTCTCCAAAATCCTTTATTTAATAGAATCAGAACATTCGATGACAACCTGACACACAAACTCAAGTGTGCTAATTAGGAGGCGTACAGAAAGCCTTGCTTCTCTCAAGCTGCTATGGGCAATTCTACACCTATCTGTCCTGTGTCTTGGCTGAAGTGCCAAGTTCAAGCTTCTGCCCTGGCCAGGGCTGCCAGAGCCTGAGGCCCCCCTCTGCACTGACAATAGTGCCCTGCACCAAGGAGAGGCACAGCACCACTCCAGTCACCTCTGCCCCAGATATGCCCAGTGCTTAAGAAGGCTGGGACAGGCAAAAGCCAGAGAGTCCTGGTAGCTCTCCAGTATCCTTCCTCCTGCCCGTAGTGCCCTCCCTCTACCCACCTGTGTGAGGGGATTGGGGTCCATCAAAGTTACTCCCTATCAACTCTCACCTCTATAACTGATGTCCCAAATGGGGCAAAATGGGATAAAGCTTTTAAAATGTATTCGTTGGTATTCCAGAGCTTCTTAGGAGCTTCCTAATCATTGAGGAACAGTTCTGTATGATGGTGAAGAATATAGCCCATGAAATCATTATTTGGGTTCAAATCCCAGCTCTTTTTCATTTGTTCAGATATCTTGGTTGGGATTCAACCCTCCTGTGCCTAGGTGTTCTTGTCTATAAAATGAAGATCATAAAAGAATGTACCTTGTGAGGTTATTGGGAAGATCGAGTTACTATATGTTAAATACTTGGAACACTGCCTGGTGCCCAGTAAGCATTCAATAAACATTTATTTCCATTTCCTATTAATTTGGAGCTGCTGCCCCCTCTCAATCATGAACAAACATGGCAGAAATAAAAACACTACAGAAGTCAACTCATTTAAGGTCCCCAAATCTGGACTTGCACAAAATCTCACCAATGCCCCATATTTTGTCTTTCTTGCCACAACCTTCCTTTCTGTACTACTATAATCCATAAGTTACATATGCCAGCAGTGATTCCTGAAGAGATCATGATGAAGCCAAAGACACAAAGAAAACAGCCATCAATGTGCTGTCTACAACCCTCCCCGGTGCCTTCTAGGGATATGGGAGGCACCTTTGATCTAGTATTAGCAACAGGTTGGAAAGAACAGCAGGGGAACAAGGCATTCTGGTGGGGACGATAGGACTGAAATGCAGGACAATGAGGGCTTGATATGAAATCTATTGCTTCAGCAAGTAAGAATACATGCTTGTGATCATCAGGACCCTAAATTCCTCATTCCCCATTAAATTGGAAAGTTAAACATGAGATGCTAAGATGGCAGAGACAGACAAGGACAGGGAAAAATGTGTGTAAATTTATACACTGAGATTTCTACCCTTTTTACATTTTTCCTAACAAATATTTGGTGCAACTTATTCCATTTGTTTTTACTAAGTATTATCCTCTTCCTTAGTCCAGGAAGTCTTCTGACTTGATTGCCTATAAGCTTCTCTCTCAGTTCAGGTCAGCACGCATTTATTGAGCACCTATAAGGTGCCAATTTTTATTTTATTTTATCTTTTCCCTTTTTTTCCTAAATCTTATTGTTGTTCAAGTAGAAACAAAAGTTAAGACAATTGCCTCTCTTTGAATAGGTTGAATTCTTCCAGGGAAGACAAACACACAAAGAGATCATTAGGTCATTTTGATACAATAAATACTTTAGATGAGCATAGGAACATGACAAAGGAGAACACAGACTTGAGAAATATTTAAGGGAGTAAAATTAGCAAGATGTTGTGATTAGTTAGGTAAGGAGATAGAAGACATAGGCTGCTCCCAGGTTTGGGGCTTGGAAAACCAGGAAAATGTCTCAACTGGCCACAGGGGCCAGGAATCCAAGAGGAGGAACCGGTACCAGAGGGAAGAACATGATAAACACAGTCTCAGATGTGCTGAGTTTGAGGTGAACAAGGAAGTGTCAATTTCAAGGAACTTCCCACTGGTTGATCAACTCCCGCCTGTTCTGTCTGTCATCCTGATTTAAATGTTACATATTTTGCCAAAGGCAAGGGACCATGTCGTTCTCTTCTCTTTGCCCCCCACAGAAGCGCCCAGAGCAGTACAGCACACTCCTCTATGACCCAGCACTGTCTGGTGTTTCCTACCTACAGCCTGCTTGTGACTCCAGTCATCTGGCTGGAAACGAAATGGCCCTCCCCCAACCCTACCCTAACCATTACATGTGACTTGGCTAAGGGTAACTTGAAGAAACATTACGTAATGAAAATACACAACCATTGTGGCATCAGGAAAATCACTTTGCCCACAGAAGACTTTGCCATTTGGTTCTACATGTAGAAACCCAACTCCCATACAAAATCTAAAGGAAATCTTCATTAAGCACTTAAAAACATCACAGCTCATGAAATAAAGAGTGCAAGGGCTGAATTTAAAAAAATGAAATCATCAACAAAACAGTGTCTGGCAACTAAATGTCCCCGAGATTTTCAAAAGTTTTAATTTTATAATTCTATTCTGATTACACACAGCACATCCGTCACTCCTTAAAAAAAGGGGGGAGAATTTAAAAATAAGATAAACTCAAGGGGATCACTTGGTAGATTGTATAAATGTCTTCTTGACCATTCGGAAATGTGAATAAGGATGGGGCCAGACTTGCACACCCACAGTGGGTAAGCAGTCTGGAAGGTCATGTCTCTCTGGACGGTAGTAGCTGCACTTGGGTAGACAGACCTGCCAGGCAGGAGCATTTACTCACCTGTGCACCATTTTCTAGCAAGGCCTTAGCACAGGCTACATGACCTCCAAGGCACGCCTCGTGGAGAGAAGACACCCGGTTAATTGTCACGAGGTTCACGTTGACACCCTACAATTTGGAGAGAAGTGGGTTAAAGGCTGCATTAGCAACAGCAATGAAGGCAACCTTGTGGGATATGCTTTTATTGGCCTGAGGGAATCATATAGAAAGAAAAAGAGGCCATGGCCAGGGGAATCTAAATATGGCACGGGAGCCTTGAATTCATTTCTCCACCAGATGCTTATTCAGCATTCTGAGGCAGGCATTGTGCTAGTAGCTGGGTCTTGAAAGTTTATGACACAGGTCACTTGCCTCCAAGAGCCTAGTGGGGAAACAGAAATGGGGGGCGGGAAGCAGCAAGAATATATTGTTACACAGGAAGTATGTTCAAATTTCAATCGGCAGCATAGATATCCTTGAAACTGCTTGGGAAGTCAAAGAAAACTTCACATGTGACGTTGTGTTTAGCTAAGACTTAAAACATAAAAAAATTTCAAGCTAGCAAGGCAAAAAGAGCAGAGTTGACCCTTGAACAATGCAGGGGTTAAGGACCCCTGCTCAGTCAAAAATCTGTCTATAAATTGACTCCCCTAAAACTTACCTAGTAACAGCCTACTATTGGCCAGAAGCCCAACTGATAACATGGTTGATTAACACATTCTGTATATGTATGACATGCTGTATGCTTACAATAAAGTAGGGAAAAGAAAATGCTATTAAGGAAATCATAAGGAAGAGAAAATACACTACAGTACTGTAATCGGGAACAGAAGGATGACCTCCAGGCTTAAGGGTAGATAGTGAAGTCAGTGGTGCTCCCAGGACTCATACGTCTGAGTAGCAGTGCTGCTGCCTGCCACTACCCGACTGCGTATGGAAGTCTGCGGTGCCCCACTATGGGGCCAGGGGGCTGGCCCTCACACCATCTCCTTCCTCAGCTCCCAGTGGCTCTGCCCAGCCCTAGCACATACCCCCTCTCCAGACTGCCATGCCCCACCTTTCTTGTCTTGGAGTCCAAGTGACAGAGGACAGGAGCAGGCCCGCTGCTGGCCAACTCAGACTCCATGCCCTGATTTCAACTTGGCCCTTACCATTCTCCCCCAGGATTACCATTTTCTGTATGTGAAAGGAATTAGGTCCCTGGTTGATCCTTCATAGCTGAGTTGGTTTTGATTCTCTGCCTTGTAACTGACCTGCTGAAAGCTTCTAAAACCTAGTACTTGACCCTGAACCCCAAACCCCAACCTCATTGCCCACCATGTCCCGCCAGACCTCCATGGTGCTGCCTGTCCCTTTCCATTATTGCCCGTCCCTTCATACTAGGGCCTCTCTATGCCTCTTTGGGGGCATTTTCATGTTCTGGATGGGACATCATGACTCCAGAACTGCACTGTATACTTCAGGTTGGGTATAGAATACAATGGCAAAAATCCCATTTCCTTTTCCCATATATGATTTGTTTTCAAGGAAACAAAAACAAGTTAGTCCAAAAGATGGCAGCAATGTGCTAGGAAAAAAAATCAGTACAAACTCAAAATCCCTGGAATTGTCGAAATATAATGCTGGGCAGACCTGAAAGAATATCAAGGGAGGCCCTGGCTGGTGTAGCTCAGTGGATTGAGTACAGGCCTGTGAACCGGAGGATCGTGGTTTGATTCCCAGTCAGGGCACATGCCTGGGTTGCGGGCCAGTTCCCAGCAGAGGACTCACGAGAGGCAACCATACACTGATATTCTCTCCTTCTCTCCTTCCCTTCCCCTCTAAAGATAAATAAATAAAATCTTTTTTTAAAAAAAGAATATCAAGGGTGAATCACCTGCACTGTACATGAGGAAATGGAGAAGCACAAAGTTCAAATTATTAACAAGACCTGAGGCTCCCTGGCTGGAGGTGGCAGCCAGTGTGATAATCAGGAGTTTCTGATCCTGAGTGGAACATTTCACAGCACACAGCGCTATCTTAATGTAAAACAAAATGGAGTAAAACATTTTGGCTAGTGAGCAAAGCCAAGGAAGTGGGGTGTACCAAGGCAGAGTTAAACTTCTCTATGAAGAATGCTTCTTACATATTTAAGCAAATGACAGAAACCAGCATGCTTCTGCAATGTAGTTAAAAATAAGCACGCTCAATGCAATGTGGTATTCTGGACTGTATCCTGGAAGGGAAATAAACACTTGTGGGGAGACTAGTGTAACCCCGTAGTTTAGCTGATGGCATCGTGCCAATGTTGATGTTTTATTTTTGACTAAAGTACCAAAGTCATGTAAGATGTTAACACTAGCGGAAGTTGAGTGAAGGGTATATGGAAACTCACTGTACTATTCCTGCACTGCTTCTTTAAAATCATTCCAAAATTCTGTTTATTAAAAATACTAATAAAAGTATTAAAGTGGGAGGCTGAGAGGGAGAAGGTGGATATAAGATTTTTCACTGTGTACCTTTTTATATCGTTTTCTTTTTTGATCTATGTGAATATATGACATATTAAAAATAATCAAATCAAATAGAATTTTAAGTACCTAAAATAAATAAGCACTTGATAAAATCAAGTACAAAGCCTATGTCATAATTACTGGTAATTTTCTTTTTGCCCCTCTTGAGAACTAACGCAGCTCATAAAGGAGAGGAAAAAAAGGTAAACACACACACACAGACACACACACACACACACACACACACACACATCCAACGAGCACTGTGACCAGCTGTTTCAAGTTTAAATGGTAAGGAAGCCAGGTTCAGTGTTAGTCAGGTTGTGGAAAAAAAGATATGATGACTCACCTCCTCTGTACACTCACAGATGCTAAAACAAACAAAGCAAATGGGGCATGTATACTCTCATTCATTTCACTAATATTTCCAAGGCCACTATTCACTGTTCAAGGGATACAGTCATAAATAAAAATAGAGGCCTTAATCACTAAGACTTTAATAAATCCTCCCAAAGGAGTAAAATTTACCCATCTTTCAATCTAGTTTAATGTTTGCTCTTAGAATAGTGTATCACCGGGGTAGGCAGCCTCTAACATGGCTCCTGATTCCTGGTACTGCTCCCTGGTATTATCCCTGGTGTGGGGGGCTGGATTTACTGACTCGTATCTACTGGCAGAAGGGATGGGATATCCCTTTGGAGATCAGGTTATACTAAGGCCTCCTTCCTAGGTTCCCTCTCGTGCTCTCTCTGGGGAACGCCACCTGCCACCTCGTGATGTAGGCACTGCCCCATGGAGAGGCCCACATGGCAAGGAATTGAAGCTGACCAACAACCACCTGAGTGAGGTTGGAATCAGATCCTCCCCTAGCCAAGCTATGAGATGACTGCCTGTAAGGGGCTCAGAGCCAGAGCCATCCACCTAAGCTGCTCCTTGGCCAACAGAAAATGCGAGGATCTAAGTGGTTTTTTTTTTTTTCCAGCTTCTATGGTTTTTTTAATCCTGAGGATATATTTATTGATTTGAGAGAGAAAGAGATACAGACAGAGACAAAAGAGACAGGCAGAGACATCAATGTGAGAGAAAAACATCAATTGGTTGCCTCCATACATGGCCCAACCGGAGATCGAACATGCAACCGAAGTATGGGTCCTGTGCAGGGATCAAACCTGAAACCTTTTGCTGCACAGGGCAATGCTCCACCCAACTGAGACACCAGGCCAGGGATTCAGCCCCTATGTCCTGAGGTAATTTGTTACACAGCAATAGCTGACTTCTGCAACTTCAGGGATGCTATAACTAAGGCACCCTGGGAGACTCTAAGGTGAATTTGTACCAATAAACTTGAGGGAATTCCCCACCAGCCTCACAAGGAAACTTCCTGTAAGATAAAGGAAAGCCCAGAAGGGGCAAGGTGGAAGTGGGCAGCTTCCCTAGAAAGGAGAGGCAGGAGGAAGAAATGGTGAGTTGTAAGAGGATACATGTATCTGGAATGGCTATGCTGGACACAGTGAACCAGACCTCTGCTACAGGCAAGGCTAATAAAGAAGGATGCTTGCTTATAAGATAGGCACAAAAAATCCATCAGTTTACTTACCTGTGCAATTAAAGTCTTAAGAGCCAGTAAGCGCCCCTGAGCCGCAGCTTCATGAAGCGGGGATCGATCAGCCCAGCAGTCTGAAACACAAATCAAGCTCAGAGTCAAGGTCTGGAATATTATTCCTACAGCTCAGTCATGCTGCCCACCCACTGTGAGAGGAGGTTTGGGGGAAGAGGACACAAGCTTGTACCAAGCAGCAGGCTCTCTCATCAGCTACTTTGAGGATGACAAACCACTGAGTGTACAGCCTGTTAGTTTGTTGGTAGGTGCAGAGAGAGCGCACAAACTCTCTCTGGCATTGGGAGGCAGTTTTAACAAGCAATAGATATGGTCTAGTGCTTGAATTAATGGCTCTAAATAAAGCAAAATGAAGGGCCAAGCTGGACAATGAGTTTCCCCGGCTTCATCTTTCTCCTGCCTCTTACTCTCACCTCTACCCTAAAGATTCAACGGCTCATCGTGCACCGTGAAGGAAATTCTAGTGGGTCAGGGAAAACAGTGTTGTTCTAAATCCCCTAGGTAATTGTCTGTTTCATTTTGGTCATGAAGCATGTCTGTTATCATAGTGCAGAATGTCTTTTTTCAGATGGCCTAACCCTCCAAAAGTTTTTCCCTAAACAGCTTTGTTGGGAGCAGTTGAGTATGATGGCTAGGCATGGGACCAATGCAGCCACACTGCCTGGGTTCAAATCCAACCGTGACCACTTTTTCTGCCAAAAATGGACAAGTTACTAAAATTACTTGAACCTCAACTTCCTGATCTATAAAACGAGGGTATAGTAATCTAGTATTTAGCTAAGTAGGCCAATAGCATACACCCATGATGGTAGGTGCTCAAGACAATTTGTTTGTAAGTACATACAGTAAGACAATGTTCTAGGGAATGGCCTCAAAACTGCCTTAGAAACATTTATCTTGTCATTGTTAGTCAGCAAACAAGATTAACCAGCTAAAATGAGCATTTAAGAAATAACCCTCTATTAAACAAGCCAAAAGGCAATTACTTGTTTCGGAAGAAAATCTACTCCAGTGTGCAAAATCTGGGCATTCTTCAAATTATAACTGTGCTCTTCTAGCATGTAATACAATTTGGACTTAACATGAAGGGTCATCTTACCAACCTTTCCCAGGTGATCCTGATGGAGTTGAGCGTTCAGGTCCCTCATACTTGCAACCTTGGCAAGAACAATCCCGCCAAAGGTGGAAGGCATGTGAATATCAGATAGCTCAAGGCCTCGAAGACTGAGTAAACTTTTCTAATTGATAAGATCCAGGGCTATAAACAGTTCAGTACATTCTCTTCTCACACTGAAACTCAACTTTGATACATGAATAGGGGGAAAGCTAGAATGAACTCGATAGGGTTGGGTTGGATTGAAATTGGAGCAATAGGTATGAAAATGTGATCATATGTGTGTGTGTGTGTGTGTACACACGGTAAGTCCTCACTGATATAAATGAATATATATAAATTGGGAGGAGAGTTCTCCCTTACAGTAGAATTCCAGCTTAGAAATGTAGAATAACAGAATCTACATCAAACCATCTCCCTGCAAAATAATAACTAGTTATAAAGAGAACAGGGGTAATTTTACAGCAAACCAACATTGTAGATACCACCTTACCCAGGGGATCCAAGATAACATCGCAAGTGGTGGGAACAAATCGGCAGTGTACCACCTGCTGGAACACACTGAACATCATGGACCATGGGGAGCGATGCAATGGGAAGCCCAAGCCATCGCTCAGTGATATTCCTGCTCAAAATGCATAACCTAAATCTAACAGGGACATTGCGAACCAACTGAAGCTGAGGGGCATTCTACAAAATAGCTGGCCTGGAACAAGTTCAAAGAGGGACTAAGGAACTGTTCCAGAGTAAAGGACACACAACATCTGAAGGAAACGTGTGCACCTGATTCCATCTTTTTCTATCAGGGATAGTAAGACGGGTGGGTCAATGTGAATGGGCTCTCTGGGTGAAGAGAGGTGGGAATTATTTGTACCACTTGTAAGTTTTCTGTCATTTTTAAATTAGTTGCAAAATAAAAAAGTGTATATATATAACACATATTACATATAAATAAAATGACTAGTATTTTCATATTCTGCATATAAAAAAGAAAAGCAGAGCCCTGGCTGGTGTAGCTCAGTGGATTGAGCACAGGCCTGCGAACTAGAGGATCTCGGTTCGATTCCCAAGTCAGGGCACATGCCTGGGTTGCAGGCTGGTTCCCTGCAGGCCAACTCCCAGCAGGGGATGCACAAAAGGCAACCATACATTGATGTTTCTCTCCCTCTCTCCTTCCCCTCTAAAAATACATAAATAAATAAAAATTTAAAAAAGAAAAGCAGATACAACTGTTTTCATTTCCCCTTGTTCCTAAGTCAGTTAAAAGCTAATGAGGGGAGTATTTTTAAATCTCTTAGACATTTTTAATTTGCATAAACAGGGAATGACACAACATATGCATATAATCCTCAGTGAACCTTGGTTTTCTTCTAATACATCTCCATCTCATTCAATGTGACACGTGCATCACACAAGCTATATGTTGCCCCCTTGCCTAACTGCTCTTGGAAATGAATCCTGGCACTTGGGTTGCAAGGACAGTCTTCCCAGCTGACTAGAAGGCAACATAGCACCCTGACCAATGTAAGGAGCAAATCCCCAGCTGCTTGCTACTCTTTTGTTCTAACAACAGCCAGTCAACCAAAGTCACCTGAAGGTACCATAAGTGCTTGGTTCAAAAATAAAAATAAGATGCCAAGTAGTAATTTGCTATTACTAACTTAGAATACCAACATGAAATGGCTTTATTATTTCTAAAACTTGCCTCCAAGGGGGTGGCAGAGTCCCCTTCCCCTGGGGAGCAGGAGCCATCCCATCTGCCTCCTATTTCCAGTAACTTTGTCATTCATCAGTCCCCCAAGACCTGCTCTGTACACACAACCTGGAAAGATCTCACAAACGTATGGTGAGTGAAGGAAGCCTGGCACAAAAGAGCGTGTGCAGTGATTCCCTCCTATAAAGTGTGGGAAAGGGCCAAACTCACCTCGGGTGACAGGATTCCAAAGTACCCTGAGCAGGGGTAGGGGCTGGCCGGAAGAGGGCCTGGCACGGGCCATGCTGATAATATGCAGTTTCTTGCTCTTGGGAGCTGGTATAGCCGATTGTACCTGCTTTATGAAAATTAACCCACTGTTCACTTAAGATTTGTGCACTTGTCTGTATTTACATCAGAATTGGACACAAGGATTTAAAAATGACCAGCTGACTGGTCAGTCCACTTTAAAGCTGCACTCTTTGCTCCTCTGCCAAACCCAGGCAGGGTCTGGTCCTCTCTGTCCCCCGGCAGCTGGAGGCGAAAAATCAGCACGTTCTCAAACACGCCTCCGCTTTGTTCTCAGTGCCAGCTCCTCTGGTGCCTGGGCAGTGGGGAGAAACAACAGGGACAGGGAATATGTCTCCCCAGTTCACTGGAAGGGGAGGCCAGTCCAGCTCACTGGGCCTCAGCAGGTCTTACATCCAGGCCCCTTTCCTATGCACTGGCATTTCACCCCCTGTCCTATGGTCCCCCATTAATGCAGCATCCTCTGGTGTCTCCTACTCCCACCCCCATGCTTCTGAGGTTGCGGCGAGTCTGTGGGGCCATCTTCCATCCCACCAAGAAAGAGGGAATGGCAGTTTGTGCTGGGCGTCTCACTCACCCAACACTACTCTCCAACTCTTCCTTGAATTGCGTAAGATGGGATGGTCCAGTGCACTGCCTGAGCAGACTTCAATTTGAGGGGGAAATACCAGACTCCACTCCTTCCAGCACCCCTTATCTGAACTTGCACTTCCCCTGGAGCCCCCATCCCTCGGCTTTTGAGAGACAAAGAGTCTTGCAACACCCCCAAATGCATGACATCCCCCTCACCCCGCAAGCTTCTAGTAAGTGCAAGAAACAGGACTGAAATCCATGGTTTGAGACTTTTGAACACACCCTCTTCTAGTTTTAAGAAGTACTGGTGCTTAAATTCTGCCTGTCCTCCTGGTAGATTGACTTGTCTGGAGTGTTTTGCTAATATGCACCTTCTCTCTATGGGTAATGTGGATTAAACCAACTATATCACCTTCAGTGTAGAAATCACTTTTGTTTCCCAACTGGAAACAAAACCACTCTCAAGGAAGTCACCTTTCCAATCACATGTTTTCCAGCACTTGCTTGGAAGGACCTTGAAGAGTTTTCACACAAAACTCTTTTCCAGAAAATTCTGCCAAGGTGGGCTCTCCTGTTTTTCTACTCTTTTCCCAACACGCAGTCTCTTATTCTTATCATTCTTGTTTTGTAAATTGCAGATAATTGTGAGAAATTAAGGATAAAAGTTATTTGGCAGCTCAGGAGTTTTTCCATTCCTTTTAGGAAATATGTAACCAAGCTCTCCAAATAAATGAATGCTGAAGTACGAATCAGTCAGTCTCTTCTAAGACAGTCTATTTTTAATTATTTGGCAGAATGCCGATGTCACAGGGCTGCAAGCACATTATGAGGATAGTTTATACTACAAATATGTTTACTTGTTCCTGACGAGGTGTACGCAAAATGTTCAAGTACTTTTCATTCCCCTCTTTCATTTTTTCTCACAATATGATTTCTATCTCTACTTCTCCGAGTCTGAATAACAATGTCATGACAACTTTGAAAACGGTAGGTTTCAATAACAAAATTGGGTAGTGTTCAAGATAAAAATCAATTATATTTTTCAAAGCTTCTGCAATTTTTACCCTTCCTAATTTCAGCAAGCATGTGAGATTACTGGTTTGTTATGTTTTAAAAACCAGCTAACAGGTTATAATCTGCAGTGCACATGGAACTGTCTTTTATTCTCTTAAGTTCAAAATCATAGGGAGCAGTATCTTCTCCTGCAGCATTTACCAAAAGGAATTTCCAAAATACAGGCAAGGCCCCAGTGGAATTAATGATATGTTAGATAACACAAAGATAATTGTAAAAAGCCTTACTATAATAAATTCCCTGAGATATCTAAGATACTATATAGTAAATTGAGTTAAAGGGCACACGCACTCTCTAGAACACTCCGCTCTGGTCAGGAGATGAACTAAGGTCAATGAACATCTTTTTGTAGTGTATTAGAGAGAAGGTTCCTTCGAACCCCTTAGGAACAGGGGAGCTGAATTAGGTGACAGGTGGGGCGGAAGAGTCCCTACTGAGGACTGCTTGTCCCTACTTGCGAAAGCCAGCAGGACCTCTAATGTATAACAGCTCAGAAGATGGTTGGCCAAAGGCTGAAAAAACCAGCAGCAAAAGTGAACAAGAGGAGAAGGCTAGGTAGAGGATTGGGTAAGAATGTACCCAAGACAGGAAAATCCTATCCAATTAAGACAAATAGGAAAGAGGAGTCGGACTGATGAGTCAGGCAGAGGCATGGCCATCACGTCAAGGTCAGTCCTTTGAATTTAGAATGAGGACAAATAATTTTAAGTGTAACACTTAGAACAGAAACAGTCTTTTAAACTTGCCTCTAAACAGCACAGAAGGGGGCAGGATGCAATAGTTCTACAATCTCACATCTGCCATAGTAGACATCCCCCAAGTTCGAAAAACCAAGTTTCCCCCAAGGTTGACACAAATTCTTTTGGCAGCAAAACATGGCCGAGACTCGGGTTAAGCAACGTATTGTTTTTAACTTGTACTTTCACTTGCTGTGATGTGTTCATTATAGAAATATCAAATGTTTGATTCTGGGAGGCGGCTCTACGCCCTGATGCTGGGATTGCTGCGTAACACTCAGTATACATTCTGTGTGATCTTTGCAGTATTCCCCAAAACTCCTGAGTCCTATCTGGTCCAAGCGTTGTGAAAATGCATTATCAACCTGTATCTATATTTCATTTATCAAGTATAGTAACCAAGTTACTGGATGAAAAACAGCTTCCATTCTGGCCAGATTAGCAAAGGTTGAAAAATCACACACCACATCTCTGGGGAGAAAGTGCAGGAAGAAAGGAACATCTATGGCTGAGGGTGGGATCCAGGATCCGCCTGATGCTCCAGAGGCAATGTCAAGGGCCAATGACAACATGTCAAACGTGTATGCACTTAACTGACAGACTAAGCCAAGTAGCCTAAGAAAAGCAAAATCAAAATAAGCCAACCATAGCTTATTTCAATCCTGATGAGTTACCTACAAATGTAAGAGGTTGAACCACAAAGATACATTGAATGCTGTATTCCAGAATATGAAATTCCAGGAAAAAAACCTTCCCCCAAAGATTTTACAGTATAAAAAAAATACGCTTAGTGGGGGATACGATGCTAGGTGCTGCTTCCAAAAGGAGGAGTGCTCGGGCCTAAGGTGACTGAACTCTGCCCTGGGTGCGCTGTTTACCGCCCTCCTTGTTTCTCACAGCCCCGATGATGGCTTACAGGCACATAATACTCCTGGAAATCAAGACATTTCACCTCCCTGAGACTTTTCTCGGTTCGCTAGGTAATGTATTAATGAAATGCCACATGGTCTCCCAACAAACATTCATCCAACCAATAAACAGGAAAGGGAATTTCTGGTCTGAGCTGAACACTTGCACCAAATTTTGTCCTTGATTTTTTTTTTAATTCATTTATCTTTAGAGGGGAAGGGAAGGAGAGAAGGAGAGAAATATCAGTGTATGGTTGCCTCTCTTGAGTCCCCTGCTGGGAACTGGCCTGCGACCCAGGCATGTGCCCTGACTGGGAATCGAACCGTGATCGTGTGGTTCGCAGGCCCTTGCTCAATCCACTGAGCTACAACAGCCAGGGCTGTTCTTGATTTTCAATACACCTAGCTTGAAATATGTGGTATCTGACTGCTAACAATGTCAAAAGGAACGCTGTTGGAATCATGTAGAAACCACTACTTCTGGCAGGTCACTGCCTGTATTATTATAGAAGGCTTTATTGACCAAGTCTCTATTGTGTGTGTGTGTGTATGAAATTAAACTGAGAAATAAATATGCACTCTCTTCTCAGCTGCCTCTTGTTAATAATAATTGAAAATAAATTTTTGACTTTTAAATCCATGCTATTTACAAATTAAATGGAGATTACCCTAGTAGCTTGGGCAGATATATCTGAGCTAAAGAATAAATGAACTCAATTTATGAGATTTGTATTATGGCCCCAGACTTAATGATGCTTATTTAGGCTCTGACTATTATAGAACCTTTTTAAGAGTGTACCTAACTAAGGGCCACAAAGATAAAAACAATGCACTCAAGCAACAGAAAACATTTGTAATGCTCTTGCCAACATTGACTTTGTTGGACTTTACCTAATTTAAACCATGATGGTTTTAAATAATCTATGAGAATATCAAAAACCACATTACTGAAATGTTTAAAAAGCCCCCTGCCCAGATTTACAGAATAAATAAGAAAATAGCTTTTTCAGATCATGCTTAACTTGAAACTAAAGGGAGTTTTTTTTTTAAACCAGTCTAAGCAACATACCTCCCTGAAATGTGTGACAAATGTAATCCCCAAAAGAAATCTCTTTCCACACTCCGGGCCTTCTTACACTTCTTGAAACATCAAGATCCTTCTCATTGTCCCCAGTTAATTGAAGCATTCTGAGGGTTTGGCTCTGGAGGTCTTATCTTATTTCCTTGGATAAGACTGTCTTCAAAGTCATCTAGTGTATTCGAATCACCAAACTCCGGTCTATTTTGAAAGAGAATCCTAGATGCAAACAGAAATGGATATTAGATGAAGAGTAATGTAATCCTGGAATCCCTATGAACACCAAAACACGTAAGGCAACTTTGAATTCTGTTGTGAAGAAATACTCCCCTATTCAGTGAAAATCCTAGCAGACAAGAAAACCTGATTCGTTCACTACCATTAAGGTGAATGGTTTCTTCAAAGAAATGGAGACTAAGTTCCACAAAGCAGGAGACTTCAAAATGTTTTACCCAAATGTTGGCATTTCATATTATTATAACCTTTGCTTGCAGGGCTTTGTGTGGTGCCTCATATAAAAGGGTTTAGTAAAAGGCTTTTCCTGACAACGCCAAGTGGCTAATTAATTCAAATTGTAAATGACAGCCCCCAAATAAATACAGCTTGCCACACTAGCTGCTTTACATGAAATTTCTTGGCCATTCTATTTCCTGAGTAAACTCAGTCTTGTTAAAAAGCATTGTTACCATTTGATTAAAGATATTAACAATCCTAGATAAGTAATTCTTTTGGTTAATAACATTAAGGTTTCTCAAGAGCCATTGCTTCTTACATAAATAACCCTTAATCCAAGAACTAGCTTACAAAATATAAAGCTGAAAATCCTTCACAAATGGTGCAGCCAACACCATTCGCTACTTTAACAATTTTTAGAACAATCCACTCAAACCCAAAGTATAAATAAAACCTGCCTTCTAGAAATATTATTCACATAAAGTACCCGGGGGGGGGGGTTTAAAAATGTGTATTGTGACTCAAGGCTGTATTCGCATGCATCAGCCTTTTAACAAAGGATGTGTTTTTACCTGAAATTCCACCACAGACCTCTTCTGCTGCTTCTCTTCTATTTCCTTTGACAATACAGAAATGGGTGAGGAGAGCCAAAAACACTTGAATTAAAAGCTTGAAGGGAAAAAAGTAGCAGACATGGCGATTAAAATGTTTTTAAAGCTACAGAAAACAGGCCACCTCCCATCTTGGCTTCCACTCTGTACAGGTTCCCACAGCTGCGGACGTTCACCGAGCTGCCGTTGGTATCATCTGACATCTATTTTAAACCCTCTAGCCCTCAGTGTCGTGTGGTGGAGAACTCCATTTGCAGGTTCTAAGCTAACTCTTGATTTGGTGACTGCATGTGCCGACATTCACACAAGCTTAAATGAACCAAACTTCCTTCCAACCAGAAACACCCGATATTTCTAGACCTGCATTCCTCGGTGTTATCTAACAAACAGGATTCACATCCAAACCTTTTTTCATTCCTAATTTTCCGCTACAGGATGTTGGAAGGCAGGATTGGAAAGCTAAAACACACTTCTCAGATCCCATGGGGACAAAATGAGTTATTGAAAGTTCAGGCAAAGAATTACAAATACATTCTATGCTCTTGGTGGCAAGCACTAGCCCCTGGAACACTTCATTTTTTTCTCCATTCTGAAGTTCATGGGAGATGGAGCCCAAGTCTAAACTATGACTGGTTAAAAAAGATGATTTACTGTAAGGAGTATTGGTAACAGGCCCAGCTTGATACCTCTCCAAGCAGAAGTGTCACGCTGGAAGCATTAGTCTGCTTACTGTAAGCATTTCATCCATGACTAGGCCCACCAGTGAAGTGGCTGATCACCCACTTCCCATTCCAAACGTCAGTAGAGGTGGTACCTCTTACTGGAAAATGTGGGCTATCCTTGATCATGGAAGAATCATCATGAAATGGAGGATGAAGATGCCCTACGTTCTGGGTGAATTACCCAAAGACTCAATCAATCAATTTGGTTAGCAGTAAGCCTAACTGTTCAACATGCATCAGCTGGCCAATACAAGTGAAAATGCCTTATTTTTAATTTTCCACACATAGGAAAATTAAGTGGAGAAAATCTAGGGCTCCTCTTTCATTTTTGGCTATATCAGATTTTCTAAATTTCTACAACCAATTAGAAAAGAAGCCAAAATAAAATTGTAAGAACAATGAAATCTTATTTTATAAATGCTTCACACAAAAATATGGCAGTTTCTCCTCCCACTCAAATTACAGTGACTACCTATATAGAAACGGTCTCCCTGTGCTTTGTTAAAAGGCTGATGCATAAGAACACAGTCTTGACTCTCACTTAACACACAGCACATAATTTCAGTGTCAGAGAGCCATAGAGGTTTTGTGTCGTTTCCATTCTCAAGAACAGATAGTGCCCTGGCTGGTGTGGCTCAGTGGACTGAGTGCTGTCCTGGGGACCAAAGGGTCATTGGTTCGATTCCTAGTTAGGGCACATGCCTGTGTTGCTGACCAGATCCCCAGTGTATCTCTCACATCGATGTTTCTCTCCCTCTTTCTCCCTCCCTTCCTCTCTCTAAGGATAAGTAAATATAATCTATTTTAAAAAATCCATATATTAACATACAGGGTTGACTTTGCCAAGCTTACATTAATTACCTGGGAGAGTACCAATGTATGAAAACATATGGGTGAACACAAGTATTTTTGCTGTTTTCGTGTCTCTTCAACTGTACTCTCTGAAGGTGATTATTTACTCATGTCATCCCAGGGATGTATACTGTCTTATATAACATTCAGTCTTGTTTTGGCCTTGATTTTTATTTAAAACATGGCTATACTTTCTGCTTTGCATATGACAGAAGGTGCCCATGAGAAGCTCAACTTTTTAAAGCTTCAAATGGATGTTTTCGACAGGGGACCTCCCCGAAAACAGAATTACCTGCTGGAGGGCAGACCCCTTGTAGTATAGGCTTCTCCCACTGGACAACTGTTCTGGGAACCCAGCTGTACCTGTGTACCAGCTGGCATTGTTGTGGGAGGCTGTGTTTAGCTTCAGCGAATTTTTTTTGAAGACTCAACACATTTGCCCCTTTCATGATGGGTGATTTACGAGCACACCTGCCCACACTGCACTGAGTGTTCAGCAGCTTTTGACCAAAAACAGCATGACCACCATGTCCCACCCTCCCTATTCACCGGATATCACCTCAGGCAACGTTTTTTTTTGTTGTTGTTGTTGTTTCCTTGCATAAAAAAAGTCCTCAAGAAGAGGCGTTTTGCTGATGTGGAAGAGGTGAAACAAAAAATGGCAGAAGCACTAAAAGGCATCAGAATCGAGGAGTTCAAAAAGTGTTTCGAGCAGTGGAAAAAAACTTCTCCACAGATGTATTGTATCGAACGTCTCCATAGGTGTATTGCATCAATAGAGAGTGCCTTGAAGGTGACTGAAGTTGAAACATGTAAGAGTAAATACATAATTGTTTATAAATAAATTCCAGCTTTTTGGGGTCCCCCCATATGCCATTTCCGAGAGACTATCTTTACATCGGAGATGGGTGTTAAGACTAGGGCGGGAGTCAATTCAGGCTTTTCTAGGAGATGAAATCATCTACAGCACCGCTGACACTTTGTGCCAGGTAATTCTTTGTTGCTGGAGGCTCTCTGCAAACAGCGTCTAGCAGCATCCCTGACCTCTAAGCACTGGATGCCAATGCCCCACTCCCATCCAGCTGTAAGGACCAGAAGTGTCTCCAGACACTCACTGCCATTGGTTCCCTTAGGGATGAAACCATACCCCCTAGCCCCTCCCACATCCAGCTGAGAATCGCTGAGCCACAGCCAAATGTAAGAAATAAAGAAAAACCAACTCCCCAAAGCACTGATAAGTAGAAATCAAATTCTGTACAGAAGTTTAATTTTCAGAATGTCATCATTGAAAAATCCGGCCACAGGATGATAGAGTATGACCACAAGGAGCCAATTCTTTTGGGAATACAGAGCATAAAGAGAGCTTTAAAAATATTTCAAAAAAGCCAATAAATACCGCTTATACCCTGGCTTTGCCAAAATAAGTTTTGGTATAAGTAAATCAGAACATACCAATGTAGGTGACTGCTTTCCATTGCTTCCAACAAAAGGGGTGGGAGAAGCTGGGTTTCTGTAAATAAAATCAAAATTCAAATTTCTCTTAAAAGAGCCCATGGGACAAAGTATAATTATGAAGTTTACATACACAACAACTAATAGATGTATTCATTTGTTTCATGCGGTGACTCAAGCACAGCACAAAACAAGGGTTTGTTTGGATCAGGAAACAAAGGCACAATTGAACTTGCTATCCCATAAGTAAAAGAGAGAATGTATTCTAGAAAGAAAAGATGACAGAGTAATTCATCATTGGAGGGATATTTCCTGTTGTACTAAGAGACCTAGCAACCCATCCAATTGCACTGAAAAGATGATGTATTATAGAATTGTATGCCTGAAATCTCTATAATTTTATTAACCAATGTCACCCCAATAAATTCAATAAAAATTTTAAAAAATAGAAAGCATAAGAGGGAGGGGGTGAGGCGTGCTATTCAACTACTAAATAAAATACTGGTCATAAAAAAGGACAAACTCAGAAAATTGTCAAAATGTCATTTTGGTCTTTATTTTTATAAGACATGTAGCAAGTTTTCATAAATCAGTTTTACATGTGCTACTTTTGTAACATCAAAAGAAATACAATACATTTTTCATAAACTCCTCATCACGGCAACTTCACTTTTTTAAATACATGGTAAGTATCAGGATAGAACAATGTGTTTCCATATACCAACCAGTGCAACACTGTTACAAGTAAAGTATCTGGGAAAGTTGAAAATGAAGATTTACTAGAACAAGCAAAATTTGCTGCCATTTGTTAAAAAAATAATTTTGATTTGAAAATTACATATTTTACATGCAAGAAGAACTTTAAATCGTATGTCCACTGAAAATAAATGACAATGGAATACTAATTTTGAAAAAACTGCCAAGAAACGAAAAAATAGTATGCCTTTTAAAACTGCCGAATAAAAACAAGTGTCAGTTTCTCACTTTATCATGAATATTGGCACTGTGTATTCTGTATGTATATAAGTAAGTTTCTGTGCATAAAAATCCCAATAAGATTTAGAGATTCGGGTCATTTCATTTTTCTTTCACTAAAGAACTCCTAATTCTAGATTTTAAAAACTGCACTGCTGCATCTGTGTTTTAGTATGAAACACAAGTGTATTTGTTTACATCAGTGGCAACTGGTTAACAGGCATGTTAAGTTACTTTTCAAAAAGTTTTGTAAATATTGTCATTTTAAAAAGTCCTGTACAGAGTCACAATACTGCCAGAATGTAAGTGCACCTACATGTTCCTCAGTCTTTTGATGTCATCGTTTATAACAAAAACTTATTCAAAGGAGTTCAATAAGACACACCATGTAGGTAATTTGGGGTTTAAAAACCCATGGCTCCAGGCAACAACAATTACAACACACCCACCCACAAAGAAACTTATAGTCCTAAAAGTTTCAGACTCAATTCACTGAAGAAGACGTTCCAGGCTAAAGACGGGTTTGCACACTGACGATACTTATCAGACATCAGCTAGGCCACAAGTGAAGGGAAGTGACGTCTCCCAAAGGTACAGGGTAGCAGCTGAGTTTGAGATGGCACACCCTCATACATTCTGCGTGGAAAACACGAAGGCATTTACAGAGAAGTAAATTACGCACTGACAGATGTGGAGGGTTTCCCTCTGCACTCTCATCAACAGTGATATCGGTCCCTAGTAATAAAAAAGCAAAAAGCAGTTTCCTAAACACAACTGAAAGTGAAGGTTCTACTGAGCAGAGCACACACTACGGGGTCAGAGAAGGACCCGGAGCATGTCAACAACTGTTTCCTGGCATTAGAAGCATGCACATTTTTGGCATGATGGATGTTTTAAAATTTTACATTAACTGTGACTAGAATGAAGTGAGCCATTTCAGTGATGAACAGGAAATGCACCCTGGTCCTTCAGGGCAGGAAGTACCGAGTTCAATGTTCTACACAAAGTAGGCGCTTAAAGCATGCTGGTAAATGACAGACCATAATACTCAAGAAACCTGCTGATTATATGTAACACTTACTGAGTGTACCCAACAGGTGTTTAAGAACATAACTTAAACACCTAATAAAGGTACATGGACATGACTTAAAATAGTTCATAGTTATTGTACTTCCATAAAGAAAACTTGTAAACATCTCATGAATACCTAATTAATGGTAGAATATTTAAAATTGGCCAAAAAAACCCAACAATGCCCAGAATACATTTGGCCCTTCAGCACCCAAAGCTCCCGAAATACGTGAAAACGGCTTTGCTAGAGGGATTTCAGTAGTCTGAAAAATTTCGTACCTGAGTGGCTTAAATAGGTTCTCCCCTAAATTTTAAATAAGTGCAAGGAGTTTCTACACTCAGGAATTGCATAAGTAAATCTTTCCTCAAAGTAAAACATTGAATGATAGAGGTAGCATAACTTACTAAATTAACTCTAAAAAAGGAAAAAAGCAACGTTCTTTTCAACAGTGTTAACAGAACTATTGTAAGTCTTTAAAATTCTCCCACCCAGGCTTTCTTCTACCTGGTTTTAGGCATCTCATTATTCCCGCCCCGTTTTCTACTATCAGGATATTGATGAGTCCAGGCACCCTTTGGCCCTGTGGCATCTATGGCAACATCAATGATAGAATCTGGTATCATCCATCTCAGGAGAGTGAGAAAGAGAAAGTTAAATACAACCAACAAAGCAAAAATGTAGCCGGTGACTGGGCCACAGTGAGAGATGAGTCTGTCCAGCCGCTTGTCCATTGGGAACACGATCTCTTCTGCCACGCGGTTGTACACCTGGTGGGAGAGAGGGGTGGAGAATGAGCGCTCTGATCCGCAATACAGGACGAGCAAAAATGTTTTAGAGATGTAAACAGAAGTCGCTTGCATTTCATCATTGTTGTTACAGGAAGTCTATAGTTAAGACATTCATTATGGTTAATGATTGCCTTCGGATTCAACGCTCATGGAGTGCTTATTCTGGACAGAATACTGAGCTGGATGCCATATGATCCCAAGACAAACATGTCACAGCTCCCGCCTCCTAGGGAAATCATGAGTTTTAAGCCAACCATGAGAATTCTTAAGACCTGAGAGGTTGGAACCGCTCCTCAGGCCACCTCTCGGGAGACGGCATCTAACTCGGCAGTGACTCCCCGAAGCAGGGCTGGCCTTCGAAGACTCCTTGGCTCGGCTGAAAAGCTCTCCCTGCTGCCTGGCAGACGTCAGCCAGAACCAGTGACACTCTAGTGGGTTTCTCTCTGGGTACAGAGCGGCTCTTCTTTCCCACAGCCACATGCAGCCACACTGCTGAGCACAGATGGTGAGAACACACAGAAACGTTCCATGGGTTCCACACAAAAGCAAGGGCAAAGAGATGGGGAAATCTTGGGACATGACACAGGTCAAATACTGGCAAAGAAAACAAAGGTTAGTGCTGAGAATTAGTAGTCGGTGGCTTGCTTTTCAAAGCACTCATAAGCACTAAACTCACAAATAGTTTGAAAAAACCAAAGTCTGAAAACGCTTATTTTGAACACATCAAATGGACCAGCACTGATTTTTCAATTGCACTTGAGCATTATGGGTGCCCATTCTCATGTATCAGATCTGTAAACAATGTCTTACATGTAGTACAAATTCTGCAGGCCAATGGCCTTTTAAAGATACAGGATATTTTCATCTAGCTCTTTGAGGACACTTGGAATACTTTTAAATCAGAACTATGTTGAGAATTATGCTGAGGCTGGTGAATGACAACTGTTCAATTTTCTAAAAAGCACTGTTACACTAGGCGGAAGCATTGAAAAGAATCAAAATGTCCTGTGTGGACCAGGCAGAACCAAAAGAGCCACTGCAAACTGACCTGTAAGTCCACCTTCATTTCTAGGTCCATTAATTTATGATCTTTTTTTAAAAAATATTTTATTTATTTTTAGAGGGGAAGGGAAAGAGAGAGGAAGAGAAATATCAATGTATGGTTGCTTCTTGTGCATCCCCTGCTGGGAACTGGCCCCTGCCAGGAACTGGCCCACAACCCAGGCATGTGCCCTGACTGGGAATCGAACCGTGATCATCTGGTTCACAGGCCCGTGCTCAATCCACATTAATTTATGATCTTAAGTGACAAAGTCATTTACTACTGTGAAGACTGTGAAGAGAATGATAGGTGTGACAACCCATTACACACAAGGATTAATCTTTTTCTGAAATGCATACTATAAATTACCATGGAGTATAAAACAGGAAAAAATGCAGATGTTTTACCATTACTTTAAGCAAAGCTACATGAAAATTTGTGGCTAAAAAAAAAAAAAACTAATTCGCTCCTTTAACATATGCTGACATACTGTCACCAGAGTTCTTTGACCCAAACTTAGTATCTATACTAGCTCAGACTTCCAAGGTTCACATGATGTCAATCAAAAAGGTGCCGGAACAACTTACAGAGCTATGGTTAGCAAGCAGATAGAGTATCACTTAAAAAAAAAAAAAACCTGTCTAACCAAATAACCCTGCCAACCATCCTAATTAGGGTCATATTAGAACCTAGGGAGTGGCTGGGGGGAGGGCAGGAGGGCAGGCAGATGGAATGCACAGCTCCTGAAAGGCTTCCCAGGTGATTCTGACATGTACTACCAGCAGGTCATCAGTGCTACACTCCAATTTCCAAAGGAAAAAGGTACTTATTTCATATGGATGGAGAAACTGTAAAACTTCTAGAAGGTGAGAGTGTCTCAGAGACATTTCAGTCAAAACTCTTAAGTATCTCCTATTCCAATGGGCAAGAGATAAAAGAGTTTCTCTGGCCCTGGCTGGTGTAGCTCAGTGGATGAGCTCGGGCCTGTGAACCACACGATTGTGGTTCGATTCCCAGTCAGGGCACATGACTGGGTTGTAGGCCAGGTCCCAGCAGGGGACGCACAAGAGGCAACCATACATTGATATTTCTCTCCTTCTCTTTCCCTTCCCCTCTAAAGATAAATAAATAAAATCTTTTAAAAAAAGTTTCTCGTGGGCAGGGCTGGGAATATAAGACAGAAAACTGTACTTGAACAAGAAATAAAAAAATAAAAATTAAAAAATAAAAAGTTTCTCTGCAGTTGTATTCAAACATGAGTTCGTCTTATGCATGGGAATTGAGAATTGAAACCAAACAAGAGAGCCTTCCAGTAAAGAGCTATTCTGCTCACTAAGCTACTCCGTCTTGCTCTCTATTTCTGGCTGGAAACTAGCTAGCTGCTCTACTACCTACAGTGAGAGCATGAAGCAGAGTCTAAACTTCTCCATGCTCCCAACCGAATGACCTTCTGGATCATAAATACTATATACTAAGAAGTAGAGTGTTTCCATCCAGTGTGTTAAGTGGTGATAAGGGGCATGAAGCAGATGAAGTAATGAGATTAAACAAAGGACAAAACTGAGAAGAATAAATGAAGTCCCTAACTTGAAACCAGGAACTATTTCCCACACTCATACTCTCCAACCTAAGGGTATTAATCTACATCCTGTACCTGTCCTTTCAGAAATTCTCTAGTGCTGCTTTTTATCTGCAATCATACTGTCAACGTTTGTCATCTGCATTTTGAATTCTAACTTATTATGTTCTCAATCAGCCCAAAGACGCACAAATCCTTTTCCTGTAGAAAATCACAGTACTCAGCAGAGGTGATGCAAGAGTTTTTGAAAATAGTCTAAATTAAATATTTGCAAGTTACAGAGTTGCTGCAATCTGACTAAAGAAAAATCATGCATCTTCTAATACACCTATATACTTTAGAATCATAAACAGCCTCAAGAAAATGTCTCACAGGCTGAATACTAGTTCTGCCTCTAATAGCTGTGACTTCTGGAAAATTCTGTAACTTCTTTATGCCCAGTTTAATGAAAGGAGTAGACTGCATTACTGCTACTCTCAGGTGTCAAATGCAATGATTTGATGAGAAAGGTAAGATCTAGCACATACCAACAGTACACAGTTTACTTCTTCCTATCTGGAAGAGGCTTCGTTAGCTTAAGCAATAGAACAATAGTGATAAGCATGTATAAGAAAAAGCCAATGTGTGCATGAACCATCAGGAATTCAGACAATCTTCAAATACCCTTTTCTTGGCAGGTGACATACTTTTTCAGTTCTCTCTGCAACATTCCTCCAGGTGTAGAAAGTCTTTACTATGTTATGGATTTTTTCTGGAGTCGGCAATGCCCCGGACTTCAGTTGGAAAATAGCTTTCTCCAATCCCTCACACAGAGATTTTACAGAAGGCTCACATAAAATAATCAGACTTTCTGGAAGAACTTCAGGAATTCCACCAACCCTGGTACTTACAACCTTAAAAAGAAAAAAAAAGAAAAAGAAAAAGAACATACAATCTAGCGTAATTCATGTCTCAGGGAAATAAGCAAAACCAACTTAAAAAAATTACTACACAACATGTCTGATTCATTTTCAAAATACATGTACAGAAACCCCAACAATGTAAGCCCTCAAAGCTTCTTACCTGTAAACCACAACTGGCTGCTTCCACAATTGCCATGCAGAATGCTTCAGTGAGGGAAGTGTTAAGAAAAATATGTCCTTGAACTAAGACATTTCTAACATCCTTGTGTTCTAAGGCTCCCAAGAGACGCACTCTGATTTTTGAAATGAGAGAAGAAAGAAGACAGTGAAAATCACACTACAAAAGAAATATAATTTATAAGCCAAGTGTGCTATTCATATTATACATGGTCCAGCACAAATAACAGCCCTTTTTTAATTATAAAATCTTTCATTACAAAATCATAAGCATGTAATTCTGCATCATAACAATATCACACTCAAGCACACCATATGACATTTTAGCTGAAATGTGCAAGTTAAAACTATAAATTATTACACCCATGTTATTACCCTATCAACCACACTCAAGCAGGCATTACTTCTGCCGGTTGCTATACTTAGATTCTTACTGGTTCTAATGCTTTTCTCCTCAAAAGATTGATATTGCCAAACTCTGACCTAAAAGAAACAGTCTTATTAATAAGCTGTTTGGTTAAAACTCATACAGCTAACATAGTTCTAACTTTTATCACATATCCAATTTCATCATTTCCAAAATGAGTTTCCATTTAATGAAAACATTAAGAGACTTCGATGAGTAAATGTTAGTGTCATTTCTAAATAGGAGAAAGCCCCCTTTAAACTGACAGGCACAACCCTTGCATGTTATCTAAGTTACTGAGGAAGAGAAATATTCAAATCTGTATGTGCAGAGGAACTAGCATCATTTGGGCCATGCTATTTAAATCACAACTCAGTATGGCTTCAAAATCTACAAACATTTCTAATCGAAGTAGCTGGGTTTTTGTACCTTCCAGAGTGCCTCGAATCACTGCCCCATAAAGTCAAGTGATAGTGAGCTAACGAAAAAAGTAAAATTGTGAATTCTTTAGCTAGGGTTTGCAATTTTATATCCACTTAAAAAATAGGCCTTGAATTACATTTCTACACCAAATATATGTAGGGGAAGCAGCCCACTTAATGAAGGCATGTAGCAAAAACCGCATTTAGGTAATTGATATTTTCTCACCCAAGACGACATGGAATCTATCAATACCTGTCATGTAGCTGGTATTTTTCCCGTACCTCTTCCAAAATTATTCTCTTTGGTCCTTCTCCTCCAATGATGAAATTTAAATCTCGGTATTTCTGACAGAGTTCAGGTATTATACCACTAAGCAAATCGGTTCCTGTAAATAGAAAATAAAGTTAAATGTTGGGGATATTTATATTTAACCTTTAAAAAAATCACCAGAGCTGAGATTCTACTCACTTTGAAATGTATTAGCTATGCCCTCCTAGTAGAGAAATGAATTCTCTGAAACCTTTCCTAGGAGAGAATATTCACGAACTGCCAGGGGTCCTCCAAGAGTTGCAATTCTTGAAGGTGCACACACTGACATCCATTGGTCCCTTCCACACGCCCAGTAGGTGTTCTATTCTGCTTCATTTCAGCATAATGTTAAGTTATTCGCTTGTGTTTACATGTTGGCCACATCTAGAAAAGGTATTTGAGGTAGCTAACATTTGAGTTAGCTTTCTACAGAGCAGGACAGCTGCCTGGAAATCTAGATCTTGTTCTGGCATTTTAACAGTCAGGCTCTTTTTCATGGGAGTTTCCTGATAAAGGATATTGAGACCTGTGTACCTAGAGTACAAAGTCTCTTTCAGCTATAAAGTTCTACTTCCCTACGATTCCACTTCCTGCCACAGGAAAGGGCTGAGCAACAAAGTATATGTACTATCTCCACTTTGCACAGAATGCAATTTATACAGAGGATTCTGCAATGAATACTATGGTATCAGCAAAATACTATGTCCATCCAAGTGTGCTATAGCCCATTTCCCTGAAGGAGAGTTAATGAGGGTGACAGGACCATCAGCCAGAACACTATATTCCACAGAAGAGAAGAGTGCATCTTTGTTCTTTTTTCTAATGAAAGACTTTTCTCATAATATGTAAATACAGCCTCAGGTAATGTGAAGCAATAGACCATGTCCTACTAGTCTGAATGTGACTATCCAAAGAGAAGCAACAGCTTGGGAAAACTTATTTGCCAAGGATACCTCAGACAAAGGTTTAATCTCCAAAATATACAAAGAACTCACATGACTCCACTCAAAGAAGACAAGCAACCCAATTAAAAAATGGGCAAAGGACTTGAATAGACACTTCTCCAAGGAGGACATACAGAGGATCCAGAGACACATGAAAAGATGCTCAAGCCCTGGCTGGTGTAGCTCAGTGGATTGAGCGCGGGCCTGTGAACCAGATGATCTCGGTTCGATTCCCAGTCAGGGCACATGCCTGGGTTGCAGGCCAGTTCCTGGCAGGGGCCACTTCCCAGCAGGGGATGCACGAGAAGCAACCATACATTGATGTTTCTCTTCCTCTCTCCTTCCCTTCCCCTCTAAAGATAAATAAATAAAATATTTTTGTAAAAAAAAGAAAAGATGCTCGATATCACTAGCTATCAGAGAGATGCAAATTAAAACCACAATGAGATACCACTTTACACCAGTCAGAATGGCTACCATAAACAAAGAAACAAACAACAAGTGCTGGAGAGGTTGTGGGGAAAAGGGGACCCTAGTTCACTGTTGATGGGATTGCAGACTGGTACAACCACTATGGAAAACAGTATGGAATTTTCTAAGAAAACTAAAAATGAACGTGCCTTTTGACCCAGCAATTCCACTGTTAGGAGTATATCCTAAGAACCCTGAAGCAGCAATCCAAAAGAACCTATGCACCCCAATGTTCATAGCAGCACAATTCACGATAGCCAAGAGTTGGAAGCAACCTAGATGCCCATCGGTCAATGACTGGATCAAAAAGCTATGATACATTTACACAGTGGAATTCTATGCTGCAGAAAGAAGGAGCTCCTACCCTTTGCAACATTGCAACATCATGGATGGAACTGGAAAGCATTATGCTGAGCGAAATAAGCCAGGCAGTGAAAGACAAATACCATATGATATCACCGTTAACAGGAATCTAAACAACAAAACAAACAAGCAAGCAAAACATGACCAATGACAATCAAATACGGAACAGGCTGACCAGGGTCCAGAGGGGAGAGGGGAGAGAATCATAGGGGAAAAGGGGATGGAGTCACATGAACAAGTATAAAGGACACATGGACAATAACTAAGGGTGGGGGACGGAAATGGGAGGGAGGTGGGGAGCACTGGGGGGGGCAGGGCTGGGAATATAAGACAGAAAACTGTACTTGAACAAGAATTAAATAAAAATTAAAATTAAAAAAAAACAAGGTGACAGCCATGTTGACACTATTTAAGAAGTTACCTAATTAACAATTACAAACTATAAAGTAAAAAGCCAATAACAACCCAGTTAGTTTATTGAGAAATACACACACACACAAACAGGAGAATTGCACTATCAATCTACCCAAGTATAGACAGATCAATCATAAAAAAAGATGGTGGGAGATATAATATATACAGGTCATTTTTATTAAATAATTGAAAATAGGATTTAGGTGAACTCCACTTGTATTTTCAAAAGGACTGTATTAGCAAACATAAATTCACATGGGTCTTTTCTGAATTATGAAGGCTTCTCATTAAAATCTTATCTTTTTTCAAGTCCATTACCAAATCTATCAATTGGATAAAAGGCTTAATGACTTTTAACATTTATCCCCCTATAACTTTCATTTTCTTTCTCCTCTCCCTTATAATACAAAGGTTAAGAACCCATTCTTCAAATGAAAACATACAGAGAAATAATCATAATTGCTGATAATAGCTAATGTTTCCTAGCGCTTACTATACCAGTATGGTATAGTAATACTTTAAATATATTTAAATATACTTTAAATATATGCTTTCAATATACTTTAAATACAGTATGTCATTTAATCCTGACAGGTACCTTATATGAAATGGAACTGATTTGGTCAATTATCTATGAAATTATTCTAAAAATAAAGGGTTTTCCCCACAATAAAAATGTGCTAGTGCCTGTAAGAAGAGTCTAACATAATGGAGCATACAAAAAGACTTCCACTCTCCACAGTCACCCAAAATGGACAAGGAAAATTCCTGATTTGTACTGCTTTTAAAGTTAAGCCTAACAGTATTTTAAAGAATCTTCTGAATCTCTAACTAAGATCATGGTGGCTGGGCTAGGGGTAGCTCTTCCTCCCGAAGAGCTGAACTCGTGCTCGTCATCTCGGAGCAATTATTTACCCTCCCTGAGACTCAGTTTCTTTGTCCACAGCTAACATGTACCCTACAGTTGTTGGGAGAGCCAAGTGAGGCAGTGAGCCACGCACAGGCTTCATCAACTGCAGGACACACATGTGAGTTGTCATCACCACTACACCAAGAAGTGGGGCACGCCTGCCCATTCCCAGGAGCACTGAAAAAGCCTAACTGCACAGAAAGGGGCTCAAGAAAAGAAGGGAGAAGCCATCCAGGAAAACTGGGCGATAAGAATTCCGATTTACCCTGTCCCTTACACAATACATTCCAGTGGGCCTCTGATATCTGGTCCAAATGAACACCTAAGGAAATTAATCTGTTAATCATCAATGGACCATTAATACAACTATTCACTTTTGGGCTACAGATGTGGCTATTCCTTCTCAGGGTGTTATTTTTCGCATGATGCCTGGCATACGGAGAAGGTTCAGCAAATATTTGTTAAATTATTGAATTGAGAACAAGAAAGGCTGTAACTTCACCCTGCTGGTGGCTAGTTCAGCTGGTTAAGATACCATAATTAGTGAGATATACGTAACATGTTTAATTGTGGTACAGATAGTTAATTTTGCTTTGATCCTTGACCACTCATGCATACTTTCTTAGCTAGCTATCCCACAAAGGTATATACTATTTGATTAAAACACATTTTTAGTTACAACAAACACATCAGCAATATCCCAAGGGATTCGGAACACTGAATGCTGGTCCATTACATCTTCTCAATTAGAGAATGACAACATGACATTGCTTTCACCTCATAAAACACAGTTCAGTGACACTTTCCTCACCAACCTCTGCTTAAGAGCCTGATCACCCACAACTCTCCATCACAATGGCTAAAGCAGATTCTGGGCCACTCGCTAGGGCACGGACTACTACACTTCCAATCTTGCTGCTGCACTTCACACTTACCAAGAATCAGCTGTGTTGTCTACAAATCTGTTTGATAGCAGTTGCACTTGTTACTATGCTGGGTAATTTAATTAAAAAGCACAGAAACTGGCAAAATGAGTTTCTCTGAAACTAAGCTGAACCATTTGAAGAATTCAATAAAGTCACAGAAAAAAGCCTGTCAGTGACAGGGTATCCTAAACCACTGTATAAAATAAAAAACAAACGAAAATCCAGAAGTATGCTACTTCACATGACTTAAGGTTCCCACTGCATTTAAAACAACCAAACTGGCAAATGTAAATGATGCTTTGTGAAGGTAACTGCAGGAAAGATGATCAGCTCAAATCAGTGGACCAGTGCTCTTAAGCCTACAGGCTTACATCAAACTATTGGCAAATCTAGTGCACATTAATAATATTTTCAGTTGAATTTAGCCTCAACCAGCCAGGTAGCTCAGGTGGTTGGAGCATCATCCCATACACCAAAAGGCTGCAGGTTTGATCCCCAGTCAGGGCACATACCTAGCTTGTGGGTTCCACCCCCACTATCGGGACACATATAGTAGGCAACTGATTGGTATTTCTTTCACTGATGGATGTTTCTCTCTCCCTTCCCCTCTAAAATCAATAAACATATCCTTGGGTAATTAAAAATCATTTTGAGTTGAATTCAAATATTTAAGGGGAGATTATATATTACCATGTTAGTGATTCCTTAGTTTAACTCTGAGTACTAGATAGGTTTTCAAAGCGCATCCAGAACATTTGATAGGTTTTCAAAGAGCATCCAAAACATTTACACTTGAATTAACCAAACTATTTCGGATGTAGTAAACGAGGCTCTCCGAGTTCTCCTGCAGCGTCCACGAAGAGCCGCAGAGGCCCTAAAGCACTCTTCCCCGATGATAACAACGATGATAACAAACACTCAAGTACAAACTGGGCTAAGTACTTCAGAGACTCCATCACTGAACCCTCACAAGATCACCATCCTGGGCCGAATGACACAAATGAAAAAGAAATGAGACCCAGAGATGTCACATAGCTTACCTTCCATCACACAGTGGGACCCAGCGAGCCCCTTCCTTCATCACTTACCTGCCAATATGTTACTAATTGTCTTAGCTACGATGCAATGAAATATGCAAGCTATAAAACAGTAATGCACAGAACAAGCTCAAAGATTCTGAGTATATACATTAAAAAGACAGGAAAGCTATAAAATATTTACTCGTCATCCCTGAATGGTACACTAACACCTGATTTTAGTTTTCACCTTTGTGCTTTCCTTAATTTTCAAAATACCTGTAAAGAAAAGGCATTATTTTTTGCAATTAGAAATTCGTGGTGGGCTTGCCCTGTACTTCTTACCACACGCACAGGCCTATTTTAACTTTTAAAAAAGACCTGACTTGTTAAAGGGCATCAGGTTGGTTTTATTTTTAAGTAACTATTAAAACATCAAAGGTTGAGGGGGGCAGCATTCACCACTGTTCCAAAGTCTTTTTGAATGTATAAAACAATATTTGACCTTTGCTGTATTTAATGCCAAAGTAGTCATTAAAACAATAAAACAGCACTGGCTAGTGTGGCTCAGTGGACTGAGTGCCGGCCTGTGAACCAACGGGTCACCGGTTCGATTCCCAGTCAGGGAACATGCCTGGGTTGCAGGGCAGGTCTCAAGTCAGGAGCATGTGAGGCAACCACACATTGATGTTTCTCTCCCTCTTTCTCCCTCCCTTCCCTTCTTTCAAAATAAATAAAATCTTCAAAAAAAAACATAAAACTAAAAAGCCAAACAATTCTTATATACAAGTATTTAACAGCTTTCTACAAGAAAACATCTGTGCAGTACAATTGTAGCTAACGTTTCATTACCTTTTCTGTAAACAAGTCTGCTGACAATAACAATAGTTATTATACTATCATGCCTTCTAAATGGGTCTGGAGTGAAGTCAGTAGGATCTACAGCATTAGGAATGACGGACACTATTTCAGGATTCAGTGTTGCTCTTAGCACAGTGTTTTCCTTACTAGTATAAGAGACACAAATTATGTGGTTTGTGTCACAGAGAGATACAGTTAGAAGCTTGTTTGTAAGCACCGAGCTGACATCAGCAAATCCAAAAAGGGAATGGTCCGTGAAGACTGTATGGAGCCCCATTGTCTTGGCATGGAAGAGAGCGTCATGGGCCATGGCAGAAAAGGAACTATGTGAGTGGATTATCGTGACTCTCTCCCGAACGAATATGTACCTGAGCAATGGCAGACTGTGAAAGAGGGTCGTGGCTGTAGATTGGTTGTACATAACTTTTAGGGGCAAGTAATAGACTTTGAGGCCTTTAGTGAGGTAACGGATGCCTTTTCGATTTCCATAAGCATGGGTGACAACTATGACTTTGTGTCCTCTTTCAATCAGGCACTGAGAGAGCTGGTAAATGTGGCTTTCCACGCCGCCCATGTTCGGGTAGAAAAAGTCCGACACCATGCATATACTATGGGTCCCAGTTCTACATGTGAAAATATTTCCAGGGCTAACGTGGTAGAGCGAAGCTGAGGGGCCGTGGCTGTGGCCACCTCCTTCTTGACAGGCCATGCTGAGACAGTTTAGGCATTAGTCCTTAGAGCAACTCAGTTAAGGTATGTGTCATGCAGTACCTGAAAAGAGAGTAAAAGAAGATCTCAACTCAGAGAAAATACATTCCATACTCCAAATCCAGATATGAATGCAGTTTTAACATTAATGCAAATTTGTTAGTTTCCCCCTAGAAATAAAGCAAAGCTTACCATGAATGTACTAATTTGACATTTACTTGCTTAGCATTTACTATGTACCGTACACAACCACATTCTACAGTGTTCTTACATATAATCTAAAAAAGTACCATAATATATAATAATTTGCCATTCTAACTGGTTTGCCACTGAAACTAGTTCATTTCAACAATTACATATTTGGGCTCTTTACAGAAAGTGTGGCAACCTCACTTGAGAATTTAGCCACTGATTCAATGACTATCATCAAGTTCTGCTAGTATTATCTAGCAGATAATTGGTTCACACTAAAATATATCTGGACCTACAGCTGTCTTTTTGAGAGCTGCTTTTCCAAGAGCCACAAATGCTGCAGACATCCACAGTCTCTCCTTCCTTATTCAAGAATGGTGATCATCGAACTGCTCCCTCCATTTTCTTAACATGTCTTTCAGTCATGTGCACCTGTGTGCCATCAATGCCCCTCCTTTCAGTTTGGAGTCTAAAGATAAAGACTGAACTGGAGATGGGCTGAATCAGGGGCCATTTTCCACATCTAAAGCAGTATCTCTCAGGGGACTCCTAGATTCTTAATGGTGTAAATGCCCACTCAATCTTCAGTACTACTAAATTCTTAAGACTTTTGAAGCTCAAGCGTTTTGGAAACCTACTGAAACTCCTCCTCAGCTTTACAAATGAGATTTCCATGCCTCCAGAAACTCAACCACACACATCCTAACCATCTCAGTTTCCAATTGATCCTGCAAACTCAGAAAACGCAAATTAACTGCAGGTGTAAGGGTTGCCTATTCTCTCCAACAAATTCATCTACATTTTACATATATTCTCAGAAATACTCTATGAATGTTTGTTGACCTGCGTTTACTAATTCAGATTCAGTATTTCAAATATTGAGATTCTTCGAGTTTGTATTTAAGTGGCTTCACTAGCATATTAACTGTGGCTTGCCAATTACACCTGAATTTGCAGTTCTAGTCTATTTAAAACTATAAATGATCACGAAAACAGTAACAAACCAAATGAAGTCAAGAGTTTTTCGTCAACCTGTAACGTCCTGTGGAGTCTGCCTACTTCCCTCAGGTTATCACAACTATCATCTTTACGTTGTAAAAGCTCAAAGAACGGTACAGTCACAAGGTCTTAGATTTTAAAGCTAACGAGGGGCTAGGAGATGTAGTAAACACTTCTTATTCTACAAATGAAAACCCAGACAAGTTGAGCGGTTTGTCCCAGGTCCTCACCCCGCCACTTAAGTGGCAAATGCGAGATGGCTGCAAATTCGCGAGCCTGGTCAAGAAGTCCCTGAGCAGAGATTAGCAGCAGAGGTTCCCGAGAAGCCTGAAGGAGAGGCGACGGGTGATTGTGGTCACGGGGGCGATGCTTCTACCCACCAGTCCCTGGGCACTGCCCTGGCTTCACTCATTGAGAGGACACTGGGGAGCGCCAGTGCCAAAAAAGGGACAACCCCGCTCCAAGAAGTCTGCCCCAGCGCATCCTCAGCCCTACTTGAGTCTAGAGACCCTCGACCCCGACTTCTCCGCCTCAAGACGGGCCGGCTTCACTCTCCTCACAGCCAGCCACGCTCCCATGGGAAGAGTCCAGTCCAACCCGGAAGCGGCAGAGAAAGCCGGCACGGAGAGGTCAGACACGCACTTACCGGCGAGTCCTATGGCCGCCAGTGTCCGGACCTCCCGCGGCAGCGGCTGGAGTCCCACCCCACTGCTCCCAAACACCAATCCGAGGCGTCCGCGCCCGAACGCCCCGCCCCCGAAACAGCCAATAACAAAGAGGCACTGGGATCACGTGCAAACTAGGCGCTAAGTCCCCACCCTTCAGCTTGGGATGTGAAAACCCTGCCCATGCACATGTCTCTACGATATTACGGAAGAATTGTTGTCTCTGTACTGAATAGCACTCGTCTTCGGTTTGACCTTTTATATGAGTTTCTAATATGTCGCGAATCTCAAAATCGGCCCTAGTATCTCGTTACACAAGCAGCCCTCCAGGGCCCTTCAGAGGGTATTTAGACAGGATTCCCAGGGTGCCTCGCAGCGACTCTTAAGGGCTGCTGGGAGTTGTAGTCTGGTGGCCCGTTGAAGGCGAACCCGAATTTAGAAAACTGACCCCCAGAATGCACCGCAATTCTAAGCTTAAATCTTGTGAACGGTTAGGTGGGTTCGAACCTTGGTTGCTTAGTTACAGCGTCTCTTTTCTGGAAGTCTGCTCCCTGTGGCTTCCGATGGTAAAGGCGGGTCAGAAGGCTGCAGAAAAGCGGGCTCTTAGTGGCGGTTGTTTGTGCCACAGCAGAGCGGTACTAGTTCGTTCCACTCTGGTGGGGTTCCCTGATGTAGTAGATGAAAATGTACAAAGAAGTCGAATCAAATAAAATAAAAATTTTAATTTAATTTCACATAAATTTCTTTATATAAGTATGTCCCAATATGAGGGACTTTATAAAATTTTTTCGTCGTTTAACTTAAAATTTAACTGGCCATTTTTGGTTTCATCTTGCAACCGTACACCCTGGAGAAAAATAATTTGAAGTGTGACTTGAAATATCAACTCTCACTCAGACTCGTTCAACTGGCTATGGAGGTACTTGGCCAAGAGGCTAATGAATCAGTGGGAGTGGTGGGATACACCCTTCCCTGTTGGTACTTGAAGTTCCCCAGCCCTGCCCTGCATACTTTCGGGAACGAATGCCTTCCTCAATCGACATCATCACCAGCATCTTTTCTAAGCCTGTAGAAAACTTACTCATCCCTGAAGATTTCAGTTCTTTTCTGACACCCCCCCCCCAAATCTTTCGAGAGAATTAAATCTTCCCTCTTCTGTATTTTGATAGTACTTTGGCCATTTGCTGGCATAGCATTTATCAGGTGATATTCAAATTGTTGGCCTGGCTGCTGTCCCCATTGCTCCTCAGCCTGATTCTTGAAGATTTGTGTCTTCTTGGAATCTCGAATAGACTTCTTTCTGAAAACTGACCATTGTATTTGCTTGTTAAAAATCTGTGTTCCTGGCCAGATAGTAAGTTCAGGCAGCGGCTGTTCCTAGTAATAGATACTGAATAACTTCGTTGTATTAATCAAGTTCTACATCCAACACCAGCACGGTCCCTGACACATATTATATACCTAATAAAACGTATTGCAAATATTTTGTAGAGTGTACCTTATAAAAATTACAATGCAGTGATATAATTCAAAGAGCATTTTGGTTGTAGGATGTGAAGTGTATTAATAAGTTAAACTAAGGCTGGATAGGGATGGATGCCCTGCCCTGTGTTATTGAAGCATCAGTGCATAAAGATGATGAAGACTCAAGGATACTTATTTAAGCTTAACAATTTGCATTTGGCTTCATAGAGAACATCATCAGTACCAGATGGTATACGACATTACTTTGGTCTCCTTTTCACTTTTGCATTAGGTTAAGACAAAGAATGTGGGCAGACATCTTGAAAGGTATCAATGAGGGTTAAGCCCTCATCTATTTATTAAGCCCCTGGTTTGCCACTGCCATAGTTCTGGTCACAGTACACTTTTTAAATTCTATTGTGAATCTTCTAAGATCTCGATGTCACTACTCCTTGAAAAGAGTCGTGATCTTTTTTCAAAACAGAACAAATATTTTCTATCTTTAGCATCAAACATTTACTGAGTGCCTACCCTATAAAAGGCTTTTTGGGGAATACAAGGAATGTTAAACACAGTCCCTGTTTTAAAAACTTTTTATCTTTCCTAGCTTTTATACACCTTTTACCAATATTATAAAGGAATTCACTTTTCTTGAAAGGTTCTTTTACCAATATTATAAAGGAATTCACTTTTCTTGAGAGGTTCTTTGTGTTTTAAATACCGTAGAATAGGCTGATCCCTATACACATATATTCATAAAAGCACACTGTTGTTGAGTTTCTGTGGGGGAGGGGGTTGAGAAAACCTCAGGCTGTTCCAACAAAGCATGAACACATTGAACATTCATTGTGCTCCAATCTCCAACCTAGGCTTTGAGTATTAAAAGGCATAAAAATCACGATTCTGTACATGGTTCACAATCTCATATGGATACAAAACTCCATTTATAATAAGTTCAACCTTAAGCAAAAGTCTCTATTTAAGGATATTTTCTAAAGGTCAAAAGAAAATTGTAGCAGCCAAATTAAGCTATAAATCTGGGGATAATTCTAATTATAGTGTTCTGCCTGAATGTATGGAATCAAGGTATACCTTTAGAGAATTTTCTCCGAAGCCACTAAAGATAGACTAAAATACATGCAGTGTATTCTGATGACACTTAATAAAATATGAAGGCAATCAGTACCAGTTGTAATATAAAATGACCTATAAATGGAGAAGGTTTAAATAAATGTGGAGATCATTTCCCTTGAAACTCAGCTCTTTGTAAACACATATGTATATTAGCTCTCCTGGATGTTGAAATGGGAAGGCAACAGAATTGTTTTGAGAGCCTGCTATCTAAGGCATAAGGCAAGGAAAGCCTGGCATGAGTTTTACCAAGGAACCAAGACAGAGTTAAGGTATATGTAAATGTCTATGATAAAAGATAGGAAGTGATAAGTACTATAAGAGAAATACAAAAAAAATAGTAGGAGTTTAGAGGAAAGGAGTATTTTTAGCTACCAGCATTTGGCTAGTAGAGGTAAAAGGCACTCACTCCTGCATCTGTTCGGAGCAAGACCATTCCAAGAACAATGTAAGCAAGGTATAGAGACAGGTGCTGACTGTCCAGTGACGCTGTTGTATAATTATATGGGGGAAGGGAAGGGGAGTGGTTCAGCTGGGAGAAGAGTGGCATTTCCTGTGAAGACAGGAGCAAACTGGCAGAGGACCTTATTAAGGAGAATGGACTTGATGTTGAGCCAGACTTCCAGCCAAGATGAGCTTTTCAATGACTATTTCGAGACTCCTTGCTCATCATTCTGCTTTAAATGGAAAAATACGAGATATCAAGTGAAAAAATTAAAATGTTATAGCTGTGACTTTTAAGAGAGCATAAACACTTCCATGAATCAGAAACAGAACCAAAATGCAAAATGGTAATCAAACCAAAGCCTGATTTAGTCCTGGATTCTGTATTGGAAGCGGGAAAACATGAACCAGGGTTCACCTTCTGTAGAATAATAGACTGACAGAGCTCCCTGTGTGGCTAGAGACAGCAACCAGCCTTTATAGGAGATTTACATTGGTGGCTTTCAGTGAACCACTTTCCAATACTCACACCCTTGTTTAAGCCCCTCCCATACTGACTCTGGGTTTGGCCATGCAACTTGCTTAGTCAATGGGATATTGGTAAATGACATGTAGCAGAAACTTACTAAGTGCTTTTGCACTGGGGCATGTCTTATTGGAACCTTTCCACTTGAAAGCCAATGGCTCTACTGTGAAGAAACTTTGGCAAGACACTGAATGATGGGAAGCCAGATGGAGAGAGACCTTGGAGAATAAGAGTTCATCTCAGGCAACCCAGTGGCAGATGAATTCCCATTCCCTGATCACAAAACCAATGCAATACTTTATTATTTATCAGTCACCTATTATATGCAAAACATTGTTCTCACACTGGGGAATGAAAGAAGAGCTAGACTTTGTCAAATTTACTCATAATAAGCTAGGCAGAGAAAGACAAATACCATACGATCTCACCTTTAACTGGAACCTAATCAACAAAACAAGCAAGCAAGCAAAATATAACGAGACACTGAAATTAAGAACAAACTGACAGTAACCAGAGGGGAGACAGGAGGGGATAATGGGGGAAAGGGTGAAAGGTTTACAGGAACAACTATAAAGGACACATGGACAATAACAAGGGGAGTGAAAACAGGGGAGGGTGGTAGGGAGGGATGGGAGGAAAGGCAGAAAACTGTACTTGAACAACAATAAAAATTAAAAGTATTTTTTAAAAGTCTAGCTCTTCGTGATCAAATGACCAAATCCATTAAGCTTACCATTTTTACCAATCTATTGCCTCCCTTAGAAGCCTTAAAATAGATTATTTGTGTCATCTCCTTTACCAAGTATCTCAAACGGCTTTTTAATCTCACCCATCTCTGACCATTATGCTATCTCCAATCCGTTTCCATCTGTAAATAGCCTCCCACTACACTGCTTAGTCAGGGATTTACGATCTGAGCTGTCGTGTTAATAATTTTCTGGCCTTGTGGCTTAAATAATTAGGGATATCATACATCACTGGCATTTATTGTATTTGCATTAAGCTCTTGGGGATTTTTTACATATTTTTATTTTGAAACAAGTTGAGAATTATCAGCCCACATACCAAAACTATTAGTATGACAAATATTCCTGTATAATGACCACTGAGTTCTAATAAGGCAATAGGCTAGTTACCCCACCTCTCCCCTGAGGACTAGCCCCACCCCAGGTCAGACCCAGCCTCAGAATCCAAGAGCAAATCTCTTGGTGGTCATTGGGGGTTGAGGAGGAAATGGGGCGGGGGGTGGTTTTATTGATAGAAATGCAAAGCCAGATCACAACTAGTTTTGTCCTAGCTCAGAATTCCTGAAAATAGTTCCATCTAAATGGCAATTAGGAAGATAGAGCCACTAATCAAAACATAGTTTGAATTGGTTTTAGGACAGATCCAAAGATGTCATGGGCTTTAGTGGACTCTCCTTCACTGTGGGACCAGGGTCAAATTAAACTGAATACCAAAGGAAAGATTGGTTTCCAGCTGATTCTTGGTCACATTTATTTATCCTTGTTTAGCACCTAAACCTTCTGAAAGTTACTCCTTGGGTTTTCCAAAACTAGTGTCGTTTTGTTGTGCTCCTATCTCTCCCTACCCTCTCCACTTCTAAATTCCTTTCTCTCTCTTTCTTTTAAAAAAGATGTTATTTTTTAAATTTTTAGACAGAGAGGAAGGGAGGAAGGAAGAAAAGGAGAGGAACGTTAGTGTGTGGTTGCCTCTCATGCACCGCCAACTGGGGACCTGGCCCACAACCCAGGCCTGTGCCCTGACTTGGAATTGAACTGGCAACCCTCTGCTTCACAGGCTGGCACTCAATTCACTGAGCCACACCAGCCAGGGCCCTTTCTCTCTTCAAAACAGTTTTTTCTTTAGCATAAAATTTAGAGTGGAAGCATATTAAATAACACAAAATTCTGTGGCTTGAATAATGGTGTTTATTTTCTTTAAATACACTTAAATATAAAACAATAGACAGGAGTTTGATAAACTGACCACTACAGGCTGGACAGTAATCAGAAAATCAGTGCTGATCATACACATCAAAGTCTACACAAGAAAGAATTAGAATAACTTCACAAGAGAGTTGCAATGAGCGAAGGACACAGAGATTATTGGAACTGCCTCATCTTCTGTGAGTAATCAGGCACATGGCACTTGTCATTCCATGATGATCAAACCTTTTTCATTTACCAAACACACAGAAAGGGTTACACAAGCACCCTCTTCTCCACTCCTTGGTGTCAGAGGCACCTTCAGTGAGAAGACATCTGTCAGTGAACCAGGGAATCCTCAGCTGGTGTTTAATAGAAGCTTGGTCTGGATTCACCTGGTATTATGTGAAATGAATTTTTTCCAACACCTGGGGAAAGAAATTGTGACAGCAACTTGGCAAAGTGGCATGCTGTTTAAAATGACAGGCATGGGGAACTTGGGAACAAAGCGGAATCAGGGATTTTCTTGACCATGGAGCCCATGGGTAGGCCTTTTGTCCTTTGGAAAGCGGCAATGCTTTGCACAGGCTGGTTTTGCATTTGCACACATTCTGGTGTGAAAGGGGCATCCATCCTCACAGCTGTTGCAAAGGAAAATGAACATGAGAATTCAGAATCTAGGACTATATTCAAAGGAATAACTCTGTTTTGATTTGATTAAGTTTTCAAAGTAAAATTTTTGGATATGTATTTAAAACATCAATAGAAAATCCTGAATAGTTACCCCACATGGATTCCAAATCTATTACAGTACAGTTGATAACCTCTAGCTGTTCTAGTCATCAACACATTTTTTGCTACATAAATTCAGTAACATCCCCTTCCTCAAAGGAAAAAAAAAACAAATAAACACATGTGAACACATGTTGAGAGCAAGAATGAACCAAGGAGCCTGCTGATCTGAATCCCCCCCACCCAAATAATTGTTTACATCTTATCAATCTAGTTTTGGTTGAGATTCTTAAGCCAATAATAGCTAGCAGGATTTTCTTGATTTCTTAATTTAATCATCACTCTATATACTCTTGCTTATTCCTTAGTTTGCCAAATTCCTACTTTACTATCAAAAAGGGGTCTGGACACTGAAAAAAAAGTGGCTTAATAAGAAATCCCACTGAATCAAAATGGCATTTGCATTAAATGTCAATGAGTCAAGTTAACATGAAAGTGAAAAGGCCATTCACCTGCAGGTGTCTGGGTGAAATACCTTGTGCTTCCGGCAGCAGCTTTCCATACTCTCTCTGCACTCAATGCAACTGCAGTTTTCTGGGTGCTGGATGAGATCTCTGGGACAGGGTGTCTTACACACGCACTCACAACGATCTTCATCAAACTTCATGTGCGGCCCACAGAGAGCCAGTTCCTGAAGGTGAGAGTGGTCTAAACAGAAACAGCAAAGTGTTGGTCCAATAGCTGTAGCATGAATAACATGATCCCCAAAGCGTATACTTTATATCACTCTCAAATAACTTGGAGTCACAAAATCTCTTTCCTTGTAAATTTTCCCCCTGATATTTACACAGTGAAGGAGATTCACCTCTAGTTTCACAGCGCAAATATAGAATTCATGTGTTCTTCTAGTTTGTAATAAAATGTTATAAAGTGTATATTCTTGGTAATATTTTTAGAGATTTTTAGGTTGGTGACTTGTTAAAAATGTAAATTTTTACAACCAAATATGAGTAGTAAAAGACAAGGTGTCTAAGGATTATGAGCCTAGTTCTTCCAAGTGTCTAGATGAAGGTTAAAAGGGAGGAGAAACAAAAGTATTGGCACTATAGAAATACACCTCAGACCTTCTAGACTCTGGGTAGAAACAGTGATGTATTTTTTCACCACAGATCACAACACTGATATAAAAGATACAATAGTAAACCCTGGCCAGGTGGCTCAGTTGGTTAGAGTGTCATCCCAGACACCAAAAATGTTGTGGGTTCAATGCTAGGTCAGGGCACATACCTAGGTTGCAGGTTCAATCCCTGATCGGGGCATGTACAGGAGGCAACTGATCAATGTTTCTCTCCCTCTCTGTCCCTTCCTCTCTAAAATCAATAAAAAACACATCCTAGCATGAGGATTTTTAAAAAGATACAACAGCTATAATGAACTTGGATTCCATTGATATCTGCTGGAAGATACATTGAGCTGAGACAGGGAAGACCTAAGTTTTTCACACACTTCACTGACAGACACTTCTAGGAAGTATACAAAACAATTGGGTAACTACTACTCCATATCCAATTGTAATCATCAAGTTAAAATTCATTGCCAAAAATGAAAGAGAAACTCTAGAATAACTTGACTGTCACCTTAGCATTCTTGAAGTTTTTGGAGCAAAGTGCATGTTTACTTTCTTCCCCAAATCTGCTTCTCTCCAGTTGGCCTCATTTAAAAAATCGTTCCAGAACCCTTGATTCATCTGCCCCATTGAGCCTAATCACCACATCCACCCAGTTCTGCCTCACTGAATTTGTTTTTTTTTCTTTTCCATCACTACTATCCCTGCCTCAATTCAGTCAGGACCTTGTCTTTTTTGTGTAGATGGTTGTCACTCACTTGCTAACATTAGTTTTATCCCTTCAATCCATTCTCTATGAGATGTTCAAATGCAGATATAACTTTGCTACTGCCTTATGTACCTTTGAAGGTCCTCTCTCTTTCAAAATAAAAGCCAATTTTCCCACCAGGACATACAAGACCCTCAACGAACTGAAATGAGCCCTACTTACCTCTCTCCCTCCCTCTATCATATAGCCTGTGGTTCCATCCATACCAATTATAGTACTTTCTGTGTCCATGTTATGCCAGGGTTTCTCAGACCCATGCCTTTGGCCTTGTACTTCTCCCTGGTACTAACTTTTCCCCCCAGCATCTTTCCCCAATTCCACAATTTTAGCCAAGTGCCCTTGCCATGTGGGTATTTCCATCCTGCCCTTTTTTATGCTTCTTACATTTTTTTAAATTTCTCTGTTCCTTCCACTAATTAAAAAAGCCAAAGGATTACAGGGACCAGGCCTCATTGTTCTAGCATAAAACAGACATTTGATTAATGTTTGTTGAATTGATTTGGTGAAATAAAAGGGTCCTGAATCCAGCTGATGTATGAAGACTGAAGAATCCCATCCTACATTCCAAGACATTGGGTTAAACCATATGTTCTTGCCAATATCTGACCATGAATTGTATATCAAAATGGCAATTTCCTGTCATGCAATTTCATAGTTTTAACTGCTCTGTGATTGGTGATTTTTGAAGGGTCATGTGAAGTCGGTGTTGGAAGGCTAGATCTGGTGCAGTTTTATTCTGAATTGTGTAATGAGGAAAAAGATCAGCTTTGTAAGCCATATGACACTGAGGCAAATGTCACTTTTGGACAAGATGAGAATAGATTGTTCAACCACAGTTAAAGAGGCACATTAAGATTTTTATGGATCACAAGGTGGCGGTAGAGACTCATTCAGAAAACTTCAGGCAGCACCAACTCCATTCTTAGGCGGTTTAGGGAAACAGCTCACCAGATGTTAGGGGAACTTCAGCAAGGTAGTTGGCAGAAGCCGGCTTCAGACCCTCTAGACAAGTTAAGAGTAACAGAGACTGGATGTAGGAAAACTGAATGAAGCAGCAACCAGGTAAGGATGATACTATGAAGTATTATATATTGATTTTAATCCTAGGGAGTTCGATGACAGAATACTAACATGTTCTGTTCCCAGTCTTGTTCCGTTTATCATTTCTAACAGTAAACTGATGGAACTTTCCAAGTAAATTATTAAACTTGTGGCTATGTTGAGGAATACAAAATACAAACTTAGGACTCCCCAATTTGAGGGGCAGGGTATTTTTTTAACAGTGTAGAGCAATGACCTGAATCTAACAAGATGGAATTCAATTTGACTTCTATTCACTAACTCAAATGTGTTCATTCAAAGAGGCCATGTACAAAAGGCAGTTGGTCTGACAGCCACAAGTATGGAAAGGGTGTTTAGCAAAGAGTAAGCTCAGTGTATGTCATCCATTGGATGAGGCCATTGGAGAAGTGACCAGGAACTTGGCCCATATTAACTGAATTATGGGCCATGAAAATTAGAAGTGATTGTGATCCAGGCTACCCTATGCCTCTCACTTCCATAATTGCTACAACTTGCAAAAAGGTCCTCTGCCTACTTTCCTGCCCTGGGTCTACCCATCCTCTTCAACATTATCACTGGGTTGATTTTTCTAAAATTCCAATTGGTGCCATCACTCTCCTGCTTAAACCAGTTAAGTGATTTCACTTTGCCCTTAGTATCACATCTAAGCTCTGGGACAAGATTCATAAGGTTCCCTGTGAGTCTCTCTAACTTCCTCACTCATATCTACCCAGCTCCTTCCCATTATGTCTCCACAATGCTGAACTTCTTCCAGCATCCCAACATGCTTTGTTCTCTCATCTCCAGTGGTGAGCACTCACTTTTTCCCTGCTCAGAGCACTTCTCTCTTTCCCCACTACTCTTTCCACCCTCAGCACTCATGTGCACCAGCTGAATCCCTCCCCGGGAATTACCTTCAGCAGAAAGAAGCCACCTCATCCAAAGTCACATCCCCTCCCCAAGGCTGTCCATATTCAATGAATGACCAATCCATAGGACTCTGCCTCTGTACATCGATTTGAAACATCCTATTGAGGACTACCCCAACTTCAGCTCCCCATAGGATTGGCTGGCACATCTTAGCAACTGCAACACAGTTCAACCTCTCCCTCTGCCTCTTCTTGATTTCCTTTCACATTTTAATGCATTGTACCCGAATGCAAACCTCCTAGTGCATCTCTCAGAAGCTGTGTACCAGGGAAATGACTAAAACAGCCTTTAAGTTCTATGTATATTGTCTCCCACAATAACTTTCTAACACTATTTAAAAATGACTCACATGAAGAAAGAATTATATTTGTTTTACATGAGTCTATAGGGTAAAACCTGAACTAACGAGTTGATGTTCTAGAGGTAAGCTGTCCAACATGATAATACAGGCTATATTAAGCATGAAATGGCAAGTCCAAACTGAGATGTGCTGTAAGTATAAAATATGAACTGGAGTTCAACGACTTAGGATAACAATTCAGGATATCTAGTTAATAAATATTATATTGATTTCATGCATGTTAAAATGATACAATTTTTATGTTGGATTAAATAAAATATATGAAAATTCATCTCACCTGGGTTTTTTTGAACTTTTTAGGTGCAAGCACTATAAAAAGTAAGTTATATATGTGACTGTCACTATAATTCCATTAGACATTAGTGCTCTGGAGAGAGATTTAGGTTTGAGAGAGTTTACTAGCAACAGGAATGTGGCCAGGGTAACTGGGCTGTCTCGGTGGGTGGTGAGTTTCCCCATGACTAATGTATAGTCTAGCAGAGGATGGCTCAACACTTGATGGGAAGGATGTAGATAGCACTCAAGATCTTCAAGAGCATTTAAACTACATGAACATTACATTTCCCTTAAAGCCTGGGTTGAGCTTTCATGGTGAGAGACAGAAGCGTAAAAAGTAGGATGTCACTTATGGTTTCTAGGGACTGATTCCTTGGAGTTGAATCCTTAATAGTCTTCCTTGTAAATCCCATTTTAAAACAAGCAAGGTGCAAATTGCGTGATTCCTTGTAACTTTTTTCAGTGGAATCATATCAAGTTCTTTGAAAAAATAAACAAAAATCCATTCATCTTCAGCCCAATGTTCCTCACCAGAAATCATAGCATTATGAGTTATGAGCAGTGATGGTTGCCTGTCTCATTTGGTTCCCGACTCCCCTTAGCCTAATGGCTGTGTTTTGCTTTTAGTTTGCCCTAGTTTCAGAAAAAGATTCCTCTTATTCCCCCCTTCTTTCAAATTATTGAGATTTTTTTACATGATAATTAAAAGAAACCAAGGAAGCCAAAATTACTTTATGTTCTGGTGAGACTTCTCTACAAATAAATTGGTAGAATATGATTAAGTATTTCATTAAATGTTACCATCCCCTTTCAAATTTAATGTTTTTGGATGCTCTAATTGCTCTGGGCTTTTCTTTGATATTAAAAGGCAGATGATGCATTGGTGGCTTTACTGTATAGTAATAGCACAGAGGGTTCTGGAATCTCACTGCTTGTATCACTTTTAACTGTGTGACCTTGAGAAAATTACTAGATATTATGGTGTGTCCACTTTGTAATTGTAAAAAAGGGGGGGGATAATAATAGTACATTATAGAATTATTGTGAGGATATAATGAATTAATTGAGTTAATATATATTATTACTATTATTCTTTTATACTAGTATCATTACCTTCCATTCCAGCAAGTGGATTCTCCTCTTGTAAAACACATTTACATTTGTTGCTATCCCACAGCATGTCAATAGGACAGAGTTTCTTGGCATGGGAACAGCTAGGAAAAAAAGAACCCAGATTTAAAAGCTTTCAAAGGCATCACATTTTTGGAACAGTTTTTAAATGTAGAATAAATTACTGAGTAGAAAATAGTTGAGTTTTAAAGAGCTTAATTCATATTTATGAACTGCATGTTATTAGATAGCAATTCTATTTAGAAAACTTTGGAAATGAAACTGTAATTTTGGTTAGTTATAATCTTTTAAAGAAGATTGGTGTTAAAACAATGCAAATTCGCTGTCAACAGAGCTTATTTACCAAAAGTAAATATTGTTATAACATAGCTTTTAAGCACTATCTTCTTTAATATAGAGCTATGAACATTGGCCAGGGCAGCAGGAACACTTTGTGGATAAATGTTACTTATATATGAGCTTTCTTTTCTGTTTAAGAGGGGTGGAGGTATCTTCTTGGCTCAATGTTAACTAACGTATAACCACCAGCTTAGTCCATTGTTTGCCACTCACGTATGCACTTAACTGCTTTACCTTTGCTGGAGATAAATATCCAGCTTAGTTATTTTATGTTTTAACTCAGTGTTTATAATTTGGCCTTTATTTGTTTCTCAATCTTTTTGTTCCAAATCCACGATTCCTATCTTTGATTTCAGAACAGGTCAGGGTGTTATAATTCATGTCGTAAAGAATCACAAAATATTCTTAAGAAAATTTCAAAACCAAATTAATTTTAAGTCATTTTCATTTAAAAGAAGAATTTTCCATTGGGTAATCTCAAGAGGAAGGGTTAGATAATCTGCAGACTCAGATGCAGAGAGTTTTGCCACTCCTCAGAGACTCCAGGAAACTTTGCCCCACCCATCACTTTGGGACTGAAATGTATAAACAGCGGAGAATGAGTTTTATTTCATATTTGTTCTGGAATAAGGGAACATCTGCCAAATTTAAGGTTGGAATAAAGTTTTACAGCTGCATTAGAATATGTGTATTAAGAACAAAGTTGTACGTAGCAGACATGTGGAGTTCCCAACCACTGAGATTTTTGGTCCTACCGCAATATACATCTAACACCTAATAAAAAATGTATTTGCCAGTTATTAATAGTAGATCTGGATTAGAAGCTAAGAGATGAAGAACATGAAGAGAAACTGATGATTCTATAATTAATGAGGTATTACATCACACACACACACACACACACACACACACACAGCTTTGGCAAAGGCAAGAACAAGTATTAATCAAATACAAGAAGTGCTTACCGATCTTCTTCTGGGGCCTGGATGGATCTTCTGATAATGGGGTATGGATGGCTGGGAGCCATTGACAAGCACTTACAACCTGTATGGTTGGCAACTTTGACAGGCACTAATTCAGGTACTGATGTCAAAGGCACTGATATTTCAAAGAGCTAGAGTGGAGAAAAATAACCATAATACATATATATTTAAAATAATAATTTCTACAGTCTACATTTTTGTCTTTGTCCTTTAGGGTAGTGACTTTAGTAAAGTTTTCCATCAAGAATAGAATTAATGAGGATAAAGACTGATATGGTGGAATGAATGCTGGGCTGTGAGTTAGGAGACGAGGGGCGTATCTAACTTTACCAAGTATTTAATCTCAGTTAAATCTCATAATTTTTCTGTATCACTGGTGCCCTTTTCAAATGACACAGTTGGTCCCTGTTCATGCTATAAATTTGACTAAGGATAAAATAGAATTATGCTTATGAAGTTTCTTTGAGACCACAGTGAGTCAATGATTATTCAAAACAATTTATTTGTCTCTTTTCATACTGCCTCCATCGAAAGAACATAGTTTCCTGTTCTTTGACTTTGTAGTTGGCCATTTGACTTGCTTTAGTCAACAGGATGGTAGCAGACATGACACTACTACAAACTTGAACTGTGCATGCTTTGTAGGGCTTGTTTTGTCATGTGCATGCTGTAGCCACAAGAAGACCATGATCTGGCAGGCTTGCTGGTTGAAGGAATTAGAGACACAGGGAATAGACCTGGACTCAACCTGTTGCTTGGAGTCAAGCCCAGTGGGGCCCATTCTAAACTAATGAGATCTCAGATACATGAGTGAGAGTAAGTCTTTGTGGCTTGAAGCCCCTGAGTGTTAAAATATTTAATAGGCAGCATAACATAGTAATAAGTGACTCATACACGATCATCATACTCAACCACTTAATTATAGAATGTCATTCTTTCTGTTTCTATATGCTAAGCCTTGTTATATTAATTCATTTATCCCCATAACAATTTTATAGAGTGTGTTTTTTATTACCCTCACTCCTTGACTACAGGTGAAGAAACCGATGTACAGAAAGGTTATATAACTTGCCTAAGGCCACATAACTATTGACTGGAAGAGTGGGAATTTGAACCCAAGCAGTTTACTTTAGAGCCAGAGGAAATACTCTTAAGGATGTACCTCATTATTTTTTGGAATGAAATTGCTATGACCAAAAGAAGCAAAGTGGGATCTTGGCAAGTAGAATTTAGAAAAATGTCAATTACTTTGTTTCTAGAGTTGTTCTATGATATATAGATGAATTTGAACTTGATTTTAATGCTCTGCCCATTCAATCACCATTCCGTGTAGTCCTTGCTACATAGAGTATTCATTGATTCACTTTGTCTCTAAGACATATTTCATCAAATAGTCCATAACTCTGGGATGAGAGGTAGTTTTTTAATGTTCAAATATGCATATTTGGAAAGAACAACTGCTGCACACATACACTTAAGTACATTCTTTAAAACTAATCATTTGTTGAGTAGAGCAGTCAAAATAAAGTACTTGACTGTCTATTAAGTGGAAACAATCCATTAAAGTTGTGTTTATTCTGACCTTTCAATATGTAATGGAACTTCCATGATAAGTAAGACAGTGTTTTTAGAGTGTTTACTTTGTGTAACTTTCATTGTCTTGCAAAATTTTTCAGCTATGCTCTTGGGAATAACATGGTCATGAACTAAAGCCTTTTACATTATACATGCTTTGTTTCTGCTGACAGTTGGTACTTAGCCATACTTATGTTATTTTTGACCTGATTGTCAAATAGTAGAGGTCAGAATTTACAAGTTCCAAGACTCTCCAGAAGAATTTAGAAAAAGAAGCTCCACAGTTTAAGGGATATTTTAGGGGATTAGAAGAACAAAATTAAGAGTAAGTTAACCTATTGCCAAACAAATCAGCATTCCAATCCAATTAAGATCCAATTAAGATAATTACTTCATGTGGATATAATTGGTGCACATGTAATTTTATTGTACTACTATTATATATAATATATTGCAAATATCTATACAGAATAAATTATATAGGCAAACATGATAGTGAAATTAATATATCAACATGCATGAGGATTTTGCAACATGGAATGTAGTTTGACTGACAGATTTTTAGTATGCTTTCCTAAGTTTGTTATTATTGCTCTCCTGTGCCATAATTATTTTATTTCACAACAATATGGTAGTGATAAAAAGAAAAACTTATCTAATGAGCAAAAAGGATTTTATAAGATGGAGAGGAAGAATTATTTCTTTCATGGAGACTACAGAATCATTTTCAAAGGTCTTTTGTACTACATATTCTCCGTTTGCTCCTTCAGAGGAGGCCATCCTCTCTCCTTCCCTACTGGGCTCTGTGTCCCAAGATGCTTACCTCTATGGACAACATCTGTGGGTCCTGTTGCCTCCTCCACCCCCTCCTTCCATTCCTTGCCAGGATAAGGATTGAAAGTGGCTGCCATTACTCCAGCCAGTCCTGCAGCCCTCTTTTCCACTTTCTCTCTGGGTCCCCTACCTGCTCCATCCCGTTACCTCTTCAGTCCAGGGGTGGGAACAGCTCCCTGTTTTTGCTGTAGCTCTGGGTACTGCATCAGTTTTTCCTCCTTTACCCTAAACCAGACCACCCCCTTCACTAAACTTCTCAGTTACTCCATGTGAACAACACAGAACCTAACTAATGCATAAGGCAGTGCAACTGTCGTCATTCCTTTTAATATCTTTTCTAGTAACTTCCATATGATTTCCTGATTCTTGATCTTATAGCATCTGAGAGACAATAAATGATAAAAATTTAGGCTCTGGATTCTTACAGACCTGGATTTGAAGCCCAGCTGTGCCATAAATTACTTCTCTGAGCCTCTAACCTATAAAGGAGGATAAGAAACCCTTTCTGAGTGTTTCAGGATTAAATGAGATGAGGCACATAAAGCACTTAGCCCAGTGCTTGGCAACAAGCTTAGTGGCAGCTGTCAACACTGTCATCATCAGGACTTGGCAGAGGGCATGCTTGCTGATGTCCTCATACCTGTTTCGAAACATATGAGGTGCTCGTGTTCATGCAGATGACGCTCTCTTCATTGCAACAGCCGCCACACCGGAACACGTTCACACAGGGAGGCTTGAAGAACCTGTTGGTGCTACTCCCCAGCTCGCTAGCGACCTCCACGCACGTCTCTCTAGGGCTGCACTGGGTTCTTTGCCATTCCTCATCTATAACTGCAGAGAGGAAGCTCATTGGGGCCAGTAGAAGAAACAGCCCTGACATGCCAACATGAGCCAGGGTTATGCTGGACACAGTTGTTTTCACATTTGCAGTGCTTGTTTATTTTACTAGATGGATATTTTTGTTGGTCCTTTAACCAAAGATTCATAAAACTGAAAAACAAACATTGTGTTCCTTCCCACTTACACAATATTTTTTATCTTTGTAGAATATAAGTTTATTTTTCTTTGCTGAAGAAGACCATATCCTGTATATAACCACACTGGGTACATCTGGAGAAGCTGGCTAATAAGGAAGTAAATGGAAACATGTAAAGAAATAAACATGTGTTATTTACTAGGTAATTTACATGATAGAGCTGAATAGCATTTCTTCTTCTTGAAACCAGGAGTGGATAGGTTTTAGCACCATTGAAGAATACATTTTTGTTGGTTGCTTAAATATCTACTGTAAGATTCAAACCAGGCAAACACACAAATGGAAATTTAAGTGGAGCTAATCTTTCCTCAAGTGGGTTTTCTCATTTGCAAGTGCCTAATACTCCTGTTTACATAAAATGATGAAATAAACCAGTTCCTTTTGATGAAAGGAACAGTATTCTGGCCATTCTAGCAAATTTGACAAAAACAAGAAAAAGAGACAAGCCTCTGGGAATAAAAAGATTACATCCAACCTCATAAAATAGTACTTGCTTTTTTCTCACAGTTTATTTTTAAATAAGATGTGACACTTTGATCCTTAATGTTGTACACCTGTTCTATGGATGTTTTGGGAAATGACTCAACTTTATGATACACAGCATTTAAAGACAGTCTTTTAGGTTGCCATGGGACTGTAGCATTTATTACATGTTGAGGGAGATGGTGAAAGCCTCCTATGGTTGGCAGCTTCTAAACTGACCCCCAATGGGTGCCCACCTCCTGGTAGTCACACCCTGGTGTAATTGCCTCCTCTATGTGTGAGCAGGACTTGTGAATAGATTCTTAGGAAGAAAACACAGCAAGTGATGGGATGTCACTTTCATGATTAGGTTAAAAAGCTGACTTCTGTGTCTGTCTCTTGTTGGAACTCTCTCTTTCTCTTGCCTTCTTGGCTTGTAGGCTTTGTTGAATCTAGCTGCCACATTGGAAAGGTTAGAAAAGGTTGAAGGTGGGCTCTGGCCAACAGCCAGTGAGGAACTGGGACCCTCAGTCCAATAGCCTATGAGGGACTGAGTCCTGCCAACAACCATTAAGTAAATTTGAAGACACATCTTGCACCAGCTGAACCTTGAGATGTTACCTGTGGCCCAAACTGCCACCTTGACTGCAGCCTCTGGAGAGGCTCAGAAGCAGACACACCCATTTAGGCTATGAGTGCATTTATGACCCACAGAAACTGTGAGATTAAAAAGAATGTTGTTTTAAGCAGCTAAGTTTTAGGGTGTTAGGCAGTGATAGATAAACTCTTCTCCATTTTTACCCCATCTCCAAATATTTGTATTGCTTTCTTCCCAGAGTATTCTAAATTCCCATGTACGTGAACATTTCCACTAGAAGAGACACAGATAACTTCTGCTTAAAGAACATAGGCATAATATTATTGCTGGGGATCTGAACTTAGTCTGTAAATGATTCCCTTATACATCTTTCCATATTCTTTTCCCCCCTTAATCCCAATTTTCCTCCTTTGTTGCTTCTTCACTCGCTGTAAACACAAAATACAAGATGTTTGGCCAGCTGAGAAGCATTGCATATACTAGAAAATTTGCATAAACTCTGCCTTTTTCATAATGAAATCTTTTATCCTAAGAAACCTTTTTAAATTTCTGATTTTGAATATCTATATAAACAGCCAGAAGGCTGTAAACATGAGAGATAAATTAGCCAATTAGGTGTTGATGTGGGTATCACTGAATTCACTATTATTAATCACAAATCTTGGGAAAAAACAAGTAATGAAATTATGAGGATATTCCTTCTTTTAAATTCTACTTATATATTGTTTTCCATTTGCTTTTTATAAATCTAAGTTTTGGAAGTTAGAATGGCAAGATTTTAATCAAAATTGTGTGCATCTGTGACCAATGCCACTGAGCAAAGGCTCTATAACCTTATTATCTCTACTACTGCCCATTAGGATGCTCTGCCTCCAATATTACCCTGAAATCCATGAGGGAGAGTTGCTAACCAATTACAACGGATGTATCATGCCCATTTGATTATTTACTGCTTCTAACTTACTAAAAACTTTAGATGATCCCCTGCATAATAAAACATTTTAGAGTTTTGGGGTTTTTTAAATGGTTTTACACTTTTTATGGTTTCCTCCTTAAAAAAATGTCATTGTCACTGACTTTTTAAAATCACCTAATCTTGGGCCCTGACTGGTGTAGCTCAGTGGATCGAGCACAGGCTGTGAACCAAAGGGTCACGGTTCGATTCCCAGTCAGGGCACATGCCTGGGTTGCAGGCCAGGTCCCCAGTGGGGGGCCATATGAGAGACAGCCACACATTGATGCTTCTCTCCCTCTCTTTTTCCTTCCCTTCCCCTCTCTCTAAAAATAAATAAACAAACAAACAAACAAACAAACAAATAAATAAAATACTTAAAACAACAACAACAACAACAACAAAGAAAGCAAACTTGCTGCCTTAAAAAAATCACCTAATTTTGGCTTTATGGTAATGACCGATATCTCCAGGCTCACCGCAAGCCTTCACACAGGTAACCTGGTTAAGGCCTTGGATCTCAGTTGAGGCCTGACCTCTTTGCTTTCATAAAGTCTATGCAAATTTACCACAGAGAAACAACTAGAGCTTTAAACCTCTGGCTAGAGTGGGTTGTAGGCCATGGTTTCAATGATTTCAACTCATTCAGACACACAGTCCTACGAGCACAAAGAATCCTCTACACACTCATGCCTGTGTGAGTATCACGGATACTCAGAAGAGCATGGTCCAGATCATGTATGATTCAGTTATACCTCTTTTTAAATTATTTATTTGTATAATGTGCATCATAATTAACCATTGTTAATTAACCACATATTATATATATAATATCTGGAGGGATATATATGAAAACATAATACATGCTGAAGCCGAGGGATTTGTCCCTGCCTATACACAATTGTCCCCACAGCCAACAACAGCGACCTGTGCAAACTGCATCATTCTTTTAGAAATGGTGAAAATTAAGATAACTCTAGAAAGAAAGAAAAGAATAATTCTGGCTTAGTGGTCAATTTGAATTATTGAATAGATATAATCCATGATCAGGTAATCATCTCTTTAGCAAATCTAAAATGCTAGGCCAACAATGCCACAGCAGCTTCTTGCATTATTTTGACATGTCATAAAAAATTGGAGGCCACACAATTTTTAGCTAGCTAACATTTTATTCATTATGGCACAGTACATCCAGACAATGGTTTTCTTATAAAGAACCAACACACCTTACAGGGAACAAACATTCCCTTTATTTCAAATTAAGTTATTTTATAGTCTGAAGTTTAGATGATTTCGTCAGGGTGTCCAACCTTTTGGTGTCTCTGCACCACATTGGAAGAAGAAAAGTTGTCTTGGGCTACACATTAAATACATTGTGTCACATAATCACAAAAAAATCTCATCATGTTTTAAGTAAATTTATGATTTTGTACTGGGAGCACTCATAGTCATCCTGGGATGCATGCAGCCCATGGGCCACAGGATGGACACCCCTGGAAGAATCCCCCTCCATTATTCTCCTAGTAATATCAGTATGCACTATTACAACTCAGCTTCCAACTTCTACTTTTCATTTTTACTAAAAAAATTACAGAATATTGAAGAAATACAAAGCTACATCTAAGCTATTAGTTTTTACTCATGTATGTATAGCAGTAGAATGCTCCTTATTGATGAATACCTAGAGTGTTTCATTTTTTTAAGTAAACTCAATGATATGTTTTCTATTAAGCATCATCTTTCTGGGTTTGTTTTGCCTTCACGTCTTTGAGTTAAATATACTTGTATATTCTGAAGTGTTCTCTTGTATTCATTTTTTAATCTCAAAATCATATTGAATATATTTCTTTGCAGAGTAGATACAGCAAACCAGGATTCTCCACAAACCCCAAAGCTATGAAATCAAAAACACCCTGTTCCTCTCTCTAATACATGCTGCCATGCTCAAACTTTTGGAAGAGGCTGGTGTAATTTTTACTATTTGAGAAAGTGAAAGGATTGGCCTCCACACACCCACACACCTACCTTTTAATGTTTCCGTGTCATAGAAAGTTGCCGCAAACCTGGTGGACCGATGGGACGCTGAGCGAGAATCCGGGCTAGCAAAACTTTTCAGTTTCAGTCGGCATCTCCACAGCTTCCAGTCCTCGAAGTGAGTGATTTGCAGCAGCTCTTCCAAACCAGAAGCTGCCCTAATCTGCTGTTCAGATCGTTCTAACATTGACTGCTTGAAAAAAACACCCCCCCCAAAAAAATACTAATTTAAAAGCAAGTTACTAAAAGTTTATTTTGTCTGATAACCTTCATTGCTAACACTGAAAAATGTAAATAGAGCTAAAAGGAAATCAGAGAGATGATTCAAATGTGCACAACTTCCTAGGGAAGGCAAACTAGTATTTTTGATTCACATTCTGCTCACATATGATTGAATCAAAGGAATTACTTATTCACGCTGGATTCTCAGAACACTTCAAAACAATGGTGAGCTGCAAAATGATATATCTACACCCTTAAGCCCCAAAACCTGTAAATGTGACTTTATTTGGGAAAAGGATTTTTTGCAGATGTCATTAAAGTTAAGGATCTTGAGATGAGATCCTCCTGGATTATCTGGGTGGACCCTAAGTACGAAAACAAGTGTCCCTACAAAAGACAGAAGAGGGGAAGCCACAAATACAAAAGAGATTTTGTAAAGACAGGGGCAGAAATTAAAGTCATTCAGCCACTAGCTAGGGATGGCCTGGAGCCATCAGAAACTGAAAGAAGCAAGGAAGGAGGGATTCCCTCCAAGAGCCTTTAGAGGGAGCAGAGCCCTGCCAGCACCTTAATTTCAGAATTCTGGATTCCAGAACTGGAAGAGAATGCATTTCTATTGTTTTTAACCCACCTAGTTTATGGTAATTTGGTACAGTAGTCACAAGGAATTAATATATATTTCCAAATTACACTATTTTTTGTGATAGGAGCCAATCATAATTGTTTTCATCTCTATTATTTGTTTGAGAAACTGACCCACAAAGTCCTGGGGACCCTGCCTATAGTCACACAAGAAAAAAAGATTTTAAGATCTTAATAACCTGAGTTTTCTGACTTCTAATCCTCTGAGCTTTTTTTCTTTTTAAACTTGTTTACGATTTCAAGGACATGGGTTTTTTTTCTGATAAAATACACTTCTGGAGTTTATGTTGAAAATTCACTTTCCACACAGTTGAACAAATTGTATTTACTGACTGGGTTTCTGGATTTGTGAGTAAAAAAAGACTCAGCCAATAAAAGATGTGCAGTGTGTAGCCTAATTGTTCAGAATCAGGGGTGTGGTTATATAAATAATGATACATGTATACAATAAAATACTATGCAAGCATCAAAACCAATGATGTAGATATATATCAGGCCTGAAAGAATCAGCATCATGTACCAGTGTTTTGGGAGTAGGATTTTTTTTTTAGATATGACGATGGATACCAATTGTCCAAACATGGATACTCAGAAGAGCATGGTCCAGATCATGTATGATTCAGTTATACCTCTTTTTAAACTATTTATTTGTATAATGTGCATCATAATTAACCATTGTTAATTAATCACATATTATATATATAATATCTGGAGGGATATATATGAAAACATAAACAATAGTTAATTCTCTAGATAAGAGACTGTCAAACTATAACCCCCTAACCTGATTCAGCTGATTGCCTGCTTGTTTTTATAAATAAATTTTTATTGGAACACAGCCATGTCCATTCATTTATGTAGTGTCTTTGGCTGCCTTCATTTTATAATGGCAGAGTTGAGAAGCTAAGACAGAGATCTGCATAGAAGTTTTAATCTGAGGCCACCCCCTTTTTAAACATTTTAATTTTTTTCTCAGTCACTCTATTTTTCATTATTCCGTGTATTACATTGTCTCTAGTCTCTTTTTGAAATACTTATTAGATATACATTGTAGCCTTCTAATGATCTTATATGTCTCTTAATTGCCCTTTCATATGTATCTATTTTTTCTTCATTTTAATGTATTGTGGGCAAGTTAAATTCATTGCCCCAATCACCAGTTCTCCAGTTGTGTGACTCTAGAGTTTATTTTTGTAAGCTTTTAATTTCAATCATATGTCTAATTTTGAATATTTCTACTTCATTCTCTTCCTTATGTGCTTTTTGTTTCATTTCTGTACATTTTTCCTAATTTGTCATTTTATTTTACATGATTCTTTTCATTATCTCTTTGATGGTCCTAAATATGCTTATTGTAAGCATTTCCTCAAAATTTTTAACTTCACATATATGATTTATATCCTGATTACTCATTTTATTGGCTGTCTTGCTTAGTAATAATGACCTCTATGTGCCTTGGAATTTTGTTTAGTAGTTTCATCTTCATTGGGACATTCATTTTACTTTCTCACTATTCTTTCTTCATCATTTGCAAGTTCTGTGGTTGTACCCCCTGACTTGCAGGGCCCTGAATCCAGAATCTTGTTGAGTATCTGTGACATGGGGATCAGCTTAGCACAAGTTCTGGTTGCAAGGAAGGATCTGCTTCCTCCTTTGCCCCTAGTTAAGAAGTTTCACAGACACAGGTCCAGGCAGCAATGAGCAGTGACTCTTCCTTGTCTTTCATGTATCTAGTGTAGTGCACTCAGGAGCCCATGACCCACTGGAGCTGAATTCTTGGCGGCCTGCACCTTCCAGCTTCAGAGCCCATCAGTTCTGCAGCTTCAGCTTTATGTTCTTTTAAAACTTGTTTTTATTGAGACATAACTGACATATAACATAGTGTAAGTTTAATGTATATGATGAATCTATTGCTATTTTTCAGCTTCATGTGTTGGGCACCATTTCTGCAAGTGTTTCCATATGCGGATATTTATCATCCTTTGACCAATTTTATATTGTATCTATCATTGCTCTGGATTACAAAACATCTACAGCAGAAACTTAGAAGGCCATCTTGCTTGCAAGTTTAGATGTGAACATGTGTTTTTGTGTGCATGTTTTTCATAAATGTGGGAGAATATTGAATATGTTTATGAGCTGAGGGGAATAGTAAAGAAAGAGGAAGAAAGTGAACATGTATGCAGGGGAGATAAAGCAGGGGCCTAGAGGGATCAGTTTGACAGAAGTGCCAGAGACAAGCGGACACAGGATGAATTGGATGAGAAGGTCACCCTCTGAAATAGGAGGCTCATAGAGAATGATGTGAGTCTGTAGACAGCAGGACTGCTTGGGATCTAGGATTTCTCACTTATCTGTGAAGTTTGAATAAATACTATTCTCTAGGAGTGGGAGGAGGAAGAAACTCGAAGAGCACAGATAGGGTTTGTGGAATAGGCACAGAATTTAAGCAGCATTCCACAGCTTCTTCATCTAAAAAAAAAATGTGGGGAAGAAACAATAAGCAGTTCTGAAACTTAGTGACTCTCCATTAAGGCTCATTTGTCAACAGTCTCTCATTTCCTGATCACTCACTGCCCCTTCTGGTTGGGCAGAAGATGTACTTCATATTCAATTGAATCCTCAAAATAAAAATTTTTACAACACTGCTTCTATATGAAAGTAATGAAACCAATCAAATAGGTTTTTAAGTGTCTTAAAAATTGTATTATATTGAAATGATTTGTATTTATTAAGACAAATTTCCTTCAATACCACTCATAAACACAGACTGATATAGATAGCTTCCCAGTTCTTACGGGTTCCAAATTCAATATCAGAAATAATTGTAAACTATCCAACTGTAGAACTCAAGAGAAAATATCAAATCTCTGGATTGAATTAAAGGTATTGAATGGCTTGTGTGACTTGCCTCATCATAAAAAATGCAAGGTTTACTTAAACTCAGAGATATTTAAGCACACTTTAAGCCTCAAAATCTAAAACCTAGCATGAAAGAACTGAGAAATTGCAGGCAGTCATTTTGCTATTACAAGTGGAAGTACTAACAATTCAATATAAGCAGAAACCCGATAACTGATTCATTGAGGGCATATACTCACAAAGAGTCAATAATGGTGGTTTGTTTCCAATAGCATTTCTGCACTGGTTGATTTTTGTATAATTAACTTTGTTATATGCTTGGACAAGACAAAAACACAATTAAAAATGTTATAGTCTCAAATAAATATTTAAACCACCGATTTCAATGATTTCAACGACTAAACCTTTGCCAAATAAGTTGCTCATAATTTCTTCCTATTTTCTAATGGAAGTGCTAATCAAAATGAAAATAATTAAAACACAGTCAGCAAGAAGAAGGAAGTGAAATAAGGTTACCAGATTTTTGCTTTTTATTACAGCAGCATCTATTTTGCATAATTGATCCAAGGCTGTTAGCAATTTCACTTCTAAATAATAAACCCTTGTCTGATGTCTTGGTTACCACAAGCCAGTTTTTAAATTGTGAGGCTTAAAATCTTTGTAACAGGATTTTATTATTATTTAAATGTACACTGCTTTCAGCAGTATAATATGAAGGGTAGCTATTTTTCCTTTTGTTAATGTGTAAGTTCATGTAGCATTCTCCCCTGAGGAAGCATGAGCATCACCATAACTAAGATGATAGGGAAGACATCTGGAAAGGTATGGTGGCTGGGTTTGTACAAGGGATTTGTAAGTGTCCATGTTGTGGGGAAATCAAAGGCCTTCTGTATCTTACTATTTGAATTCTAAATTTTCATCCCCTCTCCTCCCATCCCCTGAATATCTAGTCAAGTAACACATTCAAAAGGTAAACAAGGGCATATTGGGGGTTATCAAGGAGCTCCACTGAAAAAACAGTTAGAAGGTTCATTTTGGTTGGGCACAGAGAAGATTTAAAAATGGGGGGGGGGGCTAGCAAATAAAATTAGGAAGAGAGATGACTGCAATGAGTTACCACTTCACCTCCACTAGGATGACTATAGGCAAAACTACCAACAATTCCAAGTGTTGTCAGGGATGTGGAACAATGGGAACCCTCAGACATTGCTGATGAGATTGTAAAATGTTGCTGTCACTTTAAAAAAACAGTCCAGCAGTTCTTTAAAAAGTTAAACATAAATTTACCACATGACCAACCAATTCCATTCCTAGGTATTACCCAAGAGACAAAAAATAGATTATTGGATGCCTGGGGCTGGGAGTGGGAATGAGTGTTAATTGTAAAAGGGCACAAGGGATTGTATATGGATGATGGCTGCACAACTAGTAAGTTTGCTAAAATAATTGAATTACCTAAAACAAGTGAATGAGTGAATTTCGTAGTATGTAAATTGTACAGCAATATAATTGTTTAAAACAGAGGAAGAATTGGAACCTTGTAGGCCAGGCTACTTGTATCCAATTACGGAGACAATGAAAAACACTGGAGAGTTGGACAGTGAAATATTACTGAACATCCATTACATTGATTTTCTCTTTTGTTCATCTCTGCTTGCCTAGTCCATCTGTTCCCTTGCTTGGAATGCCCTCCACTCTCTGGGTAGCTAAACCTTTCTCAGCCAGGTGTTATTTTCTTAGGGAGACCTCCCCCACAACTCCCATCCTTGGCCAGGCGTGATCCCTCTGTCACATGGATTCCTAGCATCCTATCCTTATTTCCAGTGATTACCAACACTAACAGTAATGAATGATTTACTTGCTTAGTGCTTGTCTTCCCCACTGGGTTTGTAAGGGCCACTGGAGCACCAAGGATGTGTCTTATTCACATGGCAATCATAAGAGCTAAATTAATATGCATTAAATGTATAAATAAGCAAATTGCTATAGACATGTTAACTCCGAGGTTATCCATTTTTTCATACTACATCCCTTATCTTTTAAGTATCTCCAGCTGTCCTCCTTCTAAGTCCAAATCAAGTATCACTTCTTCTATCAAGCATTCTATGATGTCCTTAACTTAAACGATGTCATTTATGAACAAACTGCATTCTGCTTATTAGACTGCAATCTCCATGAGGGTAGAATACATATGTCTGGTTCATATTTTTACATAATAAATACTTAATAAATATCTGATGAAAGGATTTATGAGTAATACATACATGAATTTGACAAATAGTTATTGGGCCCAGGTTATGGAGTGTGTTTAATCTTTTGTACAGATTAGTGTTTCTCAAAACTGAACATGAATCCTAATTGCCTGGTGATGTTATTAAAATACAGATTCTGATGCAGTAGGTTTAGGGTGAGACCTAGGATGTTACCTAACAAGCTCCCAGGTGATGGTGATGCTTTTGGTTGGGAGATCATCCTTGGAGAAGTAAGATTTTGTAGCACGAGGTCTCAGCCTTGGCTTCACCTTGAACCTACCTGGGGAGGAGCTTCAGACAAACACTGATGCTTGAATCCTATCCTCAGAGATTCTTAGTTTATGGATCTGAACTGAAGCTTTGCCAACAGATTTCTTTTTTTTCATTTCCTGAAGGTTAACTAGTCTTAAGGGAAGCTGGGTGAGAGATGTACAGGATTTCTCTTTACTGTCTTTGTCATTTTTCTGTAAATCTAAAATTACTTCAAAAAAAGTTTATTAAAAAAGTCTTCCCAGGCAAATTTAATGAAAACCACTAATTTGGGGGATTGTTCATGCTGGTCCCAAAACCTGGGTGAGTGCCTGAGCTACATATGAACCCACTCAGTAGGGACAAAATTGTAGATGAATGCTCAGAAATAGTCTTATTCTTTAAGCCCCTTTGAATTATACCTTGCATTCAAAATACTTGCATGAGTATCTTGGTGACTGGACTTTCTGAGTGTTTTCCTAACTCAAGTCATCTGATCAGTTGTTTGTGGAGTAGTTCCCAACGTGTATGACTTTTTCAAGATTGAAGACCAACAGTATTGTTTTCCAGGCTAAACAGTACAAGAAGCTCAGCTGCCTCATCCCAGATAACAGAATAAATTGCTGCTCAAATTCCCAAGAAGCTAAAACAAAACATTTGTCCAAAATAGATTAAAAAATAATAGCCACTGTTTTAACCCACTGGAATTTAAGAAGGAAGGGTAAATTACAATCCCTTTTATAAGGTAGTCTATAAAATATTTGAAAGAAAATATAAATTAGAATAGAAACATAGATATCAACTTGAAGGAGCATGGCTTGGAGTACATGACTGAGTTCAGATCCTGGCTCTGAGGTTTTCTCAGGCCATTCCAGTCCCATGCTGTTAAGAGCCCTCCTGTTCTACATATGGAAAAGGAGACCAACTTTGCAAAGCTCCTTACTGGACCTCTTGAGAACTGTGGCTCTGAGACTATGTTCCCGTTTTACAAACTGCTGATGTTGTTTTGCCAAACTATGTTGGCAGTGTTTTCAGGAAGTTTGCTCATAAGGGGTCGGAGTGAATAGAATTTGTATATTTGGAAAACGCAGAAGCTTCCGGGTTAACTATGAAGGGAACACATTTCACATAAGTTTCCCTAGATTTGCTTAGGGATTTACAAGTGTGGGCTGGGGGCATAGTTCTTTGTAGTGGGTTTAGGGAGATGGATCAGGTTGCAGTATAAATAGTTCCTCTTCCCTCTACCTCCTAGCAACTTACTTTTCTCTGGAAGAGCATTTTGCATTACATCTTTAACTTGATATTTAAGGCTTAGCCCAAACTACCAAATTCTCCCTGGGTAGAATCCAGGTTGTACCAACAGGTCCCCAGCTGTTCTCCGCAGATATCTGCCCCTGTTCCTTTTCCCCTTTCCTATTCTTCTACCTGTCAAGGAATCTGTTCAGCCCACGTTAATCTCGTGATTAATCTCGTGAGTCCAAGTTGAAGTTTTCTGACTTTGCCTCCTGTTACCCCCATTGGAAATAACATCTCCTGAAAGGAAGCTTTGCCTGATACAATAAACCCTTCTGTCCTGTAGACAGTCAATTAACTGATTGGACAGAGGAGAGCATGGATTCGAGTGTTCAAAACCGACCATAGCACTCTAGAAAATGTGTTAGCAGTTTCTTATAAAGTTCAACATACATGTCAGCATATGATCCAGAAGTCCCACTTCTGGGAATTTACCCTTGATAAATGAGGACTTAAGTTCACAGAAAAAACTTTGACATGAATGTTTATAGTTTGGAAACAACCCACATGTCATTTAGTGGGTGAATGGTTAAGCAAACTGAGCTGTATCCATTCCATGTAATACCACTCAGCAATAAAGACGAATGAACTGGGGTACAACCTAGCAACTTGAATGGGTCTCAAAGGCATTGAGAGTGAAAAAAACAATCTTGAAAGATTACATACTGTACAATTCCATTTATGACAGTCTCAAAAACCCAAAACAATAGTGATGGAGAACAGATCACAGGTTGGAGGAGGGTGTGACTATAAAAAGGTAGCATAAATGAAAATTTTCTCAATTCTGATGCAGTGGTGATTACACAAATCTATACATGTGTTAAAATTCAGAGAACCGTACATCAAAATGGAATCATGTTGATTTTATTACACAGTGATGTAAAAAAAAAAAATAAACTAAACTAGTTGATTCAGGCACTGCTCCTTTTTAGCTCCTTGACTGGGGATAATTGTTGAACGTCCTTAAGCTTTGGTTTCCTTATTTAGAGATGGCAATGAGAATAATACTCCCCTCATAGAGCTGATGTAGAGATTATCCAAGGCCATATGTGAGAAATAATCAGGTACAGAGTAGGCACTCAATGAAGTTCATTTTTTCCCTTTCTCGAGGGTCAGGGCATCTAGTCCTGTGCTGGGGTTTACAGGTCTCTGTTTAATGGCCCTTGATTTTCCTTAGTAACCAGAGAGGTGGATTTGAAAAAAGCAACATGGGGCAACTCCAATCAGGGTAAATAAAATTAAAAAGATAAAAACTTCTCCAGGGTAAATCAAGGGCACCCCTTTCCTTTTCTTTTCTTTTCCTTTCTTTTCTTTTCTTTTCAAAAACATTTCTTGGGGGTATTTTAAGGTAAAAGGCCAACTTAAAAGTATCTGCTCAGGCTTTATGTATATCTTTTTAGATGGATGAACAAAAAAACACCCACTTTTTAAAACTCTGTGTTTTATTAGGATCTAGCATCACTCATAATAGATGGTACCTAACAGTACAGGGAATACCAGTCTTGGGCACTTTCTAAGAATGACTGTTGTGGCTACAGCTGCTTTGGATGCTCAGCTGGAACCACCAAAAGGCCTAGTCCTGCTTCTCTGAAATCCAGAAACCTGGCCATTTGGTAGGGACGTGGAGTGCCTCATATGACCAGCAGCTCTTTTACTTATGCAGTTCTATATTTAAATGCACATATATGAGAATCCCAGGGTGCTTAATTAAACTTACACTAAGGAAAGGAACTACAAATGCGGGAAAGTGTGTGCATGTGTGTGCTCATGTGTGCATGCATTCCTCTGAGTGTGTTTGAGTAGCCATCTGGGTATTTTAAGGGATACTAGAGGGCTAAGATGCCTGGGACCTTCACAACTACCAATTTAATTACTACAGTTGGTGGTTTTCTCCCCCGGCACATTGTCTAGCAAGCACTTGGGGAGATATGTATGCCCCACTTTACATGTTTTAAATCCATGCTCTACTCAAATGCCTTTGCTCCCATTTGAAGTATCTGTGCTTAGGAAATGTGGGGGCATGTGAGTGTGGGATGGGTTTGAGTGACAAAACTCTAAAAGAATCCTCTGAATAACTCCAAGAGTATATATTCCTGAGTTGAGATCTTTATTACTGATCTCAAAGATCAAGGGTCCAATGTCTAAGGAAACAACCCAAAGCCTTTATGGTAAGTAGGTTATTGTTAAAAACAATTTCAGTGCCTCCCCCACATCTCTCCCCTCCAAGGAAGGACTCTTATTTCTCAGCCACATTGATGCTGATGCATGTGACCTGCTTTGAGAAATAGGATGTTACAAGAGATGATACAAGCAGAGGACTGAAATGTAGTTATGATTGCACAGTTCTCCTACAGTTCCACCATCACCACAAGCACCTGTCCGTGCTAGCCCACTTATCCAAGGAGGAGGAGAGAGATGTGGGCAGATCCACACTCAACCTATGGCTTGACTCTTGCCTCCCAGCCAAGCCACAGAGACATAAATAACAATAGATTTATGATGTCTGAAACCACTGAAATTTGGACTGTTTTTTTACACACCATTATTGAGGCAATAATTAACTCCTATAGTCCTATTTCAACCTCAGTATAACATAATCCATTGGATGGACAGAGGATGTTTCTAAAAATACCTCTTCATCCTTTGTACAAGGCAGTCCTTCTGTGTTGTCCCCTTTATCTTTCTTCCTAAACATGCATTGGTCTCATGTCAACATCCACTACCCTCCTTCTCTTCCTGATCAACATCCTCTGCATCATCTAAAATGCAGAGGGGTCCCGAGTCTCGCTGGGACAGTGTAGTCATTAACCAAGCACACCATCACAAAGTCTGCTTTTACTTTTTCATCCCACTCTGTTCTTTGGGGGTGGGGGGTCTCTTCTTTAGGATGAACTCAGGGTATTAATTCAACGAAAATTACACTCTTCCTAACTCTCTCCAGAGTGAAACACTATGCAACGATGAAATATCTGTCATAGCACTATTCCATACATGCCATTTTTCTCTCTCCAGAAACACTTTTAGCCAAATCTAGATTTCAGGAAACCAATCCTTTTCTCCATGTGAGCGTTATAATTCTTAGGTAACAATGAATGACAAGAGGAAGCCCACTATTAAAAATTACAGTGTTACTTAAAGTTTTTGGTATTAAAACTATCCTTCCTAGTTTTGGTATACAAACTATCCTTTGACCAAAGAGGTCAAAGTGAACTCTTTGGCTGTTGGTAAGACATGCAAATAACTGAGACCTCTTCACTTTATGAAAAATATCACTTCCACTCATATGTCTGGCGCATGAAAGACATTCCAGAAATGTTTACTGAACTGAACAGCTTTCCTTTTTCAGGAAGAAGGAGCCTCCTGAGCAGCAGAAATAACCCTGGGTATCTTCCTTCAGCAATTCTACCCCAGAGTTCCAGATCTTATCAAGTTCTACATGGAAGCATCCATGTGTTCAAAATACTATATTTTCATTTCACAAATTGTACTAATAAACTTGTCCCAAGGGGAGCTCCATAATGGAAGCTGTTCAATATTCATCTTTACTATTATTTTTTCCTAGAGCCCTTAGGAGTCTGGAACTATAGTGATATAGTGATATAAAAGCTTCAACCACTGGTTAAAAGTGAGTAGCTAGGATAGACTTGGTCTGTGTAAAGAAGCATGTAATTCAAAGCATAAAACTGTAAAATAATAAATGAAGAACAAGTTAATGGAAAGCATTGTAAATGTCTTTTATGCCAAGAGTTGTGCCTGATGGAAAAGTGGACAAGGGCTTGTTGGGCCATATGACTAACAACAACAAAGTCAATGGACCTTCTTGTGCATTACTTTGGAAGTGGGAATAGGGAAGGAAGTAGGGCGGGTCTGCTTCCTGGAGTTAAATATGGAAGGTGTACCTCAGTCCTTTTTATTCTATTCACTTTAAAGACAATTTTTGAAGAAGGCAAGTGACACAAAAATTATAAAGCCTTTTCAGCCATCCGACTTTCTCATGAAAGTTAGTTATCTCACATTGCTGTAGATCTCAGACTTACTCCAGTCTTACACAGAGTCTGAATGACTTCAACACCTAGCAATATTCTTCCACCACTGAAGTTAAGAAAGAGAAGGCTAAAAGGAAGTATGAAGGAGAAGGGAATGCATTTTGCCAAAAAAAAAAAAAAAGTTGGGAAAGCATACCATGACCCAGAATGATTCATTCACCATTCTATTGATATGTCTGCATCGGTGACTTTGAAAGGATTTATGGAGGCTGGCTTCCCTTAGTAGCTTATCAAATAAACCAGAAATAGTGCTGGCCAGAAGATCAATGTGAACAACGAGACAGTGAGGTTGCAGGTATTTATTTACCAAATGCCCAGAATGTCTATACTATTATACTCAGGATTGTCACATGCAGATGTGAGTCTATGTGGATGGGGCTTCCTAGAGTTGTGCAGTGCATAACCTGTGCAACATTATATGACTATCCTACCTGTATTTAAAAAGCTGAAGAAAATAAACACAGAAATAGATCCCACACCTAGATGGTTAATCTGATTATATTGTTGAGTCAAAAATAGGCATTTCTAAAAGAACATGTACTCTACTTAGCCTGAGAAACTTAGCAGCTAAACAGTAAATGTAGTACATTTGAGATGAGATTTTCAAACATATTTATCTCAGTTCACAAATTCCATGCACTGCTTACTCCAAACAGCTATCTTAAGTATAAGTGGCAAGATTAATGAAATTAGGATGTATTATACTCAAATGGTATTAAGCACAATTATCCAAGGTATTAGTAGCTGTTTGCATGGTTGCTGTGGAAAAAATATTCAGACTTATGTAACTATAGTAGAGGCAACTCTAATCTACAATGAAATAGGGAGGGCTAGAGAGATGGGAAGGGCTGGGGTGGGGGAGGCAGAAAACTGTACTTGAACAACAATAAAAAATGTTTAAAAAAATAAACTGAAAAAAAAAACAAACCCAGGAGAATGTTCAAGGCCAGAAAGTGAGAACAGCCCTGGTGCTGTAGCTCAGTGGATTGAGTGCCAGCCTGTGAACCAAAGGGTCACCCATTCAATTCCTGTTCAGGGTGCATGCCTGGGTTGTGGGCCAGGTCCCCAGTAAGGGGAGTGTGAGGGGCAATCATACACTGATGTTTTTCTCCCTTTCTTTCTTTCTCCCTCCCATCCCTGCTCTCTAAAAATATATAAATAAAATCTTTAAAAAATGAAAAACAAAATAAAGTGAGAATAGTGGTGGAAGGGCAATCAAGATAGAATTGGCACCACAGGTGCATTCTGGCAAAAAAAAAAAAACAAAAACAGTTGTTAGAAGAGAGGAGGGTAGGGAGAAGAACCTTCTCATGGACCTACTACTGAGAAGGACCCTGAAAATGTCTTATAATAAATAAAACATATTCATCTCAAAAAGCAAAATATAAAATTCATAGCCCAGTGTCCAAACCACTACTATCCTGAATATGCTTTTCCTACTAAATTTTAACAAGAGAAACATAAACACTAAGAAACAAATTTCTTCTTAGATTTCTTAAGAAAAAGTTGGAGGGAGAGGAAAAGTCTTATAGCCAATATGATAAACCTCCTTATTATCCCTCCCTCACCACTTTGCCACATCTATGCCAAAACTTCTGTTTAACCTTTAGCAACCTTTCCTTCACATCAGAAATATTTAATTTAGCTGGGGATGGGGTGGATATAAGCTGAGTATATGTAGCTTTCCTTTTTAAGGGAATTTCTAATACATATGAAGGAAATCACTAATATTGTTAAGCGTACCATGCTGTGTCTTCCCTGAGTAAGGGCAAGTTTTCTGTCACATGCGAATTGAACTGCTTTCCTCTACTGCCCCATTAAATACATTTATGTATTAGCGGTAAATCTGAAACATTTAAAACCTCATTGTACCCAGGACACCTAAAGAATTCTTGATGTCTGTGCTCTTTAAAAGAGTTGAGCAACCTCAAGAATAGTAGTTAATTCTAACAAATCAGTCTCTTCTTGTCCCATCAAATACATTGATGTTTTCAAAGTACAATGGAAACATCTTAAAGCTCCATGCAATGAAAGGGGAAAAAGTGCAACTTCACGAACTCAGCACATCTAAACCTGAGTTTTGGGCACTTAAAAAGCTGAACAGCCTGTAAAGCCTTCAGACAAGTCAGATTTTTTCCCTCCTGTTACATAGGCTCAAAATGGATTCCTTTTCACCTGTAACCTGGCATGGAGATCCAGCATCCAGGCTGCTGGCAATGAAGGGGAGCTAAATAACAGTGACCTCTCCCATGCACATCTGGAATCTAGAAAGTTAGAAAAGTGTAAACTGCTGGACAGGGTAACTCTCTATCCCTTACACAGAGGTCACCCTTTACAGATATACTGTATATCAGTTTATGTACTGTGTTCTTCTGCATTTTATACATAACAAGATTAAGACTTTTTCAGCCCCAAGAGCCAATTTCCCCTGTTGGGGGCACTATCACCCCTAGTGAAAATGCATGACTTAATGATAGCTACAAAAACTCAAGCCCACATTTCATTGTCTGCTCATGGCCAGAACTTCCTAAATCAATAATGATTTAGCAACACTTAAGTCAAAACAATTATATCAGAATCATTTTCAAAATCACAAGCTGAAAAAATATAATCTATGAAATACACAAAACTGGGTAAAATATTGTTCAGTCAGTAACATCCCAGTTAATTTTTTTGGCATTACTCTCAGTATTGCCAAAAAAATCTACTTAATGCTTGCTCATAGAACCAAAGATTCAATTACTGTTGAATTTTACACATTTCAAAAAGCAAAAAACCAAATGCACTTCAGAGAAAATATTTTTGTAGATAGTGGCAATGGGTAATTTGGAAAACCAGATAGAGAATTTCTGTGGAAAGCATATAATTATCTAACTAAATTAACTAACATTTGCTGCTCACAAACAACCTGAAAATAAATGGCCCAGAAATTTATGTATGTTATAAAAACAAGTCAGAGCTTCATTGGAAAATCACTATGCTATCCACATATACAATTGAGGGAAAGCTTCCCCATCTGCAAAGTTTCCAGAAAATTCACTTACGTCCTTTTTAAAAAGATTTTATTTATTTATTTCTAGAGAGGGGAAGGGAGGGAGAAAAAGGGAGAGAAACATCAATGTGTGGTTGCCTCTTGCACACCCCTACTGGGGACCTGGCCTGCAGCTCAGGCATGTGCCCTGACCGGGAATCAAACTGGCAACCCTTTGGTTTTCAGGCCGGCACTTAATCAATCCACTGAGCCATACTAGCCAGGGCTCATTTATGTTCTTTTACATCTTCAAAACACCCCCAGCATTTTCAAACACCCGTGGCAAGAATCATAGGAAGCCTAAAAAACAGAACACTCAAATGGAAATCACATTAAAAGTTGAGCTCACCTACCTTCACTGGTCCATGCTCATAACTGGAGTCTTGTACCAATTGCAGATAAGACATCATGAAAATATTCACCACTGCCCACTGTCTATACATTTTGAACATTTTAATCCACTGATTACCAAGTAGTTGACAGCAGGCAGCTAGAGAAAACTGTTTCAAAAGGCATTCTCCAGAAGGAAATCTCAAAATTCCAAAACTTCACATGGAAGAACAAATAATCAGTTGTGATCAAAATCTAATGAAGCAACTTCAATTTGTTAAGGTATGTTTTTGCACAATCTCACGCAGACAGAGAGAGATGAAAAAACTTTTAAGTGTTCTCATGATCCAAAAATACTCAGGAGGTGGACATGTTCACCACTTACATTGAGAAAGCACTTTCAATCCATTTCACATCCAGCAAATTTTAAAAATCTCTCCACCCTATGCCCCAGGTTCTAGCTGCTTTGTAAAGAGGTAGTGTGGCCAAGAGTGTTTGCAGCTACAGAAAAGCTGGAACCCAAGTCCGAGATTCTTTTTTCACAACTCACATGGAAGCTTGTAGGAGCATGTGTTTTAAATCTTACACAGATTTTGGCAGAAAATGCAAGGAAGTCTTGGCTGTAATCCTGTCACATCCCTACCAATAGCAAAGATGTTTTAAAAACGGAGTCAAACACTCAAGACTGCTATTATTTTAATGCAGATGACCTGTAATGTGAAACCCCTGCACACAGGCATGACTATGTATAGAAACTGCCATGTTCAACTGCACACATCAACTGCTGGTGACACACAGAAGCAATCACATATGCTTTAAAACCCCACACATGCACAAAAATAAGAAAATACCTCCCACACACAAAAAAGCAAACATATATAAAATGGTGTTTTAACAAAAGATTAGTAACGTGGGTCCCAACAAAGAACACTGATTTTTAAAGGAGCAACAATTAGATTTATTTACATGTACCAGGAAATATGTCATGTGCATCAATATAAAAATCATGTTATCACTTTAGTGTGGAATTCTTCAGAAGCACCAGCTAGGTCGGCTTTGGAATTTGAATGCATTGACTGAATGGATGCCACAAATGGCAAAATACTAGAAAGCATCGAGACCTGCTCTTGTGCTCAGTAGTTTCCAATCTTTGATTTCCAGGTTTTGGCTCTTTCAAACCCATTTTTTGCATTTCTGAAGTCAAGAATGGCCTGAGAAATCTTTTCATTAGTGTTCATCACGAATGGACCTAAGGTAGAAAGAGACATTCAGATAGTTCTGAGTGATGATAACATTTTCTTCTACCACTAGAAATGGCATGTGTTTCTGGAGTTCTTAACATGAAACAAATCCAGGCTTATTCTGAACAGGAAAGAGTTATTTGCACAGTGTCCAATCCCCCAGGGTAATAATATAAGTTTCTTAACTAGGGTTGTGTTTGATTCTAGAGACCAAACTTCAGATAAGCAAAGGCAATGACATCTCATTCATCCATTGTAGGTTGCCATCAACAATGGCAATGTCTATTAAAACCTTCTTAGGTTTGGTTCTATTACAACCATTTTGTAGGTGTTAGGGTATTTTTCCTTCCTTAAATTTGGAGGTATAATTTCCTTCCTTATATTTGGAGATATAATTGACATGCAATATTATATTAGTTTCAGGTATAAACATAATGATTTTAGACTAGTATATATTGTAAAATGACCACAAAAAGTCGAGTTAATACCCATTTTTTCCCTTGTGATGAGAACTTTTAAGATTTACTGTGGTGTTATTTTTATAGCACTAGTTGATATCAAGAATTGAACCAATCTGTCACAGAGAATTGGAAAATCTCATCCTAATTTGGTGTCTACACAGTGTATCAGATTGTGTGCTTACATGATGGGACTAAGTCATTTTTGAAAATTGTTGAACAGTTTGTTGACAACAAAAAAAAAGATTATAAAAATTCCAAGTCAAGAAAGCATCATATTTTGGATTCTCTAGGGGCTGGCTAATTGTTTCTGTAAAGAGCCAGATAGTATATGTTTTAGATCATATATATATTTAAGGGAACTATGTGACTGACCTGGCTATGAACTGACTATGTGATTATAGGATTTGTAATTTGCCTGAAGTTCCTAATTCTAAATATATGATCTGAAATGTATATACTATATATATTTTGTGATCCAACAGTCTGTCCTAACTACTCAACTCTTTTGTTGAAGCGCATAAGGAGCCATAGACAATGCAAAAATAAATAGCTATGGCTGTGTGCCAATAAAACTTTATTCACAAAAACATGCAGTGGGTAGATTTGGCTCATGGGTCAGAGTTTGCTGGTCCCTTTGTCTAATAGCAGGTTTGAACTCAGGTTTTGCTAAATGTGCAGAAGTCTGTAGTATCCATCTCTTCCCTTTTCTTCGCACATTAAAGGAACAAAGGAACACTGTCATGGACTGTATCACTCCTGAGATCTATTGGATAAACAAGGCCAACTCCTCTGGCATTGGCAGTGTCTTGAAAGCAGATGACAGATTTGTCCATTTAGTATATTTCTTCTACCATTCTGCAGAGGTTCCTGACATTCCTTTTATGAATGTTGTATGTCTAAAGGGCTTTCTTAGAGAGACTCAAATTAAAATAGAACTGTATTACTTAGAAGGAATCACACAGTCAGGCTCCTTAACCGCTGTTGGTGTATCGGGGCTCCTTAACCGCTGTTGGTGTATCGGGGCTTTGACACTAACTTTAGTTTAATACTTGAGAATGAAGACACAGAATAATATGCTTTGATAATGTGGAGGTCTTTTGGGATGTTGGAGGGAATAGGATGACCATAGAAAGAAAAACAAGCACAAAGCATCTAGATTCATTCATTCATTCATTCAATTACCTATCTATTGAGTATTTACTGAGTGCCTATTAAAGGACAAACATTGTGCTAGGAGCTAGAGAGAAATGACAGGCTCTCTCCCCCAAGGACTTCAAATCTATCACACAGACAGATATGAAAACAAGTTATAACAATCATTGTGATACATTGAATGATGAATGTATGCAAAATCTATGGAATCAGTACAGAAAGGATAGGAAAGGTCCAGTAAGGGAGCCACAAAGGAAGTGATGTTTGAACAAGTATACATGGAGGAAAAGAGTTTTCATGATTAGCATGTTGGAGGAATTGAGGATGGGGGCACAGTGCTGGAAGGAGGGATCAGAGCGGAGAAAGAATTGGGGGATCTGATGTGTAGGAGATACTAGACCCCTCTGGGTTTTGGATTCCATCCACCAGAAGAAGTTTGGACATAATGCTGCAAGTGATAAGGAATCACTGAAGAGGTAAGTAGAGTAATGTGATCTGATCTGCAGCTTTTGAAGATTTTGGCATCAGAATAGAGAAGATGTCTGATCTGGGAGGCTGGCTGTTGGTGGAATTGTTAAGGGTAATTGAGATACAGGACATCGGAGTTGTGGGTAGAGCAAGAAGCTCACTTCTAGATATTTTGACATGAAGGTGCTGTAGAGAATAAAATGGCTTCCTGCCAGAGGTGCTTAGTACATTGTTAGAAATATGGATCTGGGGCTTATGAGAGAAATTTCATCTGAAGCTCTAGCCAGGGTGGCTCAGTTGGTTGGAGCACTGTCTCATAAAGCAAAAGGTCACTGGTTCAATTGTTCCGAAGATTAAATACATTAATATTTGGAAAGCAGTCAATGAATCCTAGTAAACAGTAAATGCCACCCAAGGATCTGTTAGGTAAATAAGTAAAATGCTGAGATTTCATTTTTCTCATTTAAAAAAGAGACATAACTACATCAATGCTAAGGACATTCCCTATTCCAACAATCTATGATATCTTGCACTTCATTTGTGGACACATAACTGAGGACACTCCATGATAACAAAAACAAAGACCTTAGCTAATTCATTACCAAATAGTCAATAGATGGTTGTGGCTATATTTAAACATGAATAGGTAATAGAATAATGTAAATGCCTGAATTTTTAAAAGTTAAAAAAAAAACAAAATGCTTCAATGGACATATCTTTTGGGCTTACCATGTTGGACAATTGGTTCTCCTAATGGATCCCCAGCAATCAGGACAAAGTGACTTCTCTCAGGATCCTAAAGTCATAGAAGAAAGCATCAAACAATAAACATGTGTATTTTAAATTAAATTTACTGGGGTGCCATTGGTTAATTGGGTCATATAAGTTTCAAGTGTACATTACTACAATACATGTTCTATATATTAACATGCTTGGTTTTGAATGTCAAATTAGGAAAATTTGAAGTTGACATGCTGGCCAAATGGACAAAGTTCCTAATTCTGAATATAAATCCCAGGAATATTTTCTGTGCAGCACTCAGTATGAAAACACTTATTCCTTAAGATGTTTGGTAGCATTTAGAACATCAGGACAGACCACAAAAATATTAATCTTCTCAAATAAAAAGAATTTAAATTAAGATTTTTCTCAAGTGGAAACATATCTAAGACAAACTGTGTGACTGACTTGGCTACGAACTGACGGTGTGATGATAGAATTTCTAATCCACCACTAACAACATCATTTTTTGAACAGCACACACCTCTTTATTTTAGGCCAGATCTATATAGAGGAAGGCATGGCAGACCTCATATTTAGGTACTGTGTGTTCATTTAAGATTCCATTTTAAAGCACTACTTCCTGGTAACTACTCAAGTCTCCCAGTTGCTCCCCAACCAGATGGAATTTGTCTTTAAAGTAGGAGTGTTCCAAAGTCAGGTCATTTTTAGGCAGAAATCTGTCCTCTTCATGCCCATTCAAAACAATTACTGTACTAGAGAATCTGAAGACATGAGCACAAGGAGGAGAATGAGCTGACCTGAGAATTTGTGTTGAGGCCATGAAGGTAACTGCAGGCACAAGTCAACCACATGTTTTAAAGATTGTATTTCTCAGTTTGTTTACAATTAGAGTGTACATTCATTATTATTTTGTATTAGTTTCAGGTGTACAGCTTGATGGTTAGACAACCTTATACTTCACAAAATGTTCCCTTTATTATTTCAAGAACCCGCCTGGCACCATATACAGTTATTTACACAGAAAAGAAAACCATTGACAAAACAAAAAGACAACCCACTGAATGGAAGAACATATTTGCCAATGATACCTCTAATAAGGGGTTAGTATCCCAAATTTACAAAGAACTCAAACAAATCAACACCATCACCCCCCCCCCAAAAAAAACAATCCAATTAAAAATTGGGCAGAGGACCTGAATAGACACTTTTCTAAAGAGGACATGTGAAAACATGGTCAACATCAGTAATCATCAGAGAGATGCAAATTAAAACCACAATGAGATATGACCTCACACAGGTCAGAATGGCTATCATCAATAAACCAACAAATAAATGTTGGCGAGTATGTGGTAAAAAGAAAATCGTCTTGCACCGTTGGTAAGAAAAGCAGATTGGTGCAGACATTACGGAAAACAGCATGCATGTTCCTCAAAAAATTAAAAATGAAACTGCCTTACGACCTCACAGAGATTTCACTTCTGAGTATTTATCCAAAGAAACCCAGAACAATAATTCGATAGAATATATGCACCCCTGTGTTCATTATAGAGTTATTTACAATAGCCAAGCTATGGAGGTAACCCATGTGCCCATTAATACACAAGTTAACAGAGTGGTGGGCCCTGGCCAGCTGGCTCAGTTGGTTGGAGCATCATCCTGTACACCAAAAGGTTGTGGGTTCGATGCCTAGTCAGGACATGTACAGGAGGCAACTGATTGATGTTTCTCTCTCACATCAATGTTTTTCTCTCTCCCTTTCTCCTTCTCAAAATAAAAAGAAATGCTTTAAAAGATTAGATTTTTTCCCCTAAAACTGAAAAAATATTAATTATACCTAATATTAGTGTGGATGCAGACAAAGATACACTTCTATGTGTCATTTGCGATGTTTTAAATTGGCACAAGAATCTTTCCAGAGAGCACTTTCACAAGGTGACTCCTAACCCTACTACCACTGATATCCTCTTACTGAGTAATTCCAGAGAAACCAGGAGAAGTACCCCCTCTCACACACAGACATACCTTTCACTTATGAAAATAATAATGTTTTCAGCCACTAGATTTTAGGGTAATTTGCTACTCACCAATAAATAACAGAATATTATGTATTTTAAGGTGGCTCTTAGGTATATCTAAGTTAAAACAAAACAATAAGCAAACCCATAATGATTAGGTACTTTTTAAAAAGGCTTCAGAATTTTTTAAAAGATTCAGTCTTATTCTAATAGTATAGCATATATCTAAATATGTGGTAAAATAATGTCATATGTTATATTTATATGCCTTTACTAATTTCTTTGATTAGAAATCATTATAATGTTACTAGTACCAGAAGAGTTATCACTGGATTCAATAAAAATGAGTAATAAATTCTTCAATTTTCCATGTAGTTAAAAAGCCTTGTATATTACAGGGCTAAAATTTATTTACCCTTCTGCTTCTAAGTTAAAAAAATTAAAAGGCAATTTAGGGTAGAATGTTTTCTGCAAAAGTCTTAATTTATTCCCTACAATCCCAGAGCTGTTGTTATTTAGTACACTTACCCAGTGAATGGTGTAATCATTTCTTCATGTTTACAAAGTATGCTTAAGATTTCTAGACCTGCATTTATTTATACATCATCTCCCTTACCTATCCATAACACAATTTGCTGTCAAATTATGCTAGTGTGAACTCAGCTGAAAATCAAAGAGTGAGCCTGCAAAGACTTTTGCTAATTCAAATTTTAAAACCAGATGTCATAAACTGCATACATAAACATTAATGCTTTAACCTTACTCAGTGCAAAGTCTCACTCAATTCCTCTTTATTCTTGCTTTAAACCCATTGCTCACAATTAGCCTTTGTGATTATCAGATCTCTAAGAGATTCAAAGGTAGAAGAAAGGGAAGCACTTCTGGAGAGCAATACAAGAAAACAGCTTAACATCAGTGATGGAAATGAAAAAACTATATGAAACAAGCACAGAAGCTTAAAAATTAGTCTAGGTCCACTTACATCATAACTTTATAGCTCACAATGATAAACAGTATATATGCTGATACCCCAAGGTTATGAGTAAGTGAGATCTCAGCCCATAGGAAAGGGGTAGGTTCTACCTAAAATGATTTTTTTTCAATGTCATGTTTAAATGACTAAAAAGTCAACTTAAAAAAAGCACAGTTATCAAAAAAGGTTTATTCCCTACCCCAGCTGGTGTAGCTCAGTGGATTGAGCGCAGGCCTGTGAAGCAGAGGATCGGGGTTCAATTCCCAGTCAGGGCACATGCCTGGGTTGCAGGCCAGTTCCCAGCAGGGGACTCATGAGAAGCAACCATACATTGATATTTCTCTCCCTTTCTCCTTCCCTCCCCTTCTAAAGATAAATAAATAAAATCTTTTTTTAAAAAGTCTATTCCCTAATAAACCTCTGGTGAAAATTTAGTGTGAATCCACAGACACTTGAAAGAAAAGTGTCTTAGAAAAATAGTTCTGAACATTGGCACTGCATCAATTATAATTTAATCTGAAAGAAGATGTTACTGACTAGTGTTTTGAAGATGTTTTTTAGAGGGCAGATGAACTTGAGTTTTAGGGTCTGGGGGCAGAGAAGAGGGTTGGGGGTTTTGAGAGAAGGAAAGAGGAAAGGCTAGCCTTCAGTGTCATGGATATACTGGCTTCTAAGACTGAGTTTTTCAGTTCAGAAGATGCATCTTTTGTGAGCAACAAACTGGTCCTATGGTTTGTGTATTTTAGAATGATAATGTTTTAAAAATTAAAGTCTTGCTCCTTTTGATATTACTCTAATCAACTGACTGCTTTCCATTTATCATTTGGACAATAGGATAAAAGGGCACTTGCATTTGGTCTGAGGTGAAAAATGCTGCTGCTGCTGGGTGTTGAGGAATTCAGGGGTTTGGTTTCTCATTTCAGAAATCTGAAGGATGGGCCAAGCTTCTTTTAATGACTTTTCCACAAAATTAACCTCTGAGCGGCCCCTTCTGCATTAACCTAAACCAGATGTTTTGTGTCTTTTACTGCTTTCTTAAATGTATCTTTTCTCTTTCTTTAGTGAAAGCTGATAATTCTTCGGAATATTCGGCAGAGTGCTGATGTGGATGAAAGTTCCAATTGCTGTCATCTTGAAAAAATCTTTGTCTGTGGTGAGTGACCTTATGTACAGTGCCAAATGATGGAAATCATGCAAGAGCACAGAATGAAAGACCTATTTAAGACATGAGTCCCTGTGTCAGTCTAAGTGAATGCCTTTTGGGGGTTTGATGGAAAACCCCACACAAAGTTAACAGGGGCCCACTTACTGCTTCATGTATCTAAAATCAAACTAACATCCAAGTAAAAATCCTGATCTTTTGGGGCCCAACCATGTCTTTTATCTTATACCCTTTTTATTTTGTTTTTTTTTTAAACATTTTGAATAGCAACTTTATTATATTAATTTTTATTTTTTATATAATTATTGTTCAAGTACAGTTTTCAGGAACAAGTATAAAGAACACATGGACAATAACTAAGGTGGGGGTGGAAATGGGAGGGAGGTGGGGAGCACTGCGGGGGTGGGCAGGGCTTGGAATATGACAGAAAACTGTTTTATTTTGTTTTGTTTTTTACTTTGGTATACATTCTCAAAGTTCCTAGTTCAGAGTTAGGCCCTTCTATGTTCACTTAATAATTTATTTTTACAAATTGTGCCTGTTATTCCATAAATCTTATTGTCAAGATATGTTTTGGGTTCCATTCATAGCAACAATAAATTATCAAAGCCCAGATGAAGGCTCTATGATTCATTTAAGGTGGTGATAACTTCTAGGCTATGAGTATGTATTCAGTTTGTTTGATTGATTAAACTCTAGGAATGAACCTAAGAGCATGTTTGTGCTTCAAGAACATTTATTATAGTGATATATTATCCCCCAAAAAAACTATCAGAAAGAAACTGACTTGTAGTATGACTTAATTGTATGCATGCAATTGTTCTTACTAGATTTCATTGTTTAAAATTCTTAGGTCAATTTTAAGGCAAAACAATGAACTATTATCAGTTTTTAAAAATTAATGCCTTGTTATGAATGTTTACACATAAAGAGGCAGAGAATTAAGTGCTTTGTTTTAGTTTTATCTTCTCATCTTTATTTTCATAAAATGTTCATCTGTACTAATATAATGAATTCCCAGTAAATGGTGCCAGCTAAAATATGTCATTACTCTCAAGTATGGTTTCGATGGCATCTCACGAGGACCTCATTGCCTACCTTGACACACTATGTTTGCTAATCCATGAGGCTTAAGACCTTTTCAGTAGAATGCTAATATGAATGTGGGGCTGAAGGTGAGATGGAGCCTTTCATATCAAGCCCATGTGTCCTTGATCACGGAGCTATCCTGGCAACCAGAGTATGAACTGTGGACCAAAGTACCACAGGGAGCCTTAGCTCTTGAAACAGAGGCTGTTCCAGGGTGACCAGTACAGTAGTCCAGGATTAAATATCCAGGGTAGCCTGAGTTGATCCCAATCTTTAATAACTCTGAAAAAGTTAAGCCATTCTGAAGTCATTGTTGGGGTTTGTGCTTCCTCTAAGAAGTCAAAGGGTCTGGCTTTAAGATTCAAATCTAGCATAAACAAAGTCCCCTGCAATTGCTACCTGCCATGGAAGACTTCAGGGTTATGATCACAAGAGACAGCCCACCCTCTCAGTGCTAGAAGGAAGCCAGGGAATGATTGTATCAACTCCTTATTCTTGACCACAAGTCAGTACAAATGGGATTCAGGGGAGCATTAGGAAGTCACATCTTCCTTCTTTATCTAATGCTTAGGCTAAGTCAATTTCAAGTGAAGATAACCTTGGCCTGGAGCCTGAGTGAATCGAGGTCCTTTAGGGACTTTTTCTTGCTGTATAAACTGTTACATGCCCTAAACCTTAGGGCTAATGTTTGAATCCTCATTAGGTAACATGTATCTGGCATGACCATTCATTAAGTTAGGTGTTTAGATCAGTGAACTTTCCAGCTACCATTCTTAGACACCCAGTATATACTAGACCAGTGATTAGCAATATTGTCCTCATAAAGAGCTAGAGAGTAAATATTTTAGGGTTTGTGGGCTTTCCAGTTGCTCTTGCAACCATTCGACTCTACCATGGTGGTATGAAAGCATCCATAGAAAACAGCAATAAATGGGTGTGGCTGCAGTCCAAAAACTTAATTTACAAAAAAATGGATTCGAATTTAGCTTATTGGACCCAACTTACTGAACCCTGTGCTAGATCTGGCTTAGACTCTTGATATATGAAACCGCACATATTCTTTCTAACCATCCTATGCAGCTGGTGTCATTATTTCAATTTTGCAGACAAAGAAACCAAAGTTCAGAGAGGTTGAGAAATGTGTCCAAAGTCACACAGCTAACAAGTTGTAAAGCTAAAATCACACCTTCATAGTCCCATCTCCATTGTGATCTAAGGAGGACTTTCTACTCTTCATGAATATAAGTAAACGCATGTCCATCTAAATGTTTTTTAAAAATACAACTTTTCATGGAAATCTTTATAATGTCTTGATGGCTCAGCCTATACATATACACAGCAATAATTACAGAAGTATACATAACAGAATAATGCCCCCAAAGCCAGGCATGCTACTTATCAATAAATTGATGGTTTCAGCCAATCCTTTTCTATTCCACTGCCTCCCATCTTTTTGACTCCCCTCAGCACTTCTTTCTGGTGTTTCATATTAGCTTTCAAATTATGAACATTTACAATGTGCCCTCTGCTAAATCATAAGGAGAACTGAGGTTATCAAGTTAAACCAGATAGTGTTACAAACTAATCTACTATCAGTAGGTTCTAGCCTATGTGTAGCATCCATGCCTCTTTCCTGCATTGGATTGAAATAAATAAAATTGCCATCTTTTGTAGGTCAAAAGTGGCAGTTTCACACAGTTCAACCTAATCATAGAGAGCATAGGTGCTGAGATATGCATTTCATCTGGTACTCATGAGTTTTTCTGCTATTTACTTCACAGTTCATGGTGGTATTACAAATGACTAAGGCAGTAGTAGGTGAGCAGCCAGGAAGTGAGGCAAGATAAAATAATTGCCCAATTTCATTGTATTCTACAATGCCAGGGTCAGAGGACCAGAAGTCAGTCAAATTTCCTCTCAACCAGCCACCACACTGAAATAGTTTTTATCCCTACTTTTCAAAGTCTGTCTCTTCAGGATCTTTTGCAAAATTGTCTCTTCAATCTTCTTTATTAGAATGATATAAAGCAGTCAGATTGGCTTCATAGGCTCACAAGAGAGTGGGTGGGTGAATCACCCAAGGGAATGAAATAGACATGGAAAAGAAACTTGGGAACCTTGGGGGGAAAGCTCCTAAGATTCCTAAAATATCAGAAACTTTACATAAAAAGGAGGGCTTTAACACAAAAGGACTGTGAAATGCATCATATGTTCCTCTCAGTTCAAAATGGGGAGAACTTCCAGAGGGTTCTCTGTGAGTACATGTGCACATTGGTATTTATATTCCTGGTATTTATATTTGATCCATTTTCACTTCTGCTAAAATTAAATTGATTGTATAAAGAAAGTTAAGAGACAAGGAAGATGTGTTGCCTCTAAATTCAAATTTCTGTAAGTAAACAATATGGACACAGACTATTTCTGAAGACGAGAAATCAGTATTGATAAAACTTTAAAATAAATTAATAGAAACAAAAAGTTAATGAAAGGGGTTGATAAACTTGTGGCATAGTTTTTTTGCCCATGGAAGAGAAAAATTTTCAGCTACACTGGAGATTCAGGCATTTTCCTGGAAACTAGTAGAAAGTACAAGTTAGGAAAAATTAAAGAGTTTTAATATTCACCTTGTTCTCCACCTGGACACTGTCACCTTCCCCCTGCACTGCTGTGTGATGTGGTTCTATTTTTTGTTGTGCATCATCAGGTCCTACAAAAAAAGGTGACCCACTAAATGTAATTCTCATCACAGTACATTTATCACACGGTTACAAGTTTGGTGAAATACATAGCACTGTAATAGTCACTTAACTTCAGAAATAACAGACTTAGGATTCTCCTTAAATCTCTTGGTTGATTATATGTACAATTATTGAAGTCTGAAACTGGCTGGTTTCCATTGTAGAAAAGAGCAGGGAGTTGAATCTTGCATTGTGTTTCTACTTGCACCTTCAATGCCATGCCTAGTAGTTCAATTAATAAGCAAAGCCCTTAACATTACATGATAAGAAGAGTGTTTCCTTGAGTAAATTATAAACCTCATAATAATTAGGCATATTTAGGAAAATGAGTAAATGCCATCATAAATTCATTTTGATGAGTATATGTTGCATCCCTATAATTGCTAGTGCTGAGAAAATATAAAGAAATGCAAAGCAGATTCCTTGCATACAAATACTTCAAAATCTCACTGGGGGAAACTAAATAATAGTAACAAAATAGTCAGAGAATAATGTGTTGATATAGAAGTTGGATAGCTAGTGAACTATGAACAAGGCCTAATGTTAAATGCTGTGGGGGGATATTAAGGATGGATACATTTCCATTCCTTCCATACTGAGGCCCACAGATGAAATAATACAAGTGAAATTGTGCCTTAAAGATAACAATAAAGTCATAAGCAAAGTTTAATGAGAAAACAGACTGTAGGGGCTAATTCAGGTCTAGGAGCCCTCGGAATTTGTTGTGGATGAGTTAAGACTTGAACAGAGCTCTACAGGATTAGGGAGACCTACAAAGGCAAAGCTAGGATGAAGGACATTCTATCTAGATAAGAGGACAGTCTGTGCAAAGGTACAGTGCTGGGAATGTGCAGGGCATCTCTCAGGGGATGGTGAATCTTCCATAATGGCTAGAAGATTCTTCAGGAAAGAATGATGAAAAAGTAGATGGAAAAAAAGTAGGTAGAAAAGTAGGTCAAGGTGAGACTTGAGGGCAATGCTTATCCATATAAAATGGAGGGCCTTTGATAAAAGTGTGTGTGTGTGAGAAAGAGAGAGAGAGAGAGACAGAGAGAGAGAGAGAGAGAGAGAGAGAGAAAGAAATGGTCAGATCTGTGTCTTGGATAAATAACTCTGGGATCAGAGCATAAAATAAATTATAGGGGGTAAGACTCAAGTTATAATGACCTATTAGGAGTTTTTTTTAATAGTCTAAGTGAAAATGAATTACATTCTGAACTGAGAGAGTGGACACATAAACACAGGGAATGATTTGAGAGGTAGAGTTAAGATGGAATCTAAAGGATTTGGCAACAATAGAAGAGAGAAGAGTCTAGAAGCAGAATAATATAGTGGCCTGAAGATTACAACAGTGCAATCTTCAAGAGAAAGCTAGAGAATGGAGAAGACAAAGCAGGATAGAACAGTCACATGAATGGACAACAGAAGGAAGATTCTAGGCAGGGTGAGAAGCCCATAAAGATGTCCAGAGGCTACACCTGCAGGACAATAATAATCAATAAGGAAATATTTATTGAAATAAAGACAACAGCCCTGGCTGGTGTAGCTCAGTGGAATGAATGCGGGCCTGCGAACCAGATGATTGCGGTTCGATTCCCAGTCAGAGCACATGCCTGGGTTGCAGGCCAGTTCCCAGCAGGGGATGCATGAGAGGCAAGCATACATTGATCTTTCTCTCCCTCTCTCCTTCCCCTCCCCTCTAAAGATAAATAAATAAAATCTTTAAAAAAGACAACAGCTTGAGGAGTTATTAAATGAACAGAAATATAACTTGTGAATTTTGTAAATGTTGCTTAGAGTCCAAATATAGCTATATTTTCTGGAGAAATCCTCCACTTTGGAGATAACCTATGTGAAGCAACAAGGTTCATTCTGATGCTCACAAACATGAAATAGGATTCTAATGGGGCAAGAGTTCTTCACTTGGAGTCAATGTGTTCCCAAGGGGTCTGTGGATAGAATGCGGAGCAATCACAAACGTGGATGGAAGACACATTACATTTTTATTTTCACTAACACCTAACTGAAATGTGAGCCTTCCTTTAGGCATAAATTTAGCCAATGAAGCACAGTATTAGCTGGACCAATGCCTTGGTCTCCAGTAGAAACCACAGGTGTTTTCATGTCACATTATAGTGTTATAGATATCTCAAATACAGTCTATCTTAGTCACTACTTAGAGTAGACTGACTGCTGGATCGTATTATTCAAATGCCAATAAAGAAGCACACATATAACTATATCACAAATTTGTTCTTTTCACATATTAATGACTTCACTGAGTTAAAAAAATAACATCATTCAGAGGTGGGGCCTTGGCAAATGTCAAAAGGGTCCATGGCATAAAAAAGATTATGAACCTCTGTCCCAGAGGCAGGGATATGCTAGTGAATGTTTAAAACTAGCTTTTAAAAACAAGAGGGAACACAAAACTTATTTGTAGTGTGTGCCAGTTTCTGTGGTGTAAGTGCTCCCACTGTGGCTAATTTCAAGCTACCAATGCGAGGCCAGAGAAGAGGTGCACAACCAACTCCCACAAGCTGGTTGGAGCCAGCCCTAGCACACCACGAGAGGTTTCTTCTCCATCCAAGATTTAGGTCAACAAATGCCATGGAAGTGAATGATAGAACTGTTAGATTTCTGCACATGCAAGGATTTTGCAATAAAAGAACGTTTCTAGAATCTAAGAATAATCTCATTTAAAGTTGGGTAATATTTTTAACTGTGATATGGAGCAGTATTTTATTGCAGTGCTTTAGTGCAATTCACTGGGAGCAACGAACTATGTCTTTACCTTCAATTAATTCATATGTAATACCTGTTACTTACATGGTTACTCCTGGCCTCTAATTTTATCATGAAGGATGGGTCCTGATACAAAGACCCAAACAATTTATCCAGCCCCTTCACTATATTGTAATGCACTGTACTGAAAAGAGACAGCCCTCAAAAAGAATGCTGGATTGGGTTTTTTTCTGCACCCCCCCCCCCATCATAGACTCTGGTGTTCATTGGTCTGTAAGGAAATCTTTATTTAGAAACAGTTCATGTTTTACTAAGAACTCTAACTTCATATGAAAGGGCATGTCTGCTCACTGTCCTTACTGATCTAGGAGAGGAAGCATAATGTTGACTCTGAAGAGACCCTTTGAAATGCTTCCACTAAAGGACAACTTTCTTATAGATACTGGAGTTGGGTTTCCAGGTTAATCATTCTAAGTGTACCTTAGCTGTTGTATTCTTTTATGAAACATTTAAAACAGGATCACAGAAAGCAGACTGACTCTATCTTCATGTCATTTCTATGCTAGTTCACCCATCTGGTTATCTCCTGAGCCTGAAATAAGTCTCAAAGAAAATATATTTTATTGTTTCTGACTACTTTCAATTATAGAGCCAAATCAGATAATAAATAGTTTCCATTGGGAAGTTTTGCCAAGAATGTTAAATCTAATAGTGCAGTGAAGAAAAATTTAACTGAAAACAATTAAATTAAAATATTTTTTGTTTGCCTAAACAGTCATAAAAGGCAAAATATTTTAAAACATAGTTTAAAGTTAGTGCTGAATCTACAGTGGGTGATTAATTGCTGTGCAGCTTTTCCCCACACACCAATTTTCCTTTTCCCTTTCCTTTGCTTCAAAGAACAGCTGTCCTATGTACTCTTCCACATGCTCTGGTGCTAACATCATTGATTTAGATATCATCACTTCTATACATACAGTTGCAGCCTTCTTATCTAATTCAATCAAAATCATTAACTGCAAAACACAAACTGCCTTAACGTTTACTTTCAATTAAAATGTAACTATACCTTCACTTGGCAATTTTTAGAAATAAAGCCAAGTTAGGTCTGCTGTTTCGATTGAAGCACCATCTTTCCTCATAAAGCATACATACAATGAGCCACTGAAATCCTCCTAGATTATTAGTTTCCCCCAATCTTTTACCATCACCTCTCCCATATTAATTCAAGGCTTATCCATAGCAATTTATCTTTGCAAAGCATTTGACCTAGTTGTTCTAGAAAAATCTCTTTTTACACTACATTATTTCATGAATTAACATACTACTTCATTAAATTGCATAATTGCAATTATTGGTGCAACTGGCATAAACAGATTTCAGAGCAATCGTAACTACCAAGGTAACTTGAATCTGACTGGATGGAGTAACAATAGACATGTAGCTGGGGAAGCTGGTCATTCTGGGTGTTCAGGCACCTCACTCAAGGTATTTACCATGGAATGAAGCATACGGGTTAGTCCGGTTCAGTTTGGGTAAGTGGAGGTCAATTCAGAGGCTTCTAGTGTGTTCCCTCACCTTTATGGAGATCCAGGAGCCATGTCAAACTTGTTTAATACTACCCAGAACCAGAAGCAAAGAATTGAGCACAGCTAGCCACAAATAATTACTTAATTAAATAAGTCTGCAACATGTACTACTAGTTAATAGTTACTGACCGTAATATTTACTACCTGTATAAGCCAGTTAGCTGTCAGTTAAATAATCACAGACAAATATTTTTAGATTTCTAAATATATTTTCTAAGCCCCAACAGTATACTTGATAATGGTCCTTTTAGGGGACTGGCATTCTGGCTGATACACTGTCCCAAGCTTTAGAGATACAGGATCTAATTTTTCTAATCCTTTTTAAATTAACATGGATACTTACACATGTTAACGTGTAATGTCATTTTCATCACAGCTACAAGGAAGAGGTTCAGTGCTAGCATCCTTGGGATCTATTGGATTTCTCACCACTTAGTTATTATTTTCTTTGGATTTTTAAAATCATATACCGCAAAGATTTCAGCAGAGGGCTGGTCAAAGGACTGGCCTGCCGCAGGAAAAGACTGTGTCAAAGATAACTTTCTCGTGAACCATTTTTAAAGCTACTATTAACAGTCAGCTTAGAAGGCTTGAAAAACAAACCCAATGTATCAAAAATTAAGAAGATTATAGAAAAGCATAAGATATCTCAAATGCATGCTTTTAAAAATAAAAGTGTTTATTGCAAATTGTGCTGCTATGAACATTGGGGTGCATAGGTTCTTTTGAATTGGTGTTTTAGGTTCTTAGGATACAATCCTAGCAGTGGAATTGCTGGGTCAAAAGGCAGGTCCATTTTTAGTTTTCTGAGAAAATTCCATACCGTTTTGCACAGTGGTTGTACCAGTCTGCAATCCCACCAACAGTGGATTAGGGTCCCCTTTTCCCCACAACCTCTCCAGCACTTATTGTTTGCTGCTTTGTTTATGATGGCCATTCTGACTGGTGTAAAGTGGTATCTCATTGTGGTTTTAATTTGCATCTCTCTCATAGCTAGTGATATTAAGCATGTGTCTCTGGATCTTCTGTACGTCCTCCTTGGAGAAATGTCTGTTCAAGTCCTTTGCCCACTTTTTAATTGGGTTGCTTGTCTTCTTAGAGTGGAGTTGTGTAAGTTCTTTCTATATTTTGGAGATGAAACCCTTGTCTGAGGTATCATTGGCAAATATGTTTTCCCATATAGTTGGCTCTCTTTTTATTTTAATACTGTTTTCTTTAGCCATGCAGAAGCTTTTAATTTTGATGAGATCCCATTTGTTTATTCTTTCCTTTATGCCCCTTGCTCTAGCTGGAAGCAACCTAGGTGCCCGTCAGTAAATGGATGGATCAAAAAATTATGGTACATATACACAATGGAATTCTATGCAGCAGAAAGGAAGAAGGAGCTCCTACCCTTTGCAACAGCATGGATGGAACTGGAAAGCATTATGCTGAGTGATATAAGCCAGGTTTTGAAAGACAAATACCATATGATCTCACCTTTAACAGGAACCTAAACAATAAAACAAACAAACAAGCAAAATATAACCAAAGACACTGAAATAAAGAACAGGGGGACAGTGACCAGAGGGGAGAGGGGAGGGAATTTCAGGGGGGAAAGGGGAAGGGTTTACAGGAACTAGTATAAAGGACACATGGACAACAACTAAGGGGGATGGAAATGGGAGGGAGGGGGGAGCACTGAGGGGGTGGGCTGGTATGGAAGTAAAAGACAGACAACTGTACTTGAACAATAATTAAATAAAAATAATATAAAAAATACCTGGCTGGTGTAGCTCAGTGGATTGAGTGCGGGCCTGTGAACCACACGATCACGGTTCGATTCCCAGTCAGGGCACATGCCTGGGTTGCAGGCCAGTTCTCTGCAGGCCAACTCCCAGCAGGGGATGCACAAAAGGCAACCATGCATTGATATTTCTCTCCTTCCCTCCTTCCCTCTAAAGATAAATAAATAAATATATAAAATCTTAAAAAAAATAAAATAAAAATAAAAATAATATAAAAAATAAAAAAATAAAAGTGTTAAGTCTACTCATCTCACTTTATTTCTGTTAACTCCTTCTCTTCTTCAGGGTGTCATTAGAAGGCAATTACACAGCTCCTCCATACTCACCGTGAAGTTTAAAACATCAGACCAACTCAGACAGCTTGTTAATATTCAGCATTTTCTACTGTTTAAAACTTTACCTATCTAGACTCAAACTGAATCTATTGGTGTTCATCTTTTACTCAATTCTTGCATCAATTAACATTTTTAAGAGTCCTCCTAAATCTCCATCTTATGGAATCTCCCCAGATTATTTTCTGAGCCCAAGGTGTTGTCTGTTTATTCTAGCCCAATACACAATGTCCATAAATTTACAACACCTATTAAACAGAACAAAGGTGCTTGACATTTTGAAAAGAATAATCACTTCCTTATCAGCTGCTATCATCTGTGGCTAGCAGGTGCCATCCTGGTTTTATAAGAAAGATAACACTGAGACAGTCAAGTCAGAAAGCATTTGCGGATTCTTTCTATAGATTTTATAAATCAGCACATATTTAATGGCTATTTCTGCTTTGTCATTTCTTTTTCTGTGGTGATTTGTTCTTGCCCTTTTGTTTTTCTCATTAACATCTCTATTAGGGGGTGGGTAGAAGGAAAGGAGAAAGATAATATTCAAATGAGGTCATCTGGCCAGTCACTCATTGGCTAAAGCAGAGACCCAAGAGGCCAGTTTTGTGAGCTCAATTCTCTCCAAGGTTCAGTTTACTGTGGACAGATGCAAGTTCACTCCCACACTACAGACTGTGACCCTGTTTCCTGCCAGATGTTTTGCACTTACGGCTCATGGTCACGAGGGTGGACCAGGCTGGTGAATAGAGATGACTCAGGAAAATAGGCCTCACCTACACACAAATAGATGTGTAAGTCATTCTTCCTCCTTGAACTGTCAAGCTTTTTACCTGTAAATTCTTGGACTAAAGGTCTGTCAGAAAACAAGACTGTAACTACTGACTAAAATAGGTTTTAAATTATTCATTAATTTTCTCCCCTTTACCCTTACAATAACATTTAAACCAAAAATCACATGTAACTTTTGTAGTACCCACATGCTAAGAAAGATTTTTACATTTTTAAGTGGTTGAAAAATACCAAGAGTAGTAATTCATGATGTAACTGAATAGAAACTTCATTTCTTCAGTATGTCCTTTTTCTTCTGTCTTTCCTTTTGATGCAGACTGGCCTTGTCCAGCCTAGGAGCTCCCTGACTCACCTGCCTCCTTCTCCCTTGCACATCCACTCCTCCAATCACTAAGCTCTCAGGACAGTGAGGCTCTGATTGGCATCAAACAGTCTTAGGAGCAAAGCCTCCTCAGGTCTGTTGGTCACAGAGACAGAGTTTGTGTCAAACAGAAGATAACCTGTAAGCCTGAGTTGTGTTTCAGCTCCAGGCCCACAAAAGCAGAACATCCCCGTGGACCACACCTTTGTGAAACCAGACAGAAAGGCACCATGGCTGGCATCAGGACCAGGTGCAACGACCAGCTCCCCTTACCCTGGCACCAGCCAATCAGTAGAGACCACAACCCTGACTCCCCCAGTCACCATGATTAATGATTTTTCCCCACATAACCCATCCCCTAGAAGCCAGGAGGAGCCAGGTCTTACATAACAGATCACCTGTGCCTCCAGGTTTGGCACCATTTCCTAAAATAAACCTTTACTTTCTTCACTGCAAACCCCTGTTGTCATCTTATTGGGCTTTGATGTATGCAGGCAAACAAACCCCTTTAGTTCAGTAATAATAACACATGCAAAATATTTGAAATTCACAACTCAGTGGCAATAAATACAGTTTTATTGGAACAGCTACCGCAATTGTTCCCATATTACTTGTGGCCACTTTTATGCGACAAAGGCAGGAATGCATCATTTGCATCTGAAACTGTATCGTCCACATTGATGAAAATATTTGCTATCTGGCCTTTACACAAAGTTGCTGTCCCTGCTTTTTCTCATTTCTACACAAATATTTCTGGTATCCTTACCACCTTAGGAATCATGTGCTTTCTTTATTACTTTCTATCTGTGCAGATCATTTTGTTTCTCTCAAAATCATAAGTCTGGGGTGCTACTTCCAAAAAATGGTTTGTACCCTCCATTTTTTGAAAAATATTTTACTTATTTATTTTAGAGAGATGGGGAAGGGAGGGAGGAAGAGAGGGAGTGAAACATCAATGTATGGTTGCCTCTAGCACACCCCCTACTGGGGACCTGGCCTGCAACCCAGGCATGTGCCCTGACTGGGAATCAAACCAGCAATGCTTTGGTTCTCAAGTGTGTGCTCAATTCACTGAGCCACACCAGCCAGGGCTGTACTCTCCATTTTTATTTAAAAAAAAAACAACAAGTACATGATACTCAAGATTTTCAAAAGAGCATAGACACAAGTGATGCCTCTTCTCTTCCACATGGTTAATATAATTGAATGTGTGTGAACATGGGCCTATGATACTACTACATGTTTTTTCACATTTTCTCAAGCACTAAAATAAATGAGTTCTGCTTCTGACTCATAGCTGAAATGTTGTTACTGAAAGAGGGGCTAAACCTCGACTATATACAAACCAAAATACATGGGTTTGTGTTACCATGATTTTCCAGAAAAAAAAATTGCAGACAGTTGAACACCCCCTTTTAAAAAAATATTTATTTATTATTTTTAGAGGGGAAGGGAAGGAGAGAGGGAGAGAAAGATCAATGTATGCTTGCCTCTCACGTGTTCCCTGCTGGGAACTGGCCTGCAACCCAGGCACATGCCCTGACTGGGAATCGAACCGCGATCCTTTGGTACGCAGGCCTGCACTCAATCCACTGAGCTACACCAGCCAGGGGTGAACACCCCTTTTGGAAAAGATAAAAAGAATGGTTTCAATGGCTCTCAGTGTGGCCTTCAAGCCTTGAGCAGATGTTATCAGTAAGCTATCTATCTAGGGTTGGAAGCGTATTACCCAAGGAGGTGGCCATGTGAGGACCTCGGGAAGTTCACTGTTGAGAAAGCTAGCTTGCCAGAATGGGGTGGAGTGCACTTAAGATGGTCTCTGAAATGGGACCGTTGGCCTGTACCTTGGAGCACTCAGATATTCTGCCCGCTCCACCCTCTGTCCACTCCACCTATCATTGTCCATGAAGGTCAATAACGGGGAGAGGGGAGGCTGATTCTCTTACTTTAGGTTTTCCCAGAAGCGTAGCCTTAAATACATATTTGAATGGAAGGAATTTATTTGGGAGGTAGTCCTAGGAAACACCAGTCCAAGAAAGGTAGGAAAGGAAAGACAGACAATGAAGGGTGTGGTATCAAGCACACACCCACTGTGGGCTGCTGGAAAATGATCCCAGAGGAAACTCTAGGTAAAGGCCTCACACACAGGCTTCAGGGTTATCCCACCTGAGGGGTGAGGTAGCTTCCAGGGATATTAATTCCCCAGCACTGACTGGAGCAGACCAGCCTCCCCAGGTTCCAGAGAAAGCCTCAGGCTAAGAGACACAGAGGCTACTGGAATTGGACATTCCTCAGTGGGCCCTGGGGAACTAGGATGACAAGCTAGACAGTATGGTCACACATTATCATGGTACAAAGACTATGGTGTTGTATTCAATTACATGAAAAAGTTCATCTTACGTTTCCTCCCCTTCAGTAGTTTACATTACATTGCAGTTGAACCCAAAGCAACACATACAACACTTACCAATATACACATTCCCAGAGATGGTATAAATGAAGCTTGTCCACCCTGAAAAGGAACCAGCAAGATTAAAATGTTAATGTCCATAATACCAAAAGGAACAAAGATATAACAATATATTTAACAATATCTGTGTATGTAAAATATAAATATGTAAATTATATAACACACATAAAAGATAAACTTAGAGATAAGACCCTTTGTTTTACATATATATTTTAAAACTTAAGTTTTGTGAGCTGTTTACAACACACACTCACACGTGCACACATGCATCCCCATGGCCCTAAACCTAAATGACTAGGCCCCAAGTGTTTTCAAGCCACACAAGGAGACAGTGTACAATTTGCTTGGCTATATATGTGTATATATCTATATGCCAACAGTTGTATTAATAAACACTGCCTTCCAGTTCTAACATCATGCTAATAACTGTAACACACCAGTCTGGCTTATTTTCAGTTCATTGTGCTTATTTCTCTCCCAGAAGAGAATGTAGAAATGCACTTTTATTTACTTAGTTGTACTTTAGTTTACCGTGAACTCATTTCTTTTTATCTATCCTAAAATAGAGCATCAAATGCAGGGGTGCAGGTACACATAATGTTTGGGGACACAAATGAGCTTTGGGCAGCCTGTGTGCTCCCTGGAACTGTCCCCACAATTTTTCCAGGGTGGACAATTTTCTATGAAAAGGGTACATGATATTCACGAGATTCCTACTGTGACCCACGGGGCCAAGAGCTCACAACCATGGACCACCTACCATTGGTTCTCTGAGCACTGGCACTGGATTTTCATGGACATTTATTTATTGTGCCCATGGCCTAGGAGAGATGCCACTGTGCCACTGAGGGACATGAATCTAGAAATGGCAAGCTCAAAATGGACTTATGACATTACTCTGTGCCTTCGGTCGAAAACAAAAAGATCCGGGAAGTGAATGCAGAGCAGAGTTCAAGGTGGTAGGGCAGCGCCCTAACTGGAGTCTGTGAGAACCAACGTGGTGACATAGTCATCAGAACGTAGGCGGAGGTCGAAGAGTCACAGAAGACATCTCTAGGGATGTGGACGTGATGGCAGGTGGATTGAAATATGCAACAGAGGTACAGAAGAAAAGGTGTAACTAGTAAAATTTAACTATTTGAGTTTGGTTAAGAAAATCTGAAGGATGGCAAAAGAAAGATACTTGGGTGGATGCCGGAGGATATTTTTTCACCCTTGTATTTCAGTTTTTCCCCCCTGAAATTTTACTAGAATAAGTTTTAAGGCCTCTGGAAGCAGCACTATTTGCTCATGGCTCACTCACACTTTTTCCCCCTCATTGACCCACTTGCTGGTCCTCTTAGCTCAGTCTACCATGATTTAGTGAACATTTACCACTCACTGTGGGTGGAGATAGGAAGATGAATAAGGCACAGCCAAGTTTTCAGGTCAAGTGACTTTAGGGAGGGAGGTTCATGGTAGATGCTGCAAATCCATGTTAATCATTCACAGCCCCGTTCCCCATGTCTTATCCTGGCAGGCTGGCTCAACTAGAACACTTCTCTCTCTGCTTTGTAATGGATGCCAAACTTCCCTGGTCCTATTTAATCTGATCTGTGATAAAACTGTGCAACAGAATCCCTTCCTTAGCTGCTTTTCAAAAAAAACTCACCACTGAAGTTGCTTACATTTATTTTTCAAAGTGGAAATATTTGTATTGTTTTTTTTTCATTATAAAAAGTAATACGCATTAACTGGAAAATACAGACATGGGCAAAAGTAGGTTTCCAGTTAGGAGTGACATAGTCTTGTGAGTTGATAAAGCTACTGTAATAATCAGCATGTCCTTTTCCATATGAACAACTAGACACCGACTTTTGCCCATGCCTGTGTGTGTGGGCAAAACACAAACTTCCTGTTTGGGTGACATCTCACCCAAACAGGAAGTTGTTCTGCAATCTTCAGACTTACCTGACAGGATTATTGTTAGCAATTCTGTATTTGTACTTTCAGTTTCTTTTATTTTTTTATGCACTTTATAGTGTCTGCTTAGGAACTAGAATTACCAATGATCTGTTTGGGTACCTTTCCATGTCAAAATGTGCAGACATAACTCCTCCTTGGGAAAGATGGCAAAACATCCCATTCGAAGGACATGTTGTAATTACATATGTTGTAATGTTGTATATGGTATATGGTATAAAGTAATGATTTCCAAGTTTGACAGACTCACAAAGTTTTCAGTTGCTCAGCTGGGTTTTTGTTTGGGATTATTTTGATTGTTCTAATCTCATCTCTCCTCTGTCCCATTCATTCCCACTCACCTTCCACGCAGAAAACTAGTCTATATATAATTACCTAGGTCTGTTTTGTTTCCCTTTTTATCTTCTTACGTGATCCAAAAGAACCAAATATCTGCTGAAAGGAATGGTCAAGCCAATTTATTAGGTATATGCGCCTATGTTTGTTCTGTGAAAAAGTCTTCTACTAGGAGGATAGTGTCTATCTTTATTAGTAATAACAATTCATGTTACTGGTTGGGAGGCATAGAGTTTAGAGGGACTGAAATAGGAACAGGGAGATGATCTCCTTTTTTCCTTCTTTTTAACATGTTGTCCTTCTGTACTTGCTTCTATTAAACTTCATTTAATTTCTATCAAGCATTGTTTCCTTTTTTAAAAGATTTTATTTATTTATCTTTAGAGAGGAAGGGAAGGAGAGAAGGAGAGCAATATCAATGTATGGTTGCCTCTCGTGAGTCCCCTGCTGGGAACTGGCCTGCAACCTAGGCATGTGCCCTGACTGGGAATCGAACCTTGATCGTGTGGTTCAAAGGCCTGCGCTCAATCCACTGAGCTATACCAGCCAGGGCTCAAGCATTGTTTCTTAAAACAAGATCAAATTGTGTGAATGCTTATTATATGTTTAAGAACCACCATATTTTACTAGAATTCCTTCTCCACCAAAGGCAGAATTACATCAGCAAAGAGTTCTCTTGTGACATTTTCAAATCCTTCTCCACTTTCTATCTTCTCCTACCTTCCTCCCACTTTGATGTCCTGCACCAGAGATTGATACCATCCCCACATTTTTATGGTGCCGTCAGAGGTCACTGGCCCTACAGTTCCTGTCTTCCACAGATGTCCTCTCTAAACTCCTGGCTCTTTGGAGTTGGGAAGCTCTTCCCTTCCCTCAGGCAATAACAAAGAAAATGAGTTGGGACAGAGGTCACATTTCACCTCTGGCCCTGTAGGATGGTTTAATCAGTAACACATTTAAGTCAGAACATCTTTAGTCAAATGTAAAAAATGTAACTTTTCTTTTCAATATGTAAATCATTTTCTGTGGCATTCGCTCTCGTTGCTACCAAGGTTCCAAATTCTTGCAAAGGTCTCTAGGGACAGCTTTACTTGGACTACATTTCTTTCCTCAATCCAGCTCATTTTCCTCCTGCCTCTGAGTCTTAGAGTTCATTAGTTCAATGAATTTCACAACCACTCCTGACACATGTATGCGTGGAGACGTAGCAAAACATGGCCTGGCAACATACCAGACCCTTTACAAATTCAGCTCTGGGTAGGGAAGGAGAGAGGGGAGAAGTGAGGGGAAATGTAGCTAAGGAGAGAATGAATCTCTCTCCAAACTCTGGGTTGCACGTGTGGCCAGACCCCAGCGCTGCTTTCTAAAAGACCTGCCCCCCAACTGTGTTCAGCGTGGGCAAGCAGCTCCCTCACCATGGACCTCATGCCTGGCCTGCTGAGGTCCTCTCCTTCCCCTCCTTATTCCACCAAATTATTTCTAAAGTTTTATTTTGAAATAATTTCAGACATACAGAAGAGTTTCAAAAATAGTACAGGGAATGACCATCATTCACCGAGATTGTCCAAAAGCTAGCACGTTATCCCATATATGCTTTATTATTCTTCTCTTTAGAAATATATGTCATTCTTTTCTTCTGAAATATTTGAGAGTGCACTTGCAGACAGGATACCCCTTCACCTTGAAATAATTTTCAGTATGAATGTTCTAAAAACAGAGATATCTTCTTATATAACTATAGCGTTCTTATAAAAATTATGAAATTGATATAACATCAGTGAAAAAATTATGACCATTAATACAATACTACTATGTATGTATAGCTATTCCAATTGTGCCTGTTGTCTCAGTAATGCCTTTTATGGCGAAAAAAAACCACCCAAAATTTCAAGGCAAGGTCCAATCTGGGTTTACTTGCTACATTTAGTTGCCATGTCTAATCTCCTTTCATCTAAAACATTCCTCAGTATTTTTCTTTCCTTAAAAGTACAGACCAGTTATTTTGCAGAACAGGGGTATCCAACCTTTTGGCATCTCTGGGCCACACTAGAGGAAGAGTTGTCTTGGGCCACACATTAAATACACAAACACTAACAAAAACTGATAAGCAATGAAAAGGTCTGTGCATAATTTTCGTGAGATCCGCCACCACAGATAAGCAAAGAAGTCTTCACATAATAACCCTATGATGAAGCGGCCCTTTTGATAATCTTTTAAAATCATCAAGCAGTTCCCAAGTTTGTGATCGCTAATACAGAAAATGTACATATCTAAGTAATAGAACAGTATAAAATTTAGTAATAAAACTAAGTAATGTTTTAAGTAAATTTACGATTTTGTGTTGGGCTGCATTCACAGCCATTCTGGGCTGCAGGTTGGACACCGCGTGACTTGGTTCCAAGGAGCGAAATAACACAAAAGTGATGGACTATCACTTATGAGATTAGGTTACATAAAGACTCCAGCTTCCATCTTGCTAAACTCTTTTGACTCTCACACTTGCTGGCTTGGATGAAGCTGGCAGCCATCCTGTGAGCTGTGCTATCGAGAGGCCCATGTGGCCAGGTCCTGAGAGTGGACTGCAGCCGACAACCTTCAAGAAACTGAATGCTACCAACAACCCCATGGCTGTGAGTTTGGAAGTGCTCCCTTTCCCTTTCAGCTCTGGGATGACTGCAGCCCTGACTGACACCGTGATTGCAGCCTTGTAAGGGTCTTTGCCTCAGAGGACACAGGTAAACTGTAAGACACCATGAGATAATAAATGTTGTTTCAAGCCACTAAATTCTAGTAGATAACTAATACAATAAGACTTATTTAACTAATACAGTAAGACTTATTTAAACATATCTTAATGTGATTTACTGAGTAGCTACCATATGCATGGCATTAAAATCTACTTTCTGAAAAGTGTTTTGAAGCATTTATTCTTTTCCCCAGTTTTATTAAGATATCATTAATGTGGCTTCTTACCCTTTGTCCCCCTTGAAGGTAAACACGGAAGCAAAAATGTATTAATATTTAAAAGAATGCATTAATTTTTCTATTGGTGTTGTAACAAATTGCCACAAACTTGGTGGCTTAAAACGATAAAACTTTATTATCTTACAATTCTGGAGGTCAAAAGTCCAAAAATGGGTTTTAATCATGTAAAATCAAGGTATCTGTCCTGGCCGGTGTAGCCTCAGTGGATTGAGCGTGGGCTGTAGACCAAAGAGTTGCAGGTTCAATTCCCAGTCAGGGCACCTGCCTGGGTTGCGGGCCAGGTATCCAGTGGGGGCCATCTGAGAGGCAACCACACATTGATGTTTCTCTCCCTTTCTTTCTCCTTCCCTCTCCCTCTAATAAATAAATAAAAATCAAGGTGTCTGATAGGCAGTGTTACTTTTTGAGGTTTTATGTGAGTGCTATTTCCTTGCCTTTTCTAGCTACTACAGGTGGCTTCGATATCTTGGCTGCTGGCCTCCTTCTGTTACAAAAGCAGCAACTGCATCACCCTGACCTCTGCTTCCATTGTTACACCTCTCTCTCTCTCTCTCACTCCTGTATCCCTCTTTTATTTACACAGATCTTTATGATTATATTGGGTCCACTGGATCATCCAGGCTAACCTCCCCATCTCAAGATCCTTAATGTATCCCCTTTGTCATGTAAGGTAACATAATGACAACTTGGATATTCGGGTGGAGTCATTATTCTGCTTACCACAGAAGGGTAGGCTATATATTTTCTAAAGAAATTTTGTGGATTGACATACATATACATATACTGTAAAGTTACAATCAAGGAAGATAAAAACAGGCTTACAAAATTAATTTTCCCGTATCTTAACAATCCTCCTTTTTTAAAACAGTCCAGATCATGTTTTTAAAAAGCTAGTAGCAGAGGTGCTATGAAGGGAGATGGGGGAAAAGAGAGTGGCTGTTGACAGCCAAGTCATGATGCAGTCAGTCCGAAGACAAAGGGGACATGATGACCAGAAGCCACAAATTTCTTGGAAAAGATTACTATTTTCCTAGAAATACATATTTATGTCCTTCTAAGTGAATGATAACAAACAATGTTATCTGTACATCACTTCACAGCAAGGAAAATCGGACTGCATAGCAAAAGATGGTAAAAGTCATAGAGAGAGTGAGAGAGAGAGAGAGAGAGAGAGAGAAACTACTTACTCTTATTTTAGCCAAGAAATTACATGAAAAATGCGTGGCCAATGTGAAAAGAATCTGGTACTGTCAGAGACTTGACAAATTGGATTATTTGTAAGTGATGCACCATGCAGCTCCATTCCTGATATTAACTGCCTTCCAAAATCATCACTGCATGAAACATCTGTTTTCTGCAAGATTAGCGCAGCTCCACAGAAACGTGCCTTGCCTGAAGGAAATAAAGACATGGTAAAAATCAATTCCAATACTATTTATGGGAAGGAATTCAGAAAAAATCATTTAGTTTGATTCATGAGAAATGTTTTCTGTCTCCTTTAACGGGTTGTCCCTTGGGAAACGTGCACTTTCCTGGTATAGGAATGGGACGGTAACAGTGTATGCCTCTATCTCTAGCCTGCTCATTTGGTAATGAAACAATGAAGTCCACATTAGTCAGATTGCAAAGCTTATGCCAAAATCCAAACATAACCCAGATATCCATGTCAAGTCCACTTACCATGAGTAACAAAGCAATCAAAATATTATAAACAAAACAGTCAATGCCATAAAACATCCAAATACAATTAATTTAGACAGGCCTTGGATTTGACAACAGAATTTGACCTGGACACAGAGAACCACCTCAGAATGAAAGATACACACAGACTAAAACTAAAGGGATGGAAAAAGAAATTTCATAAAAATGGAAAGGTACTTTTAAACAAATACAAAGGGTGAACTTGGCTTAAATGACTTGATAATAAAATTTATACAGCATAATTTTATCAACCAATATGTCTGACTCCAGGCAGCCAGAACTATCATGTCTATAAAATGTGTCATAAAGATCTGAATTGTTTGTTTGCTACTGGACAGAGAAGCCTCTAACTTTAGATGTGTCACCTAATGCAAGAAGGAATGTATGTGTGGGTGAAAGAGAGACAGAGTCAGAGACAGAGACAGAGACAGAGAGAGACGGACAGTGACAGCACTATAACTAGAAGTGATGTCTCAGAGAAGGAGGTTCTGCTTCATAGCTTGGTTCATAAAAGATTTGTTGAAAGTGAGTTTGCAGTGACTCAACAATAAACGTATATTTCTAAGTTACTTGCTTTTGTTTCCTTCCAAAAATGTTTTTGAAAACAAATCCGACTTTTAAAATTTATAGTGATGAAATAATACAGAAGTACAACTTTGCTAACAGATAGATATACATTCTCTCATGAAGCCACAGAGAGTGGTGGCTAAGTGTAGAGCAAAAATTGACATGAACCACATACAGCGTTGGTGGGGGCATGGAGAAACTGGTAGAAGCCTAATGAAAAGTGGGACCATGTTTTGGAATGCTACTTGAAAATATCTTTTAAAAATTAAAGATATGTACCTGGCTGGTGTAGCTCAGTGGATTGAGCGTGGGCCTGCGACCTAAAGGATTGCAGTTTGATTCCCAGTCATGGCACACGCCTGGGTTGTGGACCAGTTCCCAGGAGGGGACACACAAGAGACAATCATACATTGATATTTCTCTCCCTCTCTCCTTCCCTTCCCCTCTAAAGATAAATGAATAAAATCTTTAAAAAAATTAAATGTATGTATACCTTGTGAGCATCCCTGGAAACCTGAAACATCAAAATAAGCCCCCATATGGAAGGACACAAGTACAGGGATATGCATTGCAGACCAGGGTGCAGTGGCCAAGGGCTAGGAACAAAGGGAGTGCCCACTGATAGGAAATAGCTAAATATGTTGCAGTCAACCCATGCCATAGAATACCATCATTCAAGAGAGTCGCATGAGCAGACCGGGAAGAATTTCCATGAAATATAGTCTGATCAAAAAAGCAAAATGCAAAAATGTACTTATAATACAATTCCATTTTAGTCAAACAATAAGAAAATAACCCTATATATCTGTGTATTCACATGCATATATATGTCAGTATACAAATGTAAGTGTGGACAAAAACACAGCAAGATCTAATTCAAGAACACATACAGATCTGAGATATATAGAGGAGATACTGTGATGGGCTGATAAGGAAGAAAAAAGGAATGCAGGGACGCAAACTCTAAAGTAAAAGAAAAAAGTTAAAGCATATGGGCTATCACATATGTTGCTATAAAAATTATGTATAAGGGTAGGCATATGTTTAAGTGAATTAATTAAAAATCTTTCTGTACTTAAAAATAGCCAGAATGAAAAAAAAAAAAACAAAGGAAATAATGGCTCTGAGGTTAATGCCTAATGACTTTGGGTTCAACAATTTTTTTAAATAAATAAATGCTTGGGAGTTTTCTAATTATTCTTTGCATTTAAATGTTGCCTTAAAAGTAAGTCTTCCATAGTGATAACTTTATCAAAAGATGCATGTATCTCAATAAAGGATGCACTTGTTCACAAGTAACAAGATCAGAATTTGCCTCCAGGAGCACTGGACATCGATAGCAGTCAGGAAGTTGGGAGATGTGGCTAAAAGTCCTGTCTTGTCCTCAAGCCTTTACATGGCTTTGACACTTTACTGACTGTCGGGCCTTAGTGTTCATACCTGTAACATGATGGGGGTGGCCCAGATGGTCCTGCCCTAACATTCTATGCCCTAACTTGAAAGGTCCCATCAATACTGGCTAGTTTAAACATCATAAAATCTAAACTAAATTAATAGAATTTTGTGCTGAGTTTAAGAACCAAGCACATTCTAGAGAAAGTGGCCCCCTGTGGGTTTTTTTTTTCCTGAAATGCTCATTAAACCCCAGAACCCTTCATACCTTTAGGAACAGGCTGGGAATGCTTCACTCCTTGGTCCAGTTTGAAGTCCAAATATAAGGTTGGTGTGCGAGTATAAACCTTGGACTGAAAAGAGAGGGGGAACAATTGGCGTCTTTCCAAGAATAAGGTTCTTCCTTACTCCAGCTGGACCCTTCTTGATGGGCCCAGGGCCTGAATCCATTATACGTACAATTCTTCCTTTGGATGCGTGCTATTAAAGTGGGGGTGGGAGGTCAGGTGCTGGATGGTTTGCAACTAAAGTCTCCTCTTAAGGGCCCTGGTCTAAAAGTTAGCCCTCCTAGCTTTACAATGTGGTTGATGAGCTATCATATTTCAGGATGATAGCTATCTCTCAATAGCCATTTCTCAAATATGGTCCAATGTTAATAGTTTACTGGCCAATAGTTGCTCCAAATTTCTCACTTCCAGTCTTCCGTTTGATATGGCAAGTCATCTCTCATCCAAATGTATGTTTCTTCCCCAGATTTCAATAAAGCCGCATGTATTTTGAAATACAAGGTACCAAAAAGTGACCTGAAAGTATTTTTATTTGGTCTAACTTGGCCTCATGCCAAAAAAAAAAAAAAAAAGGTAGTCTACCATTGCTGGCTTGAATAAGCCATGACTCCAAATGCAAGAAACACAAACATTTACAGGATTTTCCATTGTACACAGTGGCTTTGATTCTGTCAATACTTCCGTAGAATTTGTAATTCAATATGATACCATTCTGAATCATTGGCATACAGCAAAATCCAAGGGATTAACACTGTTGCTGCAAATTTGATGATGCTTCATTGTTCATCATGAAGCTCAAGTGGTTCTGTCCTAGTTTTTTAAACAAGATACACACAGAAATGAAAAAGTACCTAATGCTAAATTTGGCAAGGATATAGAATACTGTAGGGGACCGGTTTGTCTTGGCCTGGCAAATGTGACTCAGTTCTGTATGGAAAACCTACAGAAGCAAAGTGGTGGGCAGGAGCCAGACCTTCAAACCGAGTTTTCCCATAGGAATCAGGCCTAGAAAATGCTTACAGACTGTTATGGCTTGCTCTTGCTAAAACTCCCTCACCCTGGTCTAAAACAACAAATGTATATTGTCTACCTTCAAGGTAATATCCAAAGCCTGTATGAGTTCTCCCAAGGACAGAGCTAATGAGCTTATTGCCATTCCCCTTTGCATGTTATTTTTATTTCCTCGATTGTACCTAGAATATAGACAATAATATTCTATGTGATAGATAATGAATCTTTCTATGATGTAAGACCCCAGGAAAACAAAAGCCTGTCTAGACAAGGGTCGAGGTGCTCCCCTCTTGAGGGAGTGGCCGAGGCACCATAGGCACTCTCCCCTTGAGAGAGTAGTCGTGCCTGTTCTGTTTTTCCACACAGGATTGTTGTCGCCTGTGCACTGATTTTTGTCATCAACCACAACAGGCAGACTCTGCTGGACAGTCTGCGACAGAGTACCTGGAACTTCCGTACACAGCTATTGAGATTGTAACTTGGTATAAACACTTTAGAAAACTGCTTGGCAGTATGTAGTATAGATAAATATGTGCAAAATCTGTGACCTAGCATTCCAACTCAGAAGTGCATCCCTGAAGTCCTGGCTGGGTAGATCAGTTGGTTAGGGCAGCATCTCAATACATCGAGGTTGTGGTATATTGTGCCCTGATCAGGGTACATACAATAATCAAAAGTGTATCCCCAATAAAGTCATATATGTGAATCTTGATAGTGACATTTTTAGTAAGATGCAAAAGTTGGAAATAGTCCAAATGTCTTTAATGATAAAAATGGGTGAGTGAATTGTAAATACTTACACAATGGAATACTACACAGGAAGGAGAATGAATGAACCCAACCACATGCAATAACTCAGATGAATGTCACAAGCATAATGCTGAGCTCATCAAGGCAGACAAAGAATGTAACATATCATATGATTTCATTTCTCTAAAGTTCGAAACAAAGAATAAATAATCTATGGTGTCAAAAGTCAGAAAAGTGGTTATCTTGGGAAAGTTAGTAACTGGATGGCATTCAAAACGGAGCTCTGGTGTCTGACAATGTTCTATTTCTTTTCTTTTTCTTTTTTTAACTTTTGTGTAAAATTTACTTTTGTGAAGTTGCAACTTAAACACAATGAACTGCACAAATCTGAAATATACAGCTGAAGTTTTTGCTATACTTTGCCTTTCGCCTTTATACCCATATCAAGCCATAGAAAACTATCACACCAGAAGGTTTCTTTATTTCTCTTTTCAGGAATTACCACCTAAACTAATTTTCCCAATTAAAAAAATTTACAACATTTAAAAATATCATTTATAGACAATACATGGACTATTTGAAAGTGCACTATTTGATATATTTTGATATGTATACATCTGTGAAAATATCAATCAAGACAATAAGCATACCCACCAGTCTCAACAGTTTCTCATGCCTCTTTGTAATCCTCCCATGTTATGCTTCCTTACTCTCCAATCCCCCAGCAACCATCAAGTGCATTTTGTTGAATTTTATATAAAGGAAATCACACACATGTAATTTTGGTCTAAATTTATTCAATAATTGTGCTCTGTTTCTTGACCTGGCTTCTAATTTCATGGCTATGCTCACTTGATGAACATGCACTGAGCTGTACACTTGATTTGTGCATTTTTTGTATATGTACTCTATTTTAATAAAAGCTTACATTCATTAAAAACATGAATGTGTAAATAAACCACAAGAGAGAATCCAGAGCCCAGAATTATTTTCTCCTTAATAAAGGCATGGTTTTGCAGAGAATAATTATGTAAACCCCACAAAAACATGGACATTCCTGCCTTTTTCACCCAGGGCCAACCTACTGTGCCTATCACATAGTACATGTTCAATAAATATTTACTGAATGTTTCCTAATGGAAAATCTCATGTTTAATAAAAATTTTATTTATAGTATACATAGGATATTCATCAATATTTTTACCTGCATGCAGCAAAATGCCTCTTTTTCAAGAAGGGTGATTTGGTATGGTGAAAGTGTATATCTGTACACTTTCAATTTTGGAGTAGAGATTTATAAACAATGCTGTCAGAAGACTGTTCCTTTTTCTATAAGTGTTTCACATACTGAAGCTTTGGGCTTTAAATGGTCTGGTAGGTTGTTTTATATGGCCTAGAAGGTCAAGCTGCATCAATATAGCTTCAAAGACAGGAAAAGCACATTCCCTTGTGCACACATAAGTGAAACCAGAAAGTCCTATGACATCAAGTGTATCCTGAGGCCAAAGATTCACAATCAGTCTGAAGAGCTTGAAACATACACAACCACAAAGGCAGCACCAGCATGACACAGGAGCTAATTCTCTAGAATCACTAGGTGTATAAGGCACCATGTGGAAAGAATCTGCTGTTTCTAATGAAGACTTCTAAAATTACCTCTAAAAAGATCAAGGGTAAATGTCACATAATATCAGATGACTCCTCTATGTGGGCAATATTTTGCTCTCTTCCAGAAAAAGAACGCCTGTGTGGTTTAAGTCTTTCCAAACCTCTGCCTCGGTGGCAAATGCAGCATCCCTGCCTATAGCAAAGAGATTAATCACAAAGAGGTTTTTTATTTAATCTTCACTAATATTCTCCCAAAAATATATTCTAAAATAATCTTGAACTAGAAACCAGGAGTCTTTGATGCCAGGATTGCATTCCTTGCTGAAAACACTTTTCTGCTGGGATTAGTTCACTCATCTGAAAATCTTGTGTTCACACTCAATGATGTTGAAGTCTATCTCTGATTCTGAAATTCTGAATCAAAAAATTAATGTTTTCCTCCATGTTTTAATTTTTTTAATTCCCTTCTGATTTCTCAGACTAGAGCCTTAGAAAGGTGAGATGTGGCTAGGGTGACGGAGAGCAACTAGGGCTGTGGGGACTGAGTGGGGAGCCACTGATCAGGTCACTCTATTCTTGCCCTCAAACTCAGTCATCAATCTTGCCCTCTGAGCTAGCTCTTTTTCTTTTCTTCCTGCCTCCAGCTTCTCCACCTAATTTGTATTGTCCAAAAAATAGTAATTTCTCTCTCTAAGACTGCAACAACATAGATGCATGTACGTGTGCACAAAACACTCACAGAAGCCTGTACTTATATATTAATTTATAAAAACTTTAACAGAAATCAATGAGAGATGTTATAAAATTATACAAGACCAGTGCTCTAACCCCTGAGCTATGCAGCCAACTAGATGTTATAAAATTATAAAGCCACAAATATATCCTATTGTCTTATAGCATTAAAAGGACTAAAGGAAAATTTTTAATTCATTTTGAAGGTGTTTTTTTAACCACATCTCTAGTCTCAAATAGAATTCTGATTCTAATATCCTTTTTGTAATGAAAATTGGATCACTGAAGGTTTCAATAAAACACACATCTTGAATGATCAACTACCCCAAACCTAAAAGTATATTATTCTATTTCAGTTAATCCATAATGAGATAAGACTCAATCTGGAATCTGTTCCCAGGAATATGTGTAGAAAATAATTTTTGAAAAGCAGGTAGATTTTTAATTTTTTTATCTTCCATGGTAACTCTGTTGCAATAGCAAATATAAATTATATTCGTTTCACTCAAGGATGATAATGCCAGCCTCAAATATACTTTAAGCAAACCTGGATTTCATTTTTCTATTACACACTGCTGATTTGCAACCATAAAGAAATATTGCCAGTAGTCACATTCTTTCCTGTGTTCTATTTTTTTTATCCTTACCTGAGGATATGCTTATTGATTTTAGAGACAGGAGAAAGGAAGGAGAGAAACATCAGTGTAAGAGAGAAACATCAGTTGGTTGCTTGTTGTACATGCTCCAAACAGGGACAAATCCACACCCTAGGCTTGTGTCCTGACTGGAACTCGAACCCACGACCTTCCAGTTTTACAGGACTACATGCCAATGAAGTGAACCCTGCTGGCCAGGGTTGTTTTGTTTATAAATAGTATTAAACTATTAATATGCCCTCAAAATAGAATGAGAATTTAATTAAACAAGTCATTCTTTTTTGGTAAAAACTTGGCTATGTATCTATTTCCACAGTATTAAAATAAATTGGCCCATTATCATCTAAAATGAAACATTTCTCTGAATGTTTCAGCATGAACAGAACTAACATCCTTCAGTTCCATCAGTGAAATTTCTCTTTCCTTTTTTTTTTATCGTTTTGGTCCTGATTAATAGTGTCAGTGCAGATACTAAAATCCGAAGCTATTCCTCTTTTGTCTTTCTTCTCATTTCATAATTCTCTGTTAAAAATGTTTTTAGTCTGTATTTCAAAAGCCTAATGGCTTAAAATCTTACAGTTCAAATAACAAGTAGGCCAAGCTTCTAGAAGGCAAGTCGTGTAACTCTTCATAAGAGGTTAAGGATAAATTTTGGCTAACCAACAACAAGAGTGCTACCAAATCCAGAGAAGCCTTGTCTCTTTCTCTGTAAATATGTCAGAATTAAACCCTTAATGAGCCAAAGAACCACTCAAATAATGACTGCAAAACAACCAAAACAAAACAGGGTCTACAAAACCACTTCCTTCCAAACCTCAGCTACCTTCATCTTACATCCTTCAAATACTTCCTGCTTACCCTGGCTTTTGGTATAATATGCTTTTCAAGCTGGCTTCCTTCCTGTGTTTTTATCTGTAAATGTGTTCTTAATTAGGAGATGAAATCACTTCCACATGGAAGGCATGTGGCTTACAAACATCTTCCCAGAGCATGTGGTGTTGGTTGCAATGTGTGAGCGTGACAAAGGAAATATCTTTCATTTTGCCACCGCTGCTTTCACAGTTAACTGCCATCCATTTATCCCTGAATGCTGCTGATTTTGCCACTATGCTGGCCTTCCTTAAATGTAAGTGGCAGCAATTTGTCACATGTTAGAACTGTAATAAATTATTTGACACTTTTTTTAGGGAACTATTTCAAAGACCCTTTATGATTTAGTGATTTTTCAGAAAATGCACTCAAATTTTCAACTTTATTATATGTTGCTTAAGAAAATTGTTCTAAGTAACTATACTAACAACTGTGAATCCTCAATATCCAATAAGAGAAAGAAATAATGATGTTTCTACCTATTTCTAGCTGCTCACACTCATGTTGGACCACCCCCCTAGTGTTGAACATTATGTTCTGGGTTTTTGGGGGGTTTTTTTACATAGAAGCCAACTTTTGATGAATATGGTTTCACATAAATCTTTGACTACATGTCTATTCTTTTTTTCTTCACAGTGAAATTTTGAGTCTAAAAATCTGTTGGGGGTGTCTAACCTTTTGGCATCACTGGGCCACACTGGAAGGAGAAAAGTTGTGTTGGGCCACACATTAAATACACAAGCAGTAATGAAAACTGAGGAGCAGAAACAACGTTTTAAGTAAATTTACAAATTTGTGTTGAGCCACATTCATAGCCATCCTGGGCCACATGCAGCAATACAGAGCTTGAACAATTTGGAAACCTAGAGGACAGCAATGTGCAGACACAAAGAAGGTGCTAGAGAGAATGGCATGAGATGAGCTCAGAGAATTAGAAAAGACCCAGTCAGGTACAGAGAACACATTGGTCCAATTTTTATCTTAAAGAGATGTCTTGACCTACTATGTGGAGAACTGGAAGAGAGTAACGATAGGTGACAGGAACCTCTTAAAGAGGCTGGTGCAGTGGGTCTGGCCAGGGTTGGGCAGGGATGGGAGACAGGTAGATAGATTTAAAATCCATTTTGGAAATAGGAAGGTTTTGCTAATAGACTGGATGTGGGTGGGGTGGAGAAGGAATAAGGATGACCTCCATGTTTCAGATTTCAGCAGTGAATGATGATGCCATTCATTTATTAAGATGGAGAACACTGAAAGGGAAATGAGTTTTCATTTGTTGCCAAGGCAGGTGAGGGTGGGGGGACAAGACTTCGACTTTTGCTATTTTAAATTTGACATGCCTGGAAACCATTCAAATGGAGATGTCAAGTAAGGAGAATACACAGAGCTCAGAGATTAGGCTTGTGCTGTGCATATAAATGTGGGAGTTACAAGAGTATAAATGACATCTAAATCCACAGAATGAAGGAGGTCACTTAGGGAGATGATGTCCAATGACAGAGAAGAGGACTCAGGACTGAGATCCAGGGAACTTGAGCATTTTAGGGGTCTGGTAGAAGAAAAGGTACCCACCTAAGAAAAGAAACTGATGAATAAGGAGCATCTGGGGACACAATAATGCACGATCTCAGAGGCCAAGGCAAGGAGGAAGAGTGTGTCAAAGGAGGAAGTGTTCAATCCATAGAAAGGAAGAGTTAATGTGAAGAAAAAGAAAAAGACCTATGGGTTTGGCTGTATGGAAGTCAGTGGTGACTCACTGCACTGATGGGATGGTTGCCAGGTTGAGAGCACTGAGGATGTAGGGAAGTGGAGATAATGTGTATAGACAAATCAGATGTAAAGTATGACTCTGAGAGCACAGAGAATTGGGGGTGTATGGTCAAGGGGTTTGGTGCTTCTCTTATCAATTTATATGAAATGTGGGCTTTAAAAAATAAAGTAAGGCTATTAGCCTTCAATAATATGCATTATAACACCACCACCCCCGCAGTTTGTTTTTGGCCTTTAATTTCATTGATGCCAGTTCTCACATGGGTCAGATCAATCTTTCCCTTTCAATACTTTTAAACGTAGAAAGTCTTTTCTCATCCAAAGATGAAATTAATTATTTTCCTATATTTTTCCAGTTCAACATTTTAAACATTTAATTATTTGATCTATGTCAAATCTATTTTACTGTGAGGTGTGAGGTCATCAGCTAAATTGCTTTCTTTTTATGAATGGTTAACCAGCTGCTTCAGTTGACTTAGCCTTCTCTTTTCCCCACTGGATGATAATCTTCTTTATCATGATTAAGTTTGCATATACACTTGGGTCTATTTCAGGTAGCTTCTATTTCTGTCGATCCCAAGGAAGCACCTCAATGGAGAAAACTTCACTAATTAGCTCAGGAGCCCTAACTAACAGAGGAAGATCTACTCCATAAGGAGTTCTTGTCATTTGCTAGTACATCTCCCAAAGGGCTGCTCAATCTCCTTATCTTCCTCCCACCACTTCCCCACACTCAGGTCTGCTGGGATTTTCACTGTGGAGAAAATCCATCAGCACAGACCCATTCTCTCCACCACTTACATCTTGACACACACTCAAGAAACTCACTACCACATTCCTTTGGCTACTGCATGAAGAGCCATACCTTTCTCTTTCTCCTGGGGATCTTAAGGCTTTGAGAAAACGAAAACTCGATTTGCCACATTATTTAAAGCAAATTTGCAATTCCTATTGCTTAGAATAGGCTGATTCTCTTCAACAGAATGATGTCTTCTGTCCCCAATCCAAAGGACTCTGATTTCTGAATTCTTGGTTATTTTACAGAATTCTGATAAGGAATGGGAGAGATTAGTTCCTATCCCCAGTGCCAAAGGTGTCATGGGAAGAATGAAAATTCTGTAATCATATTCTGACATATACATGAAGTGCTGCACAAAGAGAAAACAAGAAACTTTTAGGCAAAATGCCAATGACTCTCTATAGGGTGAGAGATAGAGAGGGCCAGATGACAATTTTAACTTCTGTCAACTAATAATGAGTGTGAAAAATCTTAAGCATCAAACTGTCCAGCTAACCAAGAATTTTGGACATAACCAAAGTGTCCTACAATCTAGTCTCTACAGCTTCCTGTTCAAGCAGCACTTTAACCAACAGTGACACTTGAGCCCCTTCTCCTTCTCACTTTGTTTTTTTAGGGCAGGGGCAGTGAGGAGAGAAGAGCTAAAGGGGAAGAGAATTTCACAGTCCTGAAATTTAACCACAGACGTGTAAGTTGTGAAACTGAACTTTGATTTCTTCATCCTTTGAGTCAGCATTCTTGACTGAAGTTGGCTTACAGATGTTCTAAATTTTTTAAAAAATTAAAAACAGAAAACAGAGAAAGAACAAATGCTTGTATCTTATATGACTGATTCATCCAAAATCCTACAAAGGCAACAGTACAATGAAACCACAAATGACCCCTAAATATGCCATTAGGGAGCCTTCACATCCCTTATCACCCACATATAGGTAGTGTGTTCCAAGGTTGAGTCAGCAAATCTATTAACCAATGCTAGAATATTCTTCACAGAGTTTAATAATATTTTTAATTTTTATTAGTTACATTTGGTATTTACTAAGATGTTTTTATGAGTTCTTGCAAGAAAGTACATTGAGATGAGAAACTATTTGGCAAAGATAAGATTTCACAGAACTCTGGGGGCCAATAACTTTGTACAGATATGATTAAGGGGGAATTTATTATGGCACAGGGCTTCTCCTATGAGATCATTTGCAGGACATTGTGACATGGTCAGGGGTATCTGCTTGCATAGACATGAAGGTACCCTTTTGGTGTAGAGAAAAAGAGAAGTTTGTTCTGAAGCTTCCTTCCATGAAAATGAGCTACAGCAGGGTTGTCAGACTCATTTTCATCGGGGGCCATATCAGCCTCACAGTTGCCTTCAAAGAGCCAAATGTAATTTCAACCCCTTAACAGTTAAGGAGTAATTACATTCATACAGTCCTAAAATTATTTTGACCCTTTGAAGGCAACCACAAGGCTGATGTGGCCCCCAGTAAAAATGAGCCCAACACCCCTGAACTACAGCATTCCCAAACTAGAAAAAGAAACACCGAGCAAGTTTAGATACAGGGGCTGAATAGTGTGATAAGGCAGGGGTACTGTGAAAATAAAATAGGGCAAAATTTGAAAACCTGAGTGTGGGTCTAGGTTCCTTTAACAATGAGCTTTCTGACCTTGGGGAAGACTTTTTGCCTAGTTGGGTAGCAGCATTCTCATCTACAAAGTGGGGGAGTTGTAGAGCTGATCTCACATCTATTGCTACATAATATTCTGATTCCAACAGTAGTGCCAAAGGAAAAAGGGGAGAGTGGATCTTAGTTGGCTCTGAAAAGCATCTCATACTATCAGGAATTCTAGACTTGTCCATGAATGCAATGGAAGAAGTAAATTAATGGAACACTTCCTGTCCAACTATTACATAAATGGGCCAGAGATAGCCTCTGTGTCTTAGGCAAAAATGGCTCCCACGTTGTTTACTTCCTCATAGCACGCTAGGGTCTTTATCCCAAAGTCTGCTGGAGCCTAAGTTTAATTCTCACATGTCGGATTGCTTTAAATATATTCCAAATTGCCTGGCTGGTATAGCTCAGTGGATTGAGCGCAGGCCTGTGAACCAAAGGGTTGCAGGTTTGATTCCCAGTCAGGGCACATGCCTGGGTTACAGGCCAGGTCTCCAGCGGGGGCCATGTGAGAGGCAACCACACATTGATGTTTCTCTCCCTCTAAGAAAAAAAAAAAAAAAAGAATAAATAAATAAATAAATAAATTCCAAATCAATATATTTTTAACCATTTTTGAGCCTACCTACTTTACATACCCTGTGAAACCATACCCAACACCTGCTAGCCATAAATAACAAACCCCGCAACCATAAAAGACACCAAATTGCTGTTGCCCTTTGGAGCTCTCTGACACAGAGACCCTCTACCTTATGGCTGAGTGGCATCACCTAGACAGGTAAGCCCCCTTTCCAATTTCCCTGGCTCCCTCTGAAGGGCCCTTGCCTAATTCCTTTTCTTGGTGGTGGCCTTAAGCCACTGGCTCTGAAAGGTCTCCTATTGTGAGGGAAGTCCCTTCTCAAGCAACCCTGTCCAAGCACCACCCAAATAAAGCTAATATGTTACTAGCTCTAAAGAGCCTGTCTGCTCCTTGATCAGCCTCCAAATCTCCAAACTTACACCAACCAATCTAAATAAAGTAAGCCTACAGAGAGGCTCCAAAGTATCAAACATGGCCTTCCATCTATCTACAAACAAGAAAAGAGAAGATTCCCTACTGTTCAGCAACAGCTCTTAGAAACTGAAGAGGTGACCAAATCTGTTGACAAGCTGGATACCTGTGGAAGGGTCAGTACTTAGCTCCTAGCAGGGACAGGAAATGGTTCATGAATTCCTGGGCAAGTCAGTAGTGGTCAGCTCCTGAGTAAAATTACAGATGGGTCAAGGATTTCCTCTGTACCCTTCAATATCCATCTTTCCTCTTAGGCTCTGTCTGACTTTAAAGTTTTTGTGGATAAAAACTGCTTTCAGCAGAAAATCTGCTGAAAATCTGCTCAATATAAACAGATTTATATTGAGTTGTGTCCAACTGGTAACAACCTATATGAGCTTGCATTGAAGAGCATAAACTGGACAGTGGCCATCTAGTTAGAATACCAGCTCTGTCACTTACTAGATGCATAACTCTGGGCAAGTTGCTAATCTCATTATGCCTCACTTCCTTTCCTCATTAGGTTGTTTGAGAAATGGATTGGACACATTTTACAGAGTGTCTCAGCTTCATTAGCTCCCAATTCCTCGGCCACTTATGGAGATCCCTGGGTGCCATCGTTGCTGTCATCTCTAGCTGCCTTGGCCTCTTTCTGACTGCCAAGTTATGAATGGCCTTGATGGCCCCCACTGTCATGGGAGATACAGCAGCTCCAGAGCTCCTGGGCTTGACCTGATAGACCTACTAAGTGTCTGGATGCACTCTCAACTAGAAAGAAGGTCCTAGCCACCAGATGTGTATGTAGCCCCCTCAGAGGCTGCTTCAAGAGGCTAGCTGTCACAATTCAGAAGGGCATGGCATTAGCCCCATGGAGGCAGGCTTTGCGCAAAAAAGGGAAGAAAGGTGTGGGATGACAGAAAAATTCTCCCTCTTTCTTTCTCCATCAGGAAGTCTTGAAATCCAGTGTGTAGTTTACACTTACATCACATTTCAGCTCACACTGGCGACATTTCATGTGCTCAGAAGCCTCATGTGTATAGTGACAACCGTAAGGGGCACTGACATCCTGAGTGCTTGGCAGGTACTGGTTCCTCTACTCCTGACTTAATTTGGGTTCTCTGGAAAACAGAGCCTAAGGTGAGTCTTACTACATACAATTCCAGGGCAGTGAGAGTGTGGGAGAAAGGTTTTCCTAACACCTGGTGCTTGGAGTTGTCACCAACACAAGCATCTAACTTTTCAAAAAGGTAGGAATGTCTGACTTTAGAGAGCGAAGGCACTATGGATATCTGGCTTTGTTCTCCCAGCTGCCAATGCTCTGGACTGACCCCGTACAGCAACTTGCTGTAGGTATAACAGCTCCGGAGCTTAGAGATTTGCTTGTGCAGTGAAATCTCATGGAACTAGACCTGGTATTGTGAAAACTGTGTGCTTATTACCTTTCGGGACTGTTTTTAAAGTGAGACAAACGAGAATTGAAGTAGAATGAATTCAAGTTTGGCAGTCCTGATGGAGTCATACCCAGTGTAGGGGAGTCCACCCAGACTATGGTATTATAGAGAAAAAGAAAACTCATACTCTACCCAAGCAAAGCAGAGTTACAACTTGGTAAGTATGCTTTCGGATTTTATTTAGAATATAATTAAGTCCATTTGAGTTGAAAGTTTTAAATTGTTGTCTAGCTTGAAGTACATTTACCTATCCACAGGAGCAGAATTCTTAATTAAGTTTCAAGTAATCAGAATGATCTCTGACACCAGATTTTCTCACTACATTTTAGTGCGAGTTTGGTCAAATTGTTCAAAAGCTACACGATCCCTAGGATTTGCGCTTCAGTCAAAATAAGGTAGTGTGTTTGCAGTTATCAACAGCACACCTTTATACAGGGCTGGGCAAAAGTAGGTTTACAGTTGTGAGTATGTGAAACATAGTTTATACTTGTGTTGTTATTTATTAATTATTGTATTATCTTCCATAAAACAGCTGTACACCTACTTTTGCTCACTCCTGTACATATGCCAGTACCATTCCTTAAAATACTGACATCTACCTCATTTATATCCAGAAGGCGCACCTTCTAATGCAACATGCAAAAGTTTCTGAAGCTCCCTGAAGCTGCTCTGTATATTTTACTGTGGTTACAGGACAAGTATGTAATGTGTTCCTAGGGAAAGACTTACTATATCCTAAAAGTACAAGCCTTGATAGCCATAGAAGGGATTACACTGATATGTAAAGCAGCCACACACCTTCACTGTAGGTGAAACCTTGGGGTTTTTTTTATAGCTTTCATTATCTTCTTAGTCAAAATTTTCTTGCTAATTTGCGATCCCAGTAACTAAGGCCATTGATGTATAAATGGCACAAGATGTAACTTCTGGTTTAAAAGTACACCTACCAATTCTTCATTTACTGGCAGAGGAGGGCTTGTCAACATCACTGGAATGTAATTCCTAGGTGATAATGTTAGCAAGGACATCCTGAAGAAATAAGAACATCTAGCACCCTTTGTGCACACCAAGAATGGTATTTCTGGGGTGAGTGGGCTGCTCTGCACAAGAGCAAGTTATTGTGCATCTGATCTGATCAGATGCTGACTACTGCTTATTTGAACATTCCTGACTGCAAATGAAGTGCCAACCATGGCTGCCTACCACAGCACAAGTCTCTGAAGTTGCTGGGTCCATTTCTTTGGTCTCCTCCTATTTACAACAAGACTAACAGTCTGAATTGTGCCTATTCTCAACACGGAATCAGAACCAAGTTTTGCACTTGTCTGTGGAATGATACCAATCATCTGCTCAGGCTGCATGGTCTGTGTTGGGCAGCTCTTATGCAATGAACTGCTTTGCGAACTTCAAGATGAGACAAGACTGTGCACTGCACCCTTCCCTTCCTTAACCTCAAACCATACTATGGAAAACTCTGGGAAAGAGGGATGCAGAAATATACACACAACCAAGGTCAGCCTCAGGGAAAATCCAGGAATAGACAAAATCGGTCTTGGATTTTCTTCCAGTACAATATTTTACATCATTTCCTTTTGCCCTGTCACAACCCTACAAAATCAAGTTGCCCACGCAGCAGCCCTTGCTCCCCATCATAATCCCCATATACTTATTGCATTCCTACTATCCAAGCCTTTTGTATAAATTATTGTAAGACATAACCCCTGCTTCCTCTCTTGTCTTTCTTTCCCCCCATCCACACAAGCAAAATGAATTCTCCCTCCTCCAGACTGCCATGCAAGTTTTACATACTGCTGTTTTAGCATTCCTCATATCACATTATACTAATGATGTTTGCCAGATTATGTCTCCAGCTAGAGTGTGACCTTATTTCATGACAGTGGTTGTGTCTCATTCATATCATATCTCTAGGGCACTGTACATTGTGCACACAGAAGGTGCCTAATGGCTGAAGGAAGAGAACTCATAGAGAAATGGGACACGTAAATTAAATAACTGCCAAAAAAGATAAATAACTGCCAGTTAAGAAATCTCATGGGTTGTAAAGACACAAGGCTGTGTGGATCTGGGACAGCTGAGAAGGCTTCACTGAAGGGAAGGGATGTAGCTTGGATCATAGTGAAGAGTGGCAAGGAGACAGAGAAGGGGAAATCAACTCCACATTTCTACTTTGCAGTTGACAATATCCCTTTCCCTCAAATGCTGTTTCTCCTTTGCTCGGCATCGAAGGGAGCCCAGAAGGCTCTCTACCTTATGGTGGTACTTCCTTTGCTCTCTCTCTATACTCATGCATTGAAATACATTTATTTAATGCTTCAATTCAGCTGGATTTCATTGGGTGATTGTGGATTTCTTTCTTTTTTATTTTTTTAAGATTTTTTAATTTATTTATCTTTAGAGGGGAAGGGAAGGAGAAAGGGAGAGAAATATCAATGTTATGGTTGCCTCTCGTGAGTCCCCTGCTGGGAACTGGCCTGCAACCCAGGCATGTGCCCTGACTGGGAATCAAACCGTGATTGTGTGGTTCACAGGCCTGCGCTCAATCCACTGAGCTACACCAGCTGGGGCCGGTGATTATGGATTTCTTAGGTGGGACTTTTTTATAGCATTTCTTATAATACCTAATTAAACCTGGATCATAAAAAAAATCAATGGAAGTAAAAACCAGATGAAAATGAAATTCTCATCAGAAACATAAAATTTCATTATTAAAAATCTTAGATTCTTAAAATGATCAAACATATTAGTTTTCTAGAAACTACCTTATAGAGACCATTGCCATCTGTTTTTTTAAATGTGCATTTTCTTTTGTGTTCATACCTCTTTTTCTTACACTGAAAATCTTGACTCCTAAAAATATTAACAAATTTACTGATTTGTTTGATTTTAAAGCTGTTTTAAAATTGTAATGCCAACACTAATGACAACAATAAACTAACAAACAAAAGAGAAACAGACTCAGAGAAGAGCCTGACAGCTGTCAGAGGGAAGGGGTGTTGCAGAGCTGGGAGAAAAAGGTGACGGGATTAAGCAAAACAAAACTTATAGACACAGACAACAGCATGATGATTACCAGAGGGGAAGGGGGGTGGGGAGCTAGAAGAAAGTGAAGGCGGCGATAAATGGTGATAGAAGGAGACTTGGCTTGGGGCGGTGAACACATAATACAAGATACAGATGATGTGTTGTAGAACTGTACGCCTGAAACATATATAAGTTTATTAACCAAGGTGACCCCAATACATTCCATTTTAAAAAGAAACTTTGAAAGTTCAAACTTTTTGTGCTGTTCTTTTTGTCTTTAGAATATATCCTGCTAAAAATGTACAGAGAACTATGTTTAAAACCCTTAGAAGAGATATTTTCTCTGAGTGCTTATGTCGCTGATATCTTTACACAGATGTTAGGGTATTCATTTGTTTCCATTTGTTTTTAATTTGAAGATTTTGGCGGGTTTGACTTGATGTTTTAAATATGTAAGCATTTACATCTTTCAAAATGAAAAATAAAACACACACTGAGAGAAGTCTCGGGTCCATCTACCCAACCCCTCAGCCCAAAAGGAATGTTTTTAAAATCTCCAACATTTAAGTCTATCACAGAGCACTCTGATTTATAAATAAAATAAATGAACAGAGAGGCCTTTGGAAGACAGGACTCCTTTCTGAGCAAGTGTTGTTTTCCCTCTGCTTGCTCTCAGGGACAGCTGCAGCCTGTCATCTCAAGCTCCCTGTCATGAACCCACTGCCTCCAACACAAGCTGTGCCATTAGGAGAATATCCATCATTGTTGTTTGAGCTAGACGTAAACTTGCTGGAACCCTTCAAAAGTAAAAAGAGAAAAAAACAAGGTGTGCCTGTGCTACCTGTTCTCTTGATTTAATATTTTATAAATGCTATTTTGAGAACTTGTTCTTTGAAGCAAACTTAGAAAAGGTAGATGAGGGGAAGAGGTGACAATTTTGTGTCAACTGTAAGGTTAGCGAGATCTATTTAAAAAGTGTGGCAAATCAAAGAATTCAGATTTCCCCCAAAATAGTGAAATAGGCACAATGCAAACATGTTCTGAGTTTACTCTCCAGTATTATCATTGTCAAAAACCCACAGCTGTTTGATCGTACTAGAAAACTATTTCCCTAAAAAGCTACATAAATGGCCCTGGCTGGTGTGGCTCAGTGGATTGAGCGCTGGACTGCAAAGCAGAGGGTTGCTGGTTCAATTCCCAGTCAGGGCACATGCCTGGGTTGTGGGCCAGGTGTGGAGAGCACAAGAGGCAGACACACATTGATGTTTCTCTCCCTGTCTTTTTCCCTCCCTGCCCTTCTGTCTAAAAAATAAGTAAATAAAATCTTTTTTTAAAAGCTACATAAATGGAAACTTTTCAATCAAACTAAGGTAGAAGGGACATTGACAAAATTGTATATTCATAATAAAGTATTTCAAATGGCATTCTGCCCTTAAAGTTTGCTGGATGAAAACAAAACCTGAAAAATGTGGTTTTTCTCTCTGGTTTCTGAGCTCTCTAGTTTCAGGTATGTCTCTCTAGTTCTGATGTAGGAGAAAGTGTGTGTGCGTGCTAATGGCCTGCGGTAGCCCGGAGGCTCCATCGGTTCTCCAAATCAGAGGTGACAATCATAGACTTGGTTGTAAATCTCCTGCCAACCCACAAACAACATAAGTTCCTTAGTGGGCAGGTTGCTTTTTGTTTGGGAAAGAATTGCCTGAGAGACACACGGTCTTCCAATGCCTGCAGGAGCTAAAGCAGGGTAAAGATTGGATATACCCTGCAGGGCCACGGTGAAAGCTGGTATGTAGGTCCCCTACCTGAGATCAAGTCATGCCCCGAAAACCCACAAGAAAGATGCTAAAGCAGACAAGACACCTGCCTGTGGACCCCTAAAGAGAACCATGAGCCCCAAACCTCTGTTCCTCATTGTCACTGCTTGAATTTAAGGAATCTGAAAGAAACAATTTGGGTCTTGCAAAACAGCCTTGTATTCACCTTGAAAGAAAAAAAATCAATCTGGTTTTTATCTCCCTACTTCCTAATTCCTTAAATAGTTTAAAACATAGTTAATTTTAAGATATAGTTTAGCTAATTTTATTGTTCTCTCAACTCTTTAGTTAGCTCATAGTAAGCTTACTTCAGTCATTCTTTTTTTTTTTTTTGTTTTTGTTTTTGTTTTTGTTTTCTTATCTTTCTTTTTTTTTTTTTTTTTTTTAATATAATTTTTATTTAATTCTTGTTCAAGTACAGGTTTCTGTCTTATAATCCCAACCCTGCCCGCCCCCCACCCCATGCTCCCCGCCTCCCTCCCCTTTCCACCCCCCACCCTTAGTTATTGTCCATGTGTCTTTTATACTTGTTCATGTGAGTCCATTCCCTTTTCCCCTATGATTCTCTCCCCTCTCCCCTGTGGGCCCTGACAGCCCGTTCCATATTTGAGTGTCATTGGTTGTATTTTGCTTGCTTGTTTGGTTTGTTTAGATTCCTGTTAATGGTGAGATCATATGATATTTGTCTTTCACCGCCTGGCTTATTTCGCTCAGCATAATGCTTTCCAGTTCCATCCATGATGTTGCAAAGGGCAGTCATTCTTAATCCCTATGTTGTCTTATCTTCTTACAGCTTTGCCCTTGTTTCTCTTATTCCAGCATTCATTTACATATTTTTATTTCACTTAAGGACCCAGAAAATATTATTGACTGTCTTGTATGTATCTGAGTGAATTACATGACATGCTTGGCAAAGTCTTTTGGAAACATGGATTTTTAAGCTTTTGGCTATCATTCAATCCATGAATATTCAGTCTATCCTTCCAAAAGGAGATTCTTTTGTTGCATCTGTGGTCACATGAACACTGTACAAAGTTTTTGCAAAGAAGAAAAAGAACAGTCAGTTATTGAAGACTGACTCTGCACCAGTTTTTGTTCTAAATTCTGTACCTGTACATATTAACCTACTCGATCCTCCCAAAGATCCTCTGGATCATTATAAGTGTCTCCATTTTACATATGAAAACCTTTCACAGATGAAAACCCTGAGGCTCAGCAGGCTTACGTGACTTCTTTAAAGTTAGTAGCCAGTGGTGGAATTGGCCTTGAACCCAGGCAATCAGGCTCCAGATCGCCTTTTTCTGACCCCAGTGGGTCTGAGGCCTCCTTAAGGTTTGTTTCTGACATAATGGAATTTAAAACAGCAGGAGGCAAGGAGAGGCGTTTGTTGGAAAAAGAATCATGTTCCAGAGAGAACTGGCAGTAAATATTGCTGATTGGCTGCCTGATAAGGATGGAATGAGATTTGGAGAATTTCATAGCCTCATGAAATAAACATGTGATTTTGACCTTCCAGAAGTGACAGAAACTATTCTAAGTATCCCATCTTCATCTCCCACCCCCCACACTCTTCAGACTTCACTTCAAACTGTGCTCTTCTGGCAAAATGTTGCTCCAAATTGCCTGTAGCTTTCCAAGGGCTAAGACACATACAAATTGAGAAACAGGGACACATCTATCTTTGAGAGTATCAAAAGGACAGTTGAGCTGCTTGCAAAAGCTAATAGCATCTTGGACAAAACTGCCTCACCTTTATTGTGGGTGTAGGAACTAAAGTCCAGAAAGGTTAGATAACATTTGCCAAAACCCACAGTGCTGGACCTTATCATCTATAGGTTCATAATCAAACTGGTCCTCATGAGGAGATATTACACACATTACAGATGGTCCTTAGGCAACAGCCTCAGTATCACCTGGGAGTGGTCAGAAATGCAGACACTGAGCACCCAGACCTGCTGAATCAGAATCTGCATTTTAACAAGGCACCCAGGTAATCATGAATTTTGAAACTGGAGAAGCACTGGAATGCTCACTAATTCTATTTTCTAGATATTTAATTGGGATGATAGGAGTTGCTACTGACTGTATATTAGTTAGAAGTATCTATACATCAATCTCTTGAAAGGTATATTCTCAGCCTCATCTGGTAATTTAACATAAAATTATCTTTGGTTTGTGTTGTGATACATCTACACTTTTTAAGATCCAGTCATTCCTCAATGAGTAGATATTAAGGCCTCAGATATAGAAAACTATGTCTCTTATGAGGCCCAGAAAAAAACTGGGCAATAGTTCCCCCGTCTTTATACTGACTCATGCTGGTGTCCTTTCTTCAGAGCGGTAAGTCCCTTTAGCATAGACAACAAACATAAATCTCAGCCCACCTCCTGCCCAAGTTAACAGAAAGCAATCAAAGTAATAATAGTAACAGCTACTCCTTATGTGGTGCTTATAAGGTGTCTGGTGTTGTTTTAATAGATTAATGTATTAAAAACTCCCTAATCCTCTCAGAAATCCTATTCGATGGACAAGAACACAGAGGCACAGAGAGGTTAAGTGACTTGCCCAAGGCCACACAGCTACTTCGTGGTGGGGATTCTGATTCAGGCCATCTGACTCCAGAGTCCATGCTGTACCCACAGCAACACACTGCCTCTTAAAATTCAAATTAATGATGAGTTCCAGGAGCTCCTTATTAAAATGTTCTTATAATAAAAACTGATCACTGACTTAGTAGAATGTAATTCATTTCAAAGATTTTACTCAACAAAAATAGAGAATTAGAGGCTAGCAGCTACTAAGACATCGTGTTCCAAAATTAAAACATTACTTTTGTCTCTAATGCTTGGTTGTGATTGAAAGACTACATAGTCTGCTGCTTGGAAGTGCTTTAAAATGTCCCTGTGCCTGTCATTGGAATCGACTCTGACATTAAAATTGCATTGTGTTTTCTATAAATGAGACGCAGTTGTGAACTCGGAGGATTTGTGGTATTGCTGGCTTTGCTTAGCTGTTAAATCAGTGGTCTTGTTTCTCTTTTTAGCTACAGACAGCTCAACTTCTTTGTAAAGAAAATCTTAAGGATAATTCCACAAAGCCTTGTGCTTTGGCTGAAATGGAGAGTCCTAGAAACCCGGAGTGAAAGGCCCCATAGGAAACAGAGAAAGCAGCTTCTCATCTGCGTGAGTTCAGCTCTCCTTACGCCTACCTCCCTGACTGACTCCACGCACAGTAACATCTTTTGCCTCACACCAGGAAGATTCCACAGGACCTGAATTCTCTTCTGCGGCACTGAAGGCAAGGAAATGCTTGCCACACAGCTAGGAAGCACAGTGCCCAATGCTCAGCAAAACAGAAATGGGTCAGAAACATGGTGAAGGGGCATGCTTCCAACTGCAAAGTGCACATAGAGAGCAGGCATAGATGCTTAACAGGGAGCATATTTTGATTGTTTCCTTCAATTACTCCTGTTTGCAGTGGAAACACAAAGTGAAATAATGCACATGCCTAAGCCTGGTACAGGTAAAAGAATTATGGTTATAGTGTAGAAAATATAGAACCACTAAGTCCCAACCAATAATTATGACCAACATATTACCCATAAAATACATCCCTCACTGAGTAGCTGGCTAGCAGCCACTGCCAAGCTATTGGCACTGTAGGTGCTTCTAAAGCAAATTTAAATTTACATAAATTAGTATGTAAAATAGTTTTAAGTGCTGGATGCCCACATGGAGAATGGCAGAGTGGTTCCCAATCTCTTGACGCTCTCAACTCCAGGTGGCATGTGTGGAACTGAGTGTCAGGGCCCCTCCCAGATCCCCTTGGATCCCTTTGAAACATTTCTGCGACCCCCACCCAAAATTAATGGCCATGAGGGAGAAATTAATGGCCATGAGTAATGACAGGGTAAGGAAGCATGAAAGCCCAGCTGCCTAGCCCCGGGGTGGGTCAGGACTACTCAGAGGTGGACTGATCCTCAAGTCACTATCCTTTTGGGGAGTTTACCTGAGATGATACCCTTATTTGGCTCCCTGCCCTTCCCTGTCCTGGCTCCTCAGTTTGTCCCCACAAGGGCACTTCCTTTAAATCAGATGCACACGAATTCTCTCGTTTTGGGTATGCTTCCCGGAAACCCTACCTAAGAGACCACAGTATGCAGTTAACACCCCAGCTGGATGTTATTTCAAACTTGGCTTCTCCAGCAGCAGATGTGGTGTGTAATTGACCTGGTACTTACCAAACCCTTCTCCTACCACAAATCTGTCCATAATTTTTACCCTCAGTTGATATTACTTGATTAAAAAGGTGGGGCCCTAAGCTGAAATATTGCAGTCTGAGTTGAGAAGAATGTACAGGGTGGGTATGATGTGCATGGGGTAAACGAATGTTCAGATTAATTTAAAAAACCTTTCTATGATGTAGCAGTTGTATTTTCCTTACTAAGTTGGGCGTATATAATTTAAATAAACCTTCAGGGACTGAAGTTGGTTTTAGTTTTTGTTTGTTTCTTAAAACATTAGTGATCTGGCAGTTCCAAGGAACTATGAAATAGCACAATAAGCAAAGGAAAGAAGCTAAATCTGCACACATATTAAGATATACCTTGAAAATTGCTTTTTGATCAAATATTTAATATGAACTTGCTTACTTGTAATTTTTGTAACTTTCTGGGTTTGCATGTGGCAATAAAAATCCTGGGTCCCCTTAGGTTCCACATATTCTGACACCTTCAAAGCAAGTCCATCCTACAGGACATGAACTGTGATAAACCCAGTGACAACTGACAACCCAGATGGGGCCAGGCTACATCACCAATCACCTCAATTTTCACAAACACATGGCAGCACAGCTCACCTTTATTCCCAGGGCTTCTCCAGAGATGACAGCAACTGTCACACCATCCTTACTAGGTTTAGGAATTTCTTTACTTTTCAGTTCCTGGTACTGAGGCTCCACCATCTTCTCTGAGCTCTTCAAATTAACCCCCAGTTGTAGGCCATGGGTTGGCTCCTCTGAGCAGGCATCTCAGCATGAAGAATGCCCCGACCCACAGTCATCCACTGTAAACAGCAGACCAGAAGAGGGAAATATAACCCAGACTCAAACAAGTCTGCAGGTGGGACCATTATGACATGGTAACTAGAAAGGTAATTTAGAAGTGCTTTTTCACAGTCCTGGGCATCATGATGAATAAGAAAACAACAATAACACTGTTTGAATCCTTTCTAGTTTTCCTAATGTATCCTATGCTTCCCATTTGAAATTGAAGTATCAGATCTCAAATGCACACAAATGGAAGGAGCCTGTGTTTGGTATCCCTGAGTCTTTGACTGAGCACTGAGATGGGGAAGTGCAGGCAGACAGTATATTGGGGAATGCTCTTGGGAGCATCTTAACAAGAACAAAAAAGCATGATTGGGTAGGTAGAGAAGCCAGCCAGCAATGCAGTTACAACAAAGGCCTTAGCCAATCCAACAAAGAGGTCTGGAGTTGGATAAACTTTCAGAATTGTCCCAAATTAAGGCAAGGTAGCCAGGCTTTTTTATCTTCACATCAGCAAACCAGTGACTGTGTACCACCCCCAGTAGGGAGCGCAACCTTGTAAGAGACAGTCCCTGCTGCAGAGGGCAGTGCTCAGGGTGGGATGCAGCTGTGAGCCGTCAGCAGTTGATATTCACAGCAGGTGGGGGATAGATAAGTGCGAGGGCCTAAAGATACATGTGCCGACCCACGGTGTCCACTATACCATGGGTGAGTGGCTTGAGTCTCTGCTTGCTCAATGCTGGCACAGAAACCCTCACTACTGGGGGGAAATAGTCATTACCTCCACTGCTGTAGAGATTCTTCAAGCATTTGTTTATTTCTTTATTAAGAGTATATTAGGGATGAAGAAATGAAACACGATAGATTTCTTGCCTGTCTTAGCTTGACTTCTCCCACAGAAGATCCTGAGATAAGGACTTCAGTGGAGGTAATTTATTTGGAAAGTGATACAGAAAGCACAAGTAGGGGAGAGCAGGGAAGAGTGAGCTAGGCAAGGGAGGAAAGCAAAAAGAGTGGGGCACCTGGAGATCAGTCCCATTGGGATCCACACAGACACACTTTAGAATAGCTGCATGCAGGGCAGACCAGTTGCCACTTCCCTGGTCAGGTCAGAACCAGTCATCATATAGACCTTTCTAGGCCATCTCCACTTTATGTTCTGCCCCACTGAAAGGTCACTGTTAATTTTTAGCCACAACTGTGCTTTTGCTTTTCTGCCTTCAAATTCCATGTACATTGAAACACCATGACTCAAACATTTATAGTCATCAAGCTGCCAAGTATGTAAATAATCCCAGAAAATAACTGACACAGAGTTCAGACTTACAAAACTGGCAAAGATAACCCAAGCATTTCCTGGAGATTTTTAATCCTATTACATCTCAGACAAGAGTAGGATGGTGGCAGGGGTATGGACAATTGTCTTAAGTTCCAACACCTACCCTTGCAAGCCAGCTGGAAGGTAAGTAGTAAATTGTCTCAAATACAGTACAAAAATGAGGACTGAATTTGACAATTGGGACATCAAAGTGGCCATTACCTGAACAGCTCCAATAAAGGTTTGGGAGGTGCTGAGAGGCCAACCCTGAATTCAATGAATAAAGAATGAAATGGAAGATAAAGGAAATTGAGACAATTACACTTGATTAGTCTTCTGAGAAATGTAAGAGAAAGACTAGGTGGGAGCTAAAAGTGATTGAGAGGGTCAAGGAAAGTGTGAGGGAGGTTTGCAGGTTCCAGGCTGAGTGGATCCATAGAAAGGCAAAGTCAAAGATATACAAGACAGAGAGTAAAGTGTGAATGTACTGGCAGTGGGCAGATGAAGCGTGCATACCCAGACTACTAAGCCATCAATAATTCCTTGTCCTTGACCATACCTGCAGGTCTCCTGGGTTCAACTGACCAACATGTCCACAGAAGTCTTCATGGGCCATGCTGCCACCATCCAGGAGGTAAGATACCTTTGAAAAAACAAGCAGAAGAAAAAGTAGGAGTTGGGTACTCAGTTGGCTAGGATGTCATCCCAATACACCAAGGTGTGGATTGATCCCCAGTCAGGGCACGTATGGGAGACAACAATTGATGTTTCTCTTTCATATTGATGTTTCTCTTTTTCTCTCTCTGTCTAAAACCAAACAATTTAAAAAATTTTTAAATAGAAGTGGGAATGGCAAGAGATAAGCTTAGAGAAACAGGAAGGGGCCAAGAAATAAAACCAACATAGCACTATTCAAGATACAGCACAGCCATAACCTTGGCCACGCATGGCCTTGTCCTGATCTGTATCATGTGACCCCCGCTGCATCAACCACAGTTGATTAAACCAGGGCAGGATCTTCTACAAAGTATTAGGAAAAACCTCTGCTGCCATTTTTTTATATTTTCTATCCTAAGGAAGGTACTCCATTAACATCAACACTCCTAGGCTCTTGCTGTACCTCACCACCCCTGGAAGGGAACAATTTAATCTGATTGGTGGACATGAAAGTAGAAACTGCTTTCGTAGCTGAAGCCCTGCTCCTCTCCTTCCTTTTGGGGAATCAGTCTGCCCACAGAAAGTAAATGTTCTCTTTTATTCTTTGCCTCTGTGAGAAGAACCAGCCCCTATGGTGATGATGGTCTGCAGGGTCCAGCAAAGCCTGTGATCTCTGAATAAAGTCTGCCTAAGTTTCAGGTGCAGTATTCAGAAGCCCAGCGGCCTGCAGATATAAGCTACATTCTCTAATCTCAGCTTTATCATAAATAAAGGTATACATGTTTTTGTCTGCCATCTTTCTCACCCTTTTGTCTTCTCAACTGGCTCAGAATTCAGGCTGGGAAAACAGGCATTATTTATTATGCTTCCTCATACCTCAGACTAAGGTCAGTGAAAGACCCGCTACTGTCATACTATTTCTTTCTTTCTTTTTTTTTGTTTATCTTTAGAGGGGAAGGGAAGGAGAGAGGGAGAGAAATATCAATGTATGGCTGCTTCTCATGGGTCCCCTGCTGGGAACTGGCCTGCAACCCAGGCATGTGCCCTCACTGGGAATTGAACCGCAATCCTCTGGTTCGCAGGCTCATGCTCAATCCACTGAGCTATGCCAGCCAGGGCCTTACTGTCATACTATTGATATCCTTTATTGTACACTTATAATGAACCCATGTCTTCTTCAGCTGACTACTGAGTGACAGTTCCTGAAATGAAATAGCTGTAGCACACTTACTACAGTACAAATCAAGGCTAGCCGATATGAGGACTCTCTGTGTGCTCTCTGCATCCTGCAGAGCAATGCCATTGAAATATACTATATGAAGAATGGACTCTACAGGAACTTTTATCCCAGCAGGCAATAAGCAGATGGCTGCAGAAATTGGAGGTTCTAGGTTTATGTGCCAACTTGACTGGGCTAGAAGAAATCCAGATAGCTGGCAAAACCTTATTTCTGGGTGCATCTGCAAAGGTGTTTCTGGAAGAGATTAGCATTTGAGTCCATAGGCTAAAGAAGATCTTCACCAGCCAGGGTGGGCATTATCCAATCTCTTGAGGATCCAAACAGAACAAAAAGGTGAAGTGAAAATGAATTCTTGCTCTCTGTTCTTTAGATAAAACCTCTATCTTCTTCCAACCTCTGATCAGAGCTCTGGCAGTCACAGTTCAGACTCTGAAACTTATTATACCCTAGTTCTCAGGCCTTGGGCCTGGAACTGAATTATACCACCAGCTTTCCTGTCTCTCCAGCTTGTAGATGCCAGATCATGACACTTCTCCACCTCTGTAACCATGTGAACCAATTCCTATAATACACTCTTTATATTTATCTCTATATATTCTATTGATTCTGTTCTCTGGAGAACCCTGACAAGATTTTAAGTCTAAACCCTGCACCTTGGAACTTGGTATCTTAATGACAACAGAGCAACCTTGGCTTGGAAACAGAAGAGATGCATTTGTGTGGGAAATGAATATATGATGACAGCCATTTCAAATCAGTGGGGCAGAGCCGCACTTCCCAACAAACAGTATTGGAACAATTGACTGTTTCTCACCCACACAAAAAAAGAGAGTGAGCTCCCACTCTACACAGAAACATGTACCCAATGGATGAAGGATTTAGCATGTTTTTACTTTGTAAAAGTTAAATATTTGTTCCATGTCTTTCTTCCTTTTTATTGACTTTATTGGGGTGACATTGGTTAATAAAGTTATATAAGTTTCAGGTGTACAATTCTATAACACATCATCTGTATGTTGTATTGTGCATTCATTACTCCAAGTCAAGTCTCCTTCCATCACATTTATTCCCACTTTACCCTCTACTACCTGTCCCCACCCCCTTTCCCTCTGGTAATCACCACACTGTTGTCTGTGTCTATGAGATTTTCTTTTGCTCAATCCCTTCAAAAATACACTTCTAAGATTTAAACCTAAGGAGACAAAACTATAAAATGTCTATACAAATCTATCTTTGCAACGTGCATTATAATAGCCAAGAGACAGGAACAATCTGGGTGATGGGTTAATAGAATTCATTTAGCTAAACAATAGTATAGCTATACAAGGGAATATTATGCAACTAGTAAAAGTAGTGTAAATCTCTATTTACTGACACAAAAAATGATGTATGATTTAATAAAAAAGCAGGTTACAGAACAGTAATTTTATTTAAAGATATATATAATGATCCATTTAAATGGATTCATTTAAATATTTAAATTGGATCCCATTATGTCAGGGTAGGCATGGAGGCACTGTTACTAAACTAAAGGGGTCCATATGCCTGTGCATATTAAAGCCCAATCAAAACCCAACAGGAGTTTGCAGTGAAGAAAGTAAAGGTTTATTTTAGGAAATGGTGCCAAACCTGGAGGCACAGGTGAGCTGTTATGTAAGACCTGGCTCCTCCTGGCTTCTAGGGGATGGGTTATGTGGGGAAAAATCATTAATCATGGTGACTGGGGGAGTCAGGGGTGTGGTCTCTACTGATTGGCTGGTGCCAGGGTAAGGGGAGCTGGTCGTTGCACCTGGTCCTGATGCCAGCCATGGTGCCTTTCTGTCTGGTTTCACAAAGGTGTGGTCCACGGGGATGTTCTGCTTTTGTGGGCCTGGAGCTGAAACACAACTCAGGCTTACAGGTTATCTTCTGTTTGACACAAACTCTGTCTCTGTGACCAACAGACCTGAGGAGGCTTTGCTCCTAAGACTGTTTGATGCCAATCAGAGCCTCACTGTCCTGAGAGCTTAGTGATTGGAGGAGTGGATGTGCAAGGGAGAAGGAGGCAGGTGAGTCAGGGAGCTCCTAGGCTGGACAAGGCCAGTTTGAATCAAAAGGAAAGAAGGAGGGGAAAGCCAGATTAAAGAAATGAAGTTTTTGCATGGTTACAGTGGCTGGATGGACACAGCAAAAATGTGGACTGTGGTCATCTCCAGATGGTGGAATTACAGCTATGTGTTGCTACATTCTTTCCACTTGTGTGACAGTTTGGGTGTTGTAAAATGAGTACTTTACATTTTTACAAAAACTATTTATTTTGGAAAAGTATAAAGATGCTCCTGCTAATTAGTGAATGAAAATAAGTGGTGTGCTTCGCTCCTTGTTTCAGTGAACTATGGATGGGCAGGAAGGCAGTGTGACATCAGGGAAAACACTAAGAATCAGAAGAATAATTCTGGATTATGCATGAGTACAATATAGCTAGTTCTGTACTGACCAGTGTCTCAGTGCACTGGGAATCGTTCTGTAAAATGAAAGGTTGCTAGTTCAATTCCTGGTCAGGGCACAGGCCTGGGTTGTGAGTTTGGTCCCCAGTCAGGGTGTGTTCAAGAGGCAGCTGATCAATGTTTCTCTCTCTAACATCGATGTTTCTCTTCCTCGCCTTCTCCTTCTATTCCCCTCTCTCTAAATAGAAAGAAAGAAAGAGAAAGAGAGAGAAGGAAGGAAGGAAGGAAGGAAGGAAGGAAAGAAGGGAGGGAGGAAAGAAGGAAGGGCGGGAAAGAAAGAGAGAAAGACAGAAAGACAGAGAAAGAGAAAGAAAGAAAGAAAGAAAGGAAGGAAGGAAGGAAGGAAGGAAGGAAGGAAGGAAGAAAGAAAGAAAGAAAGAAAGAAAGAAAGAAAGAAAGAAAGAAAGAAAGAAAGAAAGAAAGAAAGAGTCTTATTAAAAATATAGCTAGCTCTGACTTGTATATGTTACTAACTGGAAAAAAACCAGAATTGTTATAAAGAGCACTCACACCAAAATATGAATTAAGCACTTAGGACCCCACACAAAGCTTAAAAATTCTGAATTTCAAAGAAGCAGCCCAACTTCCAGGAGCAGTGTCTAGAATTGCTTTCCTTTTTTGTGTTATGCACGCATTCTTAATGAAAACAACTGCGTGATAAAGGCAATTTTCATTCTGCTTGGGCTGAATCCCTCCTTTAGGTTCTCCAAGGAGTCTCTTTCATCCCCATATTCTGTCCATCCCCAATGATTGTTCAATTACCGAAGCCTAGGGTTTTTCCCGTTGTTAATCATCTCAAAACATGCAAAGCAACTTTAAAAAGGAAACTGATGAGCATGACTCATTTAAAGATGAAAATGTACGCAGACACCAAGAGAGATTTTCTGTTGTTGTTTTGCAAATTTTATTTTAGAGAGCAATTCTAACAGTTCTAAAAGATTGAGAAGACAATTATTTCCCCTTTTTCTCTAATTTTGGAGTGGGGATTTCCTCTTTCCTGTGGTAATACAAAGTAAACATAAGTTCTCCCATCCTAAATACTATGAAATTGGAATTAGAGAAGTCTGGACAATGAAGACTGTAATGCCTACATTCTGCTACTTACAGCAAAAACCATACTTTCAGCCTTTGGGGGGAAATCAGAAACCAAAGAAATGACTGATTATTTTTATCTATCTTTTATTTTATTTTTGCTAAGTGTTATAAATGCTACACTGAAACGTTAAATCTAAGTTAATGCTTGCAAAGAATTGTTTAAAAATCCAGCAACACTTTTGCGAGTTGACAAAATCCAGATGATTTTTTAGGACATTACATAATTGCAAACACCTGGAGAATTGCCACGGGTGGTTGATAGATTTGGGAGTGTTATGTTTAGACTCAAGAGCTGCGTGTGTCTAATTAAGTGAGAAATGTGTAATCTGAAACAGGTGTTTTCTTAAAGGACTTGCCATGCTTCCTGGTCCTGCCTGTCTTTGCCTCCTCCTAGTCCTAAACTTTCCATGGGTCTTTACTAAACACTTTTACTTCCTTGTCAATTCTTATTTCTTGTTGTATTTTGCGTGTTTGTATTTGGAAGGAGTGTAACAGGGTGCAGCCAAGAGGGAGCCCCCCAAAAGGGATTTGGAATGGGGTCCAGAACTCAGGGTGTCCAGGAAATATTAGAAAGACATTTAAGATGTCCTCCCCCCTCCCCCACCACAGGTGTGAGTTGGGGAAGGGACAAATAAAGGGGGGACGCCATTGAGAGCTGTTTTGCATAGCAACAGTTTCAAAGATAACCACTGGAATGGTCATTTAACATATCTATAACCTTTAACTGATTTCATAGACATATTAAAAAGCTGTGAACACTCTCTGAGCCAGGGGGATGGAAGTGGCTTCCACCCAAGACATAACTGGAGGCAGGTCCCTTGAGTTGCACTACATGAGAGATGATTGGCTCCACGCCATGGGGCCACACCTGCCCAGACTCATGATGGCAGCCCAGTACGCTTGGAATATACAGGAATGCTGGCAGGTGTAGCCGATTGTAGGAGGAGTCAGAAATGGGGCTGCAAAGGAGGACTAGCGCGGGTATTTAAAACCGAGACAGAGACACAGCAGCCGTTGGAGGAGTATCATGCAGTTTTGCCCGAGTGAGGATCCCCACAGCCACATGAAGGGGAGTACCACGCACTTCGGCAGAACAGGGACCCTACCCTCTCCACAGCTCTGGTGAAGGAAAGAAGAGACTGCCTGGAAGAAGGGTGAAAGAACTCTTTGCCAGTGGACCATGAGAAGGTGCCCCATGACTTTGGAGTAATTAGAGATCCTGCCTGGATGGCGACATAGCTGATGTTACCAGTGGCCTGAAACACAGACGTGTGCTTCTTTTCCTGAGATATGGTACCCCGAATTAGGGCAGGGGGAGAAGGAAGTGCTGTGGGGGTCTGTGGGTATCCTAAAGGACTTTGCTATTTTAATTGGGTCACTACTTTGAGTCTGTATAGCTTTAAATAAACCTTTCCTTTTCACAAGTCTCTGGCATTGAGAGATGTCTTTCCTCTGGCGGTGGACAGTATTATTAGTATGCTGTCCTTGAGTGGGGGACCCCTGTTTGTTCTGTAACAGTTTTTGGCATCCCTGGGTGGGCTAAATATTGCACCCCTCCCCCTTGGACCTCTGTTCTGTAACTGGAGAAGGGTGAAAACCCACAACAAGAATAAGTGTCACTGCAATGTGAAATTTAAGAAATGTATACCTCAAAAGAGCTTTAAATTAATTCTGAAATATGACAGCACAAGCTATAATACAGCTTATTGGAGTTTTTGGCAAGACTTATTTTTTAAAGCAAAAAGTCTAGTTATAGATAAAACTATGTTTCTTTTAATTTCTATTTGCCCTAAAATGGGGGCTTTTTTTCCTCTTGGTAGCTGAGAAGGAAAAAAAAAAAACACAAGTTGAGGTCGTAACTGATGAAAAAGGTCAGCAATGAACAACTTGCATAATGGAAGCAGCTAAGTGGTCTTTGAGGACAGAAACACAATGTTTGCATCCATACAATTAAGGACCCAAGTTATTTTTGAAAAAAAAGTTTTCATGACTTGAACAATCACTTAGAAACCTGGAAAAATCACCCCACTGAATTGGCTTATCCAGTCCCAGCCCCACATAACACCTTTACATGTGACAAAAGGTGGTTTCAATAAAAAAGGAAAACATAACCAACATGGGTTAGGTATTCAGCCAATGTATGAATCTAAATATTTAAAAGCTCTAATGGGTCCTCCCTTAACATTTCCTGCCCCAACCCTGGTTAGTGGCACTGATGCTTCAGGGACTCCCACCACACTGCCCCCCTGCTGGTATGGCCCTGCCATGGGGAAACACTGTGGCTTTGGGGCCCTAGGTGGAACCTTGGTTTTGCCCTTTACCAGGTATCAGATGTGGGGCAAAGTTTTTTAACTTCTAGGAGGCTCAGTTTCTTCATGTAACAACATGAATCCAGGAAATGAGCTCACTAAGTGTTGGGTAATGTTTGCAAAGCACCTGGCACATAACAAGAGTTCAGTAAGTTCTAGAATTAGGATATCTACCACACTTCTGGGGGTGAAGATCCCATTCTTGGAATGTACTTAACTTGATGGTCTCACAGTTTACTCCCTCACTTCATTTAGGCCTCTGTTCAAATGTTACTGCCTAAGAGAGATCGCCCCCAACTATCCCACCATATTGGTCAACCTGTTCTGACTTGCTTCTTCTTCCAAGCATTTTCATAAAGGGACGCTCTATGTCATAATTATTTGGTTATGCATTTATTGTCTGTCTCACCTAAGACAATGTTACCTCCCTGAAGGCTTTAGCATATAGCTGACATTGAAGATTAGTTGAATGAATAAATGAATGAACAAATGGACGGATAGTAGCATCTTGTGGTTGCATAACATTTCAACATTTACAAAGAGTCTGATCCTGAGAATATATTGTTATCTATATGTTATTAATAAAAACATATGGCTTAGTGTAATCAAAGTTACACCATTAATAGTAGCAGAGCAAGGACATAAATTAACATTTCTATCTCTGAGAATAAAAGTTTTATTCTCAGAGATAGAAATGTCACCAAAGGACAAGCTGTAAAGGGAGGTGTAAAGGGAGGTTTTTCTGCTCAGCACAGTCTCTAGTTACAAGCTGTCAAGGCAGACACGGATGAAGTGCATGGAAAATGTTGTACTATACACGTGGTCCCAGGCAGGTTTGAGGCTCTTACAGACAGACAAAAAGGTTTAAGGGAACCATGTTGAGTTCCCTCTTGTTTTAATATTTTGTTAAAATTCCATTATAATAATTAATTTCACTGAGCAGTTGACACCTTTTGGTTGGCACATTATTATTATTATTCCCTGATTTGATTCATTATAAGGACTTTATTTTTCAGGCTTTTAGTGAATGTGTTCATTGTGTGTGGTGTTTGTTATTGGGCCACAATTATCAGAAATTTGGATTTTAAGAAGTGATACAACATTTTATAATAAGGGGGTCTGATACAGGGATGCCATTTTTTTTCTTCCTCTCCTTTTTTGTCTTTCTCTTCTTTTAATAAACTTTAAATTTGGGAATTTTAAATCTTTTTCATTTTTGCTTTCTCAAGGAAAATGTCATCACAAACTCATAAATGGAAAGTTAGAAATCACCCAAAAAGAACACAATGATCACCCCTTGCTCACCTTCAGGGAGCTACTAGGGAAACATTACTAAAATGTACAGATAAAAGAAGTGACTACTAAAGAAAAGTACAATTAGTCCCAGTGGAAACACACAAGGTTAATTTTGATGATGAAGGACCTGGAGGAATGGGGGTGATTCGTGGAGGCAGCCGCCCAGCTGGTCATTAAAAGACTGGAATATTGGGAAACAGCTGGAGTGGGGTGGGGCAAATTTGGTGTATAGAAGGAAGAAAAGAGTTTTTAGGTTGTGATAAAGGGTCATAAGCAATTAAAGCATGATTTTATTCATGATCATGTTATTACTAGATCACAAATGGTCTCCTTGTGGCTACAAGAAGTTAAATGATTGTCCTTAAATATCCAGGCAGTCAACTGATCTATTCCATTTACCAAAAGTTCAGAAGAGAAGTGACAGTGTTGCTTTGCACTGACAGGCAGGAAAATTTGGATCCCTCAAGCAAGAACCATGAAAGCATTGAATCCCACAGTAAGTGAGTAACAGCAAGAAAATGAGGCATTCGATTTGGGGTCTGCATCACCTGTGGAATGTCATTTCTAAAGGTATCAGTGTATCAATGTATCAAGACAATATCAGGTATATCGAAAGGCAATTTTATTGCAGAAGGAGTAGGAACATGGGAGAGTGGTCAGGTGTGAGCCTGGAATACATGGGCCAGCCCACACCTGTTGTGTATGGGCTGTGTGAGCTTGACAAGTCAGCACTTCTGGAAGCCTCTGTTTGCTCATCTGTAAAATAGGGGCCTAACAATTCCTACCTTTCAGGGTTGTTGGTGAGGCTTAAGGTAATGGACAGAAAGCATGTGAATCTTCTCATACAACTGGTAGCGAATGTTACTGTCTTCCCTAATGTCCTTCTGGTTTAATCCTATAAGGTAAGGCATTTCATTTTAAGAGTCCAGGGATGGGCAATTCCAAAGTAGCTTTGCTAAAAGAGTTGAAGATTTGCAAGGAGCTTTTTATCGTGTGATGATCTATGTTAATTTATCTTGGGCTTATTTGTAGTCTCACTTGAAAAGAATTATTTTATGTTTGGTGACATAAAGAATGTTTAGTGACTGGTTTATAGTCTTTATTACCCCCCCCCCCCAATTCGTCTACTTAAGAACTCTAGGAATGCAGTCTCTCAGAAATGAATGGGTTCTGTTTGTAATGGTTAATCGGGTGGGGCATAATGGGGAAATTTGTTGGGAATTTATCTGGATTACTTTCAAACAATGTTTCAGTTAAGCTGCTATTTCCTCATGTAACCTATGTTCACTGACAGACCAGGGCTTAAATCTTTGCTGTGGAAGTGTCTGTGCATACTAAGATGTTCAGCAGCATTGCTGGCCTCTTCTCACTAGATGGCAGTAGCATCCTCCAGTTGGTATAACTAGAACCGTCTCCACAAACTGCCATAAGTGGGCAAAATCACCTAAGGTTGAGAAGTGCCAAAAGAGACAGTCTAAATGTGAACTTTTAGACTAAAGGCAGTTCTAATTCAATATGATTACACTAACTTGGAAGTTTCTGGGATATGAAGTATTGGTCATTCATTCATAAATAAAGATTTATTTATTTCAAGGCCTTCCCCAGTAATGGCCCAACACCCTCCAAATTGTAAGGCCAAATAAACTACTCACTACTTCTAGTCTATCCCCATACTATGCTCTCCATCTTTTCTCCCACTGTGCAGAGAGTCATATCTAACTTAAGGTTTTATTAAACAGCCAAATTTTCCCCAAAACCCTCCCAGACCTTTCTATAAGAAGTGCTTACTTCCCCCCTTAGAATGCAAAACTTCAACTAGATGTCTCTTGTTTCTTCTTAATCTAATATTTTCTAACTTTTTTGCAAACCCTTCCACCTCCATGTCTAAATTAACACATGCACACATACGTGCACGCACACACACACACACACCATTTTAATTTCCATTCAGCCAAGGGACATGTAACAGAGGAGACAGTTGTGTTTTTATATTGAAGCACTCTTTTAAATTTCATTGGAACCTCTGATGGCAAAGGTTCCAATATTTCTAAGAGGAAATATTCACAAATATGTCTTAGAGGAAGCTGCCTCTAGGTCACCCTCCCCATCACGCATTACCATATGTTACATAGCTTCTCTGGTTCACTGGAATAGAACACAAGCTGGGTCAATTTTACATGGAGGAGGCGGGTCCAGGTCCAATACCTCGGCAAGAGTTCCAGGAGAGCAGGTGAGCGTCCGGAGCTTCACAAGCACAAGAACCCTTTCAAAATCCTCAAATGTGGTATAGGAAGATATAGCATTTGAAAATATTAATATTTTAAATAATTAACCAATAGGTAAAGGTCAAAACTCTAAAGGTACAAATACAGAGAGTTAGAATGAAAATTAACTCTTTCCCACTCTCCCTCATCACCTGGTAACCTTTCCTGGGACATACATTACCAGGTTCTTGGGTAGCCTTTCAGAGATAATTTAGGCATACCCAAGAAAAAGCATATGTGGAAATAACCCATGTCTATCATAGATTACAATCTATCTATGATTGATAGTATATATCAATAGATGAGTGGATACACAAAATGTGGTGTCTATACAATGGAATATTATTCAGTCGTAAAAAGGAAATGAAGTACTGATACAAACTACAACATGGATGAACCTTGAAGACATTAGGCTCGGTGAAAGAAGACAGACATGAGAGACTACATATAGTATGCTTCCTTTTATATGAAATGTTCAGAATAGACAAATCCATGGAGACAGAAACTGTGGTTGCCAGAAGCTGGGGGAAGTGGGAATGGGGAGTGACTGCTAACAGGTATGGGCTTTCTTTTGGGGGAGATGAACTGTTCTAGAATTAGGTGACAGTTGCACAATCTTATGATTATATGAAAAACCAATAAATGTTTAAAAGCTTTGTGAATATAAATTTGTATCTGTGACTACACGTTTGTTTTTTCTCTAAGCACCATCTTCTTCCAATATTGAAACATGAATTTTATAATTTTATTTTCTTTGCATCAATATAGTCTGTGGAAGTAATCACTCACTGAATGAGTCCATCTTCCACACAATAAAATTTATCATAAACCATTTAAAAAGAATCAAGGTATAGTCTTTTCACACCTTTATGCTTTCTTCTTAGACAAATCCTACAGTTTGCCAATTGTGTACCGTGCCTCTATCACTTTCCAACTATCATGGAAATTGCTTCTATATTAGCACATACCAAGCTGTGAAATTTTTCCAAATGGCTGTCCAGTACACCTTTGTATGGACACATATATCAAATCACTAGTTCTCAACTCAGGGTGATTTGGCAACCCTCTCCCCTGCAGCAGATATTTGACAATGTCTGGAGACAACTATGGTCATTACAACTGGAGGTAGGGGGTGCTTCTGGCAACTAGTGAGTAGAGGGCAGGGATGCTGCTAAACATCCTAGGACATCCCTCCCACAGCAAAGAATTATCCACTGAAGATGTCAAAAGTGGCCAAGGTTGAGAAACCTTGATTTAAACAGGCCATGATTAATAAAACTTTAAATTATTTGAAATATTTCTTTTTTATATACATTATTAAAGATTTTATTTATTTTTAGACAGAAGGGAAGGGAGAGAGAAAGAGAGAGGTAGAGAAGCATCAATGTGTGGCTGTCTCTCATGCACCCCCTTCTGGGGACCTGGGGACCGCAACCCAGGCAAATGCCCTGACTGGGAATCAAACTGGTGACCCTTTGGTTCGCAGGCCAGTGCTCAATCTACTGAGCCACACCAGCCAGGGGTATTTACAATATTTCCTTTGTAAATAACTGTATAAGATTCCATCCTCCAGATAGATAACACATTTCCTATATACAGTTTCCAGATATATACTCATTCTCCCATTGTTCTAGACACTTACTTTGTTCTGTCTTTTTCAACTTTGTAAAATTGCACTAGGATAAAAATTTGTATAATAAGCCTTTGTTCTTATGTTGAAATTTTTCCAGGAAATTACTAGATTCCTGGAAGTAGGATTACTGGGTTAAAGCGGAATGACTTTCCCTCTGGAATTATATAATGTTCTTATTGCCATTGTGAAAGGGATGTTCCCATTATATCTGTTAGTTGCTTTTATTCTGAAAGTGGGTGATTTTCACATATTTTATATCCAGGTTTTGGTTGATAGTCTTAGCATAGTGCTGCCAAGGGGCATGTTGGAAATGAGGGTGGGTTGAGCTTCCTTCCTATAATCTATTAGCTTCACCCCCTCAATCATGCCAAATAAACATATAAGCTACAAATCCATGTGCAGGCATTGTCACTGTAACTTCAGGACAAGTTCTGTGTCCTTGGTCCTCCTACAGTCACATAGCCCCCAAAGTTGGATGCCGCCACTGTGGAGTTTCCTTTTATTAGTATGTTACCTACAAAGAAGTATTTTTCCTCCTTCTTTACAACAACTATAACTCTTATTACTAGCTTCGAAGCTTCCCGAACCATAGTAAGTCATAATGGTGCTGGTAGACATTCTTGTCTTTTTTCCCTCACATTAACAGGAGTATGTCTAATATCTCAGTGTTTACTATGACATAGGTTGTTCATTGAACAACAGAGCCTTCATAATGATGAGAATGTCTCTTTCCCTCCTAATTTTCGTAGAGTATTTTTCTCCCCCCTCCAAAATGGATGTTAACTTAATCAAGCTCCTCCCATCTCAAGCCTTGATTTAATAAGGGTATGGTTGGTTTTGAAAGTGCGTAGCAAGCTACAAAAAGCAGGCTGTGTGGGAAATGGGAGTTTTAAATCCAGGGTGGGTTTTCACATGAATCACCAGGACCCTCCCCTTCCTCTCCAGGATATTGTTCAGTCATTGCCTGCAAATACTGCTGGCTGCCAAGGAGTGAATGCTAGTGTGGCTGTTCTGATGGGCATGTCCTTTTGAAACAATGAAGGCTTGTTCTCCTGATCAAAGAACATGCTGAGGCTTGTAATGAAGAACTTTAAAAATAGTTCTAAGCCCAAATAAGAACATAATTGACAAAATGATTTCAAAATGTCCCTGTGAAGCAGGCATGACCGTTTATGCCTACCAGTTTTTAAATTTAACTGGGCGGGAGTGACAAACCATCCCGGTTTCCCAGGAATGAGGGTGCCCAAGGCGCACAGGATGTTCAGTGTTAGAATCTGTAAAGTGACGATGCTATGATTTGAAAGATGATCTTGAAAGGCATGAAATATATTTCTTTTTAGAGCAGGCGAAGTGTGCATCAACAGTGTGTGAACTTTACTACTTTTTCAAGCTAAACTAAACCTTGGCAGGGTGTGGATTGAAAAGGGAAGAGTACTGCCCATTTTTCAGACAGGTCTTTGTTTCTGATCATTTACAGTTGCCCTAAATGAATCAAGATATCAGAAAAAAAGATATCAGGCCTCACCAGGAATTGGTCACTGCAAAATTATTCCACCCTTTACCACTCAGGGCTTTGGAAAAGAATGCTCCCCAGAATCCAAATTCCTGGCAGGAAATTCTGAACAAATTTCTCCCTTTGTCTGTGACCACCAGCTGTGCCTCCTTCTCCAGGGCATTCCTACCTCAATTTTCAGACAAGATTTTCCACAGGAAATGTGCAGCTAGCCAAACTAAAGGGTTAAGTATCAAAAATAATAATAATTAGCCATTAGCACAGTAAAATCAGGTTTACATTGTTATCTCATAAAATTATTTTATTTCTGGTTTGCAAGGCCATCTAGCTAAGGAATTCTCAAATGTTAATGCATATATCAGTCACTCAAGGATGTTGTGAAAATGCAGGTTGTAATTCAACAGATCTCAGGAGGAGCCTGAGGTTCCAGGTGGGACCACTGCAGGTACATGAATCATACTTGAGGTAATAAGAATTTTTAAAAAACCTCTGTGTTAATAGCAGCGTCATTTACAATATCCGAGTGCTGAAAGCAGCCTAAGTGCCCATCAGTAAATGAGTGGATCAAAAAACTGTGGTACATTTACACAATGGAATTCTATGCAGCAGAAAGAAAGAACTCCTACTGTTCACAACAGCATGGATGGAACTGGAAAATATTATGCTGTGTAAAATAAGCCAGTTGACGGAAGACAAATACCATATGATCTCACCTACAAGTGGAACCTAATCAACAAAAACAAACTAATGAGCACAATAAAACCAGAGCATGGAAACATGGAAGAGTCTGGCAGCAAACAGAGGGGAGGGCAGAGGAGGACGAAGGGGAAAAATTGAGACACTGGAATAGAATAACAATGAAATATTTAAAAGCTTTTTTTTAAAATGTGAGCATGTACTCAAAATGATAGAGGACTCAAGAGTTGGAAAATACTAGTTTAAGGTAAATAGTTATAAGCCTAGTAAGGAATGCATATGTTGAAGCTATTGTTTCAGAAAGTGCAGATAAGGCCCAACCAGGCTCCCAGGAGAGACAGCCGACCTGAGAGACAGCCGACCTGGGGCACAGCTCAAGATTTCTGCCTGGGGACAAGTGGAGGCATCCAGGCCTTTAAGTTCCAGGTAGAGACAGATACTCCCCACTCCTAGGAAGAGCTAACTGCCTAGGGTGAGAATACTGCCATTTTTTAAATCAAATTTTCCCTGAATTTCAAAACCCCTCACTGCACTTTGTTCTTTGTTATAAAAAGGCTGGCTTGGAAGATAATGTAGGATGGTTTGTTAGAGTATGAACCCACCGGCTTCTCTCACCGTCTTCTCAGATTGCCAGCCATCTGAATAAAGTGCCCATAAAGATCCAATCCCTGTCTCTGCTTATTGGGTTCAGTATATAACAGGCAGCACAAATGCTGGTTCTTTTCCAGTTTCAAAAATATGCATATTTATTTATATTTTATATTCATGCATTAGTACCAAGCAGTATCATTTTTATTTTTTAAAATAATCTTGTGTTCTAATTTCTTTTTATTCCAGCACAGCACTGACTCATCTAGCACACAGGCATTTTGAGGAACACTGGACCTGGTAACATGCCCATTATGTCAACATTCAGTGCATGCTCGTATTTCCCCAGAAATAAGAAAATCACTTCAGCTGACAGACACTGTTCTACCTCTGCACAACGAACTGTTCTTCCTTCTTTTCGTTTGAGTCTATGCTTTTTAAAATGTATTTGTAGGTTTATTTTTTCACATTTTTTATTGTTGTTCAAGCACAGTTGTCTCCATTTCCTCCCACCACTGCCCCGCAACCTCAGCCATCCCTCCTTCCCACCCTTGATCCTACCCCTCTTTGGCTCTATCCATGTGTCCTTTGTACCTGTTTCTGACAACGAAAACATCTTTAATTTTTTTCCTGGCCAGTCATTTTAAGGCTGATCCTTTCAGGGGAAAATACTATGCCATGCTATTTTTTAAAAAGTACTGAGACAAGCATTAATTCTGTTCACAGGCATAAGGAACATAAACTTTGAAAAGTATTTGAAATATCTGCCTAGAAAATGTCTCCTTTTGTTTGTCATTTCATTTTGGTATTCATCTTCTGTAGTAAGAAGATATTAAGAGAAATAAGATCTTAAGAGAAATAAGCTAAGAAATAAATTTGGGGCTCATTTACTTAGCATATTTCTAAATGCACTTTGTGCCATACTTAGAATATGTTTTGTATCCAAAGGTTTACCTTTCAGGGTATGCAAAACAAGCCTAATCCCTCTTAACACTATTGCAACTCCTATCACTGAAAAGGCCTAGTTTCCTTAATATAAAGAGAGCTTCTATAAAATAGTAAGAATACTGGCAACCCAATGGGGAAATATGGAGCAAGAACATAAGTATGTATGGTGAAAAAATGTTTAAAATTAAAAAGTTAATCAACTTCACTCAGTTAAGAGAAATGCAAATTTAAACTATGAGGAGGCATTATTTTTCACTTGTCAAAACAGCAAAGATAAAGAGAAGTTGGGTGTATTGTGTTGGTGATGCTGAGGGAAAACAGGTACCTTCATACATCGCTACAGTAATGTCAATTGATAGAACCTTCATGGGAGATGTTTAATGAAGCCAGCAAAGAAAATACAATGATAATAATACCTATTTCTGGATGGTAAGATAACTGAAGAAGTGATTCTAACTTTGTTCTTTATACTAATTAGCATTTTCAAAATTTATAACAAGCCTGTAAAAACTGCTCCATGGATGTAGACAGCAAGAGCAAAGTGGACTTTTTCAACGCTTTTGACAATCTACTATGGAGTGAGTCCCTGTCAGTCATGAACAACAGTTATGTCAAGTGCTCTGTCAAGGCTGAAGTAATGGAGTGTAATGAGAATGCCCTTAGGAGGGGCCACAAGTCTAACACTTGAATAAGGACTCCAGCTGGACACCTATATGTGTGGGACCTCCACCCCTGGTGGGCTATAAGAAGTCAGAGCTCTGACCACCCAGTGCTCAAGCCTGGCTGTACCATAGGTCACGCTCAGAGCCCCGCTGGACTTCCATTCCACCGGACGTGTGCCACCACTGGAGCCACCTGGCTTGGGACTGATGCCTGCCTGTCCACCTGCAGACGCTGCCAGTGACCGGGACACTCACTCTGCTCATTTCTATCATGTAAGCTCCCCCTGTGTGTGACTCTACTGGCTTACTGGGGAGGCTTTTAAAGTTCATATTAAGGCAGAGCTGACTCCTTGGCTTACCTACAATTCTGGGGAAAACTGGTACAGTTGGTTCTAGTTATTGCAGAAGCTATGTTCTAAGAAGGTGCCATGATCACTGAATTAGCAAACACTGAACCACTGCTTCTGGAGAAATACTGGGTTGTGATCCTGAGAGCTTCTGGCCACATTTTCATCAACCAACCAATATATAACCATGTTTTATATTTGTTTCTGTTTAAAGACACCCTATTTAATACATATTGCTGATTAATTAACATTGAACTTACAGCCAACAGCACTGTATCTCATGCCTGAAAGAAACTTATCTATCACATATATTTCCTCTATAAAGGCACATCATAGATCTTTTGCACTTAGGGACACTAGACAGCACTTCACAGGGGGATCATTTTCAACAGTGAAATCACCAACCAAAAGCACTAAAATGAGAAAAACATGACAGTAAATAGGCCTCCAGGAGGACACTTGTTTACAGTATAAGAGCTGAAACAGAGGCAGAGGGTCACCTTATTCATCCTCAGCTGGGAATGTGTACCTTGGGCCAGCCTGTGCATGTCCAAGAATGAAACCCCAAAAGTGATTTGGGGATTACAAATAAATTTAGTGAGTAGATGATTCATGAATACAGGATCCACAAAGCAATGAAGATTGACTACAATTATGCTTATAGTTTTAAGGAAGATTCTGACTCAACAGAAAAGAGTCAAATATCAATATTCTATAGCTGACCTCCTTCAGAGTAGTTTAAAGTTGAGTACCTTACAATTTATAACAGTTCCCCATTCCATAATGGAGGGCAAAGCAAGGTATTTCATCATTCCTTTTACATATCTTCAGTAAAAGCCATCTATTTTTATTATTCAATTAATTTCAGCCAGTAGTTACTGAGTATCTCCAACTGGAAAACCTGGAGATGTATGGGATTACCTGAACTAAAGCAATTTACAGTCCTCTTGGGCGTGGCCAGTGGAAGTGGTGATGGAGGCAGTTCCCAACTCTAATTCAAGGCAGAATAGAGTTGAGGCCACTACAGAGCTCTAACGTTCTAACGTGCGTGAGCCTGGTAAAAACATAATGCTAAGGGGACCAAATGAAAAAGTAAGTGCATCCTCTTGGGATTGTCTGGAAAACTTGATGGAGAAAGTGCTAGTTGAAAAGACCATGAAAGATTAGCAAAATGGTAAGTGCAGCTGCAGGATGCAGTGGTGGGAATGTCTGCAGAGCAGCAGCAGAAGGGCGCAGCAGGAATACAAGATCTGGAACTGGGTCAGAATCCAGCACAAATGTAGGGTGAGTGAAAGGAATGAGAAGACAACTGAAAGGCAAATGGCTAAGTGACAAAGGGAGCCTGCTATTTTGATCATTCATACTATTTCCAGAAGCTTCTTGGTTCATTTCACCTTTACCCTGCAATGGTGAACTCTGCCAGTTTATCTTTTGCTTCCTTAACTAGACCATCCTGGAGGCAAACAGGGGTCAGTCTTCATTCTTTATTAGCCTCCCTCCCTCTGCCTTCTCCCCTTACTCCCCAATACACAAGTACACACACCCTAACATACAAAAGATTGCCCAGCACCAATGCCTGCATGTCCCTAGCTTTCAATAAATATTTACTCATTCAATAAATGGCTTGATAAATACACAAAACCTTTAATAATCCTTGGTGTATTTCCAAAACTACATACAGATTTTTCTCAGTGACAAGATGACCTAACTTTGTAACTACAAATTAACTATCCCTATATTTTCCTAGAATATATGTATGTGTGGGGAACAGGAATCTTTGAAAGTGCCACAATATTATGTCACACACTTTTATTTCTGAATCTAAAATTGAAAACAAATGTCCAACAGAATCTCTATAAGTTTTACAGTTGAATTTGTAAATGTATATGTATCAACACATCCTTAAAGTCCTAATTTTTAGGCTATGTCCTATTTCAATCCCCTTGATTATATATAATTCCTTAGAACTGAGTTTAAATACTCACAGCGTTCTTAGACTATCTTTTGAGTTTAAAATATTATGTTACATGTGGTTAAACATTTCTGAATATTCTTGCACAGAAACAAATTTCAATATAAAATTATTTTAATCACATCTCAAATAGTTTCTTCTATCACCAATAAATTTTCATTATATAAATATTTTAAGAAGTTAATTCTTACTCTTTAACCGCTAAAATAGGAATGTCTCCAGTGGCACAAATTCAAAGAATATTAAGAACAGTAAATATTTCCACTTGAGTGTACTTTATGCAAAATAGATATTACAATTCTCTAGCAGCTAGTCAATAGCCAAGAACTTATAAATTAATTTTTGTCTATCATTCATTGCTTCTAAAATTGAATTTTCCATTAGAAATTATTATTAAGTTTAAGAACACAGGCAAGTTTTAAAATACACACTTTTGCAGTCAAATTATTTTACTTACTGTTTCAAAACCTCAATGTGGGTGATCAGGAAATCCACCTCGTCTACCACCTTTAAATTCATCAAATAGTAAAAGTGGATCCAGATTTTTTAACTGAAATAAAAATAAAATTCAGCAGATTAGGCACGCCTTTTAAGCCACACTACTAAGGGCAACATTCATGAACAGATCTAGCAAAACTCATTGAAAGTTACATAGCCAGTGAGCAACTTTTTGTAATGAAAGCTGCTTTCAGGAAGGAACTCCTTACACACACTGATTCACTGATTAGGTCTGAATTAACATTTATGAGAACTACCAACAGTGATAGACACCTCAAGACCAGCTAAGGTCTAAATAGTTAAGCACAAATGAGATACAGTCTGTATCCCAAATAGATTCATAATCTCACAGGGTCACAAGACTAGAATGTCAATGATTGCACTGTGGTGATAAATACTCTGGGGGGAAGACAGATGAGAGAGTGTGATAGGATCAGGGAGGGTATCACTTAGGCAGGATCTTAAAGTACATGTAGGAGTTAATCAAGTAGAAAGGGGAGAAGGATGACTATTCCAAGAAAAAGAGCAGAGACAGAGCTTGGTAACCTTGAAGAACTGCAAGGAAACTACTCTATTGAGGCAAAAGGTGCACATGGAATTATCATAAGAGATGGGCCGAGAAGAAGGGTCACACCTTAAATAAGTTTGGGTTTTATCTTGAAGATGATGGATTTTAATAAGGCATTGAGATGATCAGATTTAGAAAGATCACTCTAGCACACATGTGAAAGATGATTTGGAAAAGGAAGAGAAAGAGACAGACTATTTAGAAAGTCACTTCAACAATCCAAACAAGGACAAAGGCTGGGCCTAAGGCAATGGCAGTGGTGATAGAGAATGGGAAAGAAGAAGAGCATTAGAGAGGACTCCCAGAGTTAGAGCTATGGTGGCTGGGAGGATGGCAGGGCCATTCAGCAGCACAAGAAATATAACAGAAGCAGCCTTGGTGACTTCATTTTAATTCACATTGAGTTTGAGACATCTACATAAATGTCACCTGTATAAATGGATCTTTGGATATTTAGCATCCAGTGTATTGTGCAAAAGCTAGAAGGCAATTGAAGATAAATCTTGAGCTCAAATGAGAGGTGAAAACAGATTGAAATTGCTGTGAATCTATGAACGAATTTGGGAATAATGGATATTTCCATGTAATGTTGAGTTTTCCTATACATATATGTGGTTATTTCCATTTATTTAGGTCTTTGAAAATGTCTTTTAATGGAACTTGTTATTTTCTCCATAAAGATTTTGCATTTACTTAAGTTTTTTCTAAGTAACGTAATTTTAAAGGTATTATAAATAGTATTTTTAAATTATGTTTTTGAATAGTTTGGTGCTAGGGATTAGAAATATAGATAGAAAGGCATTTTGAACATTTCTAAGCTCTTATTAATTTTCATAATTCATGTGTAGCTTCTTTTGGATTTTCTTTGCAAACATTTATAGCACCAGTGTATCTAACAATAAGTTTTTGCCCAATAGCTCACAAATTATTCATTTGCATTAAAGCTGTGGAAAGCTGGTAAGCTTGGCTGGACTTTACAGGTTTTTGCACTCTGGCTCCCAAGCTGAAATAATGGACACTATCTAGAACATGCTTTTCAGATAGCCAAGGTTGGAGCAAAAAAAAAAAAACGAGCCCTGGCTGATGTAGCTCAGTGCATTGAGCACGAGCCTACAAACCAGAAGATCGCAGTTCGATTCCCAGTCAGGGCACAAGCCTGGGTTGCAGGTCAGTTCCCAGAAGGGGACACACGAGATGCAATTATACATTAATATTTCTCTCCCTCTCTTCTTCTCTTCCCCTCTAAAGATAAATAAATAAAATCTTAAAAAAAAAAAACAAAGAGCCAAGTCAGTCATGCATAATCACATTAATACATACTGTTTGGTCAAAGCATGTGACATGGCCAACCCCACAGTCAGGAAGGGCAGCACTTAAACCTTCCCTATGGGACTCAGGGCTAGTGAAGTTAAAAGTGAGTGGGAGTACATAATCCCATCACAGAAGCAATTTTCAACCAGTGTGCTACAATACTTGCCAGTGTAGTCCAGGGCCCTGACCTCTTTTCCCTTAGATTGTCAAATAAAAAATGACAACAGTCAATACAACAATAGCCCTCTGGTGTGAATGAATCAAAATTATACCTATTTTTGTCAGACAGGCAAAAAATATATTTTTGGCATGCCACAGAATTTTAGTAATTAGTTTATATGTGCCATGGCATGAATTTGTCTACGAGTCTGTTTTTTGTTTTGTTGTTCATTTATATTGTTCTTTAGATCCCACATTTAAGTGAGATCATATGATGTTTGTCTTTGTCTGGCTTATTCAGCTAGCTAATTAATTTTAAGTTATTTGTTTGTTTGTTTATTTCAGGGTATCTACTCTGTTATAAATCAAAGTACCAAACCCCTTCTTTGTCTCTGTCTCTGGAAAACACACATGCAGGTGCACACACATGTATATATAAAATATATATAGTACATACACACATACAAAGTCAACAATTTACTGCAAGTTTCTTTTTACCTAACCAAGTCTCAGTCTCTTTACTTTAAAATGTAGATTGTGACTTATATAAAGCTGGGTAAGTCCATCTTTCTGTAGCCCATCTCAGTCCAGTGTTTCTTCCAGTCCAATACTAAAAAGTAATTGAAAACAAAATATTTATTGAATTCTTTCAAAAACGTCAAAGAAGGACATCAACTTAAAGACTGCAGAAGTCAGGGGTCTGGTTGAGAAAAGTCGGAGGGATGAACTGCTTTACTGGACAAGTGTGAGAAACACTCTTTCTCCATCAAGCAAAAGTATCTTGTATTAGATTACTATACTAAAGTATTATTTGCAGGCTAGGTATTAGCCCTCATCAAAGTTCCCAATAGTCTAAACATTTGGCAAGTATTCAACACCATTGTTAAAGAAACACATTATCTGTAGGCAAGATCTGATTTATATGAGAACTCTGATTTCCTAACATGCTTGGCTTAGTCACTGACTCATCCACCTCTTTCTCTCTCTACATATTAAACTAATGATCTTTCAAAGTTTTTGAACCATATGAGAGTTTCCTTTCCTTCAAACAGTTCCAAATGCTTTAGTTGCCACATTCAGGCATCAGCTTCCAAGCTATTTGTTTTGATTTCTTCAGAAGGCACGTCAAAACCTGTGGCCACCACCCCTCAAGCCCATGGCACTCCCATAACAAAGCTCCAGCAGCCTGGCATTTTTAAGTCAGGAAGCACTGGAAGTAGCTACCAGAAATGTTAGTTCCTTGGGGACAGGATCAACTCAATACTTTTTCATAATGCTCTGTTGACAAGGGTGTCAAACTCATTTTCATTGGGAGCCACACCAGCCTCAGGTTGCCTTCAAACAGCCAAATGTAACTTTAGGACTGTATAAATGTAACTACTCCTTAACTAGGGGCAGGGAACTCGGCACTGCCACTGGGTAGAAACAAGGTGCCAGACCAGATAAAACAAGGTGGAGGGCCGGATTCGGCCCACGGGCCTTGTGTTTGCCACCTGTGATACAGAATAACTAATTCTGTGTACACAGAAGATACTCTATCCTCATCCAAAGTGGTACTGTGTTAGGTCCCTAGCCTCCCTTGCAACTAGGTGTGGTCATACAACCGAATCTCACTTAAGGAAGGTATAGAGTTGTTGGGTGAGACTTTTAGGGAAACCCCCTATAAAAGGAGGATAGACAGCTGGCAGGTATCCTTTTGCCTTCCGCTCTTCCCCTGTTTGGTATCCAAGGGCAAATGCTATAGCCCCCACAGCTGTTTTGGGCCATAAAGTGATGTACTATGGATATATCAAGAATGATTAAAATAGAATGAGTGTGGGTCTCTGGTAAGTGTGGAGCCTCCAGGCCAACGCTGGATCATTTACTTTCTGGTTTTCAAAAGATAAACACAAATCTTTATGTATAAAAGCATTGGTTTTGGAGGATGCTTTTTGTTATGCATAATCAGACCTAATTCTAACTAATATAAGGGCAATAATGCCTGTGGCAGTAACCTTGAATCAGGTGAGAGCCCGCCTTCCCAATACTCCACAAAAGGTCAGCTTACATCAAGACAATAAGGCAGCAGCAGAAAGGAGAGGCCCTGAAAAGGCAGCTCTGACAGCTCAGGCTACCTCCTGGGTCTACTCAGCCTCTAGACCAGTGGTGTCGAACTCATTTTCACTGGGGGCCACAACAGCCTCATGGTTGCCTTCAAAGGACTAAATATAATTCTAGGGCTGCATAAATGTAACTACTCCTTAACTGTTAAGCAGTTGAAATTACATTTGGCCCTTTCAAGGCAACCACCAGGCTGATGTGGCCCCCAGTGAAAATGAGTTTGACACCCCTGCTGTGGCCTGAGGGTAATAATGACAAGGCAGAAGGAAACTGTCAGTACATGGTCCAGGTCTCGATACAGCCTGGGATGGACTTCCGCTATGACTCTATACTCTTCTACCTTGCCTCACTATCTGCAGACCCTGATAATGGAAAGTGTCACCTACAGAGGCTATATCAACCAGAACCAAGGTTATTTGATGATATTAAGGAACTCATAATTTTTCAGTGTGATCATTGGATTGTAGTTCTATTTTTAAAGTTCTTATCTTTTATTTTTTTAAAGATTTTATTTATTTATCTTGAGAGGGGAAGGGAAGGAGGGAAGGAGAGAGGGAGAGAAATATCAATGTATGGTTGCCTCTCATGCGTCCGCTGCCGGGAACCAGGAACCGGGAACTGGCCTGCAACCCAGGCATGTGCCCTGACTGGGAATCGAACCGTGATCGTGTGGTTTGCAGGCCCACACTCAATGCATAAAGTTCTTATCTTTTAGAAGCACAAACTGAAATATTTATAAATGAAGTTATTCACTTCAAAATACTCTTAGGGAAAAAATCAATGGGGATATAGATGAAATAAAATTGCATATGAGTTGATCATTGTGGATACTAGGTACATGAAGATTCTGTATACTATTTCTCTACTTTGATATGGTCAAAATTCTTCATAATACAAGAAAAAGAAATATGAGTGGTCCTGGGAAAATCACACTCCACCAAGGAGTATCTGGTGAGAGGGAAAGTGGGCAGACAAATGCAAATAAGTAGTGGATATCCCTCCTGTTGGGAGCACGGACAAATCACCCATTAACATCATGCTGTGCAGTCATTCAAATTCCAGCCTGGCTGGCCCAGCCCATATATAATTGTAATGAAAGGTGTGAGCCAGCCCCACTCCATCTCTTCTTGATCATTCATCACCAAAAGGCTCAGTGAGAACATTGTGAATTCCTATAACTTCATATTTACAGTCATAGGGAACAAGTTACTTAGAGCCACTGATGCTAAACACTGTTGTAAATTCTTCGCTAAAATAGCTTGGGCTCCAAAGTTTATGAGATGTACCTTCAGTGACAAATCCTTGGTGTAAGAAGTTTGAAAAGTAATTGCCCTGAGGTTAGATAGAAGATGTCCTTCCCTGCTGCTTGGACAGTTAGCTTTTGACTTCTGGGCAAGTTGGTAGTGTACAGAGTGCTAAAAATATGGCAACAATCTAAATGGCCAAAAGTAGGGCCATGAGTAAGACAAAAATAGTAGGCCCATACATGGGATAAGTCATAGCTATTGAAATGATGTCTATGAAAAATTATTCCTATGAATAACAGCATATGAAGTACTTATGCTACGGTGTTAAATGGAAAAAATAAGGACACAAAATTGTATATTCTATGTAATCACCATGATGTAAAATATATAATTATATGTAGAATGTTGGGATCTTTAAGGCATAGATTTTCATCCACAGACTCTTAACTGGGCACCATGGGGAGAATTCAGGGGCTATAAACTTGGCTGGAACAAAATTACATCCTTATTTTTACTGACCTCTACTGGGTGTTTTGTACTACAGTACACATAACATCAATTTTACCATTTGAACCACTTTAGGTATTATTTCCATGGTATTAAGTGCATTCACATTGGTGGACAATAGTCACTTTCATCCATCTCCAGAATGAAATTTAACACTTCCTTAAATTATGAATGTAGTCAAAGAACCACAGTAACTTAACCAGTACCTGACTTTGTCACCAATACAAGTCAAAGCTATTTTCATATGATGTTACAGTTGTTGCAGTTATACTGAACTATTGTGCATGCTCTTCCCAGTTTTGAAATTAAGTAGTTAGAACTGCTGCCAAGTCTTGTTGTTTAATGTAAAATTATTAGATTCCAAATTTGTTTTGTAATCTTTTGCTAACCATATGCCAATATAAAGCTTTCCTTTGTAATTCTATGTGTTTTATTTTATGCATTTAAAAAACATTATTATGAGAAGGAAGTGATGGGTTTTACCAGACCACCAAAGGGGTTCGCAAGTCAAAAAAAATATAGAAACCCTCAGCAGATGTGTTCCTGATAGATGGAGTAATTAAAGTATTAGCTATCCTCAACATACAATACTGGGTTGACCAATGAGTATCCAAATTCTTTACAACTGTTCTGTTGATGATGTGGTCTTGTAGAATATGATACTACATCCATCTGCATTCTCCCAACATCCATTGTGCATTTAGTCCTTTCAACAATCTTGTTTGCATCTGTCTTTTGGAAAACAATGTTGATGGACCTCAGAAAATATTCATAGTTAAAGAGGAAACTAATGATAAAGAATATGAGAATATCAGAGCAGACTTTAAGAACAAACCAACCTCACATTTCAAAACAAATCTATTTCCCTAGTATGTTTCTTCCTTTATTTGCATTGCACTACTTATCAGGGAAATGCAAATTGAAACCACAATGAGATATTACCTCACACCTGTTAGAATGGCTCTTATCAAAAAAACAAGAGACAAGTATTAGCAAGGATGTAGAGAAAAGGGAGCCCTCATGCACTGTTGGTGGGAATGTAAATTGGTGCAGCCACTGTGGAAAAGTATGAAGGTTCCTCAAAAAATTAAAAATGGGACTATCATAGAATCCAGCAATCCCACTACTGGGTATTAATTCAGATGAAAACCCTAACCCAAAAAGATATCTGCACTCCCATGTGTGTTTTGGCATTATTTACAATAGCCAAGACATGAAAGCAACTGTGGATGAGCAGACACAGAAGATGTAGTATTATATGCAATGGAATATTATTCACCCATAAAAAGGAAATTTTACCATATATGACAATATAATATGAATGAACCTTGAGTGTTTGATGCTAAGCAACATAAGGCAGAGAAAGACAAATACTATATGATCTCACTTAAATGTGAAATCTACAACAAGCCAAAAATACAAACAAGGTCATAGATACAGAGAACACCCTGCTGGGTGCCAGAGGTAGAGGGTGGGGTGAGTGAAATGGGTAAAGAAGGTTAAGAGTTACAAACTTCCAGTTATAAATAAGTCATGGGATGTAATATACAGTATGGCAACTATAATTAACATACTGCACCACATATTTGAAAGTTGCCAAGAGATTTTTAAAAGTCCTCATCATAAGAATAAAACTTTTTGTTAATTATGTATGGTAACAGATGTTAACTAGACTTATTATGGTGATCATTTCACAATTTATACAAATATCAAGTCACTATGTTGTACACCTGAAACCAATATAGTGTTATATGTCAATTACACCTCAATAAAAAAGTATTTTTTTGGAATCTGCTATGGTGCTGGATATAGTATTCCCTGGGTTATAACCATCAATTAATACCTTTCTGTACAAATAAGATTTTCTTTTCTATGAGTCCTATACCTCCCATTATTTTCAAATGAAAGAGCTCTCTAATGTTGAGAAACATTTATACAACCTGTGGTTGCCTTCTTTGGTAGCCCCTACTTACCATCCCCCTCCCCCGCCATCAAAAGAGGTCCACAAAGTTGGACCCCAGCAGTCTCTCTATAAACCCAAGTCCCTGGCAATGGCTGACAGGCCAAGGGTATAGACTTGATCCAAGCCAAGACGATCAGATTCTCTCTCCTAGGAATTTGGAATTGAGACCCAGGGTTACTCCCTGGTGGTTTCAGTTATGGGCATGTAAACTTGGGGGCATATGATAGGTATGCTTGGTGATACACATGCTGAGGCTGATGGGACGTAGGTGTGCAGACATGAGCAGAGATGTTTCATGAAGCTCGGGGGCAGCTTCTGCCCAGGATCTCTATATCCATGATACAGAAATCCCCTTTGGGCGGAGATCCCAAATGCTAAGTTTAGACTTGGCTCCTTTGGCCCCTGAGAGCAGTTCATGATGGTCTTGAGCCCTCTATTCCCAAGTTTTCCCTTATTGTCCCACCAGTCCCTTCTGCAAAAAAGCACAAAACAGCCACCAAACCAACATACCTCAGGTCTGCCAATGCTTCTGTGGACCCTTGCTCCAACCCCTTCTGACTGCTCCTGGCTGAGCACTGAGACGGTGACCTTCTTAGAGGATACCATGTCAAAGTCCAAAAGAGACTGCTCTGATGATGAACTATAGAGGTTGGAGGGCAAAAGAGGGGGACAACAAAACAGAGAAGTAACTAAGTCCTCAGTCACATCCAAGGAATACCAAATAAAGGATATTAAACTCAGACTTGCCCAAAATACTAATGGCTACAATTTATTGTTAGCTTACTATGTATGAGATGTGGGTTAGATGATTTCCACAGCAGTCATGAGGGTGAACATATATGAGTTCTTACTGGGTTCCCAGACACTAAGTATTTACAGTTGTTATCTCATATGATCCTCCAGCCATCTTCTACAAGGTTTAGCAATATGGGCACTTTAACTGCTTTACCTCACTGAAATCTCTCGGCCTGCTTCCCACTCACTGCCCCATGAGGCAGGTACCACCAGTGAGGCTGAGAGAGCTCTGCATGGTGACATAGGGAACACTGAGAAAAAAACAAGAGGCCTGTGACTCTCCAGAATGCTGAAGATCATGGCATTGAAAGGAATCTTTGAGGGTCCTCAAATTCCAAGACCCACCTATCCCTGAAGTTCAGGACCTACTTTTCTGGCAAGAAATCTTTTTGCACTTTCTCATGAAGTGTTCAAGAGCAACTGATTTCAGGACCAAGCACAGAACAAGTATAATCAGTACTTTTCCTTCTTCAAGAGCTTACAGACAGTTACCCCAATTCCTAAAACTCTTCTTCCAGAGAAATATAATCGGTTCCTTCAAAGATCCCTAGCCAAACCAACAGATGCTTTAGCAAGAAGCATAAACCCTGAAGCTAGACAGCCTGGGTTTGCATCCCAGCTTCACCTTGTACCAATTGTGTGATCTGAGGCCATCTGTTAAGCCTCCCCTTCCTCAGTTTTTCTGTCAGCACTCTAAGGTCAGCTGCTGTTATTTAAAACACTCGCCCTGGCAATGTCCTAACCCTGTCAGTCAAGGCCCGCTTAAGATGCGCCCTCCCTGGAGCAGGTAATCAATAGTTATTGATACTGAATTGTTAGACACAGAAATAAGCTCAGATGCCTGTGTACAGAATAGTCACCACCAACAAACAAGCAATTCAAAAGTATTTTGCCCACATCTGAACTATTTTGGGGTCCTTCTAGGCTCCTACAAATAAACTTTATGCACGTTAGATACATGGAACAGACTGACAGCTGTTAGGTTGGGGGGGCGTGCAGAATGTATGAAAGATGGTGAAGGGATTAACCAAAGAACATTTATGCATGATCCACAGTCACCAACCAGGATATGGGGATTGATTGAGGGAGGGGAGAGGGGAAGAGGGTGGGGCTGTGTGGAGGTGGGAAAACAGAGAAAAGTGGGAACAACTGTAATAGCATAAACAATAAAAATTAAAAAATAAAAACGGTCATAAATAAATAAATTCTTTGCATGTGAAGATCCTACCAGCAACTCCCAGATCACAGTGTTTTGCAGAAAGAGGATTCGGCTACCACTCTCCCCTAATTGCAACGAACTACTAAGCATCTCTAGTCATCTCCCACAGAAACCCCCCTAGGCATCTGAAGCGGGATGGGGAAGCCGGAGATACTGCTCCCTGATGCACAGCGCCCCACCTCCACACCCTCCACCCCACCCACCCCACAGACGCCCTGGTACTCACGAAGCCTTGGCTGGAACCTGGGTGGTGGTGGTGGTGGCGGCGGCGGCGGCAGCGGCAGCGGTGGCGACAGTGGCCGCGGAGGCGGAGACAGGTGTTGGTGTGGGCAGCAGGCAGAGTACAGGAAAGCAACATGCAGGAAAGGCGCGGGGAAGCCGCATCACTGCAACTCAGCACTTCGTGGACACAGGGAGGGCCTTGGACAGGGGTGACACTCCTTATTGATACTGTACAGTGCTTTTGCTCCGCCCTCCCCTGCCAGCTCAGTTGCCAGCCTCCATTTAGCCTCTGGGCCCCTCCTGCCCTGGCGGTGTGTTGGGGTGGGGGAGGTTGGTCCTTGGCCCTCGGAGGAATGTGTGGGCTGGATAGGTGCTCTGATCAGGGTGAGGGTCCCAGCTCCACTCCTTAGGAAACCTGCCTTTAACTGGAGTCCACTTGCCAGGCAACCTGCAGAGCCTGCAGGGATTTGAATCCTGCCTCCACCACTTGTTAGCGGCGTGACCTTTTGCAAGTGGCTCATTTTTCCCACTGTGAAATGAGGATGTTGCTGATAATACAATACAATCTTCTAGAGTTGTGATGAGAATTCAGTGAACTTGGTAGGTTCAAAGCACCACACAATTGTTTGTTGCATAAATAAGTAGCCTGCTGTTTGCCACTTAGAATGGGGTGGAGGAGTGGGGGTGGGTATTGGAGAGTTTTCCCAGGGGAGGGCAGAGTTATAGAAGCCAGTGAAGGGATCTAGTTCACTGCTAAGATTCTTCTTCTTCTTCTTCCTCTTCTTCTTCCTCTTCCTCTCCCCCTCCTCCTTCCCCTCCTCCCCCACCCTCCTTCTTCATTGCTAGGATTCTTAACCAGGGGTATGTTTCTGTTGTCTAAACACCAGAAACTGGTGTGGCTGTTTCAATGAAACTTTAATTGTGGATACTGAAATTTGAGTGTCACTTGTCCAGAAATGTTATTTCTCTTTTGATTTTTTTATTTCTACCACTTAAAAATGTAAAACTATTCTTAGCTTGCAGGCTATAAAAACTAGTTAGTGGACCAGAGGTGGCTGCAGGCCTGGTCTGCACACCCCCCCGCTCTAAAAGAAGTTAGTAGTGGAATGAGGACTTTACCCCGGATTTCTTATATGTCAGTGGGGCTCAGATTCCCTCCCCACCTTGCTTAGGTGATTCAAGGTTAAGTGAGATAATACACGTGAGCACTAAAAGTGTGATGAAATAAGGTATTGTGTCCTATATCATCATTATACATACTTGTGCAACTGTCTCCAAATAAAATAGAAGCATGGGCTCTCTGTCTGGCACTTTGCAATCTTTAGTAAATGCTTCTGCCTTTCTTACCATAAAGTTCACCATTTAGCCAATTGTCTGAGCCTGAAACACAAGCTCTCTCCTCACTCTTTCACCTTGAAACCCTATGGATTCTGCTCGTAATCTCTTAAGTTGTTCCCACTTTGACTGGTAGCATCCATCTTCTCTGATAGCCACCCCACTCTTGCCTTCAGGACTATTACTCTCCAACTCACAGGGAAATGGAATACCTGCTTAAGACCTTCATTGCTCTCAAGAGTAAATCCTGGGATGTCAATACCCCTCAATACAATGATACCTGCTCAAGGACTGACAAAGACACACACACACACACACACACACACACACACACCAAGGCACCCCCTTTTCCCACCATGATGAACTTCATTTTGGCTCTACAATGTGTATTCTCTCTCTTGTTGGCTTGCTGTGCCTCTGTCTGGAACTTTCTCTCTCCTGATCTGGCTTATGCACATTCATGTTTCAGCTCTCAGTTTGGATATCACTCTGGAAAAACTTCCCTTTTCATTCCTTCAAGTCTGGGTGAGATGTTTGACCCAGTAATCATTGCACTTACACATTCTTGACCAGTGTCACAGTTTACCTTCCTTTGAAAGATTCTCTTTCCTAAGATGGCCCCCAACAGTTTTTCCCATCACACCTGTCTTTTTCTGCAATGTGACCTTGACATTCCCCCTGTGGAGTTTCCTCGCCTCTTCTTGAGTCTAGGCAGGGCTTGTGGCTGGTTTGATCAGTGCAATATGGTGGAACTGATACTGTGCCAATTCTGGGTGTGGTTCTGAAATGGCCAGGCAGCTTATGCTTCTCGCCTCTTGGAAGCCAGTTGCTATATAAGAATAGCAATGGCCTTGAGGCTACCATTCTGAGAGAAGCCCATGCCACATGGTAGAGAGGTCCTGGAGTAAGAAATGCCATGTGAAGAAAGAGACAGAGGCCAAGGACACTGAGGAACTAGACACTTAGATGAAGAAGCCATCTTAGAAATAAATCCTCTAGCCCCAGCTGATTCAGGTGATGAGTCCTTCCTAACCTCTGGACCCACAGAATTGTAAGCAAATAAAAATGGTTGTCTTAAGCCACTCAGTTTCCAAGTCATTTGTTTTGTGATAATAGCTAACTAAGAAGTATGCTTTTATGAGACAGGAGACATGAGGTGGATTTTCAAAGCTCTCTGGGCTAAAGAAAAACTCATAAATATTTGCCCTATTATAAAGTATATATATCCATTTAAATGTTATTACCAAGGCAACCAGCCATCCAGCAAGCTCAACAATTATTAAAATACACTTGAGAGGTTAAGTGTGGCATCCCACAGGCCATAGCAGTAACCTTTGGAGCTCAGATGTCCAGAAAGTTGCCCCTGTTATAAGTAGCATCCACAAGGACAGCTTCATAATAAAAGAAAACAGGAGAGAATGACTTCACTATGCAGTTGTACCCACTTTTATACTGGATATGTGATACTCTTGTGGAGGTTTTCCGTTTATCACCCTTTCAAAGCTTTCTCTGAACCTTAGAATCCCCTCTACCTCCAAAACTACAACAGCAGTGAGAATTTCCCTTCCTTCTTCAGTTTGAGAAATTAGTGACAGGTAGAAGCTAAGTCCAAGGGCATGCATTATCAGGCCTGGAAAGCTAGAACACTTAAAGTAAAAAACAAAACTAGGAGGGGACGAATTTTTACACATAGAATATGGGGCATGTAACACTGCTCTATAGAAGGGCTCACTTTTGAGGTCAGAAATGTGACATAGAGCTTTGAACACTGTTCTTTGTCACCTGGATGGAGATGTGAAGCAGGCAACTGGATATATGAGTATGTGCATCAACCATTGATGGTCTTTGGAACCCTGGGAAACAAAGAAAACTCCATGCTGATATGACAATGAAGAGGGCCTTCCCTAAATAATTCCAAATAACAGCATTATTATCTTAAAAGATACCTACATAAGCAATAGATTTTATTTGAACTTTTTTGCAAAAATTGTATTTCCTCTTCTGTATGACTTCTTGGTTTTCTTCTCAAAGATATATTTTACAGAAATACATGGAAATCTTGTACATTTCATTATTTGCATGTTTTCTCCTTCAAGTAGGCAACTGAAGAACTCTTTGTTGCCGATTGGTCAGTCTTTCATGATCTTCCTCCCAGGGCACTTTAGCTATTGTTTATTAAGTGATAAATATCTTTGGACTATTCCATATTAGGGATTCAAACTCACTGAACCCAGAAAAGCAATTGTCTCCAAATCTGGGGACAAAATAATCAAAATATTAATAATATTAATAATATTAATTAATAATATTTTGTAAATATTTTGATTATTTTGTAAACATTGGTTTATTAAAGCCATTAATATGATTGAGGACATCCATATATATCCAGAAAAGATGAAGATATGCAACTCTCATTTCCACCATCATGAGAGCAATGTACATAGAGCTGGTCTGTCCCATTAACCAGCGTTCTAATGTAGAAGCTACATGTAATCAACTGTTGCACAAAACTCATAACTGTGTTCTGGTCTTTCCCATGGGCTTTGGGCAGTATGCCAGGAAAGAATGGCTTATGACCCTTTGTATGAGCTCCAGAACTTTCCTAGAATTAATCACAAGCAAAACACTCTTCACCCTGAAAGGCCGATTCATCTCTGAATTAGGGAAATAGAGAAACTTAGGTGAATGATTCCCCTTGTTACTACTTCACTTACCCTGATAACTTTTCTCAGTTTTCAGTTTTTGTAAGATAGTATCTTCTGGCCAATTAAAGGTTGCTTTCAAGATCATAGCGTTGGAGTTAAAATAAAGGTTAATTTGAATTAACCTCTAGTTAATGTTTTGTATACTGTGGTGTTTACGGGTGACCGATGGCTGCAACTTACTTTGCACAAAAACTAACAATATCAATAGTAGTAATACCAGTAAGGGGGAGAGATAGATGGATAGAGAGGTGCATAAATAGCTAGATGACAAAGCAAATGTGAAATATAATTATAGAATCTAGATGGTACTGTATGGGTGCTCATCATGAGATTTTTAACTACTTTTTTGTATTTCGAAACTTTTCATGATAAAATTTGGGGGGAAACTATTCAATAATTTGAATCAAAGTAGGAATCATGGGTAGAAGTGTTCTGTAAAGATACCCTGTTTCCATATCTTCTTTGCTTCCAACTCTGGCACTTTGAACACAGTACAATTCAATGAATTCCTGTTGAACTGAGCTGTTAAACTAAATTCCAAGCTATTAGGTCACTTCCACAGCTGGCAAGATTCTTCTAGAGCATGAATTGGCAAAATTTTCCTATGAAGGCCAGATGGTAAATATTCGAGACCTGTGAGCATATGGTCTCTGTCACAACTACTCAACTCTGCCATTGTACAATGAAAGCAGCATAGATGATACATTAAAAAATGACCAGTGCTGTGTTCCAAAAAGATTATTTATGAAAACAAGTGGTAGTCATAGTTTGCCAACCCCATTTAGACCCCATTTAATGTAGCATTTACCTTCCACTAAAAAGTAGGAGTAAAACTGACAAAATGCCAACAGTCTATATAAAGATTTCAGATTTCAGTCAAGGTCATAACAAAACAACAAACATTTTTGTGTCCACCTCTACCCTTCACTTGCCTACCTCCTTTCATGAAGAGCAGGGCTATTTGTTCCACCATTGAACCTAAAGTTTAACATGCAAGCATCCTTAGGAAAGGTGATACATTAATCTTTGATGCTGGTAAGCATAAATGATTCACATCAGATCCCAAACTCCAAGTTGATTACTTTAGCACCAGAATGAATAAGTGTAGGGGGTGAGGAAGTGATGTCCCCAACGAAGAGATTCTTATGGGAAAAGCTCAGGCTACAGAGAGAAGATATTGGAGTTCTATAAACTTACTATTTAGTAAGGAGAGACCAACATTAAACATAATAAATAAGTAAGTTATGTAGTAGGGAGATTATGTAGTAGTAGCACCTTAAAAGGTGCTAAGTGCTAGTAAAAAAATGAACAAGAAGAACAGAGTAAGGGAGATTGGGAGCACTGGATAGAGTGAGGTTGTAGTATTAAACAGAGTGTTCCAGGTTGGCCTCATTAGGAAGATGCAATTTGAAGCAGAGCCTGGAGATTTGGAAATCAACCAGGCATTTATCTGTGACAGTTTGCCAAGCATAAAAAAGTACCAATGCAAAGGACCTGGGGCAGATGGTGCTCTGCATATTTGGAGGAATGGGAAGGGGGCAAGTTTTAGGAGTTGGTCTGTGAGGTAAAAGAATAATGAGATGTAAGAGGTGGTACCGGAAGAAAGGTTAGGGGCACGTTGGAGAGTTCAGACTGGAGGAGCGGCAGCATTTGACTTACATTTAGAAAAACCACTCTGACTAGTCAGTGGAGAATAGATTGCAGGGAGCAATCACGGAAGCAGGAAGAGAGTCAGGAGGCAAGTGCAGTGTTCCAGGTGAGGGATGGTAGCAACTTAGACCAGTAGGTAGCAGTAAAGGGGGTAAAAAGTGGCCAGATTTGGGATATACCTTGATGATAAAGCTAACCACACAGAGGCCTGTCCAGAAAGCATCCAAACATGCAGTATGAAAAATAGAGATATTTATTGAAGAAGATACAAGAAACATTGTACACAGGACAATGACGCCTCAGTCCTCTTCAAAGTAGGAACCTTGGGACCTCACACAGTTCTCCCAGTCACCATCAGCTGCCCTGTTGCATTTTCCTGAATCTCATCAATGGTCTGAAATCTTTTTCCTTTCAAAGGTGATTTTAGTTTTGGGAAAAGTCAGAAGTCACAGGGCACCAAATCTGGGCTATAGCAGGGCTGAGTCACCTGAGTAGTTATATGTTTCACGAAAAAACTCTGTATGAGACATGATGCATGAGTGGTACACTGTTGTGATGAAGCTACCAATCACCCATTGCCCATAGCTGTGGCCATCTGAATCATACAAATAGTTTCTGTGGAGGAATGTTCAAGCTTAATGCAAAATTCAGACTCATTGCTCTACTTACTAAGTCATTTCAATGTGATATAAGCATCTTAATGTGATATAATCACTACTACTTCCAAATGAACAAGTTTATTTATGTCATGAAGTCAAATTATCCCATGCTGCATCCCTATAGAAGCTTGGTGCCTATTAAAGACTTTCATGAACAAGCTCTAGAGAAAATTCCTAAGGCTCTTGCTGGGTAGAGGTGACAAGGCCCACTAGAATTTGAGGAAATAAATTTTGTAATCAAAAGAGCTGGTTGCGGAGACTTCCGCCAAGATGGAGGCATAGGTGGAAACAAGTGCCTTCTCCCACAACCAAGTTTGAACACAACAAAGGTTTGGAGAACTAGGACACACCCAAAGACCAGAAAACGGAATTATACGGAAGGCCGACAACTACGAACCATTCAACGGGACGGTGAGAGAGGCAGAGCCAGCAGCGGAGCTGGGTCGGGCAGGACAGATCCCCCGACCTGGGTGCGCAGGCAGCCCGGAACCAGACGGGGTGTGGGGCAGACTGACCGCGGTCGCACATTCGCGCACAGTGAGATGGACCACGCAGACCCCAGGGGGTGAACCCAGTGGTGGAGGGCTGACGGCGGTGGCACACTCGTGCAGTGGAACGAAACGCATGGACCTGGTGACAGTGGTGGCTGTGGCGCCGGTGGGGGCCATGGCGGCAGGCAGCAGACGGGACGCCATTGTTCCTCTTTGACCCCGCCCCCCCCCATACAACGTCACAACCCAGCGACTGAGTTGCCCTGCTCTAGTGAACACCTTAGGGCTCCGATCCTGCTACAGAACAGGCACGAACAGCCCAAAAGATGGTGCAAGAAGAACTCAAAGTCCCAGAGCCAATAACTCTCAGCGACCCAGAAATTGCCAGCCTCTCAGAAGCACAATTCAAGACACTGTTTATCAGGATGCTCACAGAACTGGTTGATTATAGTCACAAATTAGAGGAACATATGAAGGCTAAACTAATTGAAATGAAGGGAGATGCACAGGAAACCAATAGCGATGGAAAGGAAACTGGGACTCAAATCAATGGAATGGACCAGAAGGAAGAACGAAACATCCAACCAGAAAGGAATGAAGAAATGAGAATTCAAAAAAATTGAGGAGAGGCTTAGGAACCTCCAGGACACCTTTAAACGTTCCAACATCTGGATTATAGGGGTACCAGAAGGGGGAAAGAAACAGCCACGAGTGGAAAACTTATTTGAACAAATAATAAAGGAGAACTTCCCCAGTCTGGCAAAGGAAATAGACTTCCAGGAAATCCAGGAAGCTCAGAGAGTCCCAAAGAAGTTGGACCCAAGAAGGAACACACCAAGGCACATCATAATTACATTAGCCAAGACTAAAATGAAGGAGAGAATCCTAGAAGCAGCAAGAGATAAGGGGACAGTCACCTACAAAGGAGTACCCATCAGACTGTCAGCGGATTTCTCAAAAGAGACCTTACAGGCAAGAAGGGGCTGGAAAGAAGTATTCCAAGTCATGAAATCCAAAGACCTACAGCCAAGATTGCTTTATCCAGCAAAACTTTCATTTAGAATGGAAGGACAGATAAAGTGCTTCTCAGACAAGGTCAAGTTCAAGGAGTTCATCATCACCTAGCCCTTATTCTATGAAATGCTAAAGGGACTTATCTAAGAAAAAGAAGATGAAAAATATGAACAGTGAAAGGACAGCAAACTCACAGTTATTAACAACCACACCTAAAACAAAAGCAAACCAAGAGGACAGCTAGATCAGGAGTGGAACCATAGAAATGAAGAACACATGGAGGGTTAGCAACAGGGGAGTGGGAGGAAGAGAAGGGGGGAGAAGGTACAGAAAAATAGCATAGACAGTAGGTAGAAAATAGATAGGGGGAGGGCGAGAATAGTGGGGGAAATATAGAATCTAAAGAACTTGAGACACATGGTTATAAACTAAGGGGGGGAGAATGGTGGGGGAGGGAGTGTGAGGGTGGAGGGGAATGAAGGGGGGAATAGAACAACTGTAATGGTATAATCAATAAAATATATTTTAAAAAAAGAGCTGGTTGCCATAAGTTAGAATTAAACTAAGGACATGGAAAATTCAGAGGCAAACAAAGGGTCTGGAGAAGTGGAGGAGGAAGCAAATGAATAGAGAATAAGTAAATAAAACTGTGACATTTTTGACTCAGAGGAAACCACTCCTGCCAGCTGCCCTTGAGTGTTCTAAGGCACAAGAAGGGATAGGGACACCAAGAGATTGTGCCCAAGTGCCTCAGGCCTCTCCTGCTTCCCTGTTCCCTTCCCCTCCATTTACTTTTTATTCTAGAATTGATCTTCTGCCATGCTCCCCTGCTTAAACAGTGGAGTAAATACAAGTCGCCACATGGGAAAGAACGTTGATTCACACCCAGTTTGACTGCCAGCCCTATTCCAAGGGGATGGAGAGCTATTTGGAATTCATCAGTGACTTATTTGTTGTCAGAGTGTGATCTCCTTTTGTTTGAAATCTTCTGAAGGACCCTTTGCCCTTCCACAAATCCCAGTTTGAAATAGAAATGTTTAAAATGCCCTGTAAGTCATTTTTCACATACTCTACTGTAACTGAATCTTTACTTGCAGTTCTTCCTCCACTAGATATAGGCCCCCTGAAGATGTGGGCTGCCTCTGTCCTGTTTATTACTGTGTCTCCAGCCCCTAATAGATTGCATAGCACAAGAAAGTTTCTCACTAAGACTTGACTGACTAAATGGATGAAAAGGAATTATGCTGATCCTGTGTCCGCTCAAAAGAATACCTCTTTGAATGCCAATAGCTTCACTCTCCTCTGCCAATCCAAGATTTCATCACACTGTATGTGTTTACTAATGAGTTAAAGTAGCCAACGATTTATAAGTAAACAGCGTGACAATACATGCCAACAGGATGACTAATCTTCTTAGCTGTCCATAGCAGACCCTACTAAAATAAGTCATTAGATTTACTTCATGTGACCAGCCAATGTGCACCAGAGAAAATGGTAGAAAGAATAAAACCAAAGCTGTGATGTCATCACAATGATGTCAAGTGACAATCACACTCTTTCCTTACAATCTTCATTAGGAAAACTGATCTCTCTTCCATTTCTGAATTTCCTAATAATCTAAGCTGTCTCATGTGCTCCTTTTCAGTCCCACTAACTGTCCTCTCTCATACATTCTTCTGCCTCTTTTGTTCAGTGTTGAGTTGAAGTTTTCACTGCTTATCCTCTGTGCACTTTGGCATTACCTCATGGTTTCCTGACTCATATGAGAGAAGTCAGCATCAGAAGTAGAGTTTTACAGAGATATTTTCTTGTCCTTTCAAGCATCAGGTTCTATAAACAAAGGCATGGTTATCACTTGTACCCAAGAGCTGCCTGGGAAAAGCAGGAGCTGTGGTTATCAGAGTTGGAACCTTTAAGAAATATGCTTTTGTCTCCGTTTTTGTTGCATTCAATCAGATCAACAAGTGTTGGCTAAGTGTTGAGCGTGGTTTCCTGTGGGATTGTGTAAGGCCTTGCAGGACAATAAACGTTTTGGGGGCACTGAGTAATGTAGTCATTTCTGACCCGGCAGCTGGGAAAATGTGAGACAATTTGCTGCTGCTGGAAGGAGGACCGTGGGGCTGTGCGCCTGCAAGAGAAGATTGACTTTACTGCAGTGGACCCAGGCAGCGGAACAGGCAAAAATGGTGCGTTTAAGTGGCAGGTGGCTATGCAATGTCATATCCTACAGGAACACAGGTTCAGACCTGGGTGTTGTAGAGCCTGAAGTTCAAAAAATTGGGGAGCCAGCTTTTAAAAATACAAAAATTATGAATATAAAGTTGCTGGGACTCCTCCAGGATTTTGGATGGGGCCATGTAATTTGCACACCCCCTCTACCTCCTGGCTCAAAATCTTGCTCAGGGCAGCTGGCAGGTTGTATGTTTATAACCACAAGCTCCTTTTAGCTTTGTGTTGTTTCCTCTCATTTTCTCCTTTGTATTTTTTTATGTATTGCCTTTCCATGTCTTTTTTTCATATTGGCTTCATAATTGCTTTAAAAGGTAAAGAAATGCTAGTCATTCATTCTTTGGTCTTTGTTTTTATGTTGTTATTTTAGCTTCAGATATTTGTTCTTAGGTTCCTGGAGTCTCCTTAAATCAGAGGTTTAGGGGTATTTTAGATGGAAATAGATGGGAGGGAGGTGAACCATTAGCTGTATCCACATCCACATAATTTTGAAAATTCTTGTGGGCTGTGATGATTTCATTGGATTTAAAAAGTGGTACACTGTCATGTGATCTATATCAGTGACTTTCCAAATCTGCTTTGCACACAGATCACCTAGGGATTTCAGTAAAATTCAGGTTCTGATGCACTAGGTCTGGGGTGGGAATAGAGATCCTTCATTTCTAACAAACTCTCAGGTGATGCTGATGCTGCCAGTCCAGGGAGTACACTTTGAGTAACAGCTCGCATTGGCCCATAAGAAATCTGGTGGCACACATACACAGTCACTAAGGGGCTGGCTCATCCCGATTTTAAGGTCCAGTTCCATTATTGAAAGCTTGTAACAGACCTGCAGAGCAAGTGCTTATTGACTACAGAATATACATGGGGAATCTTCCTGCCTCCCATTATCTCTTATGCCCAGGAGCTGGGGGAAGGGGAATGAGGACTGAAATTTTATGGTGAGGGCCCTTTTGTTTCTAAACTTTACTATGGACTTTTTAAAAACTTGCCTACAAAGTGCTGAGAGGAAGGGGTGAAGTTTCTGGAACATTTGCTGGTGTGCTAGGCATCTTACCACTATTTTCTCTTTACTCCTCCTAACACTTTGAGGTGGTTATTTTTTTTAACTCCCTAAAGATGGGGAAGCTGAGGTTTAGCAGAGTTAAGTAACATGTCAGGTTGCATGGAGACACAGTAAGGGATTTGAACCCACAAAACTTGGGTGCTTTTGCACATACCAACCTGTATTCTCTAAGCAGTGTTATATGTTAAACGAATACAGTGTAAGGTATTAGGACACAGATTTATTACATTTCACTTTTCTCCTAAGCAAGATGCCCAGAGGAGTGCCCTAGCAAAGGGAAGGAAGCCGAAGGAAAAGTGGCTGAAAAGAAGGAAGGGGGCTTAGAAAAGTTTTGTGGGGCACTACAGAAGAACTTCATACCTAACGTCAATTTTAGCTCCAACAAAAACGACATTGGAATTTTTGCCTTCTTTGTGCAAAAAATGGCCTTCACAAAAGGTCTGCTTTTCATAAAATCATTTTTAAGTAATCGAGGTATGATGTTTCAAAATGCTGAGAGTTTGTGTGTCATCGTTAAAGGATTTCTATCCCTATGCTGCTAAGGCACCTGTAGCTTTCTCTCTTTTGCATAACGCCATGGAAAGAGGGACTTGGCAGGTTCTGTGGAGCTAGTATTTGTCTTTGGCCCGCATATTTAGAGTTCTACTTTCGAACCATTTTACCTGATTCTGAGTTAAGCTTTTTTGTTCCTGTTTAATTTACCATCATACTTTGTTTTGATTATTTAGTAAGCAGGCCTGACCTGGGGCAAATATCTGAAGATCAAGTTTGTCACAATGATGTCCATTTTCCCTTCCACACCCCGCCACCCCCAAGTCCTCACTTGAAGCGTATTTTCTTTCCTCCTCACCCCTCCACTGACTAACCTCCTGCAACTTGGATTATTTTAATATCTTGACACCTACCAAAATCTTTAGCTAAATGGTAAGAGAGGATAATTAAATTAAGTAAAGGAATAAGGAATTGCTACTCTCATCTCTGAATTCTAAAGAATATAGTTTTAAGGGCACGATCCTGAGCCAGTCAGGGAATATACTGTTTGGTTGGGGGAACTATTCAATGACCCCATTTAACTATATATGCTTTCTCCCTTCCTTTCCTGCCTCCTGACCCCCTTGTGCACCTCTTAGAATTTATCCCAACTTTTGAGTTGTATGTTCTTACCTATTTTCGAAATGTGGGCTAGAGGTTTGCTATTTAACACTGCCTCAAAGGATCCCACTAAAACATTATTCATAGGTCTCATCTTTCTATTATTTCTCTTGCATGGGTCTGATAATATTTAAGTTTATGCAAGGCTATAGTATGTTTAGCTGAACACACAGATCTCTGTTAGTTTATTTATTGTTTTGATGGTGTGAACACTGTCCCAAATAGGACACCAAAATCTGGCTCCCTAGGCTGTGTGTCTCAGGTCACATCTTTGCAGTTCTGGCTAAGTCACTTAGGCTGCTGGAGCCAGTTATTGCATCCATAAAATGACTTGTAGAGTTCCTATCAGCTTTGATATTCTATGGCTGCCTTTGTATACTTAGGTTGCAGGGGTGTCCAACCTTTTGGCATCTCTGTGCCGCATGAGAAGAAGAGTTGTCTTGGGCCACTCATTAACTACATTGTGACACATAACCACACAAAAAAAATCTTATAATGTTTTAAGTAAACTTATGATTTTCTGTTGGCCCACACTGGCAGGCATCCTGGGATGCATGTGGTCCATGGGCTGCAAGTTGAACACCCCTGGTTAGAGCCTTCTCTGAATAGGAGGGTTACACGGCTGGCATTGCCTTCTTTAACATTAGCATCATGGTCAAGAATATGTGCTATGGAGTTAGGCTGCCTGGATTCAAATCCCAGTTCCACACACTAGCTTGGGCAATTTACTATCTGTCACAGCTTCACCAGCTCTGAGCAGGGAATAAGGTTGTAACCTACTCCATAGGTTTGAGTCTGCTACAACTCACCCCATAGGACTGGGGTGTTATGACATGCCCTACACAGTGGTTGACATACCTTATAGGGTAGGATGTCACAACCTACCCAATAGGATGATTGTGACCAGTAAATGAAAGCATATTTTTAAGGTGCGTTAAGTACTGCCGGACACATGGTGAGTCTTCCTTAAATGTTAGCTAGGATTATTAATTATTACTACAATCACTCATATCCTTCAAGCTCCAATATTAATGCCCTTCATTTCATAATATCTTTCTTGATTATCTTAAGGAAAAAAAACAACTTTTTCTTCATCTGGCCTCTCATAGCAAAGACAACAGAGTCTGCTCTAGCACTTGAGTTGTTTCCTTCTACCTTCTTCTTTTATTCATGACTCAGTGCCCACAGTATGCTGAGTATTTTCATATAAAATTTCTCATTTAAGTCCCATTAAGTGGAAGAGCTATTGCCACCTCATTTTTCCGATCAGAAAACTGACATCAGGAATAGGGAAGAGGCTTGGTCAGGTGACACAGCTCACAAATGGCAATACTGTCACCTCCTCCAAGCCTTTTAATAATGTTTGGGTCTGAGTCTACCACTCCACAAAAACCTTGCATGTTAATCATTTATGAAACCTAGCTCTCAACCCTGTTTGTTGTCACTCAGAGTGCACTTGTAGGTCCAAATTCAAGTGTGTTGAATAGACCTATAGAGTTGAACTCCTTTCTCTCATGATATAATTTCATTATAAATGCTAAATAACCCATGTCAATTTGGCATGAATCCTTTATGTGTGTTATAGGGTACATAATGGCTGTTGGTTTCCTCATAAAAAAATACTATATTGATTTTTGCCAGAGTTTTTTTTTTCTTTTGCTTCCACTGTACTTTAATCTCTTTCTAGTTTCATGTACTTATGGAAATAGATAGCCTGGGCTATTTGGCAGGCAAATTTACGTGTCTATTCTATGTAGGTGGTAATATGAGAGTCCAGCCACGTCCTACCAGCTCCTCCATGGAAATAGATTTCTGGCTAATATTAACTAGGTTTAGGATCTCATCTTATTTTGAAAGGTTTTTTTTTTTACCTTCCCAGCTGAATTTCCCTTAAATAACTGTAGTCAGAGCCAAGTTTGCTAGTCTTTGGACAGGCATTTGAATCAACAGTGGTACCTGACCCTGTTCAACTTATTGTCCTAATAAAAGAAACATTACATTTCTAAAAATTAGTCATCAGTGATTATCACCTCCTATACCAAGAGAGACCAGAAAAATATCTTCATTTTAGAATCTAGGCTAATCTAGGAGAAGAGAGAAGTACAAGAAAGGGACAGAAGCAAATAGAAGGAGAAAGGCAGGTCTAAACTTGAGAGCAGGAACCAGGTATTAGAAGAAACTGATCTGGAGATGACAAAAGTGTGAGTCATAGAAACAGAGTTCAAGTTTGTTAGGAAGCATGAGAGTCAACTTTGAAGGACTTCAAAGACATGTAGCTCTGAGTGTTTATTACATGAGAACAACAGATTACAGACTCATATGTATAGTATGTGACCTCATTTTTGTAAAAATAAATACATGCATGTCTATACTTGAAAAAAATCTAACGGTATGTTCACCAAAATATTGACAACTTCTTCTGTTTTTCTTGTCTGTAGTTCTTGACTTTGCAGGATGAATATATATCACATATAATTTTTTAAATGACAGCCAAAAAATTCACAAAGGACAGGATTTGGGAATGAACAATTTTGTTGAAATTTCACAAATTATATTGCTTTAGACACGACATGTATAAATTCTTGGAGATTTATCAGAGAATGTGCTTGTGGACTTGACACCTTCCTTTCTAGTCAATGTTCTTTCCTTCAATAAGCAGAAGTGACTTTGTGAATTTCATTTGTCAATGGTTTCTGTGAATCACCATATCCTTAATGTGATAAGTGTGAAAGATCTATGGACACAAAAGTGTGTATATACACTTTTGTGTCATCATGCAGTACTGGGAAACCCTGAGTACCTACTTAGACACTGGGATTTGCATTTTCAAAACAGTGTTCTTAATGTTACAAATTGATTCAGCACCTGAGAGAATTTGAAAACTAACTTTCCTATCCTATTAACCAGATTAGTCTAAGGAGCACTCTGCTTTGAGGAGTAACATATTAGCTATGGGTATAAAAGACATTTAAGAAGAGTTTACACTTTTCGTTTTGTTAGTTAATGTTTAAATGTAGAATTGTAAAAGGCAAAACTGCCCTCCAAATATACCCAAGAGGAGACTTCAACTCACAAAAAGTAGAACTTTAGTTTCAGTAAGTCTTCAAGCAAATTCTCTTTCAGCTATAGACTTTGGGTGTAGAAAGTAATCTTATCTGAGCCGGCATATGTGTAGAGTTTCTACTGGAGACAAAGGCGAAAGGTAGGTGTGTTATCTGCCTCCCCAGGTCCTGCTGGGTTTACTACACCCCGATCTCTGCCCTATACAGGGCAAAGATACCAGTGACCATGGGGAACAGCACTCTTTGTACTCAAGAACCACATTCTATGTTTGCAGAATTTTACAATGCTTCCCCCCCTCGCACATAAATCAATATTCAAAACAAAGAGTGATCAAAACTCTATTAAATTTAAGGTATAAGATTTCTCCTACTCCTGCCTATAAATCAAATGATGCCCCTGGAGAACCTTTGAGAGATTAACAGTCTTAGAATCTACATAAATAAATAATTAAAGCTGATTTCCTTGATTCCCATTTCTAGAGTGGTATGGTCTCTATTAGGACAGAAGCTGTCTGGGCCTGCCCACAGTTTGTTCAATGCCAAGCTGTGTTTCTTAGTCTACCTTACTTCCCACTCCCAAACCATAGTGGGCCCACCATATTCCTGGGCCAGTGAGAAGTGCCCATTAGTGATTGGACAGGTTCACTTGGCATCTACCTCCATCTAGACAGAGCAATGCCCATGTGGGTGCTTCCTGATCTAGAGTGATAAATAGGATGCAAATATCTTCAGAGGGAATATGAGTGATAGTGCCTCAGAGCAGTAACTTTTTGCTTAAAGCTTGATGGCTAAAGGTAAGGAACCACAAACACACTTGGGCTCTCTCCAACGTAAGGTGAGTAAAGTTAATTTCCTTCAGATTATCAATAAGAAAAAGAAAGATGCTAATTATTGGGCATGGAACTGCTAATAATGATGTAGTTTCACAAAGCAAAGAGCATAAGAAAGTTTCTCTCTCGTGGCCCACTGCTAAATGCCACTTTTCTTGGTCAGATCTAACATCACTAAGGGTTGAAGCAGTAGTCTTGAAAGAACCCCCAAATTAATGCATTTATTTCCCAGAAATACTTTAAGTTTTCATGTTTTACATGGTTTGGGGAGGAAAGGAGTGTTTTCAGTGTATAAAGTTTTATTTTTTAGTTTTTTATCTCTTTTGATACTATTTTAAATGTTTTATTCTCAGAACTCTTGAAAAGTAAACCCATATCCTTTATGATAAAGATCTGAATATGATCAGGTGCTATGGGTGTTAATTACAATGACATCAGAGTCTCATGGTGCTTTTGATAATTTGGTCAAACAGCTGGTCAACATTAATGGAGAGAGGTTCAGCTCATCAATTACTTCAGACATGGTGAGCTATATGGAGTTCAAATTATTTAAAGTCCAATTACATCCAATTCAATTTAACAAATGCTTATAGAATGCTTATGGAAGAATAAGGAGAATTTCAATGAGTTGGCCTGGCAGACAGTATGAAGATAGTAAATTTGTGATCTACAGTAGTCAATGAATAAAATGGATAAAATGCTATAAAAATTAAAATATTTATAAAAGTCAAAGCCAAAACAATTCAGGTGTGTGTTTATTTAAGAGCCTGCTTAGTTACTTTTCCTCTATAATCCTAAATATAACTTCAAAAATTGTATTATTTATATTATCCCTGAATGAGAAAGAGTTGAATAAAAATTATGAAAGTAAAAGAGGACCTAGTTTGATGGGGCAAATACTCATTTTAGTTATTTTATTTTATTTAGGACGACGGCATGGATACAAAATCCATTCTAGAAGAACTTCTTCTCAAAAGGTCACAGCAAAAGAAGAAAATGTCACCAAATAATTACAAAGAGCGGCTTTTTGTTTTGACCAAAACAAACCTCTCCTACTATGAATATGATAAAATGGTGAGACTCTATTCCATTGCTTTTATAGTATTTATTTTTAAGCCTCTACAAAGTGCTTAATGATAATGAAACAATTATTAGATTTCTTAGCTTATGCAGTAAAGATCACCTTGCACTCACTCACCTGTCACATTTGTCTTTTCTTAACCAAGGTATAATTAATTCAAGAATAAAGGGTGTTAAAACATTGGCTGACTTTACAAAGACAAATTGAATATCACTTTAGAATAGTGGTTCTCAGCTGAGGGTGATTTTGTCCCCTGGGGGACATGTAATAATGTTTGGGGACATTTTTGGTCATCATAATTGGTGAGAGCAGTATGCTACTGACTTCTAGTGTATACAGGGCAGGGATGCTGCTAAACATTTTATAATGCACAGGACAGCACCCCCCACCCCAAGAAGAATTACCTGGCCCCTAATAGTGCTAAAGATGAGAAATCCTGCCTTAACACAGTGCTGGCAATATGACTATTTGTACACAGTTGAGAACTCTACCACAGTAGAAATACTGAAATACTGTCATAAAATTGAAACAAATGAAATGCTTTGTGAAGTTAAATCTTGATTTTCCTGAGTAGATTAACTACATGGTAGGTGATTTGAAATATATTTCAAGATTATCAGACAAAATTATTAAGTGCTGCTGGAAGACTTGCTTTGGGAGGCATATGTGAGTTTGTGTTCATACTTCAAAATACATTTTGCTGCCATCGGACTTTGACTATTATAGAATAATTACAATGATTCTCATATGCCCACCCCATCTCCCAGTCTCCCTACCACGCATAACCTTAACTTCATGCTTTTCTCTGTGCACCACTGTGTGTGATATCTTGAATTTTGTTTTGTAATACAGAAAAGAGGGAGCAGAAAAGGGTCGATTGAAATTAAGAAAATCAGATGTGTAGAGAAAGTCAATCTTGAGGAGCAGACCCCTGTAGAGAGACAGTACCCATTTCAGGTAAGAGGAGGGGCAATATTCCATTGAATGGATGACTCTCCTTTTTTGACCTTTTATTTATTTTTATTTTTTGTTTATTCTATTACAGTTATCCCAATTTCTTTTTTCTTTTTTTGGCTTTTTTCCTCTCCATCTAACCCACCTCTCCTGCCCACAGTCAACTGTCTCTTGGTTGTCCATGTCCATGCATCACTCACACATGTTCTTTGACTAGTCCCTCCCCCTCCCTTCCACCATTCTCCCTCTCTGTCCTTCCCTTCTACAGCTATCATTCTGTTCCAGGTTCCCATGGCTCTGGTTCTATTTTTCCCATTAGTTTATTTCATTCGTTAGATGCCAGTTATAAGTGAGGTTACATGGTATTTGTTTTTCATTAACTGGCTTATTTCCCTTAGCATAATAGTCTCCAGTTTCATCCATGCTATTACAAAAGGTAGGATGGCTCTTCTTTTAATAATTTTTATGAGGAACTCAGTATAGTGGGGATAAATAAAAATGTTGCAAAATGACTTATTAAGACAATGACAAGGCATGGAACATTTTTGCATAGGAGTTGGTCAGCTTGATAAAATTCTACCTACCCATCTGCCTTCCCTAGAGGGAGAGAAGAAAGGTGACCAAGTGAGCCCCAGTGGCCAGACTTGCCTTGGGCTCTGACAATCTCTTTCATCAGATATTGCCAGGCATATCCATTGCTCTACAGGATACTAGGCACACTATAAAGAATAAAATGTCATCCATGTTTTCAAGACATTTACAGATCATTATAATGCAGTGAGGGTGAGTGTTAAGGTGAAGGTCAGCAGAGTAGCCATGGTGCCCTAGGAAGCAGAAGCTTCACTCTTCACTCCAAGAGATCAGGGGGATTTTCTACTGGAGGTGGGTTGGGAAGGACAAGTGGAGTTAAACGCAGCAAAAACAGGAAGGGCAGTGAAACAAAAGAAACAGCAGAAGTCAAGGCACTAATAGGTGAAATAGTATGACAGATTTGGAGATCTCCAAGTAGTCCCTTTGAATAAAGCAGCCCTGTGAAAGAGTGGAAGAGATGAGTCTAAAAAAGTGGGCAGGGCCACATCAGAACTGCTTTGGACAGCATGCTAAGAAGTTTTCATTTTACTCTGGAGTATTTCTTTAAAATGATATGATATGGAGAGTATCCCTACAGTACCCTCGGGAAGTGGCTTGAACTAAGTCAAGTCCTATTTTTATTAGATCATGAATAGTTATCTTTCAGATCAAAAGGCAGATGTTCAGACTGCCAAGTGCTGCTATGAGAGAACTGTGGCCAAAAATGAAATAAAATAAAATAATTTGATTGCTGAACAATCTGTACTTCCCACTTTAAAAAAAGATCATTACCCGATTGGGAGAAACTAGGGGAGTGTGTGCTCATGAAAGATGCTCCAAATTTACATCCCAGGGGCAGGGAGTGCATAAAGAACACAGGGTTTGGAGCCCCACAGAGCCCCTAGCTACTCTTTATACTGATGTAACTGTAGAAAACATAACCTCTCTCTGAGTTCATTTTTCACTTGAAAAATGGGCATAGTCATATATTTTTCACAAAGTTGAAATCCCACAAATGGAATTAAAATCTTAAAGCATATAGAAAAGATCCCCCCAAAGTAGTAGGTGTTTAATAAATGATCTGTATTATTTCCCCACAAAAGTCAATAAACTAGAGAAGGATCTGGGAAGACATTGTAATCTTCAAACACTTAAACAAGTGTCTTAAGGAATAGAAGATGACTCATGGTGGGGATTCCTAGGGTGGGACAGGACCCAAGGGAATAAGTAATAGGGTGACACATTTTTACTCAATATAAGCATGGGCTACATAATGATCAGAATATATGAAAATTGGCAAGGATGACATAGTTAAAGTGAAGGGAATTTTATCCCTGAAGATATTTTTAAGGATAGAGCAGTTAAACATTTTCCAACTGGCTATGGAGAGTCATGAACTGTGTAAGTGGGTAGACCAGAACAATCCTAAGTCACCTGTAATATCTAACATTTTATAACTTCTTAATTCTCTGCTGTGATTTTCCAAGATATAGAGGTGTCTGAAATAAAACAACCTGAAAGGTGGACAATAAAAATAACTAGACTTTTTTTTCCTACCTAATTCCAGAGCTAACAGATATTATATAAGCAAACTCAAGGTTTGTTTTAGATAACAGAAAATTTGCAGTTGCGACAGAGTGAACTATAATGCAATTATAGCTAAATACACTAAATCTTTTCCTTTCCAGATTGTCTATAAGGAAGGGCTTCTCTATGTCTATGCATCAAATGAAGAGAGCCGAAGTCAGTGGTTGAAAGCATTACAAAATGGTAATTTTAAACAGTCATAAAAGGGAGTCATCGACTGAGTTCTTTTGAGGTTTGGTAGAGGAAAGATATGACAGTAAAAGGACTCAAAACCAAGACAAAATCAACTGACTTTCCTACCATACTCAGAGAATGTGCCATGGTTATCCTCATTTTGCATTCTCATTGTTACGTAGGGGAAGCCTGGGGATCTGATCCCCTTCCTCTCCACCAAATCCCCCATCCCCCAACCACACCCTCCCTGTTCTGCACAGAGTTGGCTATTGTCCTTCCCAGCAGCTTCCAGGAAGCCAGACTATCTGCTTCCCACCCGTTGTGCTTGCCTTCCCAGGGCAAAGTCCATTCTAGGTCCTCTTAGCATTGTATTAGGTCCGGTAGCTACTGCACTTTGGATGTTTATAGGACATTCTAGCTAATACTAAGTACTTATCATTTGCCAGCTACTGTGTCAAATACTTGTAAAACACTTTCTTAGGTAATCCTCTTGACAACTCTGTGAAAATGGGTCCTACTTCTCTCCCTTTTTTCAGATAAGTGAAGTTAAAGAGACATGACCAGTGTCATATACTTAATAATGGAGAACTCATAATTCAATTACCCAAATCCATCTTTTTAGCCAATACAATATAAATGCTAGGCTTCTGAGAAAGCTCAAGGTCAGAAACAAGTGTTTTATAAACTTAACTCCTTTTGTTGGTTGTAGTTTCTGTAATAATTTCTTTCAATTCTCATTAACATTTAGTGAAGTTTTTTAAATGCCAGCCTTTTCAGGTAAACTCAGCTGAGTTAAACTAAGGGAATGGTATTACTGAAGTCCAATGCTCATTGAGCCAAAAACTGTGTTGGATGCTCTACATACATTTTCTCATATCCTCCCAGTGACCCAGCAAAATGATTATTTTTCTCTTGAGTTGGGGTTGTAAAGGAGGAGCAGAATTCCCCTAGAATCAAAGTAAGAAATCCTCAAGATGAATTTAAAAAATCAAGAAGGAGAGAGTTGAAGCCACATGTAGAACCAGCCCTCCCCACCTAGAGACTCATCTTGAACTGTTCTCTACTAAGACCTTGTAGGTTTCTCTACTATTCTGAGAGGTGCTAGCTTGATATTACAGTAATATTAGAATTTCATTTCTTTGGGTTCCTTTGTCCTGTTCCCATGAGTTTTAAAATAAGCACATATTCCTAGAAAAGTAGTCCCATAAACCATTAATTCCTTAGTGTAAACAGGTCAAAGTCATGAACGACAAAGAAGGAATGAAAAATTGATCTGTATCAAGAGAAACTAGATAACTAAGTGTCATTTGTGACTCTGGATTGAATTCCCAATCAGAAGAAAATGAATGATTATGAAGGATATTATTGGAACAAATAGAAAAATTGAATATGAAATACATATTAAATAATAGTATTGTTTCTGTGTTAAAATTACTGAATTTGATAATTCTATTATGGTTATATGAGGACCTGTCATTGTCAGCAGAAGTTACAGGCTGAAGCATTTGTTAGTGACATTATTTAGGTCATAATATCTGTACTTGTTCTCAAATGGCCAAGCAAAATATAGCAATGATTTTTAAATCTAAAAATAATAATAATTATATATATCAAATTATATATATATAGAGAGAGAGAGAGGGAGAGAGAGAGAGAGAGAGAGAGAGAGAAAGAGATAAAGCAAATGTGGCAGTTAAAAATTGAATCTGGGTAAAGTGTATATGGACATTCATTGTGCTATTCTTGTAATTTTTTCTATGTTTGAAATGCTTCCAAATAAAAAGTTGGGAGAATATATATGTTTATTAGAACCTTCTTTTCTTTTTGCTAAGATCTAGTCCTACCCTCCAGCTTCTTTCTGCCACAAGAGAATGAGAGGCTTGTGCTGTAACCCACTTACTTCCTTTATAGATGTATTTCTGAAATCCTAACACCAAGCTAGCTGATCTGTATAGCATTTTCTACCAATGTTTTTAAGACTGATATAAGTTATTTTGTTGTTCTCACTATATGCATAGCTACACTTTCCTTTCTGGCTTTTTAACTTCTAAGTGAAAGACTTATATCCTCTGGGAACCATTTGCTCTTACCCTGGTTGCTGGCAAAAATGATGTTTTCATTGTTCTGTGATAACAGCACTTACTGAATGTATTTTCTTCCTGCCTGCTACCCAGAGATAAGGGGCAACCCCCACCTGCTGATCAAGTACCACAGTGGGTTCTTCGTGGACGGGAAGTTCCTGTGCTGCCAGCAGAGTTGCAAAGCCGCCCCAGGATGTACTCTCTGGGAAGCATGTAATGTGATCCCTCTATTGGGTGGACCCTGAGTGGATGGTGTCCAATTAGGCAAATCTGCCCCATGCCAGAACAGCTCCCTAGTTCAGGAAAACAAGATGTACCAGATTGATTGGCATCATGAAATTTCAGCCTCAAAGATGCTATCTGGCAAATGAAGCCTAATTCTAGAGTCAATTGAGTCATGGTGATTAAAATAATAACAATATTAACATCTGCCATTCTTTCACTCCTTGAGAAATATTTTTTTATATTTGAATCATAAATCAAGCAAGGAGCTATTTATCCCTGTCCCCTATAATTCTTCCTGGTTTTTTTTTTTTTTTTTGGTTTTTTTTTTGGTAAATGAAAAATTGCCCATTTATTTATTTATTTATTTATTTATTTATTTATTTATTTTTATTCTTCCTGGTTTAAAACAGACTCCAAATAGGTAGAACATGGTGAACATATCACTATGGTTCATCAATTAAATCACAAACTGGAAAAATATTCTTTTAAAAATATGTCAAAAGATAAAATTTAAGCAACATTTTTAATCACCATATATAACAAAATGAAGAATGGCCAAGTTTTGAGAGACATATTTAAAGTGGCTTGCCATTCTCTATATATTTTTTGATTTTTTAATAACATCAGAGAAGGTAGCAAAGGGTTTTATGCAATGTTATAGTCCCAGGGAAATCTGCCTGAGACTTTATCCAGGGACAGAAAAGAAAGCCCATGGAGTGATTCTGAAGGGATAATGGAGGGAGAGAATTATGTCATTTTCTTCTTGTGCCATTGAGTCCCATTCCTTCACCAAGATACTTATATGAGACAGTCTTATATATTTCAGTTCATTGTTGTTTAACAACATGAACTTGCCAATAAATAATAAGGAGAACTTACTTTGGTAACAGTTTTGTAGCCTGGACAAAATTTGCTTGGATTACAATGACTTTAAAGAACTGATGGAAAGAAAAGAATTGAACAAGATCAGCTGTGTGATAACACCTCATAAACTGTAAGACACAGAGACATAGGTAATGTTATCCGAGTTTACTCCATAACAGTCTTGACACCTGACAATTATGTTAATGTTACTACTGGTCACTTTACAACAAAAAGAATAAATAAATATTCATTATGTTTTCCATTTCGATTAGACTACACAATGAATATTTGTTAATCTTAATTTGATCACTGCCCTTTATACCCTTGAAGTATAGTGATTTAATGAACTACACAGAATTTACTGGATCTTCCCTCAACTGTGAGGTGCTGAAAAGTAATGTCTCCTTACAGCACTAATCATTTCCCCCAATTACTCCATCCATGGTCTGGCATCATTACCCAGCAGGCCAGGTTTTAGCTCTGACCTTGCCCTAACTTCCCGGGAAAGAGCAGGAGAAAAGCCAGAGAGACTACTGTTTTTGAGTTATCTTCCTAGGCTCTGGTTGGATGCCACCTGCCACAGGTCCTAGGTGCCACAGGCTCTTTGCCATCCTCTGAAGAAAACCACAGAATATAGAGGTATTATGGCTCACAAGCAGCTATGATATTGTCTAACTGCCCAAGTATAATTTACTCCCTTGGCCTCCTTTGTTGAGCTACAGGAAAGCCTGTGGGCAAAGAAAGGAAACAGTTGAGTGTCTTTACTTCCTTTTGTCTCCAAAATGCCCTGCACCACCCTCTTTCCAGGGTATGTGTCCTACAAGCAAGTTAACCATACACCCTACTTTGAGACAGTCTCATTCTGCAACTGGTGACCTGGCATAATTATATTAAAAGCCTATCTATTACTGTCAGGAATGTTCCAGTTTGGTCAATAAACCAAATAAATGTCCACCTCATTTGTAAGGCATATGATGGCTCACACTCACAGCCTACACATTGATCTACATGTGTGGGTAGAAAGAGAAACCATCAATTATCATAAGAACTAAAAGAAAAGCATGAAATAGGTTTATTTGTTTATAAATCATCTATTTATAAGCATTTTGTATGGCCAATCAAAGATGAATCAGACATGGATTCTGAATCCTAGAGGCATAGGTCCTACTCAAGGGATTAGATATATATAGTACTCAGATATGAGGTGGAAATGTGGTACAAATTAATAGCTTTTGGATTTAGAGGAACTTGGATATTTTATCTACTTTGAGAGGATATTGATAATGGTGGAGGAGTGGTGTTTTGTGTGGGTGTTACATAGGAAAATAACAATCACTCGAGATGTTGCGTCTAAATTCATTTAGTCTTCAGTACTGTTTATACAAGCTAGTTCTTTTGATTCATAGCATTGGATATTTTGCTTTGTTTTATGTAAAGTTCCTTCTGAAATTACTTGGTTTTACTTTTCAGATGCTGATCTTCACATTGCAACAAAGGAAGAGAAACTAAGAGTTCCCATCTTCCCAGACAGAATGGTAAGTCAACATTTAATTTTTCATAATCAGGATATATTAAATAAATCAAGAGTTGCCAAATTCAAGATTAAAAAATAGGGGCTTCCTTCAGACTATCAGCAAAGAGAGGAAAACTATGAGCTATCACCAATAACAATGGCAATATCAAATAATAAATTCAAATACAGAACCATTTTACACTTTTGTATTTAATAACTGGGCCTTTTTCTAACCTGTAAGCACATAAATAGTACTAAAAATGATGCACATGGGATATAGCATCACATATAATAGGCAGCTGTTACTAGCTGTCATTCCTCTCCTACCACCAGCATGGCCGAGACTGCCTCATGTAAGTATTCTGGTGGAGGAATGGAACCCCATAGGGCCCTAGAAGAAAACAACATAATTCTTTTCCTCTATTACCTTTTCAAAGCCACCCAGTAGGCTTTCTTCTAGTCCCTCTCAGATGACATAAATTTTCCCAGTTACCAGCAGTCATGAGAACAGCTTCTAACTGTCTCATCCAATGCTATAATCACACAACTTCAAACATCTTTCCAGGTTAAAACTATTCCCCTTCAGCTAGCTCAAGTATATATCAAAGAACAACCTGCTCAGGGGGAAGGGTTGAGGCCCAGGAACAACAGGACTAATGAAAAAGAGAGTCATATATGCTTGGTCCCATCATGACTTGGTTGTGGTGGCTTCTTGGTAAGACAGTTTTCCAATGCTGATTCTTTATCTTCTGGGAGACTTTTATGAGTTTCACACTGGGGTGCACATCCAAATGTAGCTTTATGACAGAGGAAATGTCTCGACTCTTAGTTCTTGGGTTTTTAGCCATCAACTTTTCCACTTGGTCAATTCACCAATCTTGGGCAGAGTTTTCAAGATGGCTCCCAGTCAACCCTCTCCCAAGGGTGGAGTTGGCCTCCAGGAAAACAATCAAAACCTTGACTACTTTGGTCAATAAAACTGTACATTGCTTGGTACTACAGTACAGGCTGCTCATCTCCTTGTGGTCTGCTTTCTTAGGTTCATAGCCATAGTCTCCTGCTTTTAGACTTCCTAGGCAAGTGTCAGCCTCTTCAAATGACAGAAGACACATAAAATGGGCTCCAGTGGTTTTCTGGAAGCTCACCTGAAATTTAGGAACCATTTCCACCCATCTATCAGTTCTATGTTGTCTTGGGTACATATTTTCAGTTACACACATCCACACACACTTCTCTGTTTCTAAGTAAAAAGAATATAATTTTGTGAACCAACATGAAGGGTAAAAAGAAATCCCTTGTTGTAGTAGGTTGAATTATGTCCCCCAAATTTCATGCTTACCCAGAATATCAGATTGTGACCTAAACGAGTCTTTGCAGATGTAATTAGTTAAGGACTGAGTTGAGATTATACTGGATTAGGATGGGCCATAAAGCCCAACTGCTGGTATTTTACAAGGAGATGAAAGGACACAGAGACACACAGAAAAGAATATCACAAGCCAAAGAATGCCTAGAACCACCAGAAGCTGAAAGAGGCAAGTGAAGATTCTCTCCTAGAGCTTTTCAAGGGAACATGGTCAGTCTGAAACCTTGATTTTGGACTTCTCGCCTCCAGAACTGTAATAGACTGTTGCTCGAATCCACCAAATATGTACTAATTTGTTATGGCAGCCCTCAGGATATTAATATAATTACTAAAGTTTGAGGGTTGGGTTTTTTTTGTTATCAGCACCATTGCTGTTTTGGTTTGGATGCATGCTCCAGTCCTAAAGCTCGAAAATTATGGCCCTGTGACACACCTAAAAGCAATGTTCATGCCAAGCTAATCTATAGGGACAAAAGGTCAATTAGTGGTTGCCTGAGGCCAGGATGGGAATGAAGATTGGGTACCAATGGACACCAGGGACCTTATAGGGCTGATAGAAATGTGCTCAGACTGGGCTGTGGTCATAGTTGCCCAACTTGATAAATTTACTAAAAGTCACTGAATTTTTGTAACATGTGAATTTTATGATACGTAAATTGTACTCCAATAAAATTTGTTTTAAACCAATCTAAGAGCAGAAGATAAATCAGGAGCTGGAAACTACTGCATCTAGTCTAAGTCAAGGAATTCTCTGGGAAATGTGTTGAAAATTATTAATCATGCAAATCAATGGCCAAGGTCTGTTTCGATTACTAGCTGCCCTAAGATATCAGAGATCAAAGAAACTATTATGAAAAGTATGTTTTCCTTGTTTTGTTTTTACCAGAGCATTCAGTGGAGGACTTACAGAGCTGAGGAAAATTAAAATTCACTTTCTAACTCTTCAGATTTCCAATTAGGGAAAATATCCACTGCATTTATCTTTGAAGAAAACCACTCCACAGCTCATAAGTAGCAGTGCCCTACATAACTAAAATGTTCAGAATGTTACTCCCTTGAGAAAAAGTAAAATACAGTGAGAAAAAATTAAATTCAGAGGTTATATACATATAATGTACATTCTAATTGAAGTATAACATGCACGTAGAAAAGTACATGAGCCCTAAGTGTTCAGTTTGATCAATTTTCACAAACTGAACACATCCTCGTAACCCATATTCAGATTAAGAAACAGAATATCACAGATCCCTAAGGGTAGCCCCATGTTTCCTTTCAGTTGCTACATCCCACCCAGAGTCACCACTAGCCTGATTTATAACACTGTAAATTATTTGCCTGCTTTTGACATTTATATAAGTGGAGTCATTGGTTGTCTTCTTTTGTTCAATTTATGAGATTTGCCAATTTTTTATTATGGGACTATAGTTTATCCTCACTGCCGTATAGAATCCCAGCATATTAATTATGCCACTGTATTAGTTTCTTATTGCTGTTTAACAGCAAATTTAACAAATTTAGTGACTTACCACAAAGTTATTCTTTTATAGTTCTGAAGATCAGAAGTCTAAAATGGGTTCACAAGGCTGTGTTCCCTCTGGAGGTTTTAGGGGAAAATCTATTTCCAGGTTTGGCTGGTGTAGCTCAGTAGATTGAGCTCAGGCCTGTGAATCAAAGGGTTGTGGTTCAATTCCCAGTCAGGGCACATGCCTGGGTTGCAGGCCAGGTCCCCAGCAAGGGGTGCACAAGATGTAACCACACATTGATGTTTCTCTCCCTCTTTCTCCCTTCCTTCCCCTCTCTCTAAAAATAAATAAAGGATTTTTTAGAAGAAAAAGAAAATCTATTTCCAGCTTCTAGAGGCTACCTGTGCTCCTTGGTTACCAGCCCATTCCTCCATCTTCAAGGCCAATGGTGCAGCATTTTCTTTCCTCTCTGATCTCTGCTCCTATCCTTACATCTCTCTGATGTCTGACCTTTTCGTCTCCCTTTTGACAAAATCAAAAGGGCCCTCTTCATTACATTGGGCCTGCCCCAGTAATCTAGGATAATCTCCCCATCACAAGATCCTTAACTTAATCACATCTGTAAAGTCCCTCTTACCATGTATGGTTACAGGTAACATATTCACAGGTTCTTGGAATGAGGACATCAACATTTTGGGTGGGGGCATTATTTAGCCTACTCCAATCACAATATGTTTAATATTTTGTCCTTATAATGGGCATCTAGGCAGTTTCCAGTTTTTATCTAATTGAAATAATTCAGCTATGAACATTCTTTAACATCCATTTTGATTTCTCTGTTGGATATGTGTATAGAGTCCTTAGATCATAGGGTATGTGCACGTCTAACATTAGTAGGTTCTGTAAACAGCTTTTCTCTATGGTTCTACCACTTCAAACTCCAATCAGCAAAGTTGAGAGTTCCTGTTGCTGCATATCTTTGCCAATGCTTAGTATTGCTTCCTTTCCTTTCCTTTCCCTTCCCTTCCCCTTCCTTCCTCCCTTCCTTTTTTCTTTCTTTCTTTCTTTCTTTCTTTCTTTCTTTCTTTCTTTCTTTCTTGCTTGCTTGCTTGCTTTCTTGCTTTCTTGCTTTCTTGCTCTTTTTCTTTCTTTCTTTCCTACTCTCTCTCAATCTCTCTGATCTTCTCCCCCTCCATTCCTCCCTTCATCCCTCCCTCCCTCTTTTTCTTTTTAATTTAAGAGCTGATATACCTTAGTTGTTAGTTCCCAGTACATGAACCCATGCATGTGCCTCACTGTGATTTATTAAAATATCTTGTCCTCCAAAGCTGAAGATTCCTCGAGCAGTTCCTATTTTCAGAATGGAAGAACCATCTTCAAGTACTACTCTAGCCCAGTATGACAGTGACTCAAAGAAAAACTATAGCTCCCAGCCAAACATCGATATGCGACATGTTCCAAGAGAAGACTGCCCTGACTGGTGGCAAGTAAGAAAACTGAAAAGGTAAACCTCAGCTTTTAGTCTGGCTGCCCAGCATGTAGACTAAACTTGATACCACTGCCTGCACTTCAGTCTCAAAGCTGTCCATGCATGCCTTAGCTGAGATAGGGCTGTCTTGTCAGAAAATGTTCACTGTTTGATCCAGAAGCCAGAAGCAGTGGCCCTACTGGGACTGAGCAGCATCGTATTTGCATTTAGACTATCCAAGCCAGTGATATAAGTAATATTTGAGCATCTTTTTTTGCACAATTAAAAGTAAATTTTATTAAAATTAGAGTTTTAGTCCTGAGTCCATGATGCTTGATTTTAAAACACATTTTATTTTTATTTATTTTGTTTAAACAGATATTATAATTTCTGTATATTTTATTAGATGCCAGTTGTTCACAAACATACATTTTTCATGATGTTAATTATAATGCTCATACCACCCAACAATCTGCTATCTCCTTTCATGTATTATAAGAAGGTCCCCCATAGAGTCATGAAGTCTTTCTAATGATTTTTTTTTTACCAGGGGGGCTTCTGGGATATTGGCTTCTTATTTCATATTCTTTCTCTCCCCTTCCCCCCTAATAACATCACATTCCAGAACTCTGAATATTTAAGTTATATCTTTTATATGAGACAGCTTAGAGTGGGCTAACTTTTGTAAGTGCTTGTGCATCACTGGCCAAATGACAAGTAGCATTTCAAGCTTGCCTTCTCAGGATGCTATTAGTCTCCTCATGTTTTTAAGGCAGTGCTTAAATTGTGTATATCTCTAGGGTCTGGAACCAAGATGGCCCCATATTTGATGCTCAATAAATATGAAATCAAATTGCAAGATGGCAATAAAGAAAGGGCCAACTAACTATCCTTCCTTATTTGTTGCCTGCTACTTCCTGCCCATCATGCTGTTCACTGTCTGAAATCTTGTCATCTAGTTATTAGCATTCCTCCAGGGTACAGAAGTCTGTCTTTCCCCACAAAGCATGTATCTCTTTTCTTTGTTTTCTCCCTTGTCTTCTTATTGTTTTATTCTTTCCATCCTCATCAGTTTTACCCAAAACAATGCCTCACAGTATCAGTGATACAGCCACAGGTTTATACAGAACTTGAAAAATGTGAATGTGTTCTTCCTATTTATTGCCTTCAGCATAACAAGTGGTGGTACCTTTCATTCCAAAATGGAGACAGAGTCCAACTGTATTCATCTATAGCTGGTGCCTGAGGGCAGGAGTTATATTTATTTGCCTGCAGCCCACTGTTCTTGTAGAAGGGGACAATAAACTCAGATTCAAGGACAATAGATATCATGCCAACTTTGTGCCAGGTCCCCTCCCTAGAGAAATCCAAGTGATTCATCCAGGAATGTGTGCAGTGGAACTAACTGACTGCTATTCAAATAAGCTGTCAGCACTACAGACTCCCATGGGGCTGCTGAAGAGCCTCCAGCTCACAGATGCCAGATCCTTTCTTTCACATGTTGATGTTTTGTTCATCATGGACTTTTGTGTTCATGCTTTATTTTATTTTTTAAATTTTAATTATTGTTCAAGTACAGTTTTCTGCCTTTTACCCCCATCCCAACCCTCCCCACCTCCCTCCCATTTCCACCCCACCCTTGTTATTGTCCATGTGTCCTTTATACTTGTTCCTGCAAACCCTTCCCCTTTTCCCCTGAAATTCCCTCCCCTCTCCCCTTTGGACACTGTCAGCCTGTTCTCAATTTTAGTGCCTTTGGTTATATTTTGCTTGTTTGTTTGTTTTGTTGATTAGGTTCCTGTTAAAGGTGAGATCATGTGGTATTTGTCTTTCACCGCCTGGTTTATTTCACTTAGCATAATGCTTTCCAGTTCTATCTATGCTGTCGCAAAGGGTAGGAGCTCCTTCTTTCTTTCTGCTGCATAGAATTCCATTGTGTTCATGTTTATTTTAAAACATATTTTATTAAAACATTGTCTTGGTTACTGAGTTTTTTGACACCCTCTTAGGTTTTGCACCAAAAATTTAGTCCTGACCCTGGGTTTTTCCCTAGACCTTCAGAAAGCTAGTTATCTGAAAAAAAGATTGATTAATCACTTTTTATCATGAGCAGCTTTATATCACCTATATGAGTGATTTACAATAATTGCTAAAAGATTTTCATGGAGCTCAAATTTAAAAAGCTCAGTCATTATTCTCAACTCATATAAGTACGTAATACTTTTTGTTAACTTTCTGTCCTTTATACTATCTTTGTCTGAGCTGCTTTTTAATCTTTATTTTTTCTGGCTAGTAAAATAATCCATGTTCTAACAAACACATTCAAATGTTGTAGAATTTTCAATGTGCATTCCTATAAAATGTTTTCTATGTACATGTTACCTTATATATAGAATTTTAAAAAATCAAATTCTGACCATACAGTCTTCTTTGCCATTTGGTCTTTTTACTAAATGCCTTGGACATTTACCCCATTTGAATACATGAAAATATATGGGTACTTAGTTTTTAATTAAACTAATTTTTAACTCTGGTAAAACATAACTCAAATAAAATTTACCCTTTTAATCATTTTAGGCATACAGTTCAGTAATGTTAAATACATTCACATTGTTGTGCAACCTACTTAATTATTTTGAATGTGTATATAGTATTCCATTATGTGGACAAGCTTTTTAATTAAAAAGTTTAATTGAAAATCATAACTATATTTTTTAGCATTTTCAGTAAGCATTTTCTCATGAAGAGATGAAGTGACAAAACTATGCTATTGAGCAAGGCTGTTTGGAAATGTTAAGGGGTAGGCACTCCTGGAAATAGAGCCAGAGGAACATTTCCTTGTTAAGGAAACCTGTTGCTATGAAGTGTGGTTTTGAATAAGCCTGGGATATGAAGGCAAACAGGAAATAGGTTTTACATTCCAAATAAAACAGCCTTTGGACTTGCAGAGGTAGGCACTTCCTTGTGCTCTAATAACCACGCAAAATAAAAGAGAAAATGTTGGGTGACAGAGGATTATGAAAATCCTGCTGATCTGCCTATGTCCACATGGAGTTAGAAGTTCAGTATTTTGAAGGCTTTTAATTGCAATCACAACAGTAAAGAAGAAAATAACCTAACTTAAATATGTATGTGACAGAATGCTTGCATATCTATAAGAATATCAGGGCAAGTCCAGTCAAGATGATTTATTAATCCAAGATTAATAGATTAATCCATTAATCTATTGTTTGGGGCTATTATAAACCATTATTAACAATTTATTTATATGTTCATGAATACTGTCATACTACAGCATTTTATTGGAGTCCCTGCAAGGAGAAAAAGGTGAAAATGGCTCATTAGCTTAAATTTCCAAATCAACTGAAACTCATGGGTCAAAATGTTCAATAAAGCTAAAACATATCTAATAAAATTTCTTTTGTCATTTAACATTTATAAATAAGTATAATTTTATGGAATGTATCTCTCTCTTCTAATAGCAGTGAAGAATTTGCATGCAGTAACCAAAGAGAAAGAAATGTGGTGGATCACAGCACCTCAAAGATGTCATGGTATATCAAATACAGATAGTCCTTTCCACCCAGGATTTGCTATCATTTGCAGGAAAACTAACCAAATATGCAATGATTTTGCAACTAGACTTTACATTTGAAGTAAATATAACCCCCCCAAAATCTATGTACTTTGCTCTTTGAACCCCTAAGTTGGTTTGAATTTATAACTTGTGGGTTTATGTCTCCTTGACACTGATTTTTCTCATCTATCATTTATGATATATCATCATTTATGATATTTATGATATACATAATGATATGGTGTTAGCATGAACACTAATACACCTGGTTCAGGCATCGTGAGCAGGGAGGAAAACAACCTAGAGTTGAACAACACTTCTCTAAGAATAACTCTATATACAACCTGAGTTTTTTTAAAGATTTTATTTATTTATTTGTTTGTTTATTTTTAGAGAGAGGGGAAGGGAGGGAGAAAAACATCAGTGTGAGAGAAACATTGATTGCCTCTCAAATGCCTCCTACCAGGGACCTAGCCTGCAACCCAGGCATGTGCCCTGACTGGGAGTCAAACCAGAAACATTTCGGTTTGTGGGACAATGCCCAACCCACTGAACCACACCAACCAGGGCAAAACCTGAGATTTTTTTTTTATTTCATACTACAGTGGTCCCTGAAGGCATCCTCATCTATTTCATGAGCCCACCCACTTTTCTAAAAGACTCAAAGAAATCCACATTTCTGTGGGCCTCCTGGGGTTTTCTTGTATAGAACATCTACTTTCCCATTCAAGTGAGCATGAACTCGACTTTTCAGTCACTGTCTGTTCACTTTGCTGATACCTTCTCAAGTGCAAAAAGGGAAACCTAGCAGTCTACATTTTATTTATATGGATGAAAGCAGGGTGGGATTTGATACTGCACTACTAGGTCCTTGGATTGTTTCTTGGTGGTTCTTTTCTATTCATGTTCATTCCTCTCTTCTTAAGGGGATTTCCTGAGTCAGATTCATCTGAAGAAGAGGAAAACCTGGAAGACTATGAGTGAGTTTTGAAACTCTTGTGTTTTTCTCTAAAACTAGACTTAGGTGTTTATATGTATTCTTTCTAAAAGACATTAAAACATATGGTTCAGACATGCTAAAGAGGCTGTGTTTACATAGGTACACTCATGTGAGGGTCTGGGCCATTTATCTAGATGATGGGTAACAGTAAGATGGAATGTTACTAATGAAAATATTTTTCCCAATCTAGATTACATAAATTGGCTGTGCATATTCATTGGATTTATCACATACTTGGTATCCCTGGCATTTCACTTTATCTTCATAGATACAGCATATGACATTTCTGCTGATTATTTCTTCCCTAGAGGCCTCTCACAAGGATGATGTTTAAAGGATCTTTTTAGCATTGAGTCCCATTTTTGAAGTTACTTATGATGCAGTCATTTTACAAGTTAACACAACTGAGACTTACTCATGACACCATTTATGTTGAGAGATTCCTATTCCTAGGGTAGCCTTATTATTTATTTAACATCCAAATCAGGGGACTTTAGAAAGAGGGAAAAAATCACTATTAACTATTACAACTGGGCTCTCTGGGCAAATAAAAATGTGTGATCACCCCAACTGCACTGAGACCGGCAGGTCAGAGGGCTGTTAAAGTTCTTTCCAAAATCTAAGATTCTATCAATGTACAAACAAGTCTCCTACACTTAAAGACTGGCATTAGGAACATAGGAGAGTGAAAGGACATAGTGCGGCTCTCAGACACTAGGATCATGCATACATACTTCTAGCTCTGTTTTTTATGACTGCTGTCATTCATTTATTGGCTCTAAGTGTAGTGAGAGCCTTTATAAAGTACATTTTCACTGTTTCAATTCTTCCTCTTTCCCTTTAATCCAGCCTACTCCTACTCATATGTGTCACAGCGGAGTAGAAACACTGTATCCTCCACCCCTTTGCATTATGTCTCTTTACTACCCTCAAGCTTTCCCTTGGCCCTACTTTCTTCCCCAAGGTTTATACTCAGAAACACATCTGATGTAATCATTCAAACTAAGACATAGAAGACTGAGAAAGAAAGGCACCAAAACTCTCTGAAGAGAACTGCACTTTAACAGATGACGAACACTTAAACCAATGTGACTGAATCTCCAATTATGGATTTTAGTATTGAGATGAATTGGAAGTCTTTCTTTGGTTTGGAAAACCCAGATCTGACCTTATAGAGTCTATATCACCACCATTTCTAGATTCAAATGTTTTGTGAGGGGTGTGCATGATGGGAAATGATCAGGAGAGACATGCCCCCTTCAAAGTCAAAGAGATAGATGTCAAAGGAAGATGAGGACCAGAGGGCAGTATGATCTGGGGCTTTGCTTTCTCACACTGTGCTTGGTGCCACCAGCTTCCTGCTCTATCAGTATCACAGAAGCATCTGTCTTATGGCCACAAGTTCGTGAGCATCTCTACTTTATTCTATTAAAGACTAAGGTGCCAAGGTTTAAATGAAAAATGATGTGGTAGGACTAGGCCTAAGCCTCTGCTGCTCTGACATTGAAATGCTGAAATATTTTTTAAACAAACAAAGCCAGGTCTCAGAAAAATTGCTGACACAAGCAAAGTGTGTATGCCTGTGAGTATGTGTAAGTGTGCATATGGGGGTCTCACACAAAATCTCATTTCACCTCTCCAGGCCTCTATCCTTATTCCTGATCATCTTTCTTCTGTCTCTCATAGGCATGTATACTGAATCATATTCCATGAACAGTCTTTTGATTAACTATGACTAGCTTAAAATATTAGTAATAAAACTATAATTTAACATCTACAGTGTTAATTATATATTGTATAAGGATACAGTTAGAAAGCTGAGTAACAAGTTATGCAATTAAATATTATTATCTATTAAAATTGGAATTCTGTCCTATTGCAGCTGGTTTGCAGGTAACATCTCCAGGTCACAATCTGAACAGTTACTGAGACAAAAGGTAAATGGTCTGGTCTTTAAAATGGCTGCTAAGAATCTCTTTCTAATGTTGGGTCCAGGGGGTAATGCACTTCTTACAGAAACCTTAGTGCTAATTATACAGTCACATCATCCTAGCGTTAGTTGTCCAGACCATAGTTTACCAGGCCCTCACACATAGCCATTTACTGTGTTTCCACTATATACTTCTGTGTGATGAACCACTTCAGAATTCAGTGGCTTGAGACAAGGTTTATGATTTCTCACAATTCTGTCAGTGATTCAGCTGGGCCAGCAGTTCTTCTGCAGGTTTGGTTTAGGGCCACTCCTCTGGCTGCGTTTAGCTGGTAGATGTAGTCCCTGGGAGGCTGAGGTTAGCTGAGGCAGTCAATCTGGATGCCATAGTTCTCCACGTGGCTAACTTGGGCTCCCTTACAGCATGGTGATCACAAGGCAGTGGTTGAAAATGATGGGCCTCACAGTTCAGCGCATGCACCATATAGTCTCTGTTTTTATCATATTTGCTAATGTCCCACAGGCCAAAACAAGTTGCATGGCCCAGACCAGAGTCAGTGTTGGAGGGGAATATACAGGGCATGAATGCAGAATGTTGATTTCTTGGGAGCCATCTATGTAACAGTCAACCTCAGCTCCGTCACTTCTCATTAGCACCTAAACCACAATAAAGCAGATATAACAAGGAATATATCTACATGATTTTGTTACTAATTGGTATGGAATTACCAATAGCAAACTCTTTTGACCTACAAAATGACATTTTGATATAGTTCAACCTTATATAGCACACTAATTATCTCTTTGAGGGGTACTGATGAGAATGTAATAACTTCACTATCTAATGTGGTATTTTGTGACATTCCCAGTTTATTATCTGCCCTTTCTGAATCTGGATCTGTTTATTTTTTTTAATATATTTTATTGGTTATGCTATTACAGTAGTCCAAATTTTTCTCCCTTTGCTCCCCTCTACCCAGTACCCCCATTCCCTCCAGCCATCCCCACACCATTGTTCATATCCATGCATATAAGTTCTTTGGCTACTCTATTTCCTATACTGTTTTTACAATCCCCCTGTCTATTCTGTACCTACCAGTTTGTGCTTCCTAATCCCTGCACCTTTTCCCCCATTTTCTCCCTTCCCCTTCCCCTTCCCAGCTGATAACCCTCCAAATGATCTCCATATTTATGATTCTATTCTTGTTCTTGTTTGCTTAGATTCGTGTTGGTTTTATACATTCAGTTATTGATAGTTGTGAATTTGTTGCTATTTTAATGTTCATAGTTTTGATCTTCTTCTTTTTCTTAAATAAGTCCCTTTAACATTTCATATAATAATGGTTTGGTGATGATGAGCTCCTTTAGTTTCACCTAGTCTGGGAAGCACTTTATCTGCCCTTCCATTCTAAATGATAGCTTAGCTGGATAGTATAATCCAGGTTGTAATTCCTTGCTTTTCATCACTTTGAACATTTCTTGCCACTCCCTTCTAGCCTGAAAAGTTTCTTTTGAGAAATCAGCTGACAGTCTTATGGAAACTCCTTTGTAGGTAACTCTCCTTTTCTTGCTGCTTTTAAGATTCTCTCTTTATCTTTAGCCTTTGGCATTTTAATTATGATGTGTCTGGTGTAGTCCTCTTTGGGTTAATCTTGTTTGGGACTCTCTGTTCTTCCTGGACTTGTACGTCTATTTCCCTCACCAAACTAGGAAAATTTTCTTTCATTATTTTTTCAAAAAAATTTTCAATTTCTTGCTGTTTCTCTTCTCATTCCACCAACTCTATGATTTGAATGTCAGCATGGTTGAAGTTGTCCCAGAGGCTCCATAGCCTATCCTCTTCTTTTTGGATTCTTTTTTCTTCTTGCTGTTTTGATTGAATGTTTTTTTCTTCTTTACATAGCAAATCATTGACTTGATTTTCAGCTTCATCCACTCCACTGTTGGTTCCCTGTAAATTTTTCTTTATTTTACTTAGTGTAACCTTCATTTCTGCCTGGGTCTTTTTTATGCTGTTGGAGTACCCAGTGAGTTCCTTGAGCATCCTAATAACTGGTGATTTCAACTCTACATCTGATAGATTGCTTATCTCTATTTGTTTAGTTCTTTTTCCGGAGTTTTGTTCTGTTGTTTTTTGTTTTTCATTTAGGGCATATTTTTTGTCTCCTCATTTTGGTAGCCTCCCTGTGTTTGATTCCATGTATTAGGTAGAGCTGCTTTGACTCTCTGTCTTAGTAGCATGGCCTATTGTAGAAAAGTGCACCAGTAAGTTGGATGGGGTGGAGCCTTAGGTAATCACCAGGGTGGGGCCACCTGTGTGAATGAGGTTGATGGGAATCTCTGATATGGTGTCCCCGCTCTGTAGCTCTGTGTGGGAGAGGGTTCAGAAAGGGGACAATGGCCACTGTCTGGCCTCTGAAGTTTTGTCCTGGAGGAAGCTGTTCCCTGGCACTTGCCCTGATGCCAGACACTTCAGTTTCTCCCCATATGCCACTGGTGCCCTTCCAGCTGCCACCCCAGTGCTGGAGCCCAGAGGGAATGAGTCTGTGAAAGATCTAAGTCCGTTGCAAGCCCTTTAAGAGAAGACTCCTGAGAAACCCAGTTTCTTTTGCCACCCCACCCTCATTTTTTTTTTACAGCCAGAAGTTATGGTGACTTATTATCCTGGCACTGGAATCCTGGGCTGGGTTGACTGGTATGGGGCTGGGATCCCTCACTCCCAAGGTATCCCTCTTGATTTTCATCCACCACATGTGGATGTGGGACCATCTGCTCCACATATCAGTACTTCTGTGCCTCTCCATGCATTCTTGCCCCTCCTATGCATCTAGTTGAATGTAACTTCTTTAATTTCTTGGTTGTTGGACTTCTATACACCTCAATTTTCTCATGATTCTGGGTGACATTTGTTTTGTAGTCTATTTGTAATTTTTGCTGTGGTTGTGCAAGGTGAGCTGTGTTCACCTATGCCTCCATCTTGACTAGAAGTGGATCTGTTTATAATTAGCACAAGTCATTAAGAAAGACTTATACTACATCTTTGGTTTCCTATAACCTTCTGAGAGCATGATATGATGATATGTGGTTTTAAATTTTATTTCTGGAAAATTAAAACATTAGGCTTACATAAATACAAAACAGAAAATCATCAGAGGGGGTTAAAAATTAACTGGAAAGGAAAATTCAAAGCACACTGGCTAGGTCAATAAAGAAACAGTGAGAAAAGGAAGAAAGCTAAAGTGTGGGTCCCCTTCTGTGCCAACTGTTGAATAATCTGTGTCATCAGTGAAATTTAAAATGAATCTAAATTATCTATCTACCTATTGCCTACCAGGAAAAATATTTTTCAAGGATAATAAAATTTTTTTCTGTTCCTTCTACATTTTACTGCCTTTCCAGGGAAAAGAAGGAGCATTTATGGTTCGAAATTCCAGCCAGGTGGGAATGTACACAGTGTCCTTATTTAGTAAGGCTGTGAAGTAAGTATGACATGGATTTATTTTATCTTCTTATATATTCTTTGAATATGCTGGTCATTTAATCACATTTTGGGATAATTCACCATTTTTTAAGTCTGGAATTTTATATCAAAGTATTTCTGTTGAATGGGACCATTTATAATGGCCCTTTCCCCCTTACTTCCAAGAAGCTGCTCTCTGGGATCCTCTCCTGCCCATCACAGGGGGCAACAGAGTGCTCAGTGCACAGCATGCCTCAGTAAACTTTTGTCAAAGGAATCCTGGGTTACTCCCTTCAATTTGGTACTAAGTGTAGAAAGAAAGAAATATAGCATTGGAGTCTTCTTTAAAAGATTTTATTTATTTATATTTAGAGGGGAAGGGAAGGAGAGAGGGAGAGAAACGTCAATGTATGGTTGCCTCTCATGCATCCCCTGCTGGGACCTGGCCTGCAACCCAGGCATGTGCCCTGACTGGGAATCGAACCGCAGTCCTTTGGTTCGCAGGCCCACACTCAATCCACTGAGCTACACCAGCCAGGGTAGCATTGGAGTCTTTACACACTGTTGGTCCTAGCCACCTACTGAGCTGAGAAACCTACCCCAGCATCTGAACTTAGTTAAGTCTTTCCAGTGGGCGCAGAGTTATCAGAAGGTTGAATCAGTGTAGCTCCGTTCCCCAGACAGCTTCTTTCCAGGATGCTGGCTTCTCTATGTGATTAAGAGTTCTGATTTGAAGCCACTCTTCTGGGTCCAAATTGTGACTCTGCCTGTTACAAAGTTTCATGACAATGAGCAAATTTCTTAAACTGTGTGCCTCAACCTCCTCATCTGAAAAGGTGACATAATAATGATTACTATATTCTATGGATGAAGTGAATTAATTCATGTGTTGAATCAGAACAGTGGCTGGTATATAGTAAACACTCAGTAAACTAACAGCAATTACTACTATTGCTGTTGCTGGGAAAGAATAATTCTACCTGCTCCCCTACCCCCATCCCAGTGCTTAGGCATAAAAGACCCCCATAGTCATCTCATGCAAGTCATTATCAACATCAGGATCCCACTTTAGAGTTTCACAAGCCACTTTCCCATTTGTTGTTAGCTCTTTTTTCCTTCTAATCATCCTATGAATGAAGCAAATAGGAAAGCTGGGGGTTTTTTAGTGCCATTTTACAGATGAGAGAACTGAGGCTCAAAGACAGCTTATGAAGACCCACCCACAAAGCTAATAAATGACCAACTTGAAACTGAGCCTTCAAAAGCCAATTCATGTTCCTTCAACCACACTCCTATTCCTACACTAAAACTCCCAAAGTTTTGAAATAAGAATCTGGACAAATTTTGATTAGATCCATTTGAAAAAAATTATTTCTATATGTGCAACCTTCTTTTCATGGTTGGATTGGATAACCCTCTGCCTTGGTGCCTTCTCCACATGCCCTGCCCTCTGGTACATATATGTGCCACATATACATATTTTTGTAATTAAAAAGTTATTTTATTTTGAGAATTTTTTTAAATGTTTATTTTTTAATTTAACTATTTTATTGTTGTTCAATTACAGTTGTTCATATTTTCTCCCCACTCCCTCCCATATTTGGAGAATTGTTTTACAAAACACCTATCTCCACTTTAAGAGAATAGCATGTATTCTAAGCAGTCATCTGACATTTTTCCAATGCCAGAAGCCATGTCCATGATGCATCTCATGTACTAGATTGCATGCCTACATGCTGGCTGAAGCCAACCCAGTAAGAACTGGGAGAAGACTTGGTTCATCGAATATGGAAAACTCTGTGGCCCCCTGGCCCTGCAGTTTTAGGCAAACCTGACAAGTCTTCCCAGCCAAGTTTCTTGACACCAGATTTATTTTTGAAGGTGGTAAGGTAGAAAAATCAGGAAATAAATAATGAATCAAATGAAAATAATCCAAATCAATGGATATAGAAGCCTTCTTTTATGAAAACATCATCAATGGGCTTGAGTGAATTTTGTGCTGAGACCAAGAACTTAGTAGCCACTTGCAACAAGAAAGTACTCTTTCTCCCTTTTGTAATTGCAGTTTTAACTAGGCTGGTATTACAGCAACAATTTATTAACAGTTTCTAATGTTCATCGTGCAGGCTGATATATGTATAATTTCATCCAATGTTTATAACAACCAGATAAGGTAGTCAGCAAGCTGTAGAACTGGATTCAAAGCCCATTTCTTAACCACTATGACATACTCTCAAGTCTAAGACAGATATATTATTCCTGATTAGTCTAAATCAGTGTACATCAATTCACCACTATTTTCTAAAAGTAGAGCAAAAAGGAAAAAAACATGTTTTACATAGAAAAGGTACAAGTTCACATGAGGAATTAAAGGAAATTCCCACCCATTACATCCTGCCTGTTCCACTCCCCAAAGAGCCTGCTAACGCATACTCTGGGGGAGAATGCCTACAGCCTAAGCACCATTGCCTCCCACATTTTAATCTTCATTATTATCCTAAAAGAGAATTGATGTTTGGGATAGTGATCCTGAAGAACTGAAGGGCTTTCAATCATCAAAGGGAGATTCTAGCCTTATATTTACTAAGGGAGAACAGTCTACAAAGTTCGAATTTTATTGTATATGAATTCTCTATGAGCACAAAGGATGTGTTGAGTTCGTGGAGGAGTCCTCTTTCATAATTACTGATTGTCATGGATACCTCTGGAAAAACACCAGATGTCAAGACTGAGAAATCCTCTCTGACTTCTGTCTCCAAAATTTGCAGATGCACCTAAAATAATTATTTAAGCATCATGTAATCAATCTTATATTGTTTATTAAAAACATTCTAACAATCTTTCTTTCTTACTAGTGATAAAAAAGGAACTGTCAAACATTACCATGTGCATACAAATGCTGAGAACAAATTGTACTTGGCTGAAAACTACTGTTTTGATTCCATTCCAAATCTTATTCACTATCATCAACACAATTCAGCAGGTAATTTATTTCAGTTTTTCTTTTATATATCCTTGTTGATAAATATCAGTTTTCTTAGATACTACTGATCCTCCTAATATTCTTTTCTTTAAATTATTTCTTTTCTTTTTAAATTATTTTTATTTATCTCTAGAGGGGAAGGGAAGGAGAGAGGGAGAGAAATATCAATGTATGGTTGCCTCTCATGCATCCCCTGCTGGGACCTGGCCTGCAACCCAGGCATGTGCCCTGACTGGGAATTGAACCTCCATCCTTTGGTTCACAGGCCAGCGCTCAATCCACTGAGCTACACCAGCCAGGGACAAATATTCTTAATTACATATGGAACCATGAAAGTAAGGAAAAAATGTTTTGAAGATTTATGCCTGCTGTGGTTTTTAACCTACATTCTCTGGAATATAACATTATGCACTTTCTAGAGTGTATAATGCCAAAAAAATTAAATTGAGTAAACTGGGTGATGTAGGAATGGAGATTATCTTTGTAAAATATCTGCAGGTTTTTTCTGCCTACACAAGTTGATTGCAAAAATCAAACATATGTCCATGGAGGTTATCTCTCCAATGATATACGAGTTAGTGTCTTTCTAACAGAATTTTTTCTGTGCTGATATTAACACTTACTATTCATTATTTATATATATGTATATTAAATATATACATTATATTTTTACTGAGATGAGATCATTCTACACATACCACTTTTCAGCTGCTTTCTTTACTCAGTATGTTTAGACGTCTTTCCATACAAATACGAACAGATTACTTTGGTTTATTTAACAGCTACAGAGAATTGTTACAGAATTACTCCATAATTTATTCACCTAATCCTATATTGATTAGCAGTTGGATCATATACAATATTTTCCCACTGCAATTAATGTTTTAATGCAGTCCTGTACACACAGCTCTATGCACCTATATGAGGAAATTTCTGAAATAATGGTTAAGAACGTTTCAAACTGAGACATTGTCAAATGCTTTTCAGAAACATACATTCCCACCAACAGCAATACTCTTCATCCTCATTAACACTGGGTACTATTACTCTTTTTAAATTTTGTCTACTTGACTGGTGAAACTGTATATATAAATCCTTCCTAATGTAAGTGTTAACTGACCTTATTGTGCTAAACATCTCACAAGATATACATATACCAAATCATCACATTATATACCTTAAAGTTACATATGTTATATGCCAATATCATCTCAATAAATGTAGAAAGAAATTGAAAAGAAATTTCCTCTAAATGTCTTTTCCAGATTAGTGCCACTTACAGGCTGTGACTGAGTGAATTTCCAACACTGAGTAAAAATATTCTTTGGGCTCATCATCAAATTTGTACAACTCTACCTAACCTGATTACATGCGCATTAGTGAATTGGCCTCACTTCTTGCTTTGATTGTGGTCCCTACTTGTATTTTTCCTTTGTCCCAATTTCCTCAATTGTTTATTTTAGCCTGTGGTGCTTCAAAAGTGCCCCTTGGAAACCAATTGTATAAATAGACAACTCCAGGTGGGATGATTCCACTGCAGAGCATGCACAAGCAACCCCACAGAGTATAAGAAAACATGTTTTAGATTTGTTTTTAAAATCCTATTTTCTTAACTTTTCCATTTGTGAGAGTATTTTATGATTCATATCATGTAGCAATCAGCAGCAATTGTGCGTGTGGGTATATGTATGAAGTGCACCAATTTTTTTTTTGCCAATTAAAGGTATAGTATTTAAACTATTTGAAGACCACTCATATAGAAAGTAAATAAATAATATAGGAAAAGGAGGGAGAGAAAAGCAACACCTGTGATCATTCCCAGGACTTGGAAAATGCCACACATTTAAAGCCAGAAAAAATTTTTTGAATGAGTTTACGTTTAAAAATATTTTTTTATTGTTGTTCAAGTACAGTTGTGTCCCTTTCCCCCCATGATATCACCCCCTGGCCTCACCCATCCCCTCTCCCACCCTCAAACCCACCCCCTTTGGCTTTGTCCATGTATCCTTTATAGGTGTTCCTTGATGGCTCTTCCCCTATCTTCCCCGATTATCCCCTCCCCCCTCCACTCTGGTTACTGTCAGTTTGTGCTTTATTTCAATGTCTCTGGTTCTATTTTGCTTATGTGTTTGTTTTGTTGATTAGGTTCCACTTATAGGTGAGATCATATAGTATTTATCTTTCACCACCTGGCTTATTTCACTTAGTATAATACTTTCCAGTTCCGTCCATGCTGTTGCGAAGGGTAGGAGCTCCTTGTTTTTCTGCTGCGTAGTATTCCATTGTGTAAATGTACCATAGTTTTTTATAATAATAATAACACATTTATTGGGTCATGAATGACAATGAGCTTTTTTTAATTTTATTATTTTTTTAGAGGGGGGAAGGGAAGGAGAAAGAGAGGGAGAGAAACATCAATATGTGGTTGCCTCTTGCACACCCCCTACTGGGGACCTGGCCTGCAACCCAGGCATGTACCCTGATTGGGAATCGAATCAGCAACCTTTTGGTTTGCAGGCCAGTTCTCAATCCACTGAGCCACACCAACCAAGGCGTACCATAGGTTTTTGATCCACTCGTTTACTGATCCGCACTTACATTGCTTCCAGCCTTGGCTATTGTAAATTGTGCTGCTTTGAACATTGGGTGCATAAATTCTTTTGAATTGGTGTTTCAGGATCCTTAGGGTATAATCTCAGTGGTGGAATTGCTGGGTCAAAAACCTTATAAATGTTATGATTATTTTAACCCAGCTTTATTATAATTTAATGTAAACGATTAAAGTGTTGACCATTTAAAGCTATTAGGTTCATTTTTTTTTAAATTCAAATGGTTTACTTTTTGTTCTGTCCCCTTCTGTACTGTTTGGATTGTTTTTTGTTTATTTTGGTTTGTTTTATTTTACCAAATGTATGTGCTGTGTTTATACATATTTAAATATAGGACTATAAAAAGATAGCAAAATTAAAATTCAAAATTTTTCATTTTTTAAAATAAAAGGTTCTATCAACCAACTAACTTTGATGGAATTTTCAAAATCACATAAAGTAGTTTTACTCTTAATTTTTGCTTTACATTGAGCTAACTAGCCAAGTCAAGCAAACTGATACAACTACAGGATGAATAGGATCAGAAGGGATTCTCTCTCTCTCTCTCTCTCTCTCTCTCTGCATCTTAACATCCTGAACTCTGTGCTTTTCCAGCTACTCTGGAGAGGTCACACACAGAGGTGTGAACTGATTGATGTGATGTGATGTGATGTGATGTGATGATATGATGCTGATTTTGTTGCAGGCATGATCACAAGACTCCGCCACCCTGTGTCAACTAAGGCCAACAAGGTCCCCACCTCTGTGTCCTTGGGAAGTGGTATGGACATACCTTTGGGCTCTTAAACTCTATTTCCTACCATTTTTGGTTTAGAAAATAGATAGATAGGTAATTTACTGAAAATAACAGGGAAGACAGGAAAGTGGTCCTTGTCAGATTGTGCCAGGGAGGGCTTTAGCTCTAATATGTTTGTTCATTTTCTAAAAACAAATAACAAAAAAATGAAACCCTTTCTGACCTCCCAACCTAACTCTATAATCTCTCCAGCATTTGACAAAAACATTATCAAAGTTTTCCTGTTATTAGACCCAGTCCTCAGCTGCTGGAGCCCCTATTGCCTGTTGTTCTTCTTTCAGGATTTGGTGCCTGCTCAGGGCAGCCAGTTTTCAACCTTGTGTATTTAGGATAGTGATATCCACCCAGATCACAGCTTAATTTGTTTTATAAGAAAATATAATGATGTTTTACCAAGCTAAGAGCATCAGCACATTTTGAAATTGAGTCTTTCTTTCCAAGGTGCCTCTGCTGGACAGAGTGTTTTTACTGTAAGCTTTCTTGTCAACAACTGTAACTCTTCAAGAACAATATTGTTCTGTTGGTATTATCATGTGGCCTAATAGGTCATAAGACCATGCTGCTAAGGGTTTTCTAAGTGATCAACCTAAACTCAAAACTCTTGCTGTTCTTCATATTGTCGATGTGAAACTCTTATTGGAGAAGAAACCACTCGGGAAGTTGTTAGCTCCAAAGCCTTCTATTCTCATCCTAAAAGGTGTCTGTCTTGCCTTATTAGGAATCTGGGAACTGAAAAGAGAAGAGATTACCCTGTTGAGAGAGCTGGGAAGTGGCCAGTTTGGAGTAGTCCATCTGGGCAAGTGGAAGGGGCAGTATGATGTTGCCATTAAGATGATCAAGGAGGGTTCCATGTCAGAAGACGAATTCTTCCAAGAGGCTCAGACCATGATGTAAGTTTCTTCTGAGGAAAAGCAGTTCAGCCCTCGGCATGGGAGGACATTCTTGCTAACTGGCCTAAGTCTAACACTTGCAAGGCCTGTAGCAAGAATCTGCATATCATAATAGATATAAGTATACTTACAAGTTACAAATCAAGCTAACACACTGTTAAATAAAATCGGTTCTGTGCTCTTGCTTTTACAAGTAGATCTTCATGACGATCTGAAAGGCTCTATTCAAATTTAATATTCTGAAGACTAGAGAAAACAGCCTTTGGCCCACAGCCCCCACAAACTCCCTACCTCCTGTTTCTCCTCCCAACCCCTGCTCCATCCTGAACTGTACTCAGTACTTGTGTGCAAACAGAGCATTCTGGATACCCAAGAACCCTCTGAGTCTCCCACAAACAATTATTAGCTAATTATCTTGGTTAGGTAGGCACACCAACAGTGTGCCTCACTCCTGAGGGAACAGACCCTAAAAGAATCTGCACAAGTCCTGGAGGGGGCCTCAGGACTATGTGGACAGGAGATTACAGAATCCTGGTACCTTAAGGGTGGTGGAGAAAGGTGTGTACAGATTCTGAGAGAACATGTGTCCTTGGTCCTCTGAGAAGTTACATGGTGGAATGAGGAACATAGTGGGTTCCTGTAAAGTACATGTCTGAGGGCAAGAGCCTCTAGTGGCCAGGACTAAGGCAATACTGAAAACTAATGCCCAATGGACAGTATCCTGGTGCCTTCGATACAGTCTAATAAATCCCTTTTTCAATGTATTTTTTCCTCACTGATAATCAAGATATTCTTCCTAACAGGCCTCAGCTCAAGTACAGTCTGCAATTCTTGGCAATACATATGTATACATATGTTCTCTTTCTCTCTCTCTCTCCTCCCACCCCTATGCAAGTACAAAGAATTAATTTAATGAATCTCTCTCTTCTTCCCAACATGGTGAATCAGACTCTAATCAGACTGAGGGTAAAGGGTAACCAATAAAGGGTAACCAATCATTCAGCTTTGCCTGACACTTCCATGGTTTTAGCACTAAAGGTCCTGTGTCCTGGGCAACCCCCCGCCCCCAATTACCAGGCAAACTGGGACAGCTGGTCACCCTACTTTTTTGGAAATAAGCAGCATGATATAAACAAGAAAACACCACCAAAGCAAGACTTTGGTCAAAGATAATGAAGTCACAAACCCTAGCCTGCTACAGAGTAATAGTCCTTTTAATTTTTTTACTTAAACACTCACATGGTATTTACAGATATCTACCTGAGCACTTTATAAATGTTAACACGTTTAAGACTCATAAGGAGCCTATGACGGATGCACCATTGTCATCTTTGTGCTATAGGAAACTGAAGCACAGAAATGTTCAATAACTTCCCCAAGGTCACCAAGCTGGTTTAAGTGGCAGAACAGAACTGCAGTCAGGCAGACACTCTAGTGGCCATTTCCCTAGTCATCCCTTTATGAAGGCCAGGGATACCAGGAGAGTCAGAACAATCATTTTTACCACAATTGCTGAATGGTTTGGAAGCAGAGGGCCTGTATGCATACAAGCTTTTGGCTAGGGCTGGCTTCATGGGCATGAAACCTGCACAGCTTTGAGAACCCAGGCCCTTACAAGGGCTCCACACTTGGTTTAAAGCTGTGCTCTCACCATCCTGAAATTCTTAATTATTCTTAAATAAGCTCCTCTGCCTTTTCACTTTGCTCTGATGCCTGCAAATTGTGTAGCTCATTGTTTTCAGCAATTGGGCCATCATAAAACTGGAGAGGGTGGCCCTGATGCCTCCCTTTTGTAGGACAGAAAAATCTGGCAGAAACTCCCTTAGGCTCATGGGGTAACCTCCATGTCCTGTGGAACTTTGAAACATAATTTTTTCTGTTAGAAGGTCGGTAATCATAGAGAATCATAAAAAGTCATTGAGAAATCATGTAGTCATAAAAAAGAGGTCAAACTATACCATGAGGAGAATGTTGAATTCTACATCTAATGGTCAAACCAAAACCCAGCAGGTCGTGGGTACTAGTTGGCATGGTGTTTCTGCCATTTGCCCCCAGTGAGTGACAAAACTTGCTCAAAGAATAGATTTCATTGGGTGATAGACCTGTGTCCTGTCACAAGTCTTCCCTCTTAAGAGAGAGTTGCTGAGTACCATTAAGGTCTCTACAGTTGCTGAAAGACATGTAACTGGTCTCACTGCCCTGAGTAACATGATAAGTCATTTTTCTATAGTTAAAAACTAAACATTTAATAAGGCAAATAAAAACTAAATATTTAATAAGTCCTCAATTAAAACATTTAAAAGTTGACATGTTACATTTAGGTTTACTTTATACATCTGAACATTAAACAATCATCCTGTAAATTGATAAGAATAAATTACATAAGGATAAGTTGATGAACATCTTAACAGCTAACTTTCCATCCGTCATGACATACCAAAAGCACTATGTCATGCAGTTACTATTTTCTAAATTGATTATTGAAGAAGTAATATACAATAATGTGAAATGCGTTTTTAATGCCTAATCTCATTTCCCTAACATAGCAACAACCAGTATTTTCATTTTATCTACACCCTTTATATTCAGATGCAATTGTTTTAGAAATATTTAGACATAAAAGTTAGATACTTTAAAATGGAAGTATGTGATATGTAGTTGTAGTTTCTTCCAAAATAGTCATGGAAGTTCTCAAGATGCCATAAGACTAAACAGGATTTGCAAGGCACCAGACACTGCTTCCCTGCTTCTCTGTACAAAAGTTGAACACAGCACCCCAAACCACTAAGTTGCTGCTGGGTTGCCGATTTCCAATATGAGACAGCATGTTTTTTACCTCCAAAGGCTAACGTTCCCAGAATAAAATCCAAAACTTTCCTCTTTCTCTGTTCAAGTAGGAGCAGGGAGTGGGGGTGGATTCAAACAAAGAAAACCTAAGAGTGATTCTTATTCAGGACATCTAGAAAATTGAGTGTGCAAATCCAATACTGAACTTTGAAAATCTGTTGTTTCCAGGAAACTCAACCACCCAAAGCTGGTGAAATTCTATGGAGTGTGCTCAAAGAGATACCCTATATACATAGTAACTGAATATATAACCAATGGCTGCTTGCTTAATTATCTGAAGAGTCATGGGAAAGCACTTGAACCCTACCAGCTCTTAGAAATGTGTTATGATGTTTGTGAAGGCATGGCCTTCCTGGAGAGCCACCAGTTCATACATCGGGACTTGGTAAGCAAAGCCACTGGAAACAAAGAAAGAAAAAAAAAGCAATCCACAGTTCCCACCTTCAGCAATGGAGCCTTTGGTAGGAATGGCAAGAAGGCCACTTTTGCTTTTTGCTCAGTTATGACTTGCTTAAGTATATGACAGTTTGTGATTAAAAAATCACAATTTCACCCTGGCTGGTGTGGGTCAGTGGATTCAGCGATGGCCTGTGAACTAAAGACCAGAGGGTCAGTGGTTTGATTCCCAGATGGGGCACATGCCTGGGTTTCAGGCATGTAACCTGGGACACAGGCCAGGTCCACAGTTGGGGGAGCCTGAGAAGCAACAACACATTAATGTTCCTCTCCCTCTCTTTCTCTAAAAGTAAATAAATAAAATCTTTTTAAAAATCAAAATTTCAAAATAAAATATTTGAAGTATAGAGAAGACAGAAAAAGTGCAAGAAGCCATCAAGATCTATGTGGTTGTGTTGTGGTTTGAAGGAAAAGAGATGGAAACGAGAGATTTTGGTCAATTTAGTGCTTCTTGGAACCATTAAACCCAAGTTGACCTTTACTCTGGGAAAGGCTTGGTGCTAAAGTGGTCATTTAATCCAAAACCAAAACCAGAAAGAAATGAAACTTGGGTATGTCTTTGGGTCAGAATGGGAGTGGAGAAGTGTTCTGCTTGGTATGCACTGGTATCTGTCTTTAGAGATTTTCTTGTGCTGAACAGCACGCATGCCATACCCACTAGGCAAGTGTATTCTGAGCCTCTGGTGCAGCATTTATACCTTAAGAGCACATGTAACTGCACGGGATCCTAGTGGTTTAAGAGGAACCCCTAGAACCGATTTCCTCCTTCTCATTGAGGAGCTCATATTCTGTATTTAATGGGAAATATTTTGTGTGTTTGACAAGGATGGATGCCTGGATGAAAAATACTTATGGGAGCACGTTTTCACTTTGTATAATTGAAAATTGCAAAGGGAAAAAAAGATGACTTCCCAACATTTGGAGTTTTGATAGACAATCTTAGATTTTGCTGAGAATTCTCCCAAAGGGAAGAAAAATGTCAGCTTTTGATGTCAGAAGATTCACAGTTACTTTTACTATATGACAAAATTTTTTTGTTTTCTCCAAAGGCTGCTCGGAACTGCTTGGTAGACAGTGATCTGTCTGTGAAAGTATCTGACTTTGGAATGACAAGGTAAGCCAGTTCCAAAGGGGCAACCAGTGAAAGGGGGATTTCCACTTTCATCTCAATGTCATCGTAATTGAAGGCCCTGTGGAGATACAGAATGTGCTCTGAATTGGAGGCTTGGAAACCTGGATCCCCTCCCCTATACAACCTCTGAATACCTATGAAACACAGGTCATACTTTTCCTCATCTGTAAGATGAACTTGTACTTTAGAAATTACCCAAAGTTCCTTTTACTTCTTTCAACACCTTAATATTTTCTAAACTTGCAAATAAACTCAACGAAAGATTCTAAATATTTAAATATAACATACTACAGTCAGATGATTTGGATAAATAATGTGTGTATAGACAGAGAGACAGTCAATGAACTCTCCTTTAGTACTGTTGGGTGGGGGGCGGTTCTTAATATATATTCAAATGGGTAGAGCATTAACACTAGGACATTTTTTGTTATCATGGCATTAAATTTTTCTGAGGCTCTCCAGATGGTTCTCCAGATGTTCCATCACCACTTAATTCTTTGGAGAATCATTTTTATTATAATAGCACTTTAAAAGAGTCTTCGATTCCCTAATTCTGAATCCTCATATAATTTAAGCCTCAAAGCCAGTTTTCATAACTTTACATAGGAAATGAAGGCATACATGCTGGCCATTCCATTCAATAAACATTTGTCGAGTTTATGCTAGACACCTTGGTCTTTGGGACATACTGATGTGCATGGGATAGTCCCTACCCTCAAAATGCCCACAGTTGCTCTAAAGGGCAAGTTGATGTCCTGGACATTGTGACAAAACACAGCTATAAAATTGTGCTGACTCAACATAAACTTGTGTAATTCTGAGAAGGAATAATGCAGTTTCACAGAGATCTGAAGAGCTGACCAAGACCAGCTCTGTGTTTAGCAAACATATCCCTAAAACAACATAGGAGAATCTGTTTCTTTAAGTATTCCCCCAAATTTGGTACTAGGGAGTGCTCTTCTTCTGGGAACCCTCAATATTGCAAGATATCCCTTTAGCTGTGTGCTACTTGCCATCACTCCAACCACCATACACCGAGTCTTCTCGGTGAAGGGATATCTTCACTGAGACATGCCATGTGTATAGCTCTCCCCAGTGCAAGAGAAAAAGCTGCTCTTTGCTTTGCAGGGCAGGGAGTGGCTCCCAGAACAGGGTTGGTCCCAACCTTGTTCTAAAAGTAAAAATATTGACTGTGAGAACAGTACACAGGGCATATACCTCAAGTTCTTTGTTGCTTAGGAAGAGGAACACGGGGTCTTGCTCTGAATAAGGGATCCTGGGGGCCATGCACCAGGCCCTTTTGGTCACGAAGCTCTGTGTCACATGGTTCAGCTGCCCGTGGCTTAACTTTGTCCTGATGATTTGAAGGAAGGGTTAAGCTGTAAGCATATCCCAGCATGGGGGGGGGGGGTGCCAGTATAGTTTCTGGGTGCCTTGTGATGTCTGAGGAGCTGGGGAGGCCCAGGGAGGAAAGTACAGAAAGTGCCCTATGTAATCATATAAAGGCATTATTTACCATTACTATTATTCATATTTCAAAGTCTGACTTGTCAAACCAGCTTTTTCTGGTGTTTTAACGGACTATAGAAATGATCCCTGAAAGTATAGTCTTCTCTGGTGTTTTAAATTATAGTAACTATCTCTAACACATTTTGATGTGTAAACTTTTCCTATAAACTATATCTAAAATTTCAATTTCCATAATTTTCATTTTGTTATTTTATTATTTTCCTATTTACGAGTCATTATTTGTTTTTTGTGGCAAATATATGGGATGCCCCTCTATTAATTATATAAATAGTATGGGCTTATTGTGAGAAATATAGCAATGGTGTATAAAGTCAAAAGTAGAATTTGCCCCTCCCCTTTACCCCATTTTCAGTACTAGGAGTAACCATTGCTGACACACTTGGTGGATGTCCTTCCATACCTGATTCCCAGGTATAACCAATCACACACACAAATAAGTACATTTACTGTTTATTTCCACAAAGGTGGAAAAAATCCTGTATACTTGATTTTACACATAACCATATACCCTAGGCTTCTATTTATTTTGCTAAATATAGACCTATCTGACTTTCAATGGCTGCATATTATTCTATAGTATTGATGTACCGTATAATATTTCATCGCTCCTTAGCATGTGGAGATTAAGATTGCTTCTATTTTTATCATTATTATAATGAGAGTGTAGTGAATGTCTTTGACCTTATAATTTTACGGTCTTTATTTCTCCATAGGATATTGTTGTCCATCATTATTTATAACAGCAGAAGACCAGGCACTGTTTCCACAGTTAAACAAATTATGCTAATCCATAAAGAGAACGTTCAGCTACTAAACATGATGCTGCAGATTAAAATGTAACCACAGTATCTATGGCAAAATAGATATCAAGAACAATGGCAAAATGTTTTTGATATGCCATTAAAGAAAAAATAAAAGCAAGTTTAAATATGGTAGAAATCCAATTTTGTTCAAGTTATATATAGAAAAAAAAGACTGGAAAGTATAGCAAAACTGTATCACTAGTGGTAGAATTACAGGTCATCTTTGGGGTGAGATTCTTAGTGATGTTATGTTTATATTTTTGTGTTTTTCTAAATTTAGCAAACATTTTTCTGTTTTCAAAGTTAGATATCACTTTTTAAAACCTACAAGCCATAAGCAACCTCTAGGAAACTACCGGTGAAAGGAGGGGAAAGGTCCAGAACACCGAGGCAATCAGCTGAGACTGGCTGCCTCTATGTCCTTCATCAGCCTGTCCCGCCTGCCACAAGGCAACGGCGGCCAGCAGAGTTCTTCCCATTTTGCACAACCAAAGGCTTAAGGTCTGTATTGATGTTTTCCCCCACAGGTATGTTCTTGATGACCAGTATGTCAGTTCAGTAGGAACAAAGTTTCCGGTTAAGTGGTCAGCCCCAGAAGTGTTTCACTACTTCAAATACAGCAGCAAGTCAGACATATGGGCATTCGGTAAGAATGTGGCCACACAGGCCCCAGCCCCATTTCACAAGCTAGTTTCCACAACAGGAAACCACAAGAGAAGCAACACCCATTTTTAGCAAAAGCCCTGAGCACTTACAAAATTACCTATAGACAAGCAAGTGGTAAAAGAAAAAATATTTCCTTGGGTCAGTATTAGGATGTGTACCACATATTCTTTTTATTTTTTTAATGCTTTTACAAGGATTTATTTATGTACTTATTTTTAGAGAGAGGGGAAGTGGGGGAGATAGAGAGGGAGAGAAACATCAATATGTGGTTGCCTCTCACATGCCCCCACCCTGGGGACCTGGCCCGCAACCCAGGCATGTGCCCGACTGGGAATCAAACCAGTTACTATTTGGTTCACAGGCCGGCACTCAATCCACTGAGCCACACCAGCCAGGGCAGGATGTGTACCACATACCCTATAATTTGCATCCTGCTACCACCTTCTCATAAAAGCTCTTCTACTGAAGATTTCAAGCAATATTCTAAACAGACTCATTGAAAACTAAAAGCAAGTTTACATGCAGTCTGAAACACTGAAGGGTTTACAGTGGAGTCATCAATTTTTGGCATGAAAACAGCTGCGATAACAATTCCTTCTGAATGGGCCATTTTGAGGGCATGCCTGATGTAAAAACCATATGACTCCAGTGCTCTCTCTGGCCCATACCAATTTCAACTAGTATCCTCACTGAAGTCATAATTTAGATGAGGAATGAGTAAGCCACAGCCCAGGATCAAATCCAGTGGCCTGTGTCTGTAACTAGTTTGATTGGCTCCTGGCCATGCCCATTTGCTCAGCATTGTCTCTGGCTGAGTTTGTGCGACAACAGCTGAGCAGAGCAGTTGCCATAGATACTGCATGCTCCAAAAAATTCTAAAATGCCTCCTATGCAACCATTTATAGAAAAAGTTTACTGAGCTCTATTTTATTCAAAGATCTATATTGAAATTTAGTAAAGATAATTAGAAAACGAATAATTCTTTAATTGTGAGTTTGTAGATTTGCTCATATTTTCTACATTGTAAGGAATGTGAGGCCTATTTATAATCACTGTCAGATGGATCCACAATAAATAATCCAAATTATTATAAAGCTATAGAATGTATTGAATTCAACTCAGACTAATTTCATGCTTGCCTTGGTCCTTAAGCATAATTCGACTTTCTACATGACATCTATAAGGCTGGCTGTCTTTTTAAAAAGCATAATTTAGTTAGCCATTTATTTTTATATGACATGATTTTTAAAAAATAATTATTCCTTTTGTAAAAGTGGTATTGTTCATTGTAAAAAATAATGCAATGTATAAAGAAAAAGGAAAAACCAAAAAGATAGCATTTTGGTGACTATTTGATGTCATTTTGTGCTAATTAACTTGTCAAAATTAGTTTCAATCTCCTTATTTCAGTTGATATGCCTTATGAAAGACACTTTTTAAAAAAAATCAGTATGCTTACTCAAGAGTTCTGCCATGTTTTTGACCAAAATTGCATTATCCACCTTAATTACTCATTTTTGCAGCAGAACTTGGTTTATGACATTTTCTGGTTGTTTTCAAAACTAAATTTATTCTCAAATAATCTGTTCCCAATAAAGGTATTCAAAATGAACCAGAGCCTCTGAAAGCAACTCTGAAAGAGTAGCTGCAAAGATATTTTAAGCAATGAAATTAGTCTCCAGATAAGTGGATATCATCCCAAAGAAAAGTGTTGTAAAGGGAGCAACACGCTTTTAGATGGTTGTTTTAGAATGGATTTTTAATGCATCACAATAACTTGCAATATTATTTTATTGTAAACATTTTACATAAAACCTGCACCCCTAAAAGGCAAAGATGTTTTTGAAAGTGGTACTTCAGTTATGGTTCTAGAACAATTTTCCTCCTTCTTACATCTTTCTGGTTTTCCACGTTTTGGCAGCTGGCTCACTATTGAAATTCTCTGGCTTGGCTATAAGTATGATGGCAAATGGCCATTTGAAGAAGAGTTGAAATGCCCTATGCTCTTTTTAGTGTTCTACATGTTTTATCCTGTTTAATCCTCATGGCAACTATATGATGTGCAAATATCCGCATAGTCTAGATAGGGAAACTGACAGAGGGTAAGAAATTTTCCCAGCCTCTAAAGGCCAGAACTGGGCCTCAAAGGCCACATCTGACAGATCCCAATGCTAGCCTCTGACCACCATGACCAGAACTCAGGTTTTTCTTCTTTTTCTTTTTAAGATTTTGTTTATTTCTTTTCAGAACGAGAAGAAGGGAAGGAGAAAGAGAGGGAGAGGAACACCTGTAAGAGAAATATAGATTGGTTGCCTTTCACACGCCCCCTACTGGGGACCTGGCCTGCAACCCAGGCATGTGCCCAGTCAAACTGGTGACCCTTTTGGTTTGCAGGCCAGCGCTCAATCCACTGAGCGACACTAGCCAGGGCAACCAGAACTCAGTTTCTTAACCTGGAGTTCATGATGCCCTGGCTGGGGGACTGCTGACACCCAGAAACCGAATACAAAAATGCTGTGCTTTCATTTTGCCAAGGGAGAGCCAACGGCTTTTATCAGATTCTCAAAAGGATACCCAGTCCACAGAATATTATGAACCACTGTAGCATTAAGAAAAGGAGCAATGCTGTCAATGATTTTATCTTTAAATTTCCACTGAGAGGTAATTTGTGCAATGAAACTGTTTCACACAACTGCCAAGATAAAGGGAAAGGGTGATCAATCAATTACTCCTAAGGACTAGAGCCGTGAGGTTTGTGGGTTTACTGAAGCCCTGGTGCTTCCCTGAAGCAGTCCAAGAATCTTGGCTCCAAGTAGCTCCCACTGAAGCTGCCTTTGGCATTTACCCATTTACCAGCAAGAAAAGACGTCTAGCTCTCAGGGTATATGGAGGAGTGACCCTGGGTCCAGAAGTGATGGTACAGACCCACCCTTCATACCTTGTCCTTTCTGCTAGCATTCATTTCCCAGGGTTCCCTCACTCTGAGCCATAGCCTTCCCGACCTTGCATGTGTGAAGCTCATTCAAGAAACTCCGTACCTTCTGACATCAACTCTCTTTCTTTGTTGTCTGCTGGCCACACCTGGGTATCATGCAGGGATCCTGATGTGGGAAGTGTTCAGCCTGGGGAAGCAGCCTTATGACTTATACGACAACTCCCAGGTGGTTGTGAAGGTCTCCCAGGGCCACAGGCTCTACCGACCCAAACTGGCATCGGACACCATCTACCAGATCATGTACAGCTGCTGGCATGAGGCAAGTACACCACCAGGGGAGCTGGGTGCTGTGTCACCATTAGGCAAAGCATTGTTGAGAAGAGGCTCCTGCTACAAATCAGGTGTAAATGGCCCTGGACCTCTGGCCTCCAAGTGTTTGTAATTGAAAACAAGCAAGGCAGGTGCTGACAGTTTAGCGAACAACTTATGTCCAGCACTGTTCCACAAACTTCATAAATATTAGCTTGTTTATTCACCAGGAAACATGCTATGAGGTAGGTGCTATTATCATGGCTGAAACTAACAGAAGGGCGAACAGACCCAGAGAGGTTAGGTAACTTGCCCAAGGCCGCACAGCTATTAACAGGCTGGCTGGCTAGTCTTGGCAGTCCTTGTTCTTAACGACACTATGGGGTCTCTCCTCGAGTAGAAAATATCTATCAGAAAACTTACAACCACATGTAGAGAACACAGAATGGGCATAATTCTGTTCTCTCTTCCTGTGCTCCCCAAATACTGAATAAAAACACTCCCCGCGAGTGAGGAATAAGTATCTTTGAGTGTGCACATGGAACTGAAATGGCAAGAAATTGATTTGCCTTTACAGAACTCAGAACTGTCTTTACATGCGCACACACACACAGTGGGACTGAAAAACCCAGTTTATAGTTATAATATATCACATATATATATATATATATATATATATATATATATATATAACTATAGTGATATATTATACATGTATAATACAAATATAAGCAAGTACAGAACTTACTGCTGCCATCACCTGTCAGATGGAGACAAGGACCAAACAAGTGGTTGTGAGTCGAAGCCAGATTTCCTTGGCCTTCCCCACTCCAGCTGCAGGGCCTAGGGCTGCACTGTCAGATGGGGGGGCGGTGCCCTGAGCAGGCAGGAACAGCCTTCCTCCCACAGCTGCTCCTCACAAGTATGTGAATTGTGGCAGAATCCATTGAGAGGGGTTTGCAGAAACAATCCCCAGCTGAAGGTTCTGCATATAGTGAGCATTTGGTACATTTGAGTTCCCCATCTTTTTACATTTTATTTTGCAACTTTTGGAAAAACATTCACAATTTCCATTGGATTCCAATTTATCTTTTCTGTACTTATTTTCACAAAATAAGTATGCATGTATGTGTGTATTTTTGTTTGCCTTTCTTCCATACCAAAAATGAACCAAATTTCTCTCCCTGCGTGTTGCCTCTCTGTTCCTGTTTTCCCACAATCTCGCCACATAGGCCATTGTCAAGCTTCTGAATTTATGCCCGTCTGATAGATGAGAAATGGCATTTAGTGCAGCTTTCACATGTCCGTCTGTCATTAAGAATTAGGTATATTTTTAAGGACATCTGAGTATCTTTCTGAGAATGACATGCCTTGCCTTTTCTCTGTTTTTTTCCCCTATCAGGTTATTATTTCTCCCATGTCAGTTTTAAAAACCCACTTATAAAGTGATTGTATTTAGTTTGTATTTTGACTTGGGAAATTTAACATCTTTTTTTTCATCTTGTTTATTGTTGTTCAGGTACACTTGTCTCCATTTTCACCTCGCCACAACCCCCCACCCCACCCATCCCTGCCTTTCACCCTCAAACCTACTCCCTTTGGCTTTGTCCATGTGTCCTTTATGCATGTTCCTTGATGGCCCTTCCCCTATTATCCCCCCCACCTCCCCTCTGGTTATTGTCAGTTTGTTTTTGTTTTTGTTTTCATTTAAACTTTTGTTTTTAGATTTTATTTATTTATTTATCTTTAGAGGGGAAGGAGAGAGGGAGAGAAACATCAATGTATGGTTGCCTTTTGTGGTTCCCCTGCTGGGAAATGGCCTGCAGGGAACCAGCCTGCAACCCAGGCATGTGCCCTGACTGGGAATCGAACCGCGATCCTCTGGTTGGCAGGCTTGTGCTCAATCCATTGAGCTACACCAACCAGGCTCAGTTTGTTTTTTAATTCAATGTTTTTTATTATGTTATTGATTTGTCCTATTCAAGAACAAGCAATGTTTTTCTATGTGTTCAAGTCTAAGCTTGTATTTTTCAGCAGTGCTTTAAAATTTTCCTTATTTGGGGGTTACATTTTTGTTAGTTGTTGTTGCTACTGTAAATGGGGATTTCTCTTTCATTATATCTTCTCACTGATTGTTGTACATATATATGATTGTACAAATATACTACACATATGTTGTACATATATATTGATTTTATATGTTAATTTTATATACCACTGTCCTGGTGAATTCCTTTATTACTTCGGTTAGTTTTATCATTTATTCTCTTGGTTTTTCCAGGCATACAATCATATCTTATGCAAACAAAGATAGCTTTACTTTTTCCTTTCAATTCTTAGGGCTGTAGTTGTGTTTTCTTTAGTAAAAATGTCTGCAGTGTTTCCACATTTTGAAAATAGCTAGCTTTAGGCCTCAGGCATAGATATGTATATATCTTATTTTTAATCACAACTTTCATAAACTAAACCAATGGATTTTTTTCCTTTTATTTAGCTTCCTGAAAAGCGTCCCACATTTCAGCAACTCCTGTCTTCCATTGAACCACTTCGGGAAAAAGATAAGCCTTGAAGAAGAAATTAGATAGATCGGATGGAAAGGAATATAAATATTAGCCAACATCTTCATTCTTTTAAGGAAAGTAGCAAGGCACGCACAGCATAATTTAGCTACTTATTCTTAATGGTATTCTGTGTGCTGATTGTTTTATTGTCTAGAAATGAAGAAGGTAGGAAACAAAAGATATCCTTCAAATGTAGGTCAAATTAGTAATTTTGTTTATGCTGCTCCTAATATTATACTTCCAAGCCTACAGCAGAAGCACATTTTCTGATTGCAGTAGAGAGGAGGCATGTACCATGTGTAAAGTTTGAGCAGAACTGAAAAATTATTTGTTGGGTATTTGTTCTTTTCTTTATATTGTCACTCTCACGATACTAATTAAATATGCTATTAATAAGTACAGAAATGTGGCCATTTGCCTTCATGTTTCTATGTCAATCTTTAGCATACATGAGAATCCATGGAGAGTTTATTAAAACACAGATTCCTAGGAACTACCCCAGGGATTCTGGTAGAGCAGGTCTGAATAAAGCCTTTAACAAGTACCCGGATGTTACTGTGCAGTCAGTCAGAACTGCCCTAGGAGACCTCACTGTGCAGTGGGCATTGTTAGGTGCTCCATAACTGAATCCAACTAACACAATTCTCATCTGCTATTCAGAGTAGAACAACAACTCTTTATGTCGCCATGTACATAAATAGAAAATTAAAGGTGAATAATATTGTTCCATAATAGAGCAAGTTTTAAAAGATGCTAAGGTATAACTTGGTGCCTTCCTCCTTACCATTAACCATTATCAATCTCGACTCAATTATAACCCTGATCTTATATCTAGAATTGATTGGATTGTTGCATTCTATTCCTCCGAAATCCTTGAATTTGGGGCTCTGAAGCTTCTGGGCAGTTTGATAACTGAAGTTTCTATTTCAGTCTCCTATCTTGACAGAAAGGTGCAGAAATATGCATTTAGTTTCTAGCGGCTATTACAAAAACATACTTTTGCTTTAAAACTCTTGCTGGGAATGCCCTTCTTCACAGCCTGCTGCTGAACCCATAGTTTTCATCTCATCTGGAATCTTTTTTAATTTTATTTATTTTTTAAAAATTTTATTGTTGTTCTATTTCTGTTGTCCCAATTTTCTCCCTTTGCCCTCCTCCATCCATCTGCCCCCCCCACCTTGCTCCCACAGGCAGTCCCCACCCTATTGTCCATGTCCATGAGTCATTCATACATGTTCTCTGTCTAGTCCCTCCCCTTCTTTCCACCATGATCCCCACCCCACCCCTCTGGTTGCTGTGAGTCATTTCCACGTTTCCTTGCCTCTGGTTCTATTTTGCTTGTTAGTTTATTTTTGAAGTCTTTCATTGCCATTTCCATAAGGTCAAGAAGGGAAGAGAGAGGTTATGTGGGGGACACTATTACAATGAAAAGACACCCCAATTAAGCCCTGCTACTATGTTCCAGCTTTAAGTTAACAATCTCCCTTAAGAGGAATTTGTACCTTTTCTCATCCCACTCACCCCCTCACTCTCCCCCAGCTGTTTTCAATGATCCCTCTTAGTTATTTGTTTCTTGACATTTAAGTAATGATTCTTTTCAACACAATTGACTTATGATAATAGTCTTCTTTTTTTTTACAGTGGTACACAAATCTCAATTTATATTGAAATGAAATTTTAAAAAGAACCATTAGGGTATTTATATATTCAGTCAGCATTTATTTAGCATGTACTGTGTGCCAGGTGCTTTCCTACCTGAGCAGAAAGGAGGAAGAAGTAACACAGCTCTTCCTTCTTGGTGGATCGCAGTCAGCTCTCTGATCCTGTCTACCAGGGACTGCAGCACCGACTGTGACCCCCCAAGAAAATATTTCCCATATCCAAACTATGTCTTTCTGCTTCCCCCCAGTGAAGGTTGCTTTCCTTTCTGCATATTCTTTCCATGTATTTTTCTAAAAACAATCATCCTTATAATTAACGTAATACATGCTTGTTGCAAAAAAAATCAAACAATACTGAGTTGTCTACTATGAAAAGAAGGCAAAATCTGGCTCAGATGCCTGGCTCCAAAAATCAAGTCAAGCAAAATTTTAATGTACTAGCAGAGTTTTATCAGAAAATAAGTCCAGTGATACTAGGGGTGTTCTGATAAAGGAATAATATGCATACTATTTAAAACATGCATAATATTTTTTAATGCTGCTCAAATGTTTAGCGGTGACACCAGGCATTTATTGTTGTTTTAAACCAGGGGACTGCTTACACTTCTTGGAAGCAAAGAAAAAGTTCATCCTCCCCTGACTTGGCTAACTTGGCTAACCGTCATCATAATCTCTGTTGAATGTATTAAGAACAAAGGTATCTAACATTATGTTGGTCACCACATAGAGTGGGTTGATGGGTAGAGTTTGGGTATCTTCATCTATTTCATCTATTTTAAATCAGTCTTCAGGTATGTAGTGGATACTGGGCTCAGAACTGGCCTCGAGGCTCTGCAATATATATAAAAGGAGCATCCGGTTTGGTTCCTAACCTGAGGGTATACATTATCTTTAACACAACTCATTTTAGGCTGAATTTACAATTGCTTCATACAATAAAGAAAGGTAAGAAATTCAGACACATTCCCAAACACTGGAGAGGTCAAGAGTCCCAGGCATTCAAACAGCAACCTAGCCATCCCTACAAGTGAAAAGAGGACAGAATCCACAGAAACCTCAGTACATAAGCACCCATGAGACCACAGGAGTGTGCAAATATAGTATTTATTGAGTGTCTGCTTTGTGCTCAGCACTACACAGACATTGTGGATAAATACAAAAGATTTAAGAGATTAGGTGCCCATTTCAGAGGGTAACATGCAATTGGGATTTCCATTCACTCCACAGTTAGAGAACAAGGGACATCAGTTTCTACCAGCTGCGCTACGTGGGAGGCATCATGGGGGCCTCAGGAGCTAAATAGCTTGGAAGTAAGGAGGCCACATCTGACACTCTCTGGATTCTTCTCTGTTCCTTAGAATTGCCAACCAGAGGAAGGCATGGTCTTGTCCAATCGTCACTGGGCAAATCACTATAGTACTTAGATTAGGTTAATGTGAAGACCGTGTGTCATCCTGTGCACTTGAATTATAATGAGGTGAACAATGTGTGTCATTCTTAAATCTGCAGCTCCATCAGTTCACGTACACCCTTCCAGATTCCATGCAAGGCTCCTACACTGAATCCCGCCCCATATGCATTTTCCCCCACCTCCAGGAACACAATGGACATTTGCATTTCCATTACCTGTAAATAGCCTGGGAGGCCAAAGGCACACTTTCTCTATTACTCTCAAAGATAAACATTTCTTTTAGGAAACAGGGCAAGGCAAATATTGAGGCAGAAATAAGTAGTAAAAGCAATGCAAGTGAAGAGGCCCTCTCCTCAGCATGTCTTCTTTGGACAAATTTCCTGAACAGGGCCATGGTGGTGATGTTTAATGACATCTTTATAATCTTGTATTTTCTGTACTGTGGAATTAACATTTATGTATAATAAAAAATGATTTTTCTAAAAGGAAGTTTGAACATCATCACCATTTTGGAATCCTGGATTGCTTTCTCCTTTACTCAAATTCACGGAAGAATAAGGATTTTCTTCGCTGCTCGGTTGATTTTTCCTGTTAAATAAAATGAAGTCACCTTAATATAGTGATGTTAGAATGACACCACCTCCCTTGGGCTCCACTGGGCCCAGGCAATGTCACATGTCAACATATAATCATTGGCGTGTTTGTTTGTATATGTCTCCTATTAATGGACTATAAACACCTGCACAGCATTAGGTTCACTTCTTTAGCTTTGGTTGTCACCATGGCTGGCAAAACGTGAGACTCACATTAGCATATGAGCTCTGGAGTCAGAGCGGGGGTCTCTGTGCCTCAGTTTGCCTATTCAGAAAATTATAGCAATTATGTGGAGCCCATGAAATAATGCTGACAGACCTCTGACAGTGCCTGGCGTGTAATCCTCAATAAATATGAACCATTATTATTTTTAGAAACTCGTTGGTTGTTTTAGCCAATTGCCTCACATTAAAGAACTCCCTACTATATCACCATCTTTCAACGTGTGAAAATCACGGTAGGGCAACTTTGTAGTATAACAACCAGCTTCAAAAACTGGCTGTATATTCCAGTCTGTTACTCATTAGCTGTGTAAACTTGAGAATGTTACTTGGCCTCTCCAAATCTCAGTTTTACACGTACATGAAGGTAAGTACACACTTACATCACAGGTTTGCTGAAAACATTAATGTATGAAAATACTGAGCAGGGTAGCCAGTCCTATTTTTACATGTACGTTCCATTAACATGGTGTGTATCATGAAGATGTCCCCAAATAATGTATTTAATGAGTTAACTTTGGAACAGTATTTCATGGGCAAATTTTTAATATGTAGAAGAGTGCTTCTCAGACTGTAATGTGTATGCGGGTCACCCGAGGGGTGATTAACAAGATGAAGATCCTGATTCAACATGTCTACAAGACATTGATAACTTTGGTTGGCTTTATGAAGGGAACTTGAGGCAAAGGTTGACACAGAAACTCTATATATCCTTTTGTGATTTTAAATTTTGAACCCTATGGATACATTCTATTCAATACCTAGTTTTGGAAATGAAGCTACTTTGGGGAAACAAAACACTAGAGTTCTTTAGTACATGTAAAAATTCTATCAAGAACGTATGTAAACAACCCAAGTGTGCACAGAGTTCTTTAGGCGCTAAAACATATTATTACATAAGCCTAACGAAAGTGAATGGTTTGTCAAAACCGGGTGAAAAAAAATCTAGTGACAGAACAAGATTATAAACCATGTCTCGAGTGATTAAAATCAATTAACTTAGATCTTCAGCTCAAGAACAATTAGAGGGCAGTGGGCCCAGGAACGAGGGAGGTAATAGTAAGTCTCCACTACCCAAGGGAGAATGAAGATGATTGAAGAGCAGCAGTTTGAAGCAAATGTCAGAACTCATTCTTAAATGGTTTACACTCCAAACACATTACCCCTGCAGTCTCTAGGGCCATATCTATACTCAGGAGAACTCATCAGCGATGACAGCCCCCTGAGCCAGCCCACTGCTCAGTTTACAGTGCCTGCTGGCAGTAGGGAAATGATGCTGTGGCCAGGATGGAGTTTACCAGGGCATGCTGGTAAACCCCAGGCTGGGCCGCTACTGTGTGGTAGGGCTTGCCAGGAAGGCAAAGCACTGAGGAAATGTGCTAATTGTCTTGTACAACCTACCACTTACTGCAAAATTTCCAGTTAGTTTTCCCTAAACTTTTGTTTTAGGATAGGTAAGTCTAGGAAAGGTCACTTACTTCCTTCGGTCTCTGATCCCAGTGAAGATGAGCACGGCAATACCAATCACTACTACTCCCATCACAACCCCAAAAACAATCAGCCACATGGTGACAGTTGGCTGGTAAGGGGGTTCCAGTGTAGGCTGAATACCCAGAAACTCCAGGCTGTTGTCATCCAGGCGAAAAGCATCATTGATGCGGCCCCGGGACTTCCTATTCACAAAAGCAAAACACTTAGGCAAAAGGAACACTTGAGCAAAATATAATGGGATGTAATTATTTAATTATTTACTCCTTATATTGCTGCTTCTGAAAGAATTTGATAAGGCTTATTTTAAGAATGTAGACATTAAATGGCAATGAAATCAAAGTAGATAACCAGCCCTGGCTTGTGTGGCTCAGTGGACTGAGCACTAGCCTGTGAAGCAAAGGGTCACAGTTCAGTTCCCAGTCAGGGCACATGCCTGGGTTGCAGGCCAGGCCCCCAGTAGCGGATGCCCGAGAGGCAACCACACATTGATGTTTCTCTCTCTTTCTCCCTCCCTTCCTCTTGCTCTAAGAATAAATAAATAATCAAAGAAAATCACCAGGTTCGAGGAAAAAGATATGCTTTAATAGTGATGCACCTTTAATATCTTGCAACCTGGATTAGGTTTGGCAACAGTTTCATTGGACAACTGGTTGCAAGTGTAGAAACGTGCAAGTGGATAGCATTTGTTCACTTGTGATGATTGTGTTGCAACGGCAAAGTTACCATATTTGGCAAGAACTTCCCTCCTGTCAGAGCACGTCTACAATGACTTTATATCAAATAATGGAAAAAGAACAATCGAATGCACCTCTTCCACAAATGAAGTGGGTCCTGGACCCAGTTGTATTTTCCAAATAAAAGGTGTTGATATTTAGAAGCAGCACTGGGGAGAAACATAGGAAAGGGACCTTTGCCAATTTCTCCAGCACTGGGATGGGGTGTGGCTGAATTTTATGGGTAAAAATGGATGAAGATTATTTTTAAAACAAAACAAAACAAAACAAATAGTGAAATAGAGACTATTCCAGATCAAAAACCAAAATGTCTGGTATACCATCCTCCTACCCTTGAGTACCCTTGAGGTCAAGAGGTCAGAGGCCACTCAGGAAGGGAAAGAGGTCAAAGCAGAATTAGTCATCTAACCCTTAGCAACCTTAGCCTGAAAGTGTTTCAGGTCATTCTGGAAACAGGAAGTTTGAGGTTCCCTGCAGCTTTCAGGAGGGCTGTGTTTTTTCATGATGATCTCAGCTGGCCCTTTTCCACAAAAGGGAGACAAATCATTTGGAAGTAGTGAGTCTCTGGGTGTGGGTAGGTTGTACACCCACCCAAGCCAGATTTGACAGTCACACAGTGCCCAGCAGGTCTTAGTTCACAGCTCAAGAGGGCCACCTACTGAGCTTCCTCACATCAGGGTATCCTAAGCTTTTTAATACAAAGGGAACCACTGTCATCTACCCATTCTTCACTTTTGCTGTTTTGGGAAACAGCTGTGGCAAATCAAGCAAACTGTTTCTTCTAAATGCACACTGCCCACAGCAAGTCCCTCTCCTTGTGCAGAGGCTAACCAATGTCTAGGGAAACCTATGCTTGCCTGCTTCGTTTCAGACTTTGGTTAGTTAAATGAGTCTTACGTCCAAAACATGGACAATAACTAAGACGGGGGGGGGGGGGCGGAGATGGGAGGGGGGTGGGGAGCACTGTGGGGGGCAGGTCTGGGAATACAAGAAAGAAAACTGTACTTGAACAAAAGTTAAAGAAAAAAATAATAATAATAAAAAGAAAAAAAGAAAAGATGATAAAATTTACAAAAAAAAAACCCATAGCAAATGATGGCTATACCTGTCCACGCCCCATCTGCATTTAATAACCCATTTCCCATGAGTGCTGGCCCGACTTTCTTCAGCCAGTGCCTGCTGCCTTTGCCTGAGAGCATTCTCAGGCCACAAGATTCTGCCCTGCTTGCAGGCCAGAAACGCTGGGGAATCCATGTCACCTGTAAACAGTTCTCCACCAATGACTGGTGAAAGATGGCAAATAAGTACCCCAGCTCTACTGGCACAATTAGGTGCATATTCTACATGCGTCTTCTCAAATTCCCCAGCAAAATGCCACTCTAGTTGCCCACAGTGGCAACTTGCTCGATAGTACGTAATGTATTATGTTCCTTCCGTTCTCTGTCTCCCATCTGCATTTCTCTATCAGTGCTTTTAAAAAATATATTTATTTATCTTTAGAGGGGAAGGGAAGGAGAGAGGGAGAGAAACATCCATGTAGGGTTGCCTCTCGTGCATCCCCTGCTGGGAACTGGGCCTGCAGCCCAGGCATGTGCCCTGACTGGGAATCAAACCATGATCCTCTGGTTCGCAGGCCCGAGCTCAATCCAGTGAGCTCTGCCAGCCAGGACTCTATCAGTGCTTCTTGAGATCACCTCCTAAACAAACTACTTATACTCAAATCCTTGTCTAAGAGCCTGCATCTTGAGGAATCCAAATCAAAACTATCCCCTTGCTATGAGATCCCTTCAGAATTAAAACCCAAGTTTTAAAGATAAGGTAAAACATATAAATGACTCAGACCGGTGCCTGGCATACAGGAGGAGATGCTCAATATTACATTTGTTAAGCCTCTCTACCTTACAGTTTGAAAGTAACATATCACCTGATGGCCTCTTCAACTTCACTTCTGGGAATGATGTCCGACACACTATTAGGCGAAGTAACAAAGAAGTTGAAGGAGACTCTTGGTTTCAAATCACTCACCCACACATCCTCCGCCCTGTGGGAAAGCAAGAGAAACATCTTCCTTTGTAGCACAGAGGACACAGTGAAATGAATGAAGACTTCCGCTGGTAAAAAGGAAATTGGTGGAGGGCCATGGTGGGTTAAGTAGAGAAATAAGGGGCAGGACAAACAGTGGAATGATATCATTGTCCATAAAAGCTTAACACTGCCCAAAGCAAATGAACTTGGCTACATAAGTTGTGACAGCATGTCTCTGCACTATTTGTGTTGCCACTATCTAAAAACCACATTTTTTTCAATGATGGAAAAATGTGGTCAGCGAGGAGTCACTAGTGAGTCAGGACAGTGATAAACAACATGGTGGGCGGCAATGGCTTAGTAATACGGACAGAGGTATGTTTACATCCTGCAGTCCTGCCCCACTCCACAAAACTGTCCTGTGATACACGCTGGCACGGGTAAGGAGTGGGGTTTATGGTACAAAGTGATGAGACTGTGCTCTCACAGCTGCCAGAGTGTGTCTAATAAAATCCAAGGCAAATCATGTAGCTCATAGCCCTTCTCACTCCGGATATAAAAGCCCAAGTCCTTAGAATGGCTTGTGAGGCCCATATGAACTGTCTTCTCCCCTCCCAACCCCCATGTCCCAGTACCGCCCCAACCAGAGTACCTCTTTCTTGTCTTCTACTAGCTCACTCTGTTCCAGCCACACTGGCCTCTTTGCTGACCCTTCAACAGGTGAAGGATATTCATTCCTCAGGATCTTTCCACCTGCTAGTTTCCCTGACTGAAACATTTCCCCCCAGCATTACAGGATTTCTCTCCTGCTTCATATAGTTGCTCAAATATTAATGAGATCTTTTCTGACCATTTTAGTTAAAATTGTACTCTATACACTCACACACACACACAGACACACCAGCACTCCCTAGCCCCTTTCCTATTGTTTTTTTCTCCCTAGCATTCATCACCATCTAATTCTATTATATTTCACTGACATATTTTGTTGATTGTCTATAACACACACACGCACACACACACACTCACACGAATGACACATCTATTAGAATACCAGTACAAGTTCCATGAAGGGAGGTTTCTGCCTTTTTCTTTCAGTGTTGGGGTAGATGAGAGCACTCAGGGGAGGGAAGAAAAGAAGAAAAAAGAGGAGGGAAGGGGAGGGGATGGGGCGCAGAGGAGAGGGCATTTAATCAGAACAATGCTCATGCAATCTACAAGTCAAATAAGTCACAACCATCCCTAAATAGAGTGGCCCACATTTCAGGATATCAGAAAAGTTTAAAAGTTATTAGGAAGCTTTGCTTAATTTGACTTGAGTGAACCATTAAGCATAATATCTTCTCGGACCCGAGAATAAGAGTAGTGCTGGGTGGAGTAACCCGAAAACATAGCAAATCAACTCACCTAAAAGGAATCGTCTGGTTTTTGAATTTTGAAAAATACTCTCTCATGGCATACACAATAGATGACTGGAAGAAGTACATTTCATTTTCGTTCCATTCATACTGCAAATTCAACAGGAAAATCACTGCTCAGTGGGGATCATAGAATACAGGCAAGGCTTGAGAGTCCACAAGCATTATTTTTAAATTTTCTAGTATCTCAAAGATTCTTGCTATTCATTAAGGCAGTGACTTTCAACTTGAGCGTCCAGCAGCATCACCTGGAGGCCTTGTTACACCACCACATACTGGGCCCCACCCTCACAGTTTCTAATTCGGAAAGTGTTGAGACCCAAGAATTCATGTCTCTACTGAGTTCCCAGGTAGTACTGATGGTGCTGGTCAGGCAACCACACTTTAAGAGTCACTGGGTTCACTGATTCTTTTACTTTAGTATTATTGTAACAGGAAATAAGTGCTCTGAAGACAGGTCTATAGATGGGAGCCACACAAGTCGTGGGTTTTGGTTCACATGTCCATATATTGCAAACAAATATGCTGAGTTTTTACTATTTTTATAGTAAGTTCTCAAACCTGTGTAAGTGTAAAAGAAAAAGAAACTTGGGGTTCAAAAAAACCAATTCTTTGTAAACCAGGTAATTCATTTGTTCTTGCTTTTCAGTGCTAAACAAATGGTTTGTGTATTGGCGTAGTCTATGGAAACTTGTTAAAACGGAAGGAAAAAAGCATTCACTCTTTCCTCCAGTAGGTGGCAGTAGAGATTAATGAATGGCACAAATCTTGCATCTCTCCTGTCTCTTTAAGAGAAACAATTAGGAATTCACAAAAGAATTGCTACATCATTAGTTTCAGCTTGATATCACTCAGATTCTGGAAAGAGTTGCTTTAATAGAAATAATATTATTAATATTTGCTACCAGTAATATTCTGATTTCTCTCTCTCTCTCTCTTTCTTTCTTGGCAGAGCAATCAATGTTCTGTTGTCAAGGCCTTTTCCTTACATTTGACCAAAATAGGTGTCAGAGAGAAAACTAAAATACCAACAAACAAAACAAAGCGAAGAAATCCCACCAACCACCAGGCGAAATCGAAGACTTAACAGCTGTTGACGCAGGCCTGGGCAATATCCTATGATTTCTTGATGACCCTGGCCTGGTCTGGTTATTATTTCTACATTTAAAAAAAATAAAGGTTGAGTTCTCAAAAAATACAACTGGACTTTTCCATGAAATAGCTTGAGCTGAACAGACCTAACCCTGCTGTGTAGTAGATGCGCTAGAGGGGTGGGTCTGGTCTCCTTAAAGGAGCCTTGCTAGTGAATCGGCCTCAGAATCCTGTGAAGACTACTTCCCAGTCCCTCGCTTCGTGGAAAGTGCACATGGGACAAACGTTGAACAAAAAAAGAAGATAACTGAAAAGGAACCTGATCTGCTGGATGCTTGAAGGGAGTTAAACTTTATTAGGTCAAGGGACAACTAATAATGACAGAAAGAGAAATAATCAATGCCACAGACACTCAATAATTGTTAAGAAAATAGGAAGTTGAACTTTTAGGGTTCGGGAAGTGCTGCAGCTCTATTTTTATTATTTATTTCTTCAATGTTCACTTTTACTTCTGTGTTACTTACATACTTACATACAAATGTCTTATTAATGAATATTACACTACAATTTCTGTGGAGTCTTGGATAATATTTAACCTCACAAGACTAGTAAGGGGATACAAATGTAACCTTTGGATCCATCCAGTGCAAATAACAATTTACTGTAGCACTTTGGGTTGTTTTATCCAATAGTCCCAGATTGTCCTCGAATCCTGCAGAGCCTTCAGGGTGCTGTGCCCCCACCCAGGCCTTGCATCCCCATCTGCCTGAGACAGCACTCTCCTCTTTCCCAACCAAAGCCACTACTTCTTCAGACTGAATGGCGTGAGACAGGTGTTGAGAAGAGAGCACTAGCCGATTAAAGTAATGCACAAGGAGGTATACGTAATAGCATTGTCTGTAAAACATTTTGGTGTCCCAAAATACACATGGAAAGCTTTGAAACTCTTGATGGCACACTCCAGAGCAATAAAATCAGAATCTCTGGGAGTGGGACTCAAGCATTATATTTTTAAACTATCCTATAAGACTCCAATGTACAGCCCTGGCTGGTGTAGCTCAGTGGATTGAGCACGGGCCTTCGAACCACACAATCACGGTTCGATTCCCAGTCAGGGCACATGCCTGGGTTGCAGGCCAGTTCCCAGTGGGGGACACATGAGAGGGAACCACACATTGATACTTCTCTCCCTCTCTCCTTCCCTTCCCCTCTCTCTGAAAATAAATGAAATATTTTTTTTAAAAAAGACTCCAACGTACAGCCAGATTTAAGAAACTGTTCTAAATCAGTACTTATCATTTATACAAATAACCTGGGGGTTTGTCCCAATGCAGGTTGTGATTAGGCAAGTCCCAGGCTGGGATCTAAGATTCTGCATTTTAACCAGCTTCCAGGATATAGATGATTGACTAAAACAAAACAAAGCAAAGCTCCCTGCATTACCTCTAAAAACAAACAATCTATCAAAATATAACCTCAAATACCAGTAATGGTGTTAAGAGTGAATTGGAAGGGAGGAGGTTTGGTATTTAAATGTGGATGTTTTCTCATTGGTCTTCCAAATACCTTCAAGGCAGCGAAGAAAAAGCGTCAGATACGGAATGTGTTATGGAAAACAAAGAAAAGGCAAAGGCCCAAACCTGGGACTCGCAGTTCCCAAGAGAACCATGTGGGCTCTCATCTTTTAGGCCTCACTGGGACGGGCTTGCTGTGTCTCAGTTAAGGGAGAGCACTGAAAAGTCATGGGCGCTCTGTCCCGAATACTCACTGCTTTGTCTCCAAGAGCTGATTTTAGGCTTATCCTCACTTTGATGCTTTGTGCAGTGTCTAATGAAAGAGAGATCACAGACTGTTGTTACAAAAGAGAGATCGACCATGTGTGTTTATTTGCTTCCCATCCCAACACCCCACTAAATGACAGTAAAGGGATTTTAAAAAATGTATAAATACACTTTTTGTAAAATAAGAAGTAATGGAGGAGTGGTAACCGCTTTCTCAACGGTCAGGATGCAATGGCCTAATGTGTACACAGAGACCGCAGACCTCAAAAGTCTCCCAGAAAATCCTGGAGTGGCTTGGGATTCAGGCACAGCGGAGGTGGGTAGAAGATACCAACTATTCTTTTCAGTCTCATCCCTTTGCTGCTTTTCTGCATTGAATCCACTGCTTCCTGGGTTGTATATCTTCTTTCTTGAATGAACTCTTCTTTCTGGCAGTTACTTTCATATTTCTAAACAATTTCTTCATATTGTTATTTGCTTTTGGGGGGTTAGTTTTAGCCATGTACTTCTGCCTACCCTTCTGCCTCTCCTTGTCACAAAAAAGTCACAAAATGAAAGATATAAAATAGTATATTTCTTGGCTTTGCAGACATAATGACATAAATATTGATAATTTCTTCACTAACAATCAGTGTTAAGCTTTATCATCTTTTCAGAACAGGATTTGAGTCTAGTGGGTTGGGAACTATTAGACTCTTATTTTAAATATCAGGCTAACAAATCAAGAGGGGGTACTTTTCCCTGCACATAGTAGGTATTCAAACAACATTGTTTCCTCCCCAATACAATGATGGTTGCTGTCAGAGCAGTCAGAAGCAGGGTCTACTCAGAGTGCAAACATCCTCTGTTACGTCTCAGCCCCATGAGGCTGGGGATAGAGAGGACTAGGGGAGGCAGAAAGGGAGTGATTTGAAATGTGTTAACTCAGTGGACTTACATGGACTCCAGTCGTTGTGCCATCCCACAAAAGAATCCCTGTTCTGGTCTTTCAGCCAGGTAAACAAAGGCTCGAAGTAGTTGAGCAGTGGTCTCACATCCATTTGCTTTTTTCCTACAAAACCTTCCAATGCACGGGTCCAGGGTTCTGATTTGCCAAGTTTCAGCATTTGGCTATGTGAAAAGAGGGGTAAGTTCAGGGCCTTTGGGGGGATTTCAGATGTACATAATAATCACATGCATGGTCTGTGGTTTCTCCTCTTTGGCTTTGGTAAGTTTGCTCTGGGCACATAAGAAACTAATGCATATTAATGGAAGAATTCATACTTTGATCTCTTCTCCCTTCCAAGTACTACAAAGAAAACTCTGTAGTTATGACATAAAGAAAGGAGGTGGCCTGTCCAGCCACCATATAGTCTAGGTTTCTGTGTGACCACAAAATAAAGATGTAATTAGTAGTGAGGACATTTGGGAGCCAAAATTTTTCTTTTTAGAAAAATTAATCTCCTGGATGGTGTGGCTCAGTGGATTGAGCGCAGGCCTGTGAACCAGACCGTCACCTGTTTGATTCCCAGTCAGGGCACATGCCTGGGTTGCGGGCAAGGTCCCCAGTAGGGGGAAACCACGCACGGATGTTTCACTCTCCCTCTGTCTCCCTCCCTCTCCCTCTCTCTAAAAATAAATAAATAAAATATTTTTAAAAAATCAAATTTGAAGCTAGGCATGGAAATGAATAATTTTGCATAGCAGTAGAGGTGCAACATTTTAAAGCATTTCTTACAGCAGCTTCTCCCCAGCTGCAGTGGAATTTGATATGTCACATTTATGCAGGGGACCTTCATGTTGAGCTATTCGACAAAGGGCTTCTTGAAACTGGAATTGAAAAATGGTCCTTGTGTAATAACTGTAAAAGAAACAAAAGAAACAGGCCCATGTTTAGTTACGGTAGTAGAGGCATAGATTGGGGCATGTATTTCAATTCTGAGACCCTAGTAACCAAAGACATAGTCATCAAAGCTCTTTCCCCAGAAAGACCTAAACAGGAATCCTTACAGACTCATCGTAACCTACTTGCATTTCTGTATCAGCTGAGAAAAATGCAATTTTTTTTAATGCTAGCTCACATTTGTATTGTGTTTCACAGATTTATAGCCCTTTCATATAAATGGTACTAATCGATCCTTACAGCAGGTGAATACTATTATTTCCTCTGTACAAATACAAAACTGGGACTCAGCAAATTCAACATCTGGAGCTAATAGGTGAAGAGCATAGGTTTTTGCACTTCACGTTAAAAATGCTCTTTCTATTACAGACATTCTGAACTCTACCAGTAACAAGAAGACAAAAACACTTTTTGTTTTCTCCCAAAGATACTGTAAATTCCTTGATGGTAGAGAAACGATCCCACAGTTTTATTTAATGCAATAAAATCTGTTGAGTTAAATTCAATAGCAATCAATCATTTATTTTGAGATTTTAGGGGGGAAGGTGCATAAAAATAGAAGGAGAAATTATAGCCATTGCTTCATAGCCCCCTATTTCTCTACCGTTAGCACAGTGAGAAGAGACTATAATTTACCGGATGAATGAGTAATCATTAGCAACATGGAACAGAGACGCAGGATCACAGTATGTTTCATCATGGGGCACAGGTTCCACCACACCGACTATTTCTCGCCTTTGGGGAGAAAAGAAGATATGTTAGCTGTGGGTCACTCACCATGAGAAGGGAGAGTTGGGTCCAGTTAGCGTCGTTTCATCAGCCAATGATACTAGAATTGGTCATCAGGTGAAATAGAAACAGTGCCCAAAATTATAGACTACAGCTCATTATGTGGTTAACTCTTCCTTTTCTAATTCAGCTAGAGTATACCATTGGAAAATAACTGTGTCTTCAAAACAAGGATTCAATAAAGTGCATTGCATGGCCAAAAACACACAGTGAAAGTCCTAATAATTCCTCTCTGGCACCACGGTATATGTGCTCCTGACAGACAGAATTTTGTTTTGTTTTGTTTTTTTAATTTTTGTGCTGTGGTGTTTATTTTATGAACGTTACATAAGCAAATTCTAAATACATATACAGATATATATTATAAACACATATATTTATATTATTCTAAACATATATTTACATATGTTCTTTTTTAAATTTATTTAATTATTTTTTAAGTACAGTATTCTGTCTATTACTCCCATCCCACCCCCTGTGCTCCCCACTCCCTCCCATTTCCACCCTTCTCAGTTGTTGTCCATGTATCCTTTATATATGTTCCTCTAAATCCCTCCCCTACTTCCCCTGAAATTCCCTCCCCTCTCCCCTCTGGTCACTGTCAGCCTGTTCTCTATTTCAGTGTCTTTGGTTATATTTTGCTTGCTGTTTGTTTTGTTGTTTAGCTTCCTGTTAAAGGTGAGATCATATGGTATTTGTCTTTCAACACCTGGCTTATTTCACTCAGCATAATGCTTCCCAGTTCCATCCATGCTGTTACAAAAGGTAGGAGCTCCTTCTTTCTTTCTGCTTTTTCTTCAAGGCTGCTGAAATGTACCCGTCTGTGAGGCCTGCCCCTGTTCCCACCCACCTGCGAGCACAGTGAACCTCTCCAGCTCCCTTAGCCTTCTCTAGTTGCACCCTCTTTGTCATTTCTCTCTCCATTTTATAATGATTCATGTCCATGTCCTTCTTCCCTGGGAGACAAGCTCCCCTGGAGGGCAGGGCTGTGTCTTGGTCATTTCTACAGTTCCAGTGTCAAACATGGTGTCTAATGCTAAGGGAAAATGTCATGTGTATTTGTTGAATGCACAGAGTAATAAATGTATTAATGAACCATCTTAAGGGTCTGATTCCATGTCCCTTTAGAAATAAACTAAAAGGGATAAAAAATAATTCATTTAGAAAGAAAAGGGCAGGGCAATCATGCATTTGGCATTGTTTAAACTGAATACATTTGTACTATCTGAGTGTGGGATCATTATAGACACAATTTTATTAATACTCAGACACTAGAAATCCCAAGCAGTATTTCTGTTAACAAATGCAACACTGGCAAAAAAAAAAGTGGCACTGATTTAAACTTATGGATATGGGGCTGAATGTTACATAGGTAGGTCTTCACAAAAAAAAATGAAAAATAAGAAAAACAAAACAATTGATAGGCATCTAATAGATGGTGAGGAAAAGATTTCCCTTCCTTCCTCCCTTCCTTCCTTCTTTCCTTCCTTCCTCCTGCCCTTCCTTCTTCACTCCCTCCTTCCTTCTATTCTGTATGTACCCTTTTGGAATATTTCATCTATAACCCATTTATTTCATATCCATATATGTCAGGTATTGTCCAAGGCACTTAGAAAACAGTGACAAACAATGTATTGCTGGAACTACTGCAAGGGATCATTATCTGTTACCCGAATGCGCCAGGCTCTCTCTAGCTTGAAATTCTCTCTGTTCCCCTCTACATACACCTGGTTAACTCCGACACCTTTCTCAGAGCTCAGCTTGGATGCCTTTCCTCATCTTATCCATCGGATTTGGCCTTGGATCCCCCCTTGGCTGTTCATGGATCTCAATTCCCTCCTATATCATAATACAATAGGTTGCAGTAGTTTTATTTTCCACATCCCTCTATAAAATAAAGTTCTTTGAAGTAAAGGACAAAATGATAAGCGTTGGATCCCCAGGGCTTTGCCTAAAATGTGGAATCAATATATTTTTATTTAAAAGAATAAATAGAATGAATTAATTGATTGCTTCCTAAATAATATGACATTTTAATGGGGGACCGAACACTCAAGAAGATGGAATTTGAGAAGTTGTGTCACCTGACTGTGCTTAGGTGGGGGCAGAAACAAAAATATGTTATCTGAGGAGAGGACACCTAAATAAAGTTTTACAGAAATTGAAGCACATAATGTCTTGTGGTGCTGGTAGTACTGGTGGTGGTGGGTGCTGTGTCTGGCGATGGCATATTCCCATAGCCTACACACACCTCTCTCTCATTTTAACATACTTAGCCCCACCTCTGCAGATTTCAAGACAACTGTTGAAATCCGAGTTATTCTCACTACAACTAATTTTCTGAGAACCCCAATCCTAGTTGCTTCAGACTGGGTTATCACAGAAACAAACTCTGAGACAAGGTCCTGAGAAATGACCCCAGGAAACGGGTAAAGGAGTGAGGAAGTGAGACAGGGAGAGGAAAGCAGCTCTTAAAAGACATGTTATCAAGCAAGTTAACAGTCAATCCCTTTTAAATAAACAGCAAACTCATGAGAAAATGTTTTACTGATTCCGCATTCATTGACTTACTTCATCTCCCACCACTTTTTCATCCACTGCTCTTTGGGAATTTCACCCTTAAAGACCATCCACCTCCACTTTTCTAACATGTAGGTGAATGGTAGAGTTCCAACAATATTAAGTGCCTGTTTGAGTAGGAAGTTTATGTCTGTTTCTGAAAGTAAAAGGAAAAAGACAAATATTAACATGAGGATGACAGATGTTCTGTGTTGGATAATTTCCCAACCCCCAAATATTCCTCAAGATATACTTACTATAATGATGGTTACATGAGAAATATTGACATAATAATAATGTATATATTCATTCTCTCAGCTAAGGGATTTGGAGTAAAGTGAAGTCTTGGATAGAACAGATAAAATAAGTCCACAAGTAACCCTCAATACTCATTTTTTAAATTAGTTTCAATTGTCTTCTTTGAATGTCTCTTATCAGAACTTATTAAAGCTATTTTATTGACTTTCATAGTCATGCTGTTCATTTTTGTTAAGTTCCATGAGGGCAGTGACTGGTAATGTTCCATTCAAGACTGTATACCTTGCCTGGTGTCTACCACATGATGCCCTCTGTGTCTTTGTCAAGTAAACGAATAATAAACAGGTATGCCCCAAAGCCAGCTAACTACACAGTAAAACAAGCAAACAGACAAACAATCAAAAAGAACCTCCCTAGAAGAAGAAACCATTTACTGGATAGTTGGAAGTACAATGTACTTTAAATGTACTGACATCTTCCTTACGTGAGTTTAAAATGCTTTATGAAATTATGGTATTTCATGTATCCTTTATTGGTGATGTAAAAAGACAGTAGAACTCACTCCAGTGTACAAATGAAGCTCACTGAAATGTAAGCAGGGGGGTATTCTCTACTTGGCATACCACTCTATCTCTAGTGTCAAGAAGTATGCCTTGCACATAGTACATGCTTAGTAAATATTTATGGAAGAAGAAAGGGAAAGAAAAAGGGAGGGAGGGAGAGACAGAACAAAGGGATTTATATAACATCATGTACTAATCAGGGACATAGCCAAGAAAAGGGGTTTTTCAAACCAGTGGTTTCACCAACAATGCTTAGTACGGTCTTTGTGATTCAAACTTTTCCTGCTGTCAAGAAATATTTTTTTGAAAATGATAAAACAAATAATTGTCTATTCATCAACTTGAGAATGATATTTTAAAATTAATATACAGGTGTAGTTATTGTGAACTCCCTTCTCTTTGTTTCACACTTCATGGGAGGATGTGGGTCCTCACTGGGAGGACCCACTGGGTCTGCCTACAGTAAGTTTTTCAGACATGATGATGGCTTTACACTGACCTACTCCCAGGCTCTCATGAGATCAGTAAAGTCTGGAGTCAGAAATCAAGGCAAAGTGAATTGCCACCACAAGAACTGAGCTCATGACCCTGACCTCATTGACCAAAACTTCCAGCCAGCGGAGCTGATGTTTATGTCCCACACAACTAAAATGAGGGAACAGAAATACTCAAAAGAAAAGAACATATTTAGCTCTTAGTGTCTTTTTACAAGGAAGAATCGCAAACATGGTATCCTCATTGAAGAATCTAGACCTTGTGAACATTTGCTGTGTTCTATCAAGTCTAAGCCATCCAAAGTTCTCTTCCTCAGGCACAGATGTTGAAAAATAGCATGGACCTGAGGAAATGTCATGAGGGAAAATTCATGCTTCTGCTAGGTGAACAAAATGTTTCAGTCCCTTTCAATCTTGATATTTTACCACCTGTTTTTTAGAATTCCCAAATTCCCAGTTACCCTTTATTTTGCATAACGTTATGGGCAAAGCTTTAGATTAAGGCCTATTAGATTCTGGTTTGGTCACGTTGCTATTTGACCTTGGGCTGGTTACTTTCCCTCTCTTGTCTCCACTTTGCTTCCTCTGCAAAATTGTTTTTAGAATCTGTTCCCTCTAATATATTGGGAAGTTTTTTACCTAGAACCAGAGAGATCTAATTAGAATTCTGACACTAATTAGCTAGGTGACCTTGGATAAGCCATTTCACTTCTGTGGATCTGTTTATGCATCATTTTAAAAATCGACCATTATATGTTTCTCAGAGTGCCAACATCATTCATTCAGTTACCTCTCTTATGTCCTTTACAAAGATGCAAAACTACAAATTGTCAGGCCATGATAAATGCTTAATTTTTTAAGTAGTAGCCATTCCCAGTTATTCATAAATACCTTTATGTGGCAAAAATCAAATATATCCTATGCATGATGATAAACACCTTTGCCCTCATCAGACTAAAGAATCTCCAAAACAAGCCATGGAAAAAATGTCTGTACCATTGTCTTCATGAAAGTCAGATGGCAGAAGACCCAGAACTTTCAAATGCTTAGGTGTAGCTACAGAAAGTGACATGATCTCCCCAACAGCTTCATGGAACCCTTCATTTGCTCCATTTCTTAGTAGGAAGGGTTGGTTGGCATATGCCATGTCATACTGGATGTGTCCCATCTCATGATGAGCTGTCAGGAAGTCATCCATTGTCACCTTTGTGCACATCTTGATCCTACACACAAACGGACAAGATGAAAACAAATTTCAATTAATTTCATTTAATAATCACAGTAGAGTAGTATGGGATTTTGGTAGTATGAATCATCTTTCCAAAATTCACTCACCAATGAATAATAAGAACCTACCTTTTAGATCTTAGAAACTATACTAGGTGCTCAATATAAAGTGATGGGCGTAGTTGAATCCTTTTCTTCTTCTCACAGACTAACAGAAAGAAACATATATAGAGACCTACAATCTGTAGGGACCTACTACAAAAACTCTGAGACAAGTACTCTGTAAATAATTAGTAGGCATGGCTTTGGGTATAACAACAAGTGATTGTAGGCACAATCTCCTAGAAGCACCAAGAAAGGCATAACTGTGGATGCAATGAGCAATCTGGACCTTGATCAGCTTGCAGAAGTTTGCGAGGTAGAGGACAGAAAAGGGCAAGAGGTTTACATTCCTGAAGGTGCTCACTCAGTGAGAAAGACTTAAGAAAGGAATGTTCTGTTCAGGACACTGAGCAGTTTGGTATAGCCAGAATAGAGAAGTAGTAGGAGAAGGGGCTGGAAAGTGATGGTTGGTAATCATTAGCATGTAAGTCAGGCGGTGGATGTGGTAGCCCAGGAAGCAGGTATAGGTAGAATGGCAAGAAAAGAGAGCCAAGACAAAGCTCTAGGAGGTCCCAGTTTGTACAGAGTGGGAGACAAAGTTGGTTCAGAGATGGAGAGAGAAGTCAAAGAAATCTGGAAGAGGATGACAATGCAGAGGCCAAAGAAAAATAGCATTTCAAAGACAACTTGTAAATGTTATCTAATGCTGCTGTGGCCCAATGAAATAAGGACTGCATTTTGCAATTAGGTAGTGGTCCTTCTCAACTTGGCAAGAACAATTTCATTCAGGTGAATGTAGGAGGTCATATTTCAGTAGGTTCCCAAATTAATTTTCCTGATACTCTGACCATGTTATCTCCCTGATAAATACCCTTTGGACTCTCCACTGCTTAAGAATAAACTCAATCTCCTTCATATACCCCAACATGACCTGCTTTTCCAACTTGGTTTTTCTCCTTTCTCTTTTGAAATCAATTATAAGAATAGCTACTACATATGTAATGTCTACCGTATGTAAGATCCTGTGCTAGGAAACGTACATATATTTATTTGTAAGACTCACTCAATACTGGAGTCAGTAAACTATGGCCTGCAGCTGACCACCTGTTTTGATAAATAAGGTTTTATTAGAGCACAGCCACACCCATCTGTTTATGTGTTTTCCAGGGCTATTTTCATGCCATGACAGTAGAGCTAAGTAGTTGCAACAGAGACCTGTAAAGCCTAAACTATTGGGTTGGCCAAAAACTACATTATATCTTTTCCATAAAATAAAAGGTACATTTTTCATTTGCACCAATAACTGTATTGATTTGGACGTTTTGAGTATGTCAGCTATCTCTCACTATTGGCTTCTAGTGGGTAGAGGCTAGGGGTGCTGCTAAGCATCTTCCAATGCATAAGACAGCTCTGCAGTAAAGAGTTATTTGGCCAAAATGTCAATAGTACCAAGAAACTTCGCAAACCACTTTTGACACGTTCGATCAGTCACAGCACCTTCTCCATACATTGCACAAATCTTTTTTTTTTTTTGGCATTTCTATTGCCCTTTTACCTTTCTTGGTATAATAAAGCATAATATGCCAAAAATGTTGCATATCTTCTTCCAGCTTCAATACTAAAATGGCTGCACAAAAATTTACCAATTTTGATAAGTTTTTTTAAATGCACGCTGATATGACAGTGGTCACAATAAAACCCAACAAAATTGTTTCAAGTGAAGTTAAAGACAACTAAGCACTATTAGTGCCATCATATGGAAAAAAATGTAATGGACTTTTTGGACAACCCAATGTTTATTCTCTGACCATTTACAGAAGAGGATTGTCAACTGATGCTCTAGTGGATGGTGCTGGAGTCCTGCCCAGATCTACTCTACCAGGCAGATTCACCCAGCACCCAGTTGCCTGAGGCATAGCCCTTAAAGGTGAATAGCAGCTTCCTTCTTCACTGTCTTTGGCTAAATGTGAGGTACCTTAACAAGGAGATCATGTTCTCCCCACTCTGGCAGTCCACAGTCAATGACTGACTTATGTGGGGGTATATATTAGTCACTTTCCTACACCTTGTCTCAAGGTATGACCAACTCTGGTACAAATCTCACTCCAGAGAGCCCTGTGGGATGAAGCTGAAGTAAATGTCCAGCTCAGACCACATCCTTACTTAAAATTTTCGCCTGCTCCATCCTGCTTCCCTCACTCCCCTTTGCTTGAGAGCTATTCCTCAATGCAGCACTTGTAAAGAATCTTCATCTCAAGCTCAGGAATCCAACCTAAGAAGCTCACAGACCTGCAAACTGGGAATTGCTATTCCACATTATAAGTAAGGAAACTGAAACCCAAGAAGGTTAAATACTTTGCCCAAGGTTGCCTAAACATTAAGTGGCACCTGGGATTTGAAAGCCTGTGCCCATTATGCCCTATCACACAGACCCATCTTCACAGCCCTTTTTTTCTAGACAAATATGCTGACTCTGGGACACAATGCCATGTCCTGCCTCTCTGCATTTAATCCTGCTATTCTTCCAGCCTGGAGTACTCCTCCCAGCTCTGTCTGCCTGAACCCTTCTTGTCTTTCAAGCCCAATTCAAATGTCACCTGAAAAGCCCTGTCTGAGCTTACTTGCTATTTCAGGTATTGTCAATTCTCTTCCAAAACCTCCACTGAGTATTCTCCATTTCTCTTATAACACCACCACTTTCTTTTATCCCAGCTTATTTATCCACCTGTCCCGTCTCACTCACATAGAAGGGAAGATCAGTGCCTGATTCATACATCCATCTCACACAAATCTTAGCACCAAAACTTTCCTAATGGGAGCACCACCATACCCATGACCATGCAACTCTAATGGGTACATATTATTTCATATGAGGCAAATTGTCCAAAGGTTCAAGTTAAGACCTACTGACAATCCCATTTTTCTGAGAAAGCCCAGATATGCTCTCATGTATTCTCAGCCTTTGTTAAAGGCAAGTTCATTCTCTGTGCTCAGAGAAGCAGAGAAGGAATTCCAGTTCACCCTCTCCCCTTCCTCCATTGACTCCCATTTTAGTATCAGCCTCATTACCTGAAGTCGTTTTTCCCCAGGTCCCAAGCTGTGGGGTGGCAGACCACTTCCCGGCCATCATCTGGCTTAGTTAGCATGGAGTTATCCCAGAATCCTTGAGTCATATTATAAAGGCCCACAGAGATAAAGAACTTCTCAGCCTCCTTGAATATCTTCTGTGCATCCCAGGACTAGAAAAAAAAGAACAGCATTTAATTCTAGCATTAAAATAACAGTATTCTTTCTGTTGGATATGTACATAGGCATAACCTTTCTGGGTGGTTATTGGACAACATGTATGGGCAGTTTTCATAGTATTTATATTCTTTGTCTCAATGGTCTGTCTCTAGAAAACTAACCTAGGAGTTTCTCAGGAGTTAGGTCAAAGAATTAAATTTGAAATAATGTTTGTTTATTATTGTTTTTAATTAAAACATATTTGGCATATAACATTGTATAAATTTAAGGTGTAAAGCATGTAAAATGATTTTAATAAGAGAAGTAGAAACAAGCCCTGGCTGGTGTAGCTCAGTGGATTGAGCACGGGCCTGCGAACCACACGATTGCAGTTCGATTCCCAGTCAGGGCATATGCCTGGGTTGCAGGCCAGTTACCGGTTCCCAGTTCCCGGCAGCGGACGCACGAGAGGCAACCATACATTGATATTTCTCTCCCTCTCTCCTTCCCTTCCTCTCTAAAGCTAAATAAATAAATAAAATCTTTAAAAAAGAGAGAAGTAGAAACAACCACTAGAAGGTTAAATAAAAAATGATGACTGTGAAATGGAAAATATAACAAATTAGCAAGTGAAAAGTAGAATATGTAAACCACTCATGTAGTGTACAATCTTAATGAGGAAATGCATGAAAATATTCACAGACTGGGTAACATCATATGTGATGGTTTTTTTGTCTTTATTCTTTACATTCCAAGTATAAACATAAACAACAACCTCTTTGCTAAAAGCTATTTAATGCAAGCCAACAATTATTGATTGAGCTCCTTCAAGGAGTAAGGCCCTGATATTAGGCTCAGTGGTTGGAAGATGCAAAACATTAACATGAATGTGAAGTCATGAACTTTGGAATCAAAAAGGCCTACATGTGACCTAGTAGCCAATGTGTAGTTGGGCCTTGACTTCATAGTCTCTATGGGAATCTAAGCTTCAGAATATTCTGGAAGCAGAGAGGGGCAGCAGTAGATGTTTCCCATCCAGCAAACTCTTCTGGGAGCCACTGTTCCTGGAGCTGACATTTCTTTTGAGATAAGGCCTATATCAGGCAAACTAAGTTTGTGTAACTGGCAGATACTTCATGAATCACTTCTAGTAACACAGAAAACTTCCTCTGATCTTGAAGATCAGTTGAGTCTGGTTTTTCTCCTATTTCAGCCCTGGGGATATGAAACAGGGTATGACACTATGGCTTTTTAAAATTATTGACCTATAAAGGCTTAATGTCAGGCAATATTGGTATTAATGAGTATGCCTTTCTTGAGCAGAATAAATGCATACCAAAACAGTATAGACGACTAAGAACAGTTAACATCTGTTAAATGAAGAATGAATAAATAGAAAACCACACTTGAAATACTAGGTGTTCTCAATTCAAACCTTTGTAGCCACTGACTGTTATTGTGACTTAGGTGAGTTGTTTACCTGAGCCTCAGTTTTCTCACCTACAACATGAACTATCACAGTACCTGTCCTAATAGTCTCATTGATTTACTATAGAGACAACATTAGGAGATATGGTGGGTATAAAAATACTGTAGATAGGCTAAGGGGAGATATAAAGATGGGCCTCTGCTGCTGCTCAACTACAAAATGGGGTTACAACAGCTACAGGAGTCTGGAAGCCCTTACAGCTCCATGTTTTTATTCAGCTGTGGACTTTTCCCAGGAGTGTGTTATGTGTGTGAAGATGTTCACTGAATTGCTGCTTACAGATTTAAAACTGTTAACAAGCAAAACAGTCCAGCAATGCCTAAAATGTAAAGTAAATTATGATGCAACTGTCTGAAGAAATTGTATAGAGCCAGTAGAGGCATGACTGTGAATTCTACCCAGAAAATGTAGACTGTATTACCTGAATTTAAAAATATATAACTTTATAACTTTTGTAAAACTATATAATTATATAAAAGTATATAATGATAATTGATTTCATCATTGGAAGGGATCACAAAGAATTTAAACAATTACACCAAGATGACAACAGAAAGGTGACTTAAAAATTATTTTAAAGACTTTCATAATATTTTTAACAATAAGGCATGGATACATGGGACAGACTGACAGCTGTCAGAGGGTAAGGAGAAGGAGATACTGGATGAAAGAAGGTGAAGGGATTAGCCATAGAACACCTACGCATAACCCATAGGCACAGACAACAGTGTGGTGATGGACTGAGAGAAGAGGGAGTGGAGACTGAGTGCAGGTGGACAAGGGGGTTGGGAGGATGAGGACATCTGTAATAGTGCTAAAAATACAAATAAAGTTAAAATTAAAAATAAAAAAACAATAGTCATTTTTAAATATGCAAAAATCTAATGATATTGTTTTTTCACTATTGATAGAGATTACTGACTGATTTCTTAGTGAGGACTAACTTTGGAATGCAGCCAATCAGCTGATAATTACACATCTTACTGCTTAACAGAAATCTCAGATCATCTCCATTTTTAATATCTCTCAGTAAGATCAATACCCTATCTGTTATTGAAAGTACTTCATGTCATTGACATTGTAAACCACTTTTCCATGAAGAGATAGATAGCAGCATAAGAAATAAATTGAAATTAGCCTGAAATGTTTATTTATATGGTTACATATACTACAGATGGAAAGAAAAAGATGGCTTATAAAGAAATAAAGTTGAGAATTTAGATTTGGTTTTCAAGGTCTCTTCTTCCTACCTTGTCAACCATTGCAGCAGTAACATCTATGGTTGGTTTTTCTGGAAAGGGGGCTGTCAAACTGTACAGATCTGTCCAAAATCTACCCCACATATCACCTGTGAAAAAAACATTTTGTTAATATGTGACAAAGAGAGCAGAAGTATAGACCTGATATTGACATAGTACATAAGGTGAGATTGGTAAACAGGCCACATAGTAATCTAGATTTAATCCAGTGTCTGTACTTCCCTTTCTCTCTCTCTTTTTCTCTTCTCTTATTTTAAATTCTCAACACCCCCTTCTTTTTATATCTGCTCTAAAAGTTTTAAATGGCAGATTATGTGGTTAGGCAAAATTCACTAGGGAATCATTCTAGTTTCTCTCTTTTAAAATTAAAGTTCAAAGGCACATTTTATTAATATATATATATAAAACACCATAGCTACTATAGATTAGAAACATATTCCTGTAATCCATCATCCAAGGGACAAAATACTATAAATTAAACTATTGGTAATCCCTAATGTTGGATTCAGCGGAGATCATTAAGGATCATCATTGAGGAATCTCTAACTAGTGACTTTCACTTTTATTATAATATAGTAGTATGCTTAACTTGGTAATTTTTTAAACATCTCAAATAAATGTTACATTGCATTTCAAGGCCAGAGACCCTAAAAGGAAATATGTGTCTAGAAAAAGTCAATTTAATAGCAGGATCAGAATCCTGACACCAAAGAAATTGGGCAACATAACTACATAAAGAATACTCCAATGAAATCATGCTTTAAAGAAAAGTCTAACTACCCACTATAGAAATATGTGATATGTGACATTGGGCTGAAATATAGTCCACATGTAAAAGACCAAAAGGGACACAACAAACAGTATGGCATGGCTTCCAAAACACAAATGTGACCTTAACATAAATGAATATAGTGTCTAGAACAAAGGAAACCATAGGACCATTTTTACTCTGTGTTGGTCAAACCTTATCTGGAATAACTAACTGTTCAGTTGTGGGCATGATGTTAGAAGAGGGACATCAACAAAGGATAGCTTGTCCAAAGGAGAACAGTTAGAAAGGTGACATTTTAAAGACTGGTTATAAATTTGGGTAAGATACTTAACTTAAGATAAGAAAACAGTGTATACATGATGATAACAATAATACTAAAATATATTGAATACATACTCTTGTGCCAGGTACTATGTTATGTCTTCTATGGTGGTTATTTACAAATATCTGGAAGGCCATCTTGTAAAATAATGGATATACCCAGAGTGATTTCATAACATAGAATTAGGCATAATGAATGGAAGGCATTAGAGGGGTGTTAAATCAGTTCCACACAAGGTAGAGCTTTCTTATAATTAGTGCCATGAGGCAACAAAATAGTTTACCTTGGAAGGAAGAAAAGGCACATCATACCAGGCAGGATTAAACAAAAAGTGAATTACTGAAAAATATCTGCCAAAGACATTGTGGAGCATATTTATCTATTGCTTTAAAGTACAAAGTCTCCACAGGTACTTTGCTCATATTTAATTCTGCTGAGAGAGACTTGGCCTTGGAGAAGGATTAGCTTCTAGTAACTGAGCTTGACTGTAGTAGGAATGCTATGTATATATGACATGAATTTTTAAAACACATGGATTTTATTTGGCCTCAGCTTCTGGAGTGATAGAGAGGTGAAGTGGAGGATAGCCACTCTCTGGAGGAGAATTCAGAGGTTCGATCAAGGGCCCCAGGTCTTGCATGGTCTACAAAGGCCCTGTGGCACAATCCAACATTCTTGGAAGATTGATTTTCTTCCTAAATTGGGCATCTTCCTTCATGATGAAGATGTCATTCATTACTCATATGATTCCAAACCAAGTACTTTTCAGCAAAAGTAATTGCTACAATTTAGAATGAGTATGTGACGCTTTAATCTAGGCTATACCTTAATTCTAGTACTTTCTCTGATGGCTGACTACCTCCAGCCAACCAAGCTTCCTTCCTCTGACAATGTGATACTAAAATCTCAAATTCCAACTGAAGAGCTTAGACAACCAATTTGAAGAGTAAGACATTTTCCCCCATTTCCACTCTCATTTGAACTTGGAGTTTTTTCTCTAGCTATCTTAAATAACCTGTTTATCCTTTGGGTTGTAGTCAACATAATAACTGGTTATATACAAACCAAACTGATGTAATAGAGAATGGTTTAAATTTTTCTATTGAAAACAGTGCTTTCAAATGTGATTTCTATAATGTTACTAATTCCATTCACAGAATTCTTCAAAAGTTTTATGTTGGGCTTCATTCCCAAAAAACAACTTTATTGGTGGAAATAACATAGGGCAAAGTACACAAAAGACTTGTGGAGTTTCTTACCAAGTAAATGGGCAGGGAGGCATCCAGTTGGACTGATATGGGAAGGGTAGGTTTCCATCAACTTTGCCCTCACATAAGCATGAAGATGTTCATATAATGGTTTAATCTGAAAAGACCAGGAAGAAAATTTAAGATGGAGAGAAGCCTGCTCCTATTTCCAATCCTTGACACTAAAAATAGAAGCTTCTCTAGACAAGTAGAATTCCCCTAAATTCTAATTCTTTTTACTCTCAAATGTTCTAGAGAGCTTGAAAGCATTCCTTCTTTCCAGATGTTGATGATAATTAGCTCCACTGCATAAACCAATACAGTCACCTGGAGGAATACATGTCCCAAAATGAAAGCAGGTGCAAAAATCTTCGTTTCTAAGATGCTACCTACTTCCTTTGTTTTTCATTTGAAATGTCACTTACATAACATAAAATTCACCCAGCTTTAAGTGCAGTTTCATTTATATTGTTGGGCAACCCTTACTGCTGCACAGTTTTGCAACATTCCCTTACCCCTGAAAGTTTCCTTGTGGCCATTTGCAGTCTATTCCACTGCCACTCTCAGCCCCAGGTAATCACTGAACTGATTAAAGTCTGTATACTTTTTCTTATTCTGGATATTTCATACAAATGAAATCATACAATATATGACCTTTTGTGTCTGGCTTCTTTCACTTAGCATAATGCCTTTTAAGTTTATCCATGTTACTGCATGTAGCACTACATCATTCTCCTTTATTGCTGAGTGGCATTTCATTGTATGAATACATCAGAGTTTGCTTCATTTAATATTTCATGGATAAAATTCACCAGTTGTTTCCAATTTGGGGCTCTTATGAATAATGCTTTCCATGAACATTCATGTATAAGCCTTTGTATTGATATGCATTTTCATTTCTCTCATATAGACACCTAAGAGTGAATACCTTAGTCATATGGTGTGCTTCCCTTTTAAGAAATGGTCAAACTACTTTTCAAAGTGGCTGTACCATTTGACATTTCTATCAGCAGTGTATAAGGGCCCAAGTATCAACATACCATCACCAACACTTGGTATTTTCAGTCTTTTTAAATCACATATATTCTGGTGTTTTTTAAAAAATGTGTTTAGATGACATGGGTTAATAAAATTATATAGATTTCAGAAGTACAAGTCTATAACACATCGTCTGTACATTGTATTGCATGCTCACTACGTTCTGCCACCATTTATACCCCTTTTACCCTCTTCTACTTCCCCTCACGACCCTCTTCCCATCTGGTAGTCCTCATACTATTATCCACATCTACAAACTTTTTGTTTTGCTTAATCCCTTCCCCCTTTTCACCCAGCCTCCCTATCCTCTCCCCTCTGACAGCTGTCACTCTGTTCTCTGTATCTATAATCATGGCTTTGATTTGAATTTTCCTAATAATGTTTTACTTGCTTATTTGCCATTTCTTTGGTGAGGTACTTTTTCAAATCTTTTGCCCATTTCTTTTGGGGGGAGGGTATTTGTCCTGCTTCCATTTTTTATAACTCTGCCCAAAACTATGTCTATGACAGAGTAGCCACACATAAGAAGTTTGAAGGCACAGAGGTAAGGGGGGAGATATAGGGACCAAAATGAAGGAAGATAGAGACATTAAGAAATGTCCATGGGACACTTTTACTCATAGGACTCTCCCTTTCCTATAAAGCCTTCCTTAGTCAAACATAAAGAAAAAATAGTTTCAATTGTCCTGAAGAAGGAAACAAAATCAATGGCTCTGCTAACAATGGAATAGAATGCCAGCCCCAGGTAGCTCACCAAGATCATTTCCTCTTACAACCTAAAAGATGGTTCCTTCCTATAGTCTTTCCTTCTTATAACTTTGCTGTTGGTAATTGCTGGTTAATGGCTGAAAAGGGGAGGAGGGCTGAGCAATTCTGATTATCTGTAGGAGTTGCCCTGTTATTTTAAAAAATCTTTTCAAGTTCTGATATTCCATAACTATGAGGCCTGGGAACAGCTGACCGGTGCATTGAGAACAAGGCAGAATGCCTTTGGTTACCATCCTTTCTTTCCGTGCACTGCTCTACATCTGTCTCTGGGTACAAGTCCTTGGTTACCTCTGCAAAAGTATTTTCCACATCTTCAATCAGCTGGTTGCGGCTGTATTCATAGCCACTTGTCCCCTCTGTTTCATAATCTCCTCTCCAATAATCCCCATAGTCTTCATAATCTGTTTTTAAAAAGAAGAAAGAGAAGAACATAAGGGAAAGGAAAAGATAAAGCACAGTATATACATGGATTAGCCTTGCCCCGAAGTTCAAAAAAAAAAATCCAAAGATCTGTCACATTTTTATTGCCCTTCTAAGTAACACCTCAAAGGAATGCAAATGAATAACAACACCAGCTAATGTCTGTTAAACATCTGCTGTGTACCAGAAATTTAAATGCACTGTCTCATCTCATAAGCTCAAACACTCTACAAGATTGACATTATTATAATCTCCACTGTGTACATTAATAGCCTGATTTTAAATGGTTAAACCATTTGTCCAAGGTCACACAACTGGTAAGACGCAAAGGGATACTCCTAATGTCCTAACCCTGGGTCTCTACTGTCTCCATAGGTCAATTTCCATCTTTTGCTTTATTTTCTTTTAATTTTTTAAAATTTTATTGTTGTTCAAGTACAGTTGTATTTCCATCCCCACTACTTCCCCTAACCCCAGCCATCCCCACCTCCCTCCCCTGAATCAATGCCCCCACCTTGGTTTTGTCCATGTGTCCTTTATTAGTTGCTCCTGAAAACCCTTCACCCCTTTCCCCTTATTATCCCCTTCCACCTCTTCTCTGGTTACAAGATGTGATTGCATCTGAGTTTTTAAGTTCTCATTTTGTTCGGGGCCTTGAATTTTCTAATTCAACCCAAATCATCTTAGACATTGCCACAGTGGGCCTGTGTTTATTTACAAATCATATGTATATGCAGTACATCTCTGTACAGTGTAGTGTCTCATCATCAGGAAACATGAGCTTGCGTTCAGGGTATTAGCTAATGAAGTTTGCAAATGTATATTAATAATTTCTAGCTTTACAGGCACATTGACAATGGATGATCATGAAGATGAGGAGAGAAATCAATATTTGGATGCAAGGATATGGTGAAGACCTACTGTCTCCAGCTTACTTCCAGCTAGAGTATACGAGTTTAAGTGGCCATGAATGACATTTAGAAACAACAGATGAAATTCTTCTTTGCTCAACCCCAGGAGGCAGTGAATCACCAAAGCATAAAGTTATTCATAATGCCATGGCTCCAGTTCATTATTCAGGCAGGAGAGTAAGTTAAGAGATATGAAAATTTCTGCCCATGTTAATTAACATTTTTATGGCCACATGATTTGAGTTATGATTACAACTGCAGAAAATAATAGGTTTACAGTCTTTTTTAAATTTAATTCTTGTTCAAGTACAGTTTTCTGTCTTATATTCCCAGCCCTGCCCCCCTAGTGCTCCCCCTCTCCCTCCCATTTCTGCCCCCCACCTTAGTTATTGTCCATGTGTCCTTTATACTTGTTCTTGTGAATCCTTCCCCCTTTCCCTTATGATTCTCTCCCCTCTCCCCTCTGGTTTACAGTCTTAATCAATCTGATTTTCTTCTTTCTGTGACACCACCCTGAGATAAATACACAAATGACCTTTGAGAACGAACTTTAGCTAGATGAGAGCTGGTGTTTCTGTCTCTCATTCTTTCTGAGATATAGAAACCCTACTCAATCCAGAGACAACCTCAGGAACCTCAGGGGCCCGAGACTTTCCAGACAACTGATTTGTTTGAAGCCCTGTAGTTGAGTCTCACTCCTAAGCTATTGAAACTGTAGAATGTCAGTTTGCCTTTCCTTTTTCCCTAGTAGTTTCTCTGAGACAGGCAACATGAATTGTTCGGCAGATGCTCATTAACTTAGGGATATACCTTGCATCCAAGGGCAGCCTGAGTGATTCATCAGAAATAGCCCCACAGCCCCAAAGAGAGCTTCAGGACCACTACAGACCAGCAAACTTACTCTTTTCTCTTGCCATCTCATTTTTCAGGACCACATACTCTTCATATAATGGCCTCAGCTGCTTGCCAACCTTAGACCTCCAGCCTTCCCAAGCCCAGAGCCTTTCATTGTAATCTTTGCTGTTGTGCATTATGTCTTCCAAGCCTGTTATTGTGAACCACCCAAAGGGAAATAAACATACATTTGTAAAATTTTTATGAGTAAACACTTACATGAACTTTCAAGAATTAAAAGTGAGATTGGCAGACATTGTAGATCACAAAGTTACTAAATGAAATTTCATGATTCATGAATTTCCTCATCCTTCTTATAGTTGCAAAATATTTTTCAGTGAAAATTAACCACTGACATCATTTAACTATAAACTTATTTAAATTATTTGAATGTGACAGACTTTACAAATGTAGTTTTGTTAAATAATAAAAGTTCTGTGTACTGAAACACACATATTTGGAATCTTCTCATTTTTAGATTCTCTGTTTGAAAGGCACGATGTTATTATTTACCATCAATTTTATTTTTAACACTTGGAATAAAAAGTGAATTTCATAATCACTGCTCAAAATTCATAGCTTACCTCCTGCAAGTAATAAGCACTCCTGTGGATTATTTGGTTTACAAACTTTCCCAGTACTGTAGATGGTGCTCATTGTATTTAGAACTGTGTTCAACTGCAACTTAAATATAATAAACAGTGTTAAAGTGGAAAACATGCTAAAGAAAATGCTAATGACCTTTTGGCAATGTAATTTTTTATGCCTCAAAATAATAACAGTTCACATCTTCTTTGCCAAGTATCTTCCTTTATGTAGGGCAGAAAGAGCTCAGTTCAATCTCCCCATTACCAACTAGCATAGAGCCTTATGAACATGTAATAAATACATGTAGAGTGACTGAAATAAACAGTTCTACCAAAATCCTCAAACCACTTCTCACTTACCCATGCACAGAGAAGTGCAATTGTTGTTTCACTCAGTATGCATTGAGTGTACATTTATTGAACATCTATTGTCCTACACTCTGACAATTGCGATGTGAACAAATCACTGATCCTCAAAAACCCCACAGCCATGGAACAGTGAGGCAGCCATGACATCAATAATTATATAATAGAGTGACAAGAGCTGTAACTGTCACCAAAAAGTAATGTGGCAGTATGGAGAGGAGTGGATAAATTAATAATCTGGAAATTCAGGAATGGCTTCAAAGAGGAGATGTTAGAGCTGTGTCTTGGAAGAGAAGCAGAAATTGGTGAAGTAGAAAAGAGAGATGGAGGGCAGAGCCTAATGTGTTGATTGCGGGAAGTGAAAGATGTGGGAATGGAGAGGTAAGCAGAGGCCAGATCATGAAGGACCTTCTTTGCCATACTGAAAAAGTTAAACTTTACCCTGTAGGTACAGTTCAAAAGAGCAAAGGTGATATATAGGAGACTGTTCTGCGTGGCGTGGGCCCAGCTCCTACTCGGAGATGCCCAGGACCCATGCTCACGGATAAGTTCTCCCGTGGGGAATCAGGCCTGCACTGTACCTAGGCCGCTTTGAGACTTGCTTTTTGCTAGAACTCCCTCAACCTGAATTGAGGCAACAAAGGTTTACTGCATATCTTTAAAGTGACTTCCTAAAATCTATGCTACACCTTCCAAGGACAGTGTAACCAGTTCAACCACTTTTCCCTTTGCATTTGCAAATATCCCTCTTCTGTGACTTGATTAGTGGCATCCTCTCCTTTGTTTTCTGTAAAAGATAACCACCTAAAGTGAACCTCTGCATCATAAATGAGAACCATTATGTAATACGCCCAGAAAAGCAATAAAAGCTTGTCAAGGCAAGGATTGGGGTGCTCTCCCCTTGAGAGAGTGGCCAAGGCATTCCGAGGCATTTCTCCTTTTGAAAGAGAAGCCATGCCAGTCCCTTTTCCTCCACAGGACTCAGTAGTCCGTGTGAATTTCTTGTATCTCATCCACAGTGTTCCAGACCCCACAAGCCAGGGCCTGCATCAGTAATAAAGTAGTAGTACTCAAAGTATGGCCCATGGATCAGTGCAAGTTAGCAAATGGCTTGAGAGAATACATGTTTAGTAACTTTAAAATCACAAAATATTTCCATGACATCTAGGCATGTGATCAATGAACTTAACCAAGTATTGATCTTTGATGGACTGGTAATAAAGAAGAAAAGGAGAAAGGGAAAAAGGGAGGAAGGGCTGGTTCTCTCCCACAGATGATGTAAGAAACACCAGATAAAATGGCCCTATTTCCCCTTTCCTCACTTCCCTCTTCCATTACTCTTTCACTCTGCTATAAGAGTCATTATTGTAAAACATAAAATAGATTCCATGCTTAAAATTTCAGCAACATCCCATAGTGCAAAGGAATCAGCCCATGGCACAAAGCCCCTCATCATTTCCTTCTCTACATGCTTTTTCAATCTCCCCCTTCTTCTTCCCCACTGAATTCATGAATTTTTGAGTCTCCCCCTTCCCAAACACTCCAAGCTCTTACATGCATTTCAGTGGTGTTCAATCCTGGCTGCACATTAGAATTATCTGGAATCTTTTAAAAACACAATGTTCGAGTTCCACCTAAACCAGACCCAGCCAGTGGGCAAAGTTTCACATGATGTCTTTGTGGGAAAGATCAGGAAGCATGGGATGGATTAGATAACATGGATTAGTAACTAGTTAGATAATTAGATCCAAAGAATGCAGAAAAACAAATGTCAACTTGTAGGAAGATATGGGCCATATGGTTTCATCTTTCTTCTTATCGTGCATTTTTTCTTTATAGATGCAGATTAGAAAACAGAGTTCCAGAGGATAAGCAACAAAGAAAGAAGCCTTTGATGTTAAATAGCTAAATATTTTAAATTTTTATTTATTTATTTTTAGAGAGAGGGGAAGGGAGGGAGTGAGAGGGGGAAAAACATTAATGTGTGAGAGAAACCTCAATCAGCTTCCTTTCATACACCGCCAACTGGAGACCTAGCCTCTGCAACCCAAGCATGTGCCCTGACTGGTAATCAAACTGGTGACCTTTTAGGTTTTAGGCCAGTGCTCAGTCCACTGAGGCACACCAGCCAAGCAGCCAACTATTTTAGATAAAAACATTTCATTAGATTAAATCAAGGGTCTGTAAACTATGATCTGCAGACCAAATTCTGAGTGCTTCCTATTTTTTAAAGGTTTTATTGGAACACAGCTGATTTCCCACCACAACAGCAGAATTGACTCATTGTGACAGAGACAATATGTCCCACAAAACCTAAAATATTTTCTATCTTTACCTTGGCAGAAAAAAATTTGTTGACTCCCAGGCTAGAGAGATGGAATAAATGTTATTTTAACAGGGGCGAATGTAGGCTTTCTTGAATTTGGACAAACAAGCTACCTAAGAATAGAATTTTAAAAGGGATCACTTCAGAGAAACATTAAGAGACTTCATTGACAGTTGATGTTGATATGAGCCAGTCATGAATTTGACTGTCACGTGTGCACACACACACACACAACCAAACAACAAAAGCTAATATAGTACTAGACTGTCTTAGTAGATGTAGAGCACAGGGTGTAGAATGCCACCTTGCTGCTCCTCCATGCAAACCAGAAGCAACTCAGAGTGCTGTGTTCAGTTCAAGGGTATGGACAAAGCGAAGACAGTAACTAAGACTGGTTAGTGGAATCAAAACCATTGTATAGGGGAAAATTGACAGAGTAAAGAATTCACTAAAGACTTATATAGGAAAAAGCAATTTGCCTTTAGAAAGTGGAATGAAGTGGAGGTAAACACTTACTACTCAATGGAGAGAATACCTTTCCATCAATTAGAGGAACCCATATATGGAACTGATGTCTTAGAAAGAGATGAATCACCCATCCCTAAACCAGTTTGAGCTGAGGTTGTTAGCCACTTGTAAAACAGGTTGCAGAGGAAAGTCAGGAATGAAAGGGGGAAGGATTAGAGTATAATGTGAGCCTTCCCAAGTTTGACATTAACGTTTTGGACCAGATGATTCTTGTTCTTGGGTCTGCCTTGTGCATTGCAGAATATTTAGCAGCATTCCTACCTACTAGGTGCCAGTAGCACCCCTCTTAAACTGTGAGTCCCAAAAAATGCCTCCAGGCATTGTTAAATGTCCCTGAGAGGCAAAATCACCTCCAGTGGAGAACCATGGACATAGACTAGGTATATTCTTCAAGCAGCCTAGTTCTCAGGAAGGTGACTACAGTGCCCAGACAATCCCAGTTTAACCCTGTGTCCCTAACATAATTATTATGTGTCTTCTTTCACTCTCAGAAGGATTCTAGTTTGGATGGATGACAAATTGTGTGGTCACCCTACCTAAGCCCAGAGCTCTTTTTAATGTTAGCATGCCACTCTTTGCAGGTAAGGGAAGCAGCCATGGGGGATATTAATATTTAATATTCCACAGTATTTCAACTCTTGGGATCTGTACCAGTATGTGAACATACTTGTTTGTCCTTGTCTTCTGATAATTCATTTTGCTGGAGGGCCTGCAACTGATGCTTTACTTTAACATCCTTAATTGTTTCTAGTGGGTAAGCTTTGGCAAGCTTGGACTGTTCTTCATAAAAGGTAGACCACTTCCGGTTGGCCTCATTCTGAAATGACAAAAAATAAAATTCAAGTCAGAGCGACACTGCTTGAACAGATAGAACAGAATATATGGTCCAAAGAACATCTGGTGGAACATCTAATATTTCATAAGTGGTTTAGTTCTCTAGTTCGCTGAAGGTCGAGGCTTAGGTTAAGAGTGACCAGGCCACTCTTGGTCACTCTGTCTGGCCCAGTGCCTAGTTTTCCCAAGGGTCCTGTTCCCAGAACTGGAAGTGAATTCCCACAGATGATTCACATTGTAGAGCCCTGGAATTTATTGCCTTAGCCCTGCGACATGGGTGATTTGATCAGGAATCAAGGATGAGTATTTCAAAGGGAAAGCGTAGTAGAGCTCAGCATGGACTTCATGGGAATACAGCCCCTCATGACCATGAGAATCATGAGAAATGAGCACCAGTTTGCAGTAAGCTCCATGGTGCCATGTCTTACCAGAGATTGTGATCTTAAGTTATGTTCTCCAAAGAAGGTTGCCCAGAATATAGCCATTTGGTAACCATGGTGATTTTTTTCCCATCAGAAGAAATCAACAAGCAGGTGATGATGCCAGAACTCACATGTCCCACATCTTGAACATCAGCAGGCAAGTGGACTCCTCCAGACTTCTCTAGTGCAGTCTTCCCTCAATGCACAAATTTTCACTTCTCAAAGACTAAAATGAGCAATCACTTTTTACACTGTACTTCTCCAGACCATACAAAAGAGGCAGCATATGAGGCAAGTAAGAGCCCCATTCCTAGAGTCAGACATCTCTGACTAGCTGTGTGACCTCAACTAGCTGTGTGACCTTGGGCAAGTTACTTAACCTCTCTGAGCTGCAGTTACCTTATCTGTAAAATGAGAGTCATAATAGAACTAACTTCAAAGGGTTGTTTAAGGATAAGAATTTTAAAAAGATAAGAAAAATGAACAAATAAGAAAATGCTTATCAGAGTGCCCAATGCAGCCTATGCATTCAAATATTTTCTGGTTTTTATTTACAGAAAAAAATCCTTGTTCTTAAGTTTCTGGCAGTTTTATCAGACAGATAAGATATGCATCATGAATGTTTCATTAATGACACATGACAGCATGTGATAATATAGAAACTATGAGTAAGCCAAGCAGTTTCTGTTATAGGAGAAGAGAGATTCATTCAGATAATTAGATTTAGCCAACCTTTCATGGACAAAGTGGGACCTAAGACAGACCTTGAGGTAGGTAGGAGTTGTATGTGTGCTCAGTTCTGTGCAAAATCACTTAACTCATTTGACCTTCTTAAGAACCCCATGAGATGGAAAATCATTCTGTCCCCATTTTCCATATGTGCATTAAGGGGCTGAAAGAAATAAATAGTGGAGCTGGCAATGAACTGCCAGCATCTGCATCTTGGATCTTGTGTGGACAGACTCTAAGATGACTCCCACAATCCCTACTTCTTATTGGTACACATTTGTGTGATCTCCTCCCTTTGAGTGTGAGCAGGACCCACTTCTAACCAGTAGAATATGCCAAAGAAGACAGGATGTACATGGTTATGTTATATAAGGCTGTAATTTTTATCTTGCTGGAGGACTCTCTCCCATGCTTACTTTGATGCAGCAAGATGCCATGTCGTGAGTTACCCTGTGGAAAGACTGGCATGGCAAGGAATTGGGGACGGCTTCTGACTAACATCCTGCAAGAAACTAAGAACCTCAGTACAGCAGCATACAGGGTTGTGAACGCTACCACTAACCACATTAGCTTGGAAGTAGATTCCCTGTCAAGCCTCAGGTGAGACCACAGCTCTAGCCAGGACCTTGATTGCAACTAGAGACTCAGGAGCAGGAGATATAGCTCAGCTTGGACTCCTGACCCACAGAAACTGTGAGTTAATAAATGTGTGTTGCTTTGAGCTGCTAAGCTTCTGGTAAATTTTTTTTTACAGAATACATAACTAGTACAGGTTATGGGCATGACTGCACTTTCCAAGCCAAAGAATTTTACTTTTACCTTGTGAATGTAGGAACTCACTTAGGGGTTCTAAGGAGACATGTGACATGATGGAAGTTGTGCATGGAGTGAAAACAATGGATCAGATAAGAAACGAAGAGAATAGTGGCAGTAGAAATGAAAAATGATTTCTCTCTCTTTTTAAAAAGATTTTATTTATTTATTTTTAGAGGGGAGGGATGGAGAAAGAGAGGAACAGGAACATCAACATGAGAAAGGAACATCAATCAGTTGCCTCTGAACCTGCAATCAGGCATGTGCCCTGACAGGAAATCAAACCGGTGACATTTCACTTTGCAGGACAATTCCCAACTAACTGAGCTGCACTGGTCAGGGCTGATTTCTCTCTTCACTGAGCTCACACAACCCCTCAGGAAATACCTCTCAATTAATCCTCATAAACAATATTGTGAGGTGGTTCTAATTATCTCCATTTCACAAATGAGGGAAATGAGACACAGAGAGGGTAAGTAACTTTCCCCAGGTCACACAGCTAGTAATTAAAAGAACCAGGGTGTCAACTCTGATATATTTACCTCCAAAGCTAATGCTCTCTAACCATTGACTATAGATTGTATTTAACATATTCTAGTTTTCTGTCTAACACGCATGAGTTGGAAGGAGTGAGCTATAGAAAGAAGAATTTTGTCCACAGCACAGACTCATCTATGCAACCCTCTCAATCCTTACCCTTATTCACTCAGTCCAGGATGATTTACTGTTAAGCAAAATTTCTGGTAAAATTTTCATAACAAATTATAGAAATGATTTTATTCTTAATCTACTTTGAAAACAACTCATAGTCCTCAAAATGCCTCAGCCTTAGAACATTTATTTAAATTGTTGTTCAAGTAACAGTATTAAAATGAAAAGAGAACCAACCATCTGGGAAGACATATTTGCCAATGATACCTCAGACAAGGGTTTAATCTCCAAAATATATAAAGAACTTGCATGACTCCGCTCTAAGAAGACAAACAACCCAATTAAAAAGTGGGCAGAGGACTTGAACAGACATTTCTGCAAGGAGAACATTTTTTATTATTTAAACTGCATATGGGAACTTTAAAGATGTCTGCTTTATTCTTTTCATCAGCACCATACTACAAGTGTTGTACTTTAATTCATAAACAAAAATTACGTTATATTGCCTTGAATTTTGACCCCTGAGGACATACTGTTCCATCCCAAGATATTCTTTTTTCCAGAGCTCTGAGGACCTTAACCATCTTTTGGTTAAATTCTTGGCTCAATATTCCTGCACCATGCTAGTAGTATAAATTCAACTTGCACACCTATTAAATAACTCACAGGTGAAACCTGAATCCAACGAAGCATGTACATGAGGACTCTGCCCACCATCTATTTTGTAAATTAAGTTTTATTGGAACATACTCAAACCCACTTATATATTACCTATGGCTGCTTTCACACTACAATGGCAGAGTTGAATAGAGGTGGGAGGGCCCACCAAACCTGAAATATTACTATCTTGTCTGTTATAGAAAAATTGTTCTTACCTCCATCCCAGATCTGTACATTTATAGGAAATACAGGGGACAAAAAAACATGTAAAGCAACATTAAAGGGGCACCATCAGTGAATGCCCCTGATGTGGGACCCAGAGAGTGGGAGTTTCTATAGGGCCAACAATTCAATTTCTCCACAAATAAATTGCAAAAACAGAGAGAGAGGGGGATGGACTCTATCAATTAAAAGAGACTGAGAGTACATCCATCAAAACTATTGGAAGGAGAGGACCTTGCTAGATTTTGATTCAAATAAACTACCTGAAATGTTTTTAATGAAACAGCAGGGTGCATTTGAATATTGGCGAGCTATTTGATGATACTGAGGAATGACTATTAAGTTTTCAGCATGGTACTGATATTAAGGCTGTAAAAATTCTTACTTTGAGGGTCATAAGATGAAATATTTGCACATAAAACTATATGATATTTGGGGAGAAAAATAAAACAATATGGGCCAAAGTGCTGATTGATAATTGGTGAAGCTGGGTGATGAGTATTAGGAGAATCAATATACTAGACTTTCTTCTTTTACATATTTCAAAATTTTATGATGAAAAGTAAAGAAAAATCCATACAATGGAATACTACTTGGCAATTAAAAGGAACAAAATAATGCTACAGCATGCAAGGTAAAAGAAGCCAGTCACAAAGACCATCAACTGTATGATTTCATTGAGAGGAAATGCTCGGAGCAGGCAAATTTGCAGACAGAAAGTACTTTAGTGGTTGCCTAGGGCTGGGGATGGGAGGAAGAGTGATGGCTACTGGGCAGGTGGTTTCTTTTTGGAATGACAAAAATATTCTAAAATTACATACTGGCAATGATTGGGCAATTCTGTGAATATACTCATAAACACTGAATTGTAGGTTTTCAATTGGTGGATTTTTATGGTGCATAAATTATATCTCAATAAAGCTATTGTTTAAAGCCTGCAATAATAAACACAAAGAAAAAAATCACCTCATTCCCAAAGTCCTCTAGCAAGGTCTGAAACCCCCATGGAAGTGCTCCAAAGCAAAGGATTTAGCCAAATTACTGTAATGCTCTTTCACCCAGTTACCTGGCACACACTCAGAAGCTTCGGCAGCTTCTGACCACCAGACTACCCTTCCTCCATGTAGCTGGTGGTAGCCTGGCATGCTGTCAGAGTCAATGAATAATTGTGTCAAGTTTGGGTATATTTATACATGTCATTTTGAGTTGCTCAAGCTTAATTTCACCAAAATTACCTCACTAAACTGGGACATGATCAAGCTTTCATGGCAAAAGGAAACTTGTACAAACAAGGCCTCTAATACACTTGACCCAGGTTAACTGTCTACATGAGGAACTTACCCATTCGCAATTGTTATCTACTGAAAATCTTAGCTGTGCCCATCTACATCCCTACATTTCAAGAAACAAAGAAATAAGTGACTTGCCCAAGGCATCACAGGTAGCTCAGAAGAGTCATGAGAACATTGGATTTTCTGAATTCCATTATATTTCCAGCACAGTGATCTTTCCCTACCCTGTACCTGTGTGTGTGTATTTGTGTACATCAGAGAGGGTGGAACAGATTCATTGAGGGTGGGACACACTCATTGGAAAGGGATGCATTCAACATTCTTCCCTTGGGCCCATACTAGCAGTTTAAAATTGCTTTGTTCTGAGTTCACTATGACTCCAGTCCTAAAAGCAGAGGAATCAGATATGTCCCAAGACTCTAGGGGACATCAGAAAAGAAGATCTGAAGAAGCTCTAGAGAGAACCCAAAGGCTAAGTATGGGCCTCCTGCTCTCTCTTTGCAGTTTCTTACAACTCGCCAAGAAATATTAATTAACTGTTCTTGGAGATCTTCAAGGCTCTAACAGGACATTCTTCAACACTTCTGCTGCATGGACAGGAGTTTGGGGCAGTTGTTGTAGTTACTGACAAACACTGGAACAATGAACCAGGAGACCTCTACCTCAGTAGGATCTGTTAGCTCTCTTCCAGGAAAAAAACTGTTCAGGGACCTCCTATGCTGCTGCAAAGCTTGACTGTGCACCAAAAAAAATTCTTTTGATTTACAAAGGACCCATTTTTAAAATCAAGCCAAAAATAAAATCACAAAGAAGGAGCGAGGAAAAAAAGAGTATTATTATTTTACTGAGACAATAATTATAGTTTAATTGTGACTGTTCAATCTCAAACCTGACAACTGTATTTGCTATAAAGTTAAGGGGGCAATTTATTTTATATAGTATATGACAAGTGTTTGGTAATTAATTTTCACTGAATTTAATGATTTTGAAACCTGTTTTGAACCAAGCATCTCTCCTCATCTCTATCAGATGGACCACTCCTAACGAAGGAGTTTTGAAATACTACACTGATCAAGTTTTGATGTTTTCTATTATTTTAAGGTATGTTCATACAATTTGATCTAAAAATCGCCATGCTAGATCATATACATAGGCTGAAGTCCAATATTCTGACTCTGAAATATGGCCCAAATTTCCCTTACCATATGACCTATTGCTACAATAGTACTACATAACAAACAACCAAAAACCTTAATGGCATAAGTATTTATTATTTATATGCCTGGAATCACTGGAGGTTGCCAGGTGTTTCTGCTGACCTCTACTGCATTGGCTTACAACTTTGGGTGGTTGGTTTCTGCTGGGACAGCTACTGCATATGTCTCTCATTCTTTAGCTAGCTAGCTCAGACATGGTCTCATAGCAAAGGCAAAGGAGCAGAGGACAAACCCCATTGTTCAAATGCACCCCAAGCCTCCACTTGCATCATGTCTGTTGACACCCCACTTGTCAAAGAAAGTCACATGATGAAGAACACAGTCACATCATCTTCTGTGGGATAGTGCTGCAAAGTGACATAACCTTGAGCATTGATATAGGGAACTGTAAAGAACTGGGTCCATAGTGTACTTGACCATACTTCCTTACCCAGACTTGATCTATAATCCTTACATCTGATCAAATACTTCAAGAATCTGTTTATAGTTTTTGCTGTCTTACTTTTTCAGATTAAAGAATGGCCTAGATTTTATATTACTAGGATTATATTTTATATTTTTTTACAAAAAAAGGTGAAATCTTGCTATTTGCAACAACATGGATGGACCTACAGGGCGTTAAGCTAAGTGAAATAAGTTAGACAGATTAAGAGAAATATTGTATGATTTTACTTATATGTGAAATCTAGACAGAACAAAACAAAAACAGACCCATTGATACAGAGAACAAGCAAACGTTTGCCAAAGGGGAGGGAGGTGTGAGGTGGAGTGGGGGGCAAGGAATGAATGGCCTAATTTTACATGTCTTACCAGTTTCACCACCTCCTTCTATTTGTTGTAAACTTCTCTCTTTTGAGCTTTCAAGGGCACCACCTTTCTAGTATGAAGAGATTTGGCCAATACAATTGTGAACACACTATCCTTGCTTGTTGCACTTCAGACTAATTTTTTTTTTTAGTCAGGTTTTGTACAGCTAATTCTGACTAGCTCTCCAATACCCTTCAATCATTCTAGTCGGTCTCTTTTAGGGAACATTCTCAATTTCTAAAATGGCCATCAGCGGCATACAATTTCTAAGCATCCTACTCATCTTGGTACCTCTCAATACACCTGCTACAGTGCCTATTTCATTGGGGGAATATCAATATACAAGAGGGTAGAAGGAAAGCCCATTTCCCTCCCTGCCCCATTGTTCCTCTCCCCAAGTAAACTGACATAAGTGCACCTAAGCGCACTAATGCACCCTTCACCACCGCATTCAAATATTTTCACTTTCCTTTAAAAGACCCAAACTTTATGCACTTTGGTCACACTTCATGTTTATGGTCTTTCATCTCTAACCTTTGCTCTGATCAACCAGTACAATACAAAAGTGATAAATGGAGACTTGACTTGTGGTGGCAAAGGCACCATACAATATACAGATGATGTATTAAAGAATTGTACACCTAACACCTATATAATTTTATCAATCAATGCCAGCCCAATAAATTCAATAAAAAAGAAAAATGACAAACACAAAAAACACACGAAAGTAACATCACTTAATGATTCAGAGATGATTTTAGTAAATATCACTACATATCATTTTACAATAACCCTTCTCAACCTCTGGACACTCAACAGAACTATTACAAGTCTCTTCAGCAATTGGTTGAACTTGGTTTATAACTCCCTCTCACACTAATGACAATGGTATCTTATTGTTCTCTCATGCTCATAAACATTAAGCCCTATGCTGGTGGTTTTGTATATTAATTCAGTTTTCACAATGACCCTATGAGGCAGACATGAATGTTATATTTTTACAGACAAAAAACTAAAATGCAGAGAAGTTGATTAACTAACTCAAGTTCACCCAGCTAGAAAGTAGTGGAGTCAAGATTTAGATTTTGGCAGTCTGGTTCCAGAGCTCTTAGGCATGATGCTGGTACACCTTCATCACAGGACTATTCAGCTGAGCTTGAAAACAAATATACAATACACTACAGGCACCGCCAGCAGAGATCAAATCAAAAGTGAGGAAAAAGCAACAATGAAGAGATGAAAAGAGGTAAGACAAAAACATGAGACAAGAAAAACATGATCTTGTATGACAACACTGGGCTGTCAAAATCTCCTGGTTTTCTTTGAGCTTTAGAAAAATAGAAGAAAAACACTGTGTTGGCAGATTTCAGATGAGACAGTGTGTCTGAGATTTGATGTGGCCAGTGAGTGGCCGTTATTTAATTTAAACATGCAAGCTACTAATCATTTGAAAAAAATAAGCTCCTGAACTACATTTTTGAAAGACTATATTGCTATACAAATGCCACAAAAAATCTTTTCTTAAATAATGTTGCTCAATTTCCAGCACCAAATGTGGAAGGATACTACTCTGGGACCTGTAAGAGAAGAAACCCTAAACCCTTGCACTTGTCAAACAAAGCATCTTTCTTTCCCAGAACATTCTGAGATTTGTCAGAACTGTTTTTATTATGTTTTTTCTTGGAAGGCTCTGGATGGATTCTGTGACCTTTATAAGTCCCTTAGAGCTCTGTGACAATGAAGGAAGAAAACCCCAAATCCAGCCTCATCCAATCCATCTAGCTAGCTCTTTCACTAACCCTCCAGTTGCACTTTTCAATCAATATATTATTTTAGAGAGGTGTCAGATCTTCCTATTGACATTGTGGACTTGGAGGAAGTTATTAACTAACTTATAGTATTCCCATGAAATCCATTGGAACACTGACTATGATATGAATTATGGTGGCAAATTTATGAATTATATTCACTGGTTTCCAAGAATCTGGCCTGAGACCAGTGAATTATTTTATAACAATTTTTCAAAAGAGTCCCAGGGTCAATTAAGGTTAGTCATCTGGGACTCCAGAATCAGAAATACTGAAGCAAACATCCAACCTCCCAGCTGAGAGCATTTCTTTGATTTCCCCTTTCAGTTGTATGTGCAGTAATCTAACCTTTAAGAAGCAACGAATCCTCCTATATATGCACGAGCACTCACCATTTTTTGCACATTCTCCTCGGTAATATTGGTGTTATAATTCCAAGAAGCAAGTAAACTTTCATGATACAGTTCTTCAGCTTCAGTGTTAAACTTCTCCAAAAATGTCCTGGCCTCTTCCTCAGTGGGAGTTTGAGCAGCAGCTACAGCAACAAGGCTGAGAAAGAGCCAGGAGGAGCCTGACATCTTTCCCTGTGCGCCAAGATCCCATTCACTGAACAACTCTCCCTGGAGTAAAACCTCCTCGTGAGTTTTTCTCTCTCATCAGCCTTTGAACTTGGGTTGGGCACTGAGCAGGGAAGATAAAAAAAAAACCAGAAGAAAAAAAAACAGTAAACAATCTGGTGAACCAATATAAAACTCATCCTGGAGAGGACAGATATGTAAGCATATTTTAGAGTGATTTTTTATTAAGTAAGTCAGATAAAAATGTTATTCATTAATCCCAGAACATCAGTTTTCCTAGCTTTTATGATTAAATCAAAACTTGTACATTTGGTTAATAATTTATAGACCAAATTCCTTGAAAGCTGTTAAAAATACACTGAAAGTGTGATAATTTTATAGTGACCAAAGAAGCCTAGAATTAGGGATCATGGGGGTAATGTTGTTACTTATATGTTTTTCAGACAATTCCATAGTAAGTTATCCCTGTTTTCACTTTATTTCATGCTCATATTCACAGAAACTCTCTACTTTGGTAACATTTTTCTCTTCCTAATAAATGACTTAGCCCTCATCTTTATGGAATTCATTTCTTTCTGATAAATTCTAATTTTTATAATCAGTTTTAAAACAATAAGATTTCACAGGTTAACTCTCCCCATGTGGCTTGGGAAAACTTAAAGATGTTCATTTTCTATTACTCAGATGACCACGTTAAACACTGGTTCTGTGGCTGACTTCATTGTGTGCCTCCTCCCCTTTCACTTACCTGTTCAAACCTCAGTGAAGGTCACAAGGAAGTGAGAATGCCTCTGCATTGTATGAAATTCAAAGAGAGTCCATGTCAAGCTCTGGTCATCCTTAGCCATAGGATCATGGCAATAACAATTTAAAGAGATTTTAGTGGTAATCCTGTTGAATCTCAGGAGCTGGATCAGTGTCCTTATTCCCAGGCTGTAGGTATTCACATCATAGATAAAAGAGAGGAGCAACTTTAAGTGGCAAGGCTCATGGGCCTGGTTGACTGTGATTATGAAACCCTGAGACAGGGAAAACATTTCTTCACCTAGAAAAACGAGTCTTCCAGGTCCAGGTGAAATGTCAGTAACCAACTTTTTAAAAACAGTTTTCACAACTTCCTCTTGTTACAAAGTTGTGCACACCAGTATAGAATAGGAAAAATAATTATAAGGTAGTGTTTTCCATCATAATATTTCACTTAGGTGTTACCAAAAACCTAGAAGTAAATCATTTTTATTGCCATTATACAGATTGGAAACTGAGATGCAGAGAACTTAAACAAATTGCCAAAGCTCACCAACTGGTAAGTGGTAGAGTCTGGACACAAATGCCTGCAGCTTGATTGTAGAATACAGGCTTTTCACTTGTTGTAGTCAGTGGTCCAAAAGCAGTCATGGGAGTGTAGACCTAGAGCAGCAGAGGGACACTGCCGATGCTGTCCCTCTGGGAAGATGATGGATTTGGGTTCTGCCACATCAAAAAGAGGTGGGTTTTTACTCTCCTTGATGTGATTTGTAATGCACAAATCTTTTCAGAAATAAACTAATTGATAAATATAAGTAATTACGAATACGAATGTTAAAGAAAGTGAGATGGGGGAATCAGCGATATTTCAGTAAGTCTCCTCCCACATTTGAGAAAGCTGAGATCCACTCACTTCTCACAGGCATTAGGAGAAAACCAGTCAAAAGAAGAGGAACATGGCATGAGGCTCTGAACAAAGAGCTGCGGTGTTACTGTAATAACAGCTGAAACAAAACGCTACTGAGGTCACTTCCTAAATGAAGCTCTTAGGTTTAGAAAAACATGGGAGTAGTCCAACTTCAATTCATTGAGGCAGAAAATAAGATTAACATGATCCATTAAAATGGAGAAAGCAGGATACAAAATTTGAAGTCTAAAAAAAGATGGACAAGGAGCCTGAGATAACAGTGAGGCGGGAAAATTCTGGAAGCCAAGAAATTTTGAGAAGCGAGGGAAATGGGTAAGCTGCCCACAATAATTCTGTACAAAAACCAAGTCAATGATGGACAACTACAAGCAGTGACTATAATTGGTGCAATTTTCGTTCACCTTCCATTGAAAAGATGTTGCTTTTCTGATAGCTACCCAGATGCATTCTTCTGAGCCCACTGTGAGAATGAAAAGAATCCATCGAAGACCCAGGGACAGGATACACATAAACAATTGGCCTGCAGGAATGGGTTGTCTTTGAGAAGTAATGGAGTCAGAAAACATTAGGAGACTGGAGATGCAGGAAACCTGTTTTACTTTTCAAAAGGACTGAAGGGTGAATTTCATAAAAGGTAAAAGGAAGAGCTCTTGATCTTGGCATCTTAAAAAACTATATAAAATACAATTTGTAAAATGTGGTTTGCACTTGGAAAAAATATATATCCATAAATATATATCTAGAGATTCACTAGGAACAAGTCAGATGCTGCCTGCCTCATTTCCTTTTTGAAAAAAGAATAGAATAGTAAACAAAGACACAGTGTGTCTTCCTTTTCAATATTGGGGAATTTAACAAAGCATAAAGTTCTATGACCAGATAGATCTAAATGTCTCAGAAACAACCACACACTATAAGATGAAGTGGTCCTCTGATCAACAACAGTTTGTGTCCAAAACAACAGGTCTTGATTCAACAATTATTTATTGTCTACCTATTATATGCCAGACATGATTTTAGATGTTGGATATACACTAATAAATAAGACAGGAAAAGTTTCTGTGGATATCATATTATATAAGGTGGGAGAGAGGGAAGAAACAAAATAGTTGATGATGAATGCTATGACTTTGCAATAAGCAAGAAAGAAGGCTGGTGAATGATGGGGCAGGGATGAGAGAGGTGACATTTGAGTAAAGACATGAAAGAAAGGATGAAAGCTATGTGGATAACTAATGGAAGACTACTCTAGGTAGAAGGAACAGTAAGTGCAAACCATGTAGGCAGACCTCAAGAACATGAGAAGCCTTTGTGTCCAGAGCCCAGACTGGAGGCCACACAAGGAGGGCTATATAGACAACTGTAGGAATTTGAGCTTTACTCTGAGTAATGTGGGAAGACATTGGAAGGCTTCAAGCAGAAAAGTGATCTGGCAAAAGTTTTAATGGGATCATTCTCACTGCCAAGTAGCAAGCAGACAGTAAGAGGTAAAGGTGGATGTAGAGTCAGTCAGGTAGTTACCACAGTAGTCCAGTCAAGCAGGTTGAATAAAAGCTTAATATGAGCTGTAAATCCAACTCGCCTGCTCAACAGAAGATAAATCCATCTTAGACTTCCTTAGACTTTGTTAACCCAAGTATTAGATGCAAAATAATTTAGAGCACCACACTCATTTCTGATAACCACCATTTTAGAGAGACACAGGAGTCTATCCAGAGAAAAAGAAATACTGTATTTTTTGGGCCATAAGACACACCTAGGTTTTAAAGGAGGAGAATAGGGGGAAAATTTTGAAGCAAAAAATGTGGTAAAATATTTAATAACATAAATAACATAATATTTCACCAATGTAAATGTAAACAAAACTCAACAGCAGCATTAACAACCATTATTCCTCCTAAATTTTGGGGGAGTGCATCTTGTAGTTTGAAAAATAAGGTAAATGCATCTAAAATAATGTCATTTGAAGCACATTTGAAGTTCAGACATGGAAGAGAAGACTTAGGGTAGGTAGCTCTCCTTCATCGTGGGCTCGTCAGTTAAAAGAAGACTTAGGTAACATAACGGATTCACTCCACCACTTACTACTAGCTGTGTGACTTTAGGCAGGCAATATTCCCCCACACCTAATTTCCTAAGTTCAAAGCTGATGGCAGTATTATACTCACCTCATAGGGATGTTGTAAGTATTATATGAATTACTAGTTGAGAACACAGAGAAGAATGTTAGGAGCCTATAAATAATAAAAGCCACTCAAAATGAGAGGAGCTGTGTAATCATTAGGAAACTTCAAGAAGTAAGGGAAATGGGAGAATTGTCCACAGTCATTCTGTAGGTAATTTTATATTCTAAGAATAAGAAGGTTCACATAAACAAAACTAAAATGTACTGTTTGGATTAAAGCAGTTTTGCATTTTTAAACAACTTAATGTAGAAATGTTTCTAAAATACACTCCATCCTAATCAGAATGTTGACTGTGCAATATTTTGCACGTCTTTCTTTTTTATAATGACTCACTGTCATTATCTTAAACATCTGACTAGGCTATCTGATCACGATAGTCAATCACTATCTTGAACAGTTTACTGACTAGGCTATAATGTGACAATGTCTTCAAGGCTTTATAATAAATGGCTCCAAACAGCTTTGCTGCTCTTTGCTGTCCATGCAGGGTCTTAATTTGCTGTCACTTCTTGAAGTATGTATTTGTAGTTGCCCTGCCCACCACAAATCCACTTCCTATTTATGATATGCTACCTGCTAAAACCTAAATGGAAACTAGATAACCATAGAGTTCAATCAGAAAATTCTCTCTTCATAGGCTCAGACCTGAGGGTGGGTCTCCACTCTGCTGGAGCAAAGTACATAGACTTGGAGATCCATATTTCCTTTATTGCTCACCTTTTCGCATACTTCTAATAGTTCATAAACAGTGAGGTTGCCAAATAGCTATAGCAAAAACGTCTTCTAGTTCCTGAAGTTGAAAAGACAACTTCAGCAAACTACAGAGGCGCGCGGAGGTGGGGGGGAGGATGTTTTCAGCAATTTTTTTATCATAATTGATAGAGTAATGCTTCTGACAGAAATAAAAATGGATATCAGGAATATAAAACCTAAAGAATTTAAAACTTGCATGGCCAAGAATTACTTGCATTTAGTATAATTGGTTTTGACCACGTATTTACTATACAAAATGAATTTATAAGTACTTTGCAGAAAATAAGTAACAAATTGACTTTTTAGTCCAAAGAAAAGGCTAAAGCTCTTTCCTATTTACCTCTCTAGTTGCAAAGCAGTCATTTTTTCCTATAGATAAAACAAAGATTATCTTTATTAACCAAACTGACAGATATTTCCAACAGAGTTTAAATTTATGAGAACAAACTGGATTCCAGGGGGGTTGTACTGATTATTGCTGGTCTAAATGTATGATAATATAGTGCTTACCATGTAACCTAATTTATTTTTCACACCCATACTGTGCAATATATCAGGTAAAACTAGAGCCACTAGCATTGATTTACATCTAGAGCTTAAGGAGCAAAACTTGAGACTTTATCCAAATTAAAATTAGAATTCAAAGCCCTGGCTGGTTTAGCTCAGTGGATTGAGCACGGGCCTGCGAACCACATGATCACGGTTTGATTCCCAGTCAGGGGACATGCCTAGGTTGTAGGCCACTTCCCAGAAGGGGACTCACAAGAAGCAACCGTACATTGATATTTCCCTCTCCCTCTCTTCTTCCCTTCCCCTCTAAAAATAAATAAATATTTATAAAAAAGAATTCATGGTAGAGTTTGAACAAAGGAGTGACGTGACCTCACTTACCTTTGAAAAGAATCACTCTAGTTGCCATATGGAGAACAAACTACATATGGGCAAGACTATAGGCAGAGAGACTAGTAAGGGGGCTATTGAAATAAACTAGGTGAGACACAATGGCAGCTTGTGGTAGCAGTAAAATCTGTGAAAGATGGCTGGATCTTGAATGCATTTTGACAGTAAAACCAACAGGATCTACTGGTGAATTGGATGTGGGCTGTGAAAGAAAGAGTAAGGGATCACTTTTGGACTGAACAACTGGAAGGACAAGGTGGACATCGATTTAGATGAAGAAGGTTGCAGATAAATCAGTTTGGAGGGAAGACTAGGAGTTCAGTCAGGTTTGTGATAACTGTTAGAGATCTAAGTGAGGGTGCTGAGAAGGCATTAGATAAATCTGCAGTTTGGCAGAGAAGTCAGGGATGGAGATAAACATTTGACAACTGTCAGCTAGAGATGGTTAGCCAAATATACCTTTTCAGTTAAGACCAAAGGGAAACGATCTTACTTCTTCAGAATCCCAATGGGCTAGAAAGTATTGCTTATTAGATTTTGCTATGTATAATGTGCGCTTTTGCCCAAATTTTTGAAGGGAAAATAAGGATGCACATTATACATGGGTAGTACCTGAAATACCTTTTATCTGTTCTTGTGCTTTCTCATTATTTGTTACATAAAATTTCTTGTACCATAATATGTTCAAAAATAAATGCTAAAATTTCTTTATAATACAAAAACAAATATCTAAATATAAACAAATAATTAAATTAAAAAATTAAAACAAAAATTTTTTTCCTGAAAGTTTCAGCCAAAAATGTGGTTGCACATTATTACAGCAAAATATGGTACTCCAACTTCAGAAGGAAATTTGGATGGATATATAAGAGGAAATTTTGCTTAAAACAACCCCAGTCCTTTTATAGTTCATAAGTGGGATAGTTCATAAGTTCACTTTTGTGTGATATGTGCCTCCCATAAACTTTGTTACATCAGCACATTACCCATCTGGCACTAAAAAACAAACAAACAAACAAAAAACAGCTCTAAGGAGCCATCCATGGATTAAACAAGGAGATGCTAAAAGGAAGTTTCATGAACTTGGCCAGAGCATTACCTTTCTTCACTGGTTTATAGCAAAGTAAATATATCTCAGGAACACAGGGAGATTGATGAAGATTCAGAGAAGACAGCTGACATGAGAAATGGTCAAAGTCAAGTGACTTACAACCAGTTCAGGTCGAGGCCAAATGGGCATTCAAAGCATAGTCTGGGGGTGATGGAAGGCTTTTATGCTTCAGTTAATGCTTCCCAATTGACTCTAAATATCTTAGAATAAGCCTTCATCCCTATTGGCCTCTACCTCAGTCTGAAGAGGCCCAATGCAAGGCCCATGTTTTCTGATCCAACTAGAAATGTCCAACAGTAGTTGTCTTCTTGAAACCTAGCAGGCTCTCTTGGAGACATTGTGACCTCCCCTCCTCATCTTCTAAGACAGCAATTTTCATCTCATGGCACACATAAACTAATTGCTAAAAGTCTGAGGCACACCAAAAAATACATTTTTTGCTGATCTGACCAAAAATAGATATAATTTTTAATGATTAAAAAAACAATAATTACTTTTTTGCTCCAAAGTTACTTTTTTCAAAAATTGGGCACCTATATAAGAATTTCTGATACCAAGAATTAACTAATTAGATGCTACCTTATTATGCAATGTGACCAGTAAGGTGCAACTCTCTTATACGGTCTATGAGTATGTATTTATGGTTGAAGACAGGGCATTCACACCAAATGGCTATTGTGCTGGCTGTCATTTTTAAAAATTTGACAATCTAAAGGAAAAGGGATCAATGCCCTTGAATAAATAATCAGATATTTAAAATTTTTTACAGCACATCAGTTAAAAAATCACTGTTGTAAGGGATTTGTGTGGTCTGGGCCATTAGCGAGGCTTGGCCAAGTCTAGTTGCTGAGCCCATATCCCCAGCTTCCCTATATACTCAGAGAGTTCCTTTTACCAAGCTGGAAGAGGAGATCTCACACAGACTCGAACAATATCTAGATAGAGCCTGTTACGCTAAGTACAAGGTTGGTCCTAGGAATGCTGATCAGGACTATAGTCTCTTAATTTTACTCAACACTCTTTTGCCTCCTACCAATATGAAAGTTCATAATTAAAAAATATTATTCTCTTTTATAATGAGTTAAGGAGTGGAACTCAAACTACCTGATAACCTTATTAAAATTGATATACCCTACTACCACATAAACATATTCTGATACTATTTAAACAATTTCCATTATTTTCCTTCATGGCACTTAGCACCAACTGCTACATAACTACCTGTTTTACTAATTAATCACTTTTTTATTGTTTGTGTCTCTCCACTATAATATATGCTCCAGGGGGCAGGGATTGTCTCTGTTCTGATCACTACCATATCCCTAGCTACTTAGAAAAATGCCTGGCATAGGTGGTGAAAGACAAATACCATATGACTCACCTTTAAGAGGAACCTAAACAACAAAACAAACAAGCAAGCAAAATATAACCAAAGACACTGAAATAGAGAAAAGGCTGACCATGACCAGAGGGGAGAGGGGAGGGAATTTCAGGGGAAAAGGGGGAGAAGGGTTTACAGGAACAAGTATAAAGGACACACTGACAAAAACTAACGGGGGTGGAAATGGGAAGGAGGTGGGGAGCACTGGGTGGGTGGGCTGGGATGGGAGTAAAAGACTGTACTTGAACAATTAAAATAAATTAATTAAAAAACAAAAATGACTGGCATATAATAGGCACTTAATAAATATCTGTTAAATGAAGACACTGTATAAAAATTCAGTAGTAAGGAAGAGGAGGAAGATAGACCCTGTATGTGGCATAATTCATTTTAAATGTCATATAGTATGTTTGCCTTGCCCTCCACAAGACATGATGGATAGAAATTAGTAACAACTGAGAAAAGGTAGAAAAATTTCTGGAACAATATGTGATTTGGAACATGTGATTTAAGTTAATATGATAGAAAAAAACTAGCATGATTACTATAATCCAGGCACTGGGGCTAAATGCTTTACATTTCTTAAGTGACTAAATCCACCAAATGGCTGTTTAAGAAAGGTATTATTACCACCTTTTTAGAGATGAATAAAATAAATTTGCCCCCATCAAGCCAGTTCTTAAAAGGTCATGCTGTTAATTAATAAGTAGAAAAGCAAGGGTTGGACACTGGTCATCCTTTCCCTTGAGCCAGGTATTTCAGCCTGCAACCAATGTTTTAGGCAACAAAATCACTATTTTGATTCTTCACTCCTACCCAGCATTGTGTCATCATGGCCATAAACTACTCCTTTTGTGTCATTTCACCACAGCTGGGGCCATCAGAATTCCCAGATAACCAGATGGAAAATATTGTTCTAATTGGGATATCAAAATAAAATTTTTCTTAAAATAACAGTACTCTAGAACATAAACATAAAATATTCTGTAAAACTATTCTAGATTGAGTCAGGAGTTTTATACACTCTTTAATCTGAATTAGCAAAACAGGGGGTTAGTTATTCTAGCATAGCTAACTTATTCCACAATCTGGGTTGCACTGACTTTAAAAGCTTAGAGTGCCATCAAAATTTCATGCCATTTCTTTAGGAATTCCTGTTATGGCTCTCATAGCTAGCCATTAACTTCAGCAAGATTAGGCAGCCGAGTGACCTCAGAGAGTAGAATACAGGCTAGGATGAAAAGCTGTTCTAGCAGCCATGTTGGATGCATTTGCTTCCAAAAGTGACAATGTAGCAAAAGAGTGAGGGTGAGATCACTATGATAGGGAATTCTAAGAGGTATCAAAACTATTAACTAGAAGTCTGGTACTGGAATGAGTGTGCTTATTTCAAAATAAATTAGGCAACATCAGTTATAGAGAAGTAAGGTAACTGAATAACAAGATCTTTAGGGTACTCTGGCAAGTATGCCCCAGACTGTGCTGACCCTTTGGGGCTCTATTCTCATGCCCCATAGGATAATGATGTCACCCCAGATTTCTATGTAACATCTTTAATTCATAATTGATGACCAAGTGACCAATTCAAAATAAAATATTTGATTAATGTGATGGTGAGAATTCATGAACAAAGTCAAGATTCTGGTCTATGTCATAGTTTGATACATTAAAAAACTAATATTCCAAAAGTCTAGAGAACAAAAAATGGCTATTGCAAAGACAGAATGACATGGCAGAGTATATGACAATGACACTACAATGTATAGAATTCTCTTTTCCATTTGTTCTTCTCTCTGACACACATGTCCCAGATAAGAGCTTATTGTGAGTGGTGCTGGAAGGATTGTAAACTTCAAAGCTGGGAAGTCTTCTTTGGAGACATCAGAGCTCTGAAGAGCTGGAAGGACCCAGGAGAAGTTCAGATGTAAGCTTGCTTGTCTGGTCTATAGGACAAGAGGATAGAGCTTTGGAGCTTTGAACTTTTCTTCTAGGCTATCCTGTAAGACTCCACCTGAGGATGCTAATGATTATTTGGTTGTAAGGCTCCTTCATTCTCTCTCTCTGGAACCCAAGAAACTGGCAGATGTGGAGGAAAGTATGATGAATGACTCCAGTTCCCAAAATCAGAGAGGTTGGGAGTGCATAAATTACATTGTAAATCGCAGACTGCCTAACATCTGAGTTTTAAGAAGGATCAATCTGGAAGTCAAAAATTGAAGGGTAAAAGCTTTAATCCCATGTCTACATGGGTACATGCAATCCAAATTATAAAAACTTTTCTGAGGCTTCAGAATATACTGTATTTTAAGTCAAAACCTCTTGACTTTTGATGATGTAGGACATGTAATATATGAATATTAGAAGTTAAGGTAGTTAACAACTTTACTATTACTTTATTCTTTGCCATTAAAGACCCTCCTAATATTTGTCCTATTGTCTTCAATCTCACCAGGTGTCTTCTTTGGTTGACAAATATGCTCAGTGCCTAGAAACTATACAACATAAATCCCAGGGCAGCATGCATCTTTCCTGGGACAGTCAGAATATGGTGAATATTGGGAATATTAATTTGGATTCTATCCAGAAAGAAATTAAGGCCTTATGACCTTGGAATTTGGATAACAGCATTAGGCTGCAAGATGTTATTTTTGTATCTCAGTGAGTCTCAATGTTTTAACATTGGTTTCCTTAAGCTTGCTTATTCAGCAATCTCTGCAAGAATAACGTCACTAAGCAATTGAGAAAATTGAAAACTTGGGAAAACACTTGGAGGAGCTCTCATACTGAATATCTTTCTCTGCTCAGCCTTTTCACTATATTTTGTGATTGGCTTTACCCAAAGGTGTTTTTTGTTTTGTTTTTTGGGGTTTTTTTGTGGCTATTTCTATTGTACACCGGAATCTCCCTAAAATTAGCTGGAGAGCAGAAGCCCTCATTTGATGGCTTGATAATACTTAGGAGATAATTCAGAATCCCCTCTGAATTTATTTGGTCAAGAAAAGTCCTTAGGCCCATGTCCTGCCCAAATTCAATATAACCTGAAATTCCATACAATGTTTCTGATGCTTGAGAGCATAGGGCAATCTAGGCACTTTTCGTAGTCTGGATCCATACCCAAAAGTAACATTCTCCTTGGAAAACTGGAGAAACAGTGAGGGAGGGCAAAAATCTCCATCAATTTCTCAATTGGGATTTCAATCCTGGCAGATTTTTAAGGAGAAAGCTTCTGGTAATCAAAAATCAGAGGTAACAAGGACCAAGAAAAGGCAAAGCATTAGGTCAGGCCCTAAGATACCCATCAGTGAGCATTAGGCATTGGCAATCCAGAAACTTGAAGAGCTCTACTGGAGGCACAGAGCTTGTGACAGGTACGGAGAGGCTGTGGTGAAGCTGCCAACTAGAATAGTAATGGGGAAGAAACTAAAGGACTTCTAGTCAAGATGGAAGAATAGGTAAACATGGCTCACCTCCTTACACACCACATCAAAATTACAACTAAAATACAGAACAACCATCACTCAGAACCATCACAAACTGAGTTGACAACTATGGAATTAAAGAAACTACATCCATCCAGACTGATAGGAGGGGCAGAGACATGGAACAAGCTGGTCCCACACCCACATGTGGTGGATGAAAATTCTGGAGGGATATCTCAGGAATGAGGAGTCCCAGCCCCACACCAGGCACCCAGCCCAGGGTTCCAGTAATAGGAAGATAAGACCCCATAACTTTTGGCTGCAAAAACCAATGGGGATTGAGTTGGTAGAAGAAACTTTTGGAGTCCCAAGCAGTTCCTCTTGAAGAACCCACACACAGACTTACTCAGACTTACTGCCTCTGAGCTCCAACACCTCGGTAGCAGCTTGAAAGGTACCAGTGGCATACAAGGAGGAACTGAAGTGTCTGGCATCAAGGTGAAAGCTGGAGAACAGCTTTCTTCCAGATAGAAAGGTGGGAAGAGGTCATTGACCCTTTTCGGAACCCTTGCCCCATGGACCTACAGAGCCAGCAGGTGGGTACCATATCTAAGACTTCATCAACCTGGCTAATACTGTTTGCCCCACCCTGGAGATCCCCAGAGACTCTGTCCCACCCAACTTACATGTCCATCCAAGCTGATTTTCCATATGAATGGCTGGTCTTGGCTCATGCTTCACAACCTCCTAATTCCTCTCAAAAAAGCAACAGCCAGCTTCAATGAGCCCCCAGCTCCTGTACCTGTTGTTAAGTGGCCCCAGGCCTAACACTAGCAGCAGCCAGCCTGGATTCACAGCTTGGCTTTGCCTGGGAATCTCCAAGCCCAGCACAAGTAGCAGCTATCTCAGATTGCCTTATAACTTAGGCAGGGTAGTCCCAGGGGAAAACACAGATGGGGACTGACCATGGCCTGCACTACTCAGGAAGCCCCAGAGCCTGCACACCCAGCGGACAGCTACAGACCACATTGGAATACCAACACACTACCCCCACACAGCTGATCCTCCACAGAGGGCAGAGGTTGGTGGTCAGTGGTCACAGCCAATCTTTACACCTAATCGGCCTGGGTAAATTCCTCCCATTGATCTGCCTACAGCAACTTCCTCTTGTAAGGCTCAATTACAAGAGGGGGGTATACTCAGCCCACATGAAGAGCACACCTCAAGTACCCAGCTTGGATGATAGGGAAGGCTGTGCCACTGGACCCTACAGGGCACCTACTACATTAGGCCATGATACCAAAACAGGGAGTCATAGCAGCTCTACCTAATACATAGAAACAAACAAAGAGAGGCTGCCAAAATGAGGAAACAAAGAAATGTGGCCCAAATGAAAGAACAGATCAAAACTCCAGAAAAAGAGCTAAACAAAATGGAGATAAGCAATCTATCAGATGTAGAGCTGAAAACACTGGTTATAAGGTTGCTCAAGGAACTTAGTGAGGACCTCAACAGCGTAAAAAAAATATCCAGTCAGAAATGAAGGATACAGTAATTGAAATAAAGAACAATTTATAGGGAAACAAGAGTAGAGTGGGTGAAGCCAAAAATCAAATCAATGTTTTTGGAACATAGGGAAGAAAAACAACCAATCATAACAACAATAACTAAAATGAATAAATAAAAAAATAAGGATAATGTAAGCAGCCTCTGGGACAACTTCAAGCAATCCAACATTTGCATCATAGGCGTGCCAGAAGGTGAAGAGAAAGATCAAGAAATTGGAAATCTATTTGAAAAAATAATGGAAGAAAACTTCCCTAATTTATTGAAGGAAAGACACGTGCAAATCCAGGAAGCACAGAGAGTCTCAAATAAGTTGGATACAAAGAGGCCCACTCCAAGACACATCATAATTAAAATGCCAAAGGGTAAAGATAAACAAAGAATCTTAAAAGCAGAAAGAGAAAAACAGGTTAGTTACCTACAGGGAAATTCCCAAAGGAATGTCAACTAATATCTCAAAAGAAACTTTGCAGGCTAGAAGAGATTGGCCAGAAATAATCAAACTGACAAAAAACAGGGACCTACAGCCAAGATTGCTCTACCCTGCAGAGATATCATTTAGAATAGAAAGGCAGATAAAGAGTTTTCCAGACAAGGAAAACCTAAAGGAGTTCATCATCACCAAACCATCATTATATGAAATGTTAAAGGGACCTGTTTCAGAAAAAGAACATCAAAACTATGAGCAATGAGATGTCAATAAATGCATATCTATGAACAATTGCAGCTAAAAAGCAAAATAAGCGAACAAGAAGGACAGAGACTGAATCATGGATACAGAGAGCATCTTGATGATTGTCAGATGGGAGCTGGTGTAGGGGAGTGGGTGAAGAGGTGAGGGGATTAAGAAATACAAATAGGTATTTATAGAATAGTCATGCTGATGTAGAGCACAGTATAGGCAATGGAGTAAAGAACCTACCATGACCTATGGACATGAACAATGGTGTGAAGTTTGCCTGAGGGAGTGGGGGGTGCTGGATGGAGGGGGGCAAAGGGTGAAAATTGGGACAACTGTAATAGCATAATCAATAAAATATAATTTAAAAGTGAACATTACATACATGCACTGTTATATTTTGTATAATAAAATAAAAATACATTAAATTATGCTATTTAAAATAGTAATGGGCTTTCTTGGGGCAGTCGCACAGGCAGCGGCTGCAAGTAGCCGGACACAGGGTGCGATGTACTACAAGTTTAGTGGCTTCACGCAGAAATTGGTGGGAGCAGGGGCTTCTGATGCCTATAGCCTGCAGGGATTAAAGCCTTTGGTTTCCACAGAAGCACCACCTGTCATATTTGCCACACCAACCAAACTGACCTCCGATTACACCACATATGACTATGCTGGGAAAAACAAAGTTCCAGAACTGCAGAAGTTTTTCCAGAAATCTGACGGCTTGCCCATCCACCTGAAACGGGGCCTGCCTGACCAGATGCTCTACCGGACCACCATGGCGCTGACGGTGGGTGGAGGGGACCATCTACTGCCTCATCACCCTCTACATGGCTTCACAGCCCAGGAACAAATGAGTCAGGCTGCAGAGGACTGGTTTTTGGCAGAAACCCTTTGAATTTTTATTGTTTCTGTTAAAAATTTTTTTTACCTGAATGACCTTAACATTTTGCAAGAAAAAAATAGAATGGTAATAAGACAATGCTTGGTTTGTTTATGAAATGCACATGGCCTGTGAGAGCTCATTCAGCAGTTAAAACTGTTGTTCAAAGAATGGCAGCCTGTGCCCAGGTCCTTGGGGACTCATGGCAGCCTTTTTGAGCATGTGGTGCAGGAGCCTTTCTGGTTTGGATGTGTCTCTCATAGAGTACAAATAATGGTTGAGATTGCTGGTCCACCAAGATGGAGGCATAGGTGGAAACACTGTGCCTTCTCCCACAACCAAGTTTGAATAAAACAAAGGTTTGGAGAAACAAAGACACAACCAAAGGACAGAAAATTGAATTATACAGAAGTCCGACTACATCTAACCATTCAACGGGGACGGTAAGAGGGGCGGAGTCAGCAGCGAGCAGGGTCGGGCAGGACAGGGCCCCCGACCCAGGGGCGCAGGCAGATGGGAACCAGTTGGGGTGCGGGGCAGACCGCAGACGCATATTCGCGCACAGTGAGACAGACCACGTAGGCCCCAGAGGGCGAGGGCTGACGGCGGTGGCACACTCGCGTGCAGTGGGACTAAACGCGTGGGCCCGGTGACGGCAGCAACTGTGCCACCGGTGAGGGCCGTGGCGGCAGGCGGCGGACAGGACGCCATAGTCCCTCTTTGACCCCGCCCCCACATACAGTGTCACAACCCAGCGACTTAGTTGCCCTGCAATACCAGTGAGAGCCACTGTCCCTCTTTGACCCCGCCCCCACATACAACGTCACAACCCAGCGACTTAGTTGCCCTGTTCTAGTGAACGCTTTAGGGCTCTGATCCTGCTATGGAACAGGCACGAACAACCCGAAAGATGGCGCAAGAAGAACTCAAAGTCCCAGAGCCAATAACTCTAAGCGACCGAGAAATTGCCAGCCTCTCAGAAGCACAATTCAAGACACTATTTATCAGGATGCTCACAGAACTGGTAGATTATAGTCACAAATTAGAGGAACAAAGTCACAAATTAGAGGAACATATGAAGGCTAAACTAATTGAAATGAAGGGAGATGCACAGGAAACCAATAGTGATGGAAAGGAAACGGGGACTCAAATCAATGGAATGGACCAGAAGGAAGAACAAAACATCCCACCAGAAAGGAATGAAGAAATGAGAATTCAAAAAAATGAGGAGAGGCTTAGGAACCTCCAGGACATCTTTAAATGTTCCAACATCCGGATTATAGGGGTACCAGAAGGGGGAAAGAAACAGCCACGAGTGGAAAACTTATTTGAACAAATAATAAAGGAGAACTTCCCCAGTCTGGCAAAGGAAATAGACTTCCAGGAAATCCAGGAAGCTCAGAGAGTGCCAAAGAAGTTGGACCCAAGAAGGAACACACCAAGGCACATCATAATTACATTAGCCAAGACCAAAATGAAGGAGAGAATCCTAGAAGCAGCAAGGGATAAGGGGACAGTCACCTACAAAGGAGTACCCATCAGACTGTCAGCGGATTTCTCAAAAGAGACCTTACAGGCAAGAAGGGGCTGGAAAGAAGTATTCCAAGTCATGAAATCCAAAGACCTACAGCCAAGATTGCTTTATCCAGCAAAGCTTTCATTTAGAATGGAAGGACAGATAAAGTGCTTCTCAGATAAGGTCAAGTTCAAGGAGTTCATCAGCACCAAGCCCTTATTATATGAAATGCTAAAGGGACTTATCTAAGAAAAAGAAGATGAAAAATATGAACAGTGAAAGGACAGCAAACTCACAGTTATGAACAACCACACCTAAAACAAAAGCAAACCAAGAGGACAGCTAGATCAGGAGTGGAACCATAGAAATGAAGAACACATGGAGGGTTAGAAATAGGGGGGTGGGAGGGGGAGAAGGGGGGAGAAGGCACAGAAAATAGCATAGATGGTAGGTAGAAAATAGGTAGGGGGGAGGGTGAGAATAGTGGGGGAAATATAGAATCCAAAGAACTTGAGACACGTGGTTATAAACTAAGGGGGGAGAATGATGGGGGAGGGAGGGTGCGGGTGGAGGGGAATGAAGGGGGGAATAGAACAACTGTAATGGTATAATCAATAAAATATATTTTAAAAAAATAATGCTTGATATTGATATGCCATGAACCGCATTAAGCAATTTACAAGCAATATCTTCTTGAATCCTCACTGTCACCCTGTAAATAAGGAACTATTATCATTCCCATTTAATAAGAGTATAAATGAAGATTTAAAGAGGTTAACTAATGAAGTCTAATTAAAGAGTGGAGATGTAGTCTTGGCTGGTGTGGCTCAGTTGGTTGGAGTGTTATCCCATGCACCAAAAGGTCACCCTTTGATTCCTTGTCAGGGAACATACTAGGTTTCAGGTTCAATCCCTGGTCTGGGTGTGTATAGGAAGCAAAAAATTAATCTCTCTCTCTCTCTCTCTCTCTCTCATTATCTTTTCAGTCAGGATGCTTTCAGGCTGCAAGTAAGAAAACACTTTTACTGAACTGCTTAAACAATAAGGAAAACATATTAACTCACATAAAATGCCATGATAGGGTAAATCCAGAGTCAGTTAATTTAGTGGCTTAATGCTATCATCAGAGACCTAGGTTTCTTTCATCTTTCCACTGTGCCACCCTCAGCATGTTGACTTCTGCTCTAATTAAAGCTTCCCTCATGACAGGTACCAAAGATGGCTATATTCATTCCAGGCATCACATCTAAAAATGATGCTGTGAAAAAAGAGAAACTGTTTCTTTCTGTGAATCTTTCTTTTTTTTAATGATTTTTTAATAACAAGGGAAGCTTTCCTAGTGGACTTGGATAATTGGATTACACCAACAAAGATTTACAATTGATGTATGTGAGAGAATAGTAGACATCCAACTAAATTTGGCTGTGCCTTAAGGAAATAGGAAGGGATGTTTTTCATATAGGTAATATGAGTAGTGCTTGTTCTGTACACTGTATGAGGGGTTATTCTGGGGACATTTTCCTGTAGAAATTCTATTCTAACCATGAGTTTAGGTTCTTAAGAATTTCAGACACAGAAGACAGAACTTGCAAGATATTCCTGAATTGTGCCTTTGTGTGGAGTGTGTTTCCATCTTAGTATCGATATCATGCTGATGACTCTACCTACTGACTATATGTGATATAAACAGATAAGAGTGCGGAAACAGTATTAACTACTTACCCAATAAATTAGATGGATCAGAGAATGTAAATCATGTAGAATACACAATCTCTGGCTCATACAACCTGTGTTGTTGGGAAATTTTAACTCAGATGACACATGAAAGATGAAGTGAATACACTCTGATTTGTAACATCACAAAACTTTTCATGATTTCAGAGAAACAGAAGGTAAGCATTGGCTGAAGGTGTCAGGTAGACTTTCTGAAGGAGATGAGACTCTGAATCATAACAACTAGTACTACTAACAACAGTAACAGTAACAATAGCCAAACTTATTGACTGCTTATATGCCAAGCAGAGTTTAACTGCTTTACATGTGTTCCCTTATTTAATCCTCACAATAACCCTATGAGGTAATCAACAGCGCCATCTTCATTTCTAGGTGAAGAAACTGAGGCACTGAACCAAGATTACAAAGCCGGAAAGTGATGGAAGTGTGATTCAAACTTCAGCAGTCTGGCTTTGAGCCTACACTCTTTGTGGTCAGAAAGAATCTTTTGAAAAAAAAATCTTATTGCAGGCATGGAAGAGAGGGACAGTCAAGGAATGAATAGGCATAGAAGATGTGGCTGTAAAGCTTGAAAAATGGCCCCAGAATGACATGAAGCTTGCATTAGTTATGAACACAGTTTCTCTTTGCAGTTCTTACGCTGCACTTGTCATGATTTTCACCGAGGGGACACCACCAGCACTCTAGCCTATCTTGGTGAAAAGCTATGATTTTCTCAGTAAGGTGAAAATGTTCAGGAATAGACAGTAATTAGAGATCATAGATTCACAGGTGACAACCTCAGATGGCATGGCAGTAATTTTGTTCCCTTCAAAGCAAATCCGTATCAGTGGTATAGAGCAGTGGTTCTCAACCAAGGTGATTTTTGCTTCACAAAAGACAATTGGCAACATGTGGAAACATTTTTGGTTGTCACAACTTGGGGGAAGATGCTACTACACCTAGGGATGCTGCTAAACATTGTATAATGCGCCAGAGACTGCCCCACAAACAAGGATTATTTGACCCCAAATGTCAAGTGCTGAGATTAAGGGACCCTGATCTAGAGAGTGCTATAAACATAGTGCTCAAGAACTAATGTGTGTACATGACTCCATCTCTCCACATCTCAATCAGGGCCAAGCAGAATAGTCAATTACCTACTCCCAGCATCAGAGCTGCCAAAGCATTCAAGGGCAAAGTATCCGATCCTGTTTAGAAATATATATGCACTGGTCTCATTATGTACTGGAGATGTAATGTGGAGCATAGGGAATAGAGTCAATAACATTGTAATAACTATGGTAACAGATGGTTACCAGACATGTGGTGATCACTTTGTAAGGTATGTTGAATCTCTATGTTGTACACTTGAAGCTAGTATAATACTATATGTCAATTATAACTAAAAATAAATTCTTTTAAAGGAAAGTTGCAGCTCTGGTTGCAGTTTTACTATAGCCTCTAAAATGTGCCCTACATTACCCACAAATACCAAATGACCTAAATCGAGTACAGCACAGAAATGGCCAACAAAATTGAAAGTGCTATGTAAATACTGACACAAAAATATGCTCCTCACTTTGAAAAATTTTTAGTTGTGAAATATAGCCAATGTATTTAAGATTCTGATTTCCCTCCATGCCACCGCCCATGGTACTATATTCAGGTTGGACCAAGAATAAGCCTGGTGATCACCTTGGACATTACTCTCCTGGAGTTTCGGGCACCCCAATTCCAGTTCTTGTCCTCCATTGAGTACACACCACAGCACAGATGATATATTCAAGTTATTCCAGAAAGGGGAGTTGATGACAAAGTACTTTTTTAAATAAAAATAAGCTAAAACTAGAACAGTAATAATTAAAACATGGAAACAAAGAATCAGTCGCTATGAATCCTTTAATAGAATGTGAAATAGCGACTGACTCTTTAACACAATGTATGAACATTTTAAAATACTGTATAATTTTGGGCAAGACATTAAATTTGCTTAGCCTTTGTTTCTTTTAAGTAGGATTAGTAACATTCGACACTGAGTGAAATAAATAATGAAAAGCAGTAAAATTAGTGAATAAAATAAGCTCTGTGAATAAAACTTCTATTCTTTATAAAAAGTGATATGGAAACTTGAGTCCACAAAGAAAAAAGATTTATTTAGGGAAAATATTTTACTATCTGGATAAATATTCACATCCACAATGACTAAGTCTTAGAAGTAAGATAACCTATCTGGAAAGAAACATAAAATTGTCAGGGAAATGATGAAAGGAAATACATTGACATAGGTAATGTATCTATTTGGATTCCCAACATAAAGAAAAAGTGAACTGCAAAACTATGAGGAAAACTGCCAAGCACACTGATTTCTAGCCCCCACAAAATCCTCAATTTCCCCCAGAGGACTCTGGTATAATCTTTGGGGATGTTTACTAAATGACATTTTATTTGCTAATCTATTGGAATGTGCTGTGTCAAAGCATTACATTAGAAACTATAGACCTGAGGTTTTCTGCAATTGTTGTACAATTAAAATGAGCCTTGGTATTCCGTTCTATGGCTAAGCAGATGATAATCTAGCAAGAAAACACTATAACATGTGATGGGAATTTAATATGAGCCTCAATTATCCTTGGAATGATAGCAAAGATAATAACATTGGCAAGCCTCTGTCACTTTCGAGCACACAGATTTTAGTTCTTATGTTCATTAAATTTTCTTTAGTTCTTCAAAACACATGGAATTGTACCAAATAAAAGTCAAATGCTTATCATATGAATGAATTTTTCCACTGCCGGCTATGGCCCGGTCCTCCCAGGGACCTTTGAATCTGCTTGTAAGAGCTCCAAGAAATGAAAAAATAGGATAGGTGACTCATCTCCATGTACCTGGCAGATAAGTCAGAGGTTCCAATTCTCAATGTAAGAGAGTCTAAGTATCATTAGAATTTGGCCAGATACACAAAGTTCTACTACAGTGACTAGTTCATTCAACAAAACAGCTTGTCGGAATTTTTTGACTGAATTGATTGGTAGGCCAGTTGACTCAATAAATGTCAACTGATTCAATGATAGTCATAAAGTTAAAAAAAGAGTAATCATTTAAAAACATTATCATCATTACCTAATTGAGTTGAAGTTAATACTGGGATGATTAGTTGAGGTTCCACAAGTTTCTCTCTCTCTCTCTCTCTCTCTTGCTCTCTCTCTCTCTCTCTCTCTATTGTATAGGATGAGGTCTTCTGCAGTGAGGGCAGGGATTACAGTATTATTGTGGTTAGAAATGATGTGCACTTGAAAGTTTTTTCTTAGCAGAGTTTTTGTAGGTTTTTTTATTTCTTTGTGCTAAAAATGTCTACGTGCTGTCTCCCTACCAGATCTACATATGGTTATGCCTTTCTAGATGGGTAGGTTATCTACTTCTGAGATCCAGCCATTGTAGATATGAATATATATGTCTATAGTAAAAATATTTCCTTCACATGAACCCTTTTATTGTTCTTAATGGCCTCAAGTTGAGTAGTTTCAATATCAATTTTAATAAATAAAAATTGTATTCACAGAGCACATTTTATTAATTTTGCCATTTTATTATTTCATTCTATTTTTGCAATAAACCTTTGGGTTAATAGGGCAAGTATTGGTTCCTTTTTAAAGCTAACCAATTTACATCAAAGGAGACAAGATACTTCACTGGGTTGCCTTCTCTCCACTTTTATGAATTCCTGCTCACCTGGGGCCACACAATTAGTAAATGGTAGTGTTAGAATTCAAACTCAGGGAGTACAGGTGATACTGTGCACATACCATATATTAATCTACTCCCAGTGGAACCCTGTTGCTAAACCCTTAAATATTTCTGCATTTAATAATATTAATCACAATAAATAAAGATCATAGGAAACATTATATCTGTTCAGGTCAGGTGTTACTGCCAAACGGTTTTCACATTTTCAGATAAGGAATTGTGGATATATATATTTCTTTAGCCCTGGTGCTCTCTACCACTATATGGAGCAACTAACCATTTAACAAACAATGCCCACTTGCACACCTTTTCTCTCTTCAAGGCTTCTCTGGATAGCAACCTCCTGGTGGTCTTCAGAGAGAATAATTAAGCCCAAGTATTTTCTCCATTGCCTTCATTATGCACAAGATGCAATTATCTTCTCTTTCACTACTGAGAACTAAATTATGCTTTACACAAAATCACTCAATTTTTCACCTTTTTATTCTTCCTCTTTCAACTTCTCCATATCACAGAAAATTCAAGAAGGGACTGTGTGTCAAAGGAGGGGGGATGCAGGGTGCCAAAATCCCCTAAAGGAGAGTGGTATTCTTAGTAATAAACTTAATTTTGCCATAAGTAATGAATGGGTCCCTCCTAGGACATTCTTTCTCCATTCGTTTCCTGAACCTAACATGATGATATCTTACATAGAGTGGACATTCAATAAATTCTTGAGGCAGAAACAAAGGAAGGAAAGGGCAAAAAAAGAATAGTAGGAAAGAAAGAAACTTCTATACATTTGCTTATGTAATTAAAGCAACTAGATATGTGATACATCTATGAAGGAAAACAAGATGTAAAGTGGGAAATAAAATACTATGTTAAGGGGTCCCAGGAATTCCAAATAAGGACTGGAGATTGGGACTCTAAGAAATTTCTTACTTTTTTTTGGTTCTTGTGTTCTCTCCTATTCCTTGTTCCTTATCCAGGAACAATAAAGGTGCATATTTCACTTGGTGATATTCACATTTGAAATCTGACTATGTATCATTCTAAATTCAAGAACTCACTGCATTTTTTTATATAGTGACATTTTCTATTGGTTAGTCCTTGTGAAAACATGAAAGGTAAAACTACACCCCCACAACAGTTTTGCACTTACTTCTGTGAAACAAGTCCAGATATCACCATCCCAGCTAATTTTTTCTGTAGTGACTTGGTTTTCAGTCACTTCCATCTTTCTACTTTCACTGTAGCTTTTGCTAAGGACTTGGAGACTTGAATGACAGCTGTATTTCCAATTGCTTTACAACATTTTATTTCCAGAACACATCACTTTGCAATGTGTTCCCTCGGGAAACATTTCAGGATCATTAAATTAAAAATGGAAGGTGTAGTTGATGATTGACTGCTCTCTAATTACCCAGAGTGTTTGTCAAAGGCAGTAGGCAGGAGACATAAGCTCCATTTTGCTGTTACATGCACTGTCAGCTTTACAGCACATCTCTCCTAACATAGAAGACTTCCCTGACTAGTATATTTAGTGGAATAGACCTTTGCAGCTGGAATAAATCCCCCTTGGCATCAGAATAAAAAGAGAGTGAAGAAAATTATCTAGTAAACAAAAATGGTTTATCTATGTCTTAAAAATAAGAAGCCTATCTATAATCAGTGTTTCTCAACCATTTTTCCCATTATTGAGACTTTTTAGACATATTTTCCTAAGAACTCGGCCATAAAATTTTAATGCCATAGCTATACTTTGATCCTGTTTATGTACTGTGGTCCTTTGGAGGACTACAAACAACTATAATATGTACACTTTTCTCTCTCCACCAAGAATGATATCTCTTAGATTATGCTTGCTAGTACACTGACTGAGCTCAGATGATGTTTCCTCAATTTGATAAGCAAGGCTACCACCCCATTCTGAACTATACAATTCAACAGAATGTAACATAGAAAATGGTTGTTTAGTAAATCATGTATTGCCAACTGAGAAATCAAATCTCATTCTTCTCCTAAAAATAAGGAATCTCTAATAATATTAAAGAGCACACAGTTCCCAATGGTGTTTAAGTCAAAAATCTTGCACTCACAAATTCAAACTTCTCCACATACAGAGAGAGGGGCAGGCTTTGCTCTCAGAAGGGATAAGACTATGAGCTTGCAACAACTACTATCTTGTGTGTTTGTCTATTAGCACACATTTCTTGAACTCTATGTAGACTTTTAGCTCTATGAGTGCAGGGATTGTGTTTGATTGTGCTTACCGTTGTAGGATAAAAGAAAAAAAGGAAGGGAGAAAGGAAGGGAAGAAAAGAGGAAGACAATGCACTATGTTAGGTGACTTGAAGACTGCCTCTAAGAATATTTATACTCAGGGTGAAGATAGATATGTAAACAAATAAATATTATAATAATTGTAATTTAAAAGTTGATTAGATATGGCAAGGTTCCAAAGCAGTGGTCAATTCTATCTGGTTAGAGGTGGGAGAAAACTGAACTGGGTTATGAAAATGTTTAGAGAGACAAGGCTATATTAGGATTTTTATGGGCCCTAGAGCACTCTTGGTTTGTGGTCTCCTTCTTCCATAAAACACATTTAAATATAATTATAGCACAATAAAGTGAGCATAAGGATCTGAGTATTCTAGGAGCATATAGCCAGGAGGTCCAGCAAAGACCTCCAGAAAGGCAAGATGTTTAAGTGAGAGAGAACCTACAGATAAGCTGGAAGAGTGGCTGAGAGTGTTCTAGGGAGAGAGAACAGCTTGTTCAAAGGCCTAGAAGTGAGGGAACTATTATGGTTAGTGAAATAAAGGCAAAGAGACAGAAAGGAGAGAAGGGGGGAGAGATGGAATTAGAGAGGCAAGTAAGGGTCAAACCACATTTGGCCCTGTGTTAAGAAGTCTAGCTTTATCCTAAAGCTATTTAGTGAGCACACACTAGAGACTACAAGTGCCATATTATAAAGTTGTGCAACTGAAAGTTATATCATTATCAACTAGTGTTACCCCCCAATAAATTTAATTTAAAAATAAATAAAAATAAAAGCTTCTGTGTTAGGAACCAACAGGTTTAAGTTTACAGTTTGGGGACTTCTGCCAAGATGGAAGCATAGTTGGAAACACTGTGCCTTCTCCCAAAACCAAGTTTGAATACAACAAAGGTTTGGAGAACAAAAACATAGCCAAAGAACAGAAAATTGAATTATATGGAAGTCCGACAACAACGAACTGTTCAACTGGGACGGGCTCCAATTCTGCTACGTAATAGGCACAAACAGCCCAAAAGATGGCGCAAGAAGAACTCAAAGTCCCAGAGCCAATAACTCTAAGCGACCAAGAGATTGCCAGCCTCTCAGAAGGACAGTTCAAGACACTGTTTATCAGGATGCTCATAGAATTGGTTGATTATAGTCACAAATTAGAGGAACATATGAAGGCTAAACTAATTGAAATGAAGGGAGATGCACAGGAAACCAATAGTGATGGAAAGGAAACTGGGACTCAAATCAATGGAATGGACCAGAAGGAAGAACAAAACATCCAACCAGAAAGGAATGAAGAAATGAGAATTCAAAAAAATGAGGAGAGGCTTAGGAACCTCCAGGACATCTTTAAACGTTCCAACATCCGAATTATAGGGGTACCAGAAGGGGGAAAGAAACAGCCACGAGTGGAAAACGTATTTGAACAAATAATAAAGGAGAACTTCCCCAGTCTGGCAAAGCAAATAGACTTCCAGGAAATCCAGGAAGCTCAGAGACTGCCAAAGAAGTTGGACCCAAGAAGGAACACACCAAGGCACATCATAATTACATTAGCCAAGACTAAAATGAAGGAGAGAATCCTAGAAGCAGCAAGGGATAAGGGGACAGTCACCTACAAAGGAGTACCCATCAGACTGTCAGCGGATTTCTCAAAAGAGACCTTCCAGGCAAGAAGGGGCTGGAAAGAAGTATTCCAAGTCATGAAATCCAAAGACCTACAGCCAAGATTGCTTTATCCAGCAAAGCTTTCATTCAGAATGGAAGGACAGATAAAGTGCTTCTCAGATAAGGTCAAGTTCAAGGAGTTCATCATCACCAAGCCCTTATTCTATGAAATGCTAAAGAAAAAGAAGATGAAAAATATGAACAGTGAAAGGACAGCAAACTCACAGCTATTAACAACCACACCTAAAACAAAAGCAAACTAAGAGGACAGCTAGATCAGGAGTGGAACCATAGAAATGAAGAACACATGGAGGGTTAGCAACAGGGGAGCGGGAAGAGGAGAAGGGGGGAGAAGGTACAGAAAATAGCATAGACAGTAGAAAATAGGTAGGGGGGATGGCAAGAATAGTAGGGGAAATATAGAATCTAAAGAACTTGAGACACGTGGTTATAAACTAAGGGGGGGAGAATGGTGGGGGAGGGAGTATGTGGGTGGAGTGGAATGAAGGGGGGAATAGAACAACTGTAATGGTATAATCAATAAAATGTATTTTTTTAAAAAGTTTACAGTTTGGATATGCATTCAAGCACACTGCAGCCAATGGACTGGAGAGGGTGTGGTGGATATTCTGGGAGTCCACCAGGCCCCTTCTTCAGGGCCCATGTGCCCACACCCTGCTTCTAGAAATATTTGTTTTGGAGGCTCACAGATGAGTCCCTCCATGGGAATTGCCCCCAGCCACAGGGAACTCTTTCCTGAGGGCAGACCCTCTCCCAGACAGCACCCACAGCCATGACTGGCAAGTGAGACAAAAAGGCTCAGCTATCTTATCTCAGCCAGGGACAGCCTTAGCTCCTAAATTCCCTGAAGTGTCTGCTGGGGCCTCTGATGTAACCATGTTGCTGGTCATTTCTTCCTCTGCCTAATCCTACTTTATTAGTTTCCCATGGCTGCATAACACGTTACTACAAACCTACTAGCTTAAAAAACACACATTTATCATCTCAGTGTCCACAGGCCAGCAGTCTGGGTACAACTTAACTGGGGCCTCTTCATCAGGCTGCAACCAAAGTGTTGGCCAGACTGCGTTCTCATCGGGGAACTTGACCATGGAAAACTCCATTTCCAAGCTTACTCTAGTTGTTGATAGAATCCACTTCCAGGTGTCTGTAGGACTGAGGACCCCACCTTCTTGCTGTTGATTGATTGGAGGCTGCCTTCAGTGCAAAGAGGCCACCAGCAATTCCTAGAGGCTGCTCACAGGTTCTTTCATGTGGGCTTTCCCAACATGGCCACTTAAGCCAGCAAGAAGAGTCTCCAGAAAAAGTCTGCTAGCAAGACAGACTCAGACATAATATAAAATAATTGTAGGAGTAATGGCTCATCACCTTTGCCACATTTTCATTAGGAGTGAGTCACAGGTACCATCCCCACTCAGGAAGTACAGATTGCACGAAGGTATAATCAGAAGACAGCAGACACCATAAACCCTGTGTGCCACGCTTGCTTTCCTCACTTCTTACAGGCATACTTCCGAGAGCAGTCCTCAATAAACCTGCACGCAACTATTCATCTTAGAGTTGATATCCAGGAAGCAATTCCAGAGGCAATGAAGTCAGCTAGAGACTATTGCTGTAGTGTCAACTGTGGGCAATTCCAGTAGGAGACTGAGTAACACATTTTCTTTCTATTGATAAATGTATAATTATTATTAGAATGACATATGGCCTATCTGAAAGGAAAACCGAGGTATCTTCAAGCAGATACACAACAAAAATAATTCATTTTTAGGGCTGTAGAACAGATTAAATACAACTAATAAAAATTAGGCTTATGATGTTGTACAGTGTGGAAATAAACCTCAGACCACAATCAGTCACATAATCAAAAAGAGACAATTAGCACTTTATTAAACTAGCATAGATTATACTTTTACAAATGGCAGAAATAACAAATAGAGCTTCCCTATTAGAGACTGACAGAAAATACATAAGCAACTGTTGGTATAATTATAGGATCAAATTCCACCTTGTTTATCAACACTCCCATTTTTATCCATCCCATTTACAATAACTACTTTTATCCCTGCTTAATTAGTCATATACAGAGTGATATAAACAATATTCCAAAAGGATCCATTTTCAATGATTTCTACACCATATTATAGGCATTTGCCACTGGAAAAATGTTTGTCCTTAGGTCTTCAGAGTGTGAAATATATATTGTTGCCTGACATTCTTTTTGGAAATGCTTAAATACTGATGGATCTTTAAATCAATAATTACAAACACCAAATGACTACACTTACACACTGTGCTGTCAGGGAAATGTTTTAGAATACTGGGTGTGCTCAACAGTTTACGACTCCAGTGGTCTTCATGGGTATAACTGATTGCCTTTCACTTTTGTGTATGTTCAAAATTTGTTACAAAAGAAGAATGGTGAAAAAATATGTAATCTGCCCTTGATGATTTGTGGCATTCAACAGTGGCACCAAAACAAGTACTGAGTTTCTTGGGAAGCAAAACTGCAGCCCCTCAAAGAGGGGTAAGCCGCTCATCCTCTGTCATAAAGGTGTCATTAATGTGCCATCCCTTCATGTCCAGGGAGTCACTGGAGATGCCATTTTCAATTGTGATGGTGTTTTCACACTTATCTTCAGCATCATCCACTTCAGGTGGTCCTTTGTTCTTCCTGAATGCACACAAAAAGAATGGTTGGGATCTAGGAGGAGAAAGCATGGTCTTTTGCACAAACAGCAAGAGCAGAAACCTTAGAATGATCAAAAAATTGATGCCTATGTATTTTTAAATAAGCTTCAAAGATCATAAAGAGCTGGTGTGGTGGAAAGATGCTGGTGTGGTCAAGATGAGAAGACTGCATGGTTGATCAACACGTATGGATCAAAGTGAGTGGTCTTACTTGGAATACTAAAATAAATATATATGAACATGTACATGAATGAATGCATATATACATTCACATGAATGAATGTTTGTGTACACACATATATACATATACATTCACACACAAAAATTGCATGAAGGAATGTGAGGAAAATGTACAGTAAACTGGCAAGTTAAAAAGTTTAGCTCTAGGAGGACTTCACAAAAATTGATTTAAAAAAAGTAATAGATCCCTCTCACAGGACTTGACAAATGAGTGGCCTGCAAATGTGGAGTGAAAACCAAATTGAAATGGGATATCAAGAAGCAAACTCACATTACTTTGTAGAAAGGAAGTGACCATTATAAATTGTAGGTAGCACTGCTTGGCTCTACTCATTACAAAACAATTGTGTTCATTTGTAAGCTGAGTTTTTGAAACTCAGAACACATTCTGCTGATTACCACTCATGGCTATAATTCCAGGTCATTCCAAAAAACCCCTACATGACAGGATAAATTTTGAATTTCTCTTTCTCAGACCCTTCGTAGACCCTGCTACCCCAACCCAAGTGGTAACCAGACCCTTAACATTTCCTTGGAGTGTGGAAAGCCATAGCCTTTAACTCAAAGGTTCTTCCTGTCTCGTGAAAGACCAAAACAGGTGAGCCAATTACGCTTGATATCATAGAGTTAGGGGACCAAAAAAAAAAAAGAGTACCTCTAGGCAACCACAGGGAGGAAGACTTTCCCTGAGGCTTACCGCAACCTAGGTGCTGGGGCCCCACGGAGGCATGATGTTAAGCATAAGGCTCCCAGACTCACCAAAGATTCTATTGTCCCAGGAATCTAAGGAAACTGCAAAGAGGTAGGCCTGAATGGATCACGTGGCTGGGATGGTGGGCATTGCTGTGACCAGGAAGGACTCCCACTACTATGGAAATCCCTTAGAACCTTTGTGAGTCTCTGACAGGGGAGGAGATAATGAAGATGCCCCAATGGTGACTGAGGTAGAGTTTCCTATTAGTCCTATATGGAAGTCCACTTTAGTGTGCTGTAAAGAATATGGTGGAAGAAGAGAGAAAAAAGAGGGAGCTCATGTACATGAAAGAATGTCAGCTGATATAGAATGAATAACAGGAACAGAAAATTGCCACTACAATAATAACTGATTCCTACGAGGCACATCAATGTCTAATAAATGATAGAGTAAGACATGGTTAGGGAACAGGATATTTTCATGGTCTTAATGTATCACCCCCACAAGCAATGTACTAATTATAAAGAGATATTTGTATTTTTGTCAAGGGAGGAATTTGGTGAACATCACCAACAAAAAAATCCACCTGACATGACAAATTGAACAAGTGACTCCAGATGTGACACACTAAAATTATATATATATATATATATATATATATTTAGTTCTATGTTCCTGCCCCACCTCATCTCCAAATTTTTTAACCTGAATCTCTCAGGAGGAAATAATCAGAAATATCAAAACCCAAATTTAAAGAGATTCTGTAAAACAGCTGATCTGGGCTCAGCACAGACTAGGCATAGAATTGGATGGACAGACAGGCACATGGGTGGCTGACTAGCTAGTTAGATACATGGATGGGTGGATCAATGAACGTATATCAATCACTGACTGTCTGGATAATAAATGGGTGGATGCATAGATGGATGCGATAAACAAAGTTACTCAGACAGTAGCCCAAGGGACATCTTGAATGGGATCCACAAGGAAGGAAGGAAGGAAGGAAGGGAGGGAGGGAGAGAGGGAGGGAGGGAGGGAGGGAGGAAACATTCGCCTCGCCCGTGATATTTCTTTTATCTCTTATTTTCTCAAATGAATGGAGGGATTTTCCTACCTTAGGAATTTGGAATTAGTATAGATTTTGCCATCCTTCACTGATAGCTTTACTAGATAATTTCCAGTGGCTGGAGTTCATAATGAAAGGTACAGTAGCATCCAACAGTGTAGATCCTACTGTCATCACTTGAAAGTATTGGCCATTCTATACGCCATTGTCAAATGTGTCACTACAGACCCAATGCTGTGCTGAAAGTTGGGGGTTACAGTCCCAGAGACCTAGGAAAGGACAGGGTGCTATGTTTTTCTATCCTCAGAGTGAAGACAGAGCATTGGCCGTTCCAAGCTCCAGCAATCAATCAGCAATCAGTGCACAATGGGGTGGGCATGGAGCTTCATGTGATTAGAGGGTCCTCCAGTCAGGTACAGTCACCTACCAGAGGACTAGAATACTTTGGTCCCGTCTACTGTGGGCAGGACTATGGTCACTTTCCATGTCCTCCAGGAAGCAAAAGCAACTGACATTCTATAACTATCAGTAACACCACTTCATTCATAGTATCCAACATTCATTCAATAACAATGTTTTAAGTGCCTACTGTGTGCTGGAAGAGAGACAATCCATGTCCTAAAGTGAAAAGAAAGGGTTCAATTAAAAAGGAAAAACTCCAAATTTCACTCGTGCTCCCTCCCACCTATTTTTTTATGGCTCATAAAAGAGAGGAGTGGTGTTTCAGTAGGGATGAAGCCCTGGGAACAAAGGTATATTTATACACTATCATCAAAAACCACCTAGCTCATTCAACTTCCCCCTAAATCACTCCTCATTGGGCTTGGAGTGAATAATAATCTCCATAACAATAAACAGATTTTTAAATAGTCCAATTTTACCCTGAAATTTCTGTACGTAAGTATAAAAGCCCTATCACAAAAATCTTAGTGGATAGAGCTGTCTGAAGTAGGTGGCAATGTGACAGTCTTAGAAATAATGGTTGTCAGTATTTATTTATCAGTTTCTTCACTTTAAGAAATGTTGTTATGGAGTTAGAAGAAAAATTGCAGAGCTGAACCCAGGTGGACCATCTCAAGGAATCTTGCCTCCCCCTCCCCAAGCACAAAGGGGGAATAATCCCTCAGGCACCACAGAGGAATGGGGAAGAATTAAAAAGGCAGATGCAAACAGATGAGGACAGCTTTCTCTTCTTTAGAAGAAGGATTTCTCAACCAAAAAGCCTCTGAATGAAATCGCTGTGGAAATTTAGCCAACTGGGCTGTGTCTGTGGCAAATTAGTCGCATACTGTTCTTTGTGACCTCAGAGTCGGTTGTATGGAGTCTTAGCATTGCTGGGCTTCACAAACTGCAGTGTCCGTAACATGCTCGCTGACACCATAAACAGCTCAACGGTTATCTTACAGTGGTAACACAGCACTTTGTCACATTTCATAGTGTGTAGTGAAATAAACCAAATCACTGCCTGTGCACTGTGTTTACTAAGACTAATAAAACTAATCTTTCTGAATCATCCTGATTTGATTTTCTGCTAAAAATATGAATTCCTTTTCCTGAAAAATAAAATCGAGTGTTAACGACTTCCGCTATTGCTGCAAGGTCAGGTAGTTCAGGAAGAGGATTTTTAAAAATGACTAAATACCTGCAACTAGCTCCTAGGAGTCCTGAGAGCGAATACCTTTCACGGATCCAGAGGGAACAGGGACAAAACAGGGGACAAAAGAAGTATCCAGTGGCTCTCGGAACCAGGGGGTGTTAGAGAATAGGGTTTGCTCAAGATAAAGAAGTGGCAGCTAAAGCAGAAAGAGTATTTCTGTCTCTGGTCAACAAGACAGGGCTGAAGAGCCGAGGCCCAAGAACAGCCAGATAAACAACAAAGAACAGACAAATATGATTTTGAAACAGAGTCAATTATTGGAGAACTGTGACTGTCCTCCTGATCAACATGGATGATTCCTGGGGAAAACAGTGTTGCTGGAGAGATTTCAGTGGGTTCTGCAGCATGGTGAGATTGGTGGGCTTTGGAATCAAGCCCGTCTGGTTTTTAATAATGATACTTTAACAGTACTTTCTAACCATATGTGCCATGTGATAGCAATAATAATAATTAATATGTATTACATGGCAGAAAGCAGCACTTTGCACACATCGCCTCATGTAATTCCCATTGCATGGGTTTTAGCTCATGAGTTTGAGCTCAGACTCAAATATGTTCAATAGCTTGTCTTTCAGAATGGAACAAGGTTGGTGGGAGGAGTGGACCTAGAAGTCTATTTGGTCTCTCAGACTTCACTCAAAATACATATTTGGCCCTGGCTGGTGTAGCTTAGTGGATTGAGTGCAGGCCTGCGAACCAAAGGTTCGCAGTTCAATTCTCAGTCAGGGCACATGCGTGGATTGCAGGCCAGTTCCCAGCAGGGGCTGTACGAGAGGCAACCATACACTGATATTTCTCTCCCTCTCTCCTTCTCTCCCCCCTCTAAAGATAAATAAATAAAAACTTCAAAAAATAAATATATATTTGATTCCTATTGAGTACGTACATTTAAGAACAGCAAAGGAAAAACAAAACACTTATTAGTTCTAATATTTCTACAACAATTAGGGAGCTAGATGAAAAATATTATTCTCATTTTCTTTATGTGACGTACTCAAGGTCACTCAGCTACTAAATGCCAGGGCCTGGGACTGGAATCCAAAACCAAGAGTATTGATCCAGTGCTGTTTCTATTGAAACACACATGGTATCATCATCATCATCATCATCATCATCATCATCATCAGGCCTAGCAGGCAACTCAAACATCTCCTTCTGGGCTGGGGCTAGACATCAATCTAGAACAAACATCAATGTGAAGGACGTGCAGTTCATCTTGTCTCTCTCAAGACTAAAGGCTCCGGGGGCAAATCCTATCTTTTCCATGATCAGAAAGGTCTATTATCACAATCATCAGGACTCTCCCCACATCAAACTGCACCCTTTCCTCACTTGCAAGTAATACTTTGTACAAGAGAAACCCACCACAGATTGTATCGAACCCAAAACACAGCGAATCGATTTATCTTCAGAAGGTTGTCATAACTGTCCTGACTATATTTACTAAATTACTGATGCTCTCCAGGTTCACAAAAGAATTTGTCCCATCTGTTTTCCTAGTTTGAACATGAAATGAACTTGTGAAGGCAAAGCTGTGACAACAGCCTCCCTTTTCCCAGGCAACAGATTAGGATGCTACACACCCAACTATGATCTTACTGCAGAATCTGCTCAGAAGGAAACAGATAGCTGACCCTAGTACAAACCAGCTGAAAGGCCAGGGAATGGCAGGATAATAAAATAATAGTAACAGCTAACACTTAGTGAGCACTCACTGTGTGCCAGGCACCGGCCTAAGCACTTTACTCTCTTAACTCTTTTTATCCCACCAAGTTAATTATTTCCAGTATACCTGCTGTCGCTCTAGCGTAGTTATCTGTGCACAGAGGGAAAAAAATTAACCAACTTGACTACAGCACCATGGAGCAGATTCTTCTGAGCTTGGTTTTTCCCGACTCACTGCCTGTCCTTCCTGATAGCCATACAGTTCATGGATTTTATATAAGAGCAGAATTAAGTGATGAAGACTTGGAATCAAGACAGTCTACCTCCAGAGTCCATTTTTCTAACTCCTACACTGTGTCGTACTGGTGAGAAAATTGGGAAACAAGGAGATGAAATCAATTCGCAAAGGTTGCAATCAATAGAAACCACAGAATTATAGCATTTTAGGATTAATACAAAACAAATGGAGATAAGTGTACTTGAACAACAATAAAAATATTTTTAAAACCCTCTAATTTATAAGATAGAGCATTAAAAATTTTTTATTTTTAAAATTTTTTTTCTAGATTTTATTTATCTTTAGAGGGGAAAGGAAGGAAAGAGAGAGAGAAATATCAATGTATGGCTGCCTCTGGTGTGTCCCCTACTGGGAACTGGCCCGCAACCCAGGCATGTGCCCTGACTGGGAATCGAACTGCGATCGTCTGGTTCACAGGCCCGCGCTCAATCCACTGAGCTACGCCAGCCAGGGCTTTAAAATTTTTTTATTTTTTAAAAAATATTTTAAAAACCCTCTAATTTATATGATTTGTAAACCCTCTAATTTATAATATTTTCTTTTTTAAAGAAAAATGCTTTGAAATATTAAATGTAGGTATTCAAATATTACAAGAGAATATTTCTTAACATTATAAAAAAAGCAACTTGTACCATGTCTTTCTGCATTACAGGTCATATAAAGCTCAAGAAAATCAAGCAAGCACAACTTGGTCTTAATCTTTGAGTTTAATTTGGGGACTAGCCCTGACTGGTGTAGTTCAATAGATTGGGTGTCATCCCACAAACCAAAGGTCACTGGTTCAATTCCCAGTCAGGGCACATGCCTGGGTTGCAGCCAGGTCCCCAGTTAGTGACACACAAGAGGCAACCAATCAATGTTTCTGCCACACATCAGTGTTTCTTCCCTCTCTTTTTCCCTCCCTTCCCACCTTTCTATATCATCAAAATGAAAAGGGAACCAACTGTATGAGAGAGCATATTTGCCAATGACACATTGGACAAAGGCTTAATCTCCAAATTATCTGAAGAAATCATACAACTCAACACCAAGAAGACAAAGAACCAAATTAAAAAAATGAGCAAAGGACCTGAATAGGTACTTCTCCAAGGAGAACACACAGAGAGCTCAGAGACATGAAAAAATGCTCATCATCACTAATCATTACAGAGATGTAAATTAAAACCACAATGAGATATCACCTCACACCAGTGAGAATGGCTGTCATTAATAAATCAACAAACAATAAGTGCTGGTGAGGTTGTGGAGGAAAGGGAATCCCAGTACACTATTGGTGGGAATGCAGACTAGTGTAGCCACTGTGGAAAACAGCATGGAATTTCCTCAAAAAAATAAAAATGGAACTGCCTTATAACTCAGGGATTCCACTGCTGGGAACATACCCTAAGAATCCTGAAACACCAATTCACAAGAATTTATACACCCCTATGTTCATAGTGGCGCTATTCACAATAGCCAAGTATTGGAAACAGTCCAAGTGCCCACCAGTAAATGAGTGGATCAAAAAACTGTGGTACATCTACACTATGGAGTACTACATCACAGAAAAAAAGAAGGAACTCCTACCTTTTGTAACAGCATGGTTGGAAGTGGAGAGTATTATGCTAAGTGAAACAAACCAGGTGGTAAAAAACAAATACCATATGACCTCACTTGTAAGAGGAACCTAATGAACAAAATAAACTAACAAACAAAATAGAACCAGAGACATGGAAACATGGAACAAACTGACAGTGGCCAGAAGGGAGGGGGAAGGATGGAGTGATAGAAGGAAGGGGATGGGCCTAATCAAAGAATATGAATGACCCATGGACATGGACAATGGAGAGGGGATTGACTGTAGGCTGGAGGAGTCAGCTGGGTGGAAGGGGGCAAAAGGGAAAAAATTTGGGATAACTGTAATAGAATAGACAATACAAAAATTCAGGGACTAGACACAGGTTACATGTATTCCACAGCATTTCATTTACCATTTGTGAAAAAATTACAAAGCCCAAGATTTAAAATGATTGCCTTCTGTTAGTAACTAAGGTGAAATATCTGAAAAGTAGTACTAAAGCTCAGGAGAAACATTTAGTTGAACACATACTTGGCCAAACATATCTCACATGTCCCATCTGGACATCGACTCTTGAAAACAATGCATGTCCCACTTACCAGAACTCCCCTTTCTCGTTCGCAGAAGGGAAGGTGTAGAAGCATCGAAGTGCGCAGTAAAGAGCTGAGGCCTCCTTCCACTTACCCTCTGGACCAAAGGTACTTGTAAACAAAATTTTCTCCTTTTATCGTGCTGAGAAATCCTGTCTCTCCTCTCCCTGCTCCACTACCTTAGTGAGTCTCCCACTGCTCTGAAACTCTCTCTTGAAGTAATATTGTTTAGACAGCCAAGTTTGCAAATGCCTCAGAATACAGGTAAAAGAATCTATGTGTAAGTCACTAAATTGGAAGCTCTCAAACTAAGTGAATTAGAATACCCTAAATATTCATTGAAGTGAATCCCATTTGCAGATTCTAATTTAGTGGGTCTGTGATAGAGCCAAGGAACCTACATTTTAAACAAGTGCTGAAGGTGAGTGTGATGCAGGGAGTTAATTGAAAAGCCACTTTGAGGAACACGGTTCTATATAAGATCATGAGCACTGGAGGGATGAGTGTCCACCACCAGGAGAAGTATCAGTAGGAAACAGCAAACAAAGTATCTGGAACAAGACGGCATCTGCAGGTAGTGCGCCAAAAAGCAGCAGCCCACGGTGGGGAGGCATGGAAAGAATTATGGAACTGCTGGCATTTGGAGGCAGATGACTATGAAAGATTAACTCTGCTTATCCAAATGTCTGCTTAGCTCTGTATATCCAGACTACAAAATCATAGCACAGACATTAAAACTGACCCTGGACTTGTGACATTCATATAGTGTTGAACAGAGAGAATGATAGTAATACAAAGAGCCAAAATTAAGTAAGGGACATTGGACTCCTAAAAGTCTCTAAAAACAAGAGCATAAGTGATACTTTGAAAATCACCAATTTTTTGCAAAGTTTCACATACAAGGCATTATCTTCAGTTAGAGGCAAATGCTCTCCTTATTTTTCCGAGTCATGAACAAATAGGAAAACAGTCTTTAAACCATTCCCTTTCAATACCTTACCTTCTACGTTGCCAGATTCCTGATAAAACCAAAAGTGTGATTGCAACTATGACAATAGAAAATATCACACCAAATATAATAATCCAGATGGGCACAGATGGGTCAGTGGGTGGTGCAAGAGTGGAAGGAATTTTTAAAAATTCCAGAGTCTGGTCGTTCAAAGAGAAGGCATTGTTGATCCGGTTCCTATTCATTCTAAAATACAATGAAAATAAAAACAAACAAGACAGAAAAAAATTAGAAATGGAAGCTATAGACCTATCTCTCCATGATTATCACTCTATAAACAGAGCATCCCCATAGAAAGAGACTTCAGGGTGACTAGCGAGCCGGATGAGCGCACACACGCTGTGGTCGCCTTTCACAGGGCGCTGTGCGGCCTGCTACCAGAGGGGCTTCTCCCCGCACTACTGCCCTCCGCGGTTGCAAACGTGGTAGCAGTAAGCCGAAGTCCTGAACTTCGATCTCGGCCCACCATGTTTTATTCCTGATAAGTAGCATCTAGATTAAAATGACAGAACTCTACTTAAGGTGATTTACATAAATAAGACAGCCCCAAAAGATAAAATGATATGTTAAAACGTGAGTGAGGAACATGAGAAGAAAATGAAACCAGGAAGAGAAAAGAAAACGTGACTACAGAAGCAGCTGCAACTCCATCAGTTGAATCTTCTTCCTGTCAATTCAACAAATTCAACAAACATTTGTGGGAAACTAAGTACGAGATACTGTGCTAGGTGCTGTAGAGACAAAGTGAAACAAAAATACTAAGGACCTTGCAATCTAGAAGGAGGACAGATCAGCCCCTCCACACTCATAGTCCAATGCAAAATGTTCTAGCAAAGAGGCAAATGTGGGCACAGTGGGGGAGCACAGCAGAGGGCTAAGTACATCATGGTGAGAAGTCAGGCCTGCTTTCCTGCGAAGGCACCTTCGCAGCTGTGTTTTCAGGATTACGAAGGAGTTCTCTACACCAAAGTGCGCGGGTGAGCACAGGAACGACACATGGTAGAGTACGATCTGCTCAGGAAACTGCAAGCAGCTCCAATATGCCTAAAGTAAATGGTGGATTTCTAGAATCTTTCAGTCTAGAAAACATAAAGGTAAATGTGCTACTTTTCCAGGGGAAAATCTGCATTTTTGGTGGTGGTAGCAGTTAGGGAAGGGTTGGTAGCAAAGATTTATTTGACTGAAAACAAAAAAAGTGAGTTTCTAAAGGGAATTTGAAAACTGACTGAGAAGATTCCTTGGAGATGTTGTATGTCCTTTACTGAATTCACACTAGACAAGCTGACAGCATGTACCTCTAGAGCACCCCTGAAATGGAAATATAATGTGAGTCTCATGTGTTACTGAAAATTTTCTAGGAGCTAGCTGATTTTAAAGAGGAAATAGGTAAAATTAATTTTAATAATATATTTTGCTCACTATATCTAAGAAAATATAATGTCAACATATAATCAATATTGAGTTGGCTCACATTTTATTTTGCACCACATCTTTGAAATTCAGTGTGTACTTTACACTTAGAGAATATCTAATCTTGGACTACATCTCAAGTGCTTAATAGCCACACATGGCTGGTGACTGCTACATTGAACAGCACGGATATTGAACTTAATAGTAATGGCTTGAGACTCTCTGCAGATCCACACCAAGACAGCAGGAAAGACCTCTTTTAGCAAATAAAAACCTATGCTGAGGCATGATTATTCACAAATATAAAGGAAAATCACAACCAGAAAATCTACAGCAGGGCATAATTTCAATGTAATTTTTACCAAATTATAGAATGTTTTCTTTTTTTATAGCCTAATACTGATAATCTGGGAACACAAACCTTTCGACAAAATAATGAACCCCAGTACTAAGATCTAACACAGAGGAAAAGGAACAGCTGCTCTGCATTCTCATTCTATCCATGTGGTTGGTTAACATCTTGCTATTCCATCGCCTCTTGGGCTAATTAGAAGTTCTAGGTTAGCACAGACTAAACCTCAGTCTACCACCGAAATCCCCAAGCAACAAGAATGTCTTTCAGCCAACACTGGCTTTGAATAGCGGTAGGTCCTCACAACACAGCTAAAACAGACATCTTAGAACTGGTCAGTCACTCCCTCACCTCACTCTAGTAGAGACAGAAAAAAATCACTGTCCGTGGTGGCAGTGTGCCTGGGTTCAAGTCCGCATTCTTTACATTTCTAGCATGGGGACCTTAGCAAATCAATTAACCTTCCTCAATTTCCTCTATTTCCTTAAACCAGGAATAAGAATAATGGCTCAAAAATGACTGCTATTGGTATTAAATGCCACAGATGCATAAGAAGATGCCTTGTGAACCAAAAAGTGTTATTATGCAAATATCTGGTGGAACTGGCATTAGTTTGCCCACCATGCAGATACTTCAGCGTTGAAATTCCTCTTACCTCCTTCTTTCACACTATCCTTTCCTCTTGGTATTGCTTCCTTTGTTTTCATACAGTCCTGACAAGCCCTATCCATTCCCTGACACGAATTCCCATTCTATTAGCCATCCTCATTCCCTACATAGCTTCTCCTGCTAGGACCTTTGAAACAGACATCTTGTGCATATATTCATCTACATCAACTTTCACCCCAAACACTCGCTCTTCCTCCTCACATGAACTGAAGCCTGGTTTAACCACAGTGCCTTCATTTTCCTTGTGGCTCTCCCAAATCATGAGGCTTGAATAAAATTCCTTTGCACATGAAATACAATATTCCTGATTCTTACTACCTAAGTGGTGGGTCTTAACAGTATTCTCAGTAGCAAAAAAGGCAAGAAATACGTAGTTCGAACCTGCTTGTTAAAGCAGATTAAATCATTTCCCACTGATACAGATCAACAATGACTGCTTCAGCAAGGGGGACAGACGATTGTTGACACACAACCTTTGTCATTTGATTCTATACTCATTATCTTCACTGTTAATATTTTACAGAAAGCAAATGAGTTCTTCCACTAGATACTTCTCCTTGGTAAAGAGAATAACATGCATTTCAGTTAACTTATAAATCTTCTGTAAAGAGTTCCTTTGTTTCATTTTTTTCTTTTTCTGGAAACAGTTTGTTTTTTCCAGTACACCTTTGCCCAATATCAATCATGTGTGGGATTTGAAATTTTGGCACATAAAGTGAACAGTAATTGAAATAACAACAAACGGAATCCTTCTGCTTCTCTGAAGTGAAGAATACATCTTACTTTTGAAAGTTTGTTATGATCACAAGGAGAGGAAGAGGGGGAACTGTCAGGAAAAACTGAGTAAATCTGTCTTTTTAGATTTCATTTATTTATTTTCAGGAAGAGGGTAAGGAAGGGGAAAGGAAAGACGGGGACAGAAACATCGATGAGAGAGAGAAACATCAATGAAGTGCCTCTCCTATGCCCCCAACCAGGGACCAAATCCACAACCCAAGCCTGTACCCTGACCAGAACCGAACCTGTGACCTTTCACTTCACAGAATGATGCCCAACCATCTGAGCCACACCAGTCGGGGCAAAAACTGTATAAATCTTGAAATGGGTAAAAAATATCGAGGGTCTGGAAAGTGTACCTTTCTGGAAAATTTTTACCATTTATTCTGTTTGAGTTTCTTTGCAAATCTGTAAGTTGTATATAAAACTAACATAATGTAAATACTTCCTGTCCAGAGAAAATCAAGTGAGTTGTGTCTGGTGGAACATGATCGGTGACTACCTGATGCACGGACCGGTATATCTTTTTATAAATGAACATCACTATTCCTCAATTTCTATGTATGCATGGCTCCTTGAAGTCTCCTTTGAATTAGTTTTAATGTCAATTAAGTAGTTTTGTCATTAATAAATGACATAACATCTTTGATAGCATTTATTTTTCATTTGTATGAATCATGATTTTACCATTTTTTAAAAGGTATTTTTTACAAATTGGTAGTCACAAAGTAGTCATGGGGATGTAAAGTGCAGCAGAGGGAATATGGTGCAAAATAATGTAGTAATTATGTATGGTACCACGTGGGTACTTGAAATACAGGGAGAACACTTGATAAAGTGTATAACTGTCTAACCACTATGCCGTACACCTGACACTTAAACAAAACAATACTGAATGTAAAATGTAATTGAAAAAATAAAATTAAAAGGTATCTTTTAAAGGTAAAGACTGTACACTGACTAAGGAAGGTCCTTAAAGACCCCCCAAATCTGCATATTATGGCTTTTAAATAAAAGTCAGAGGTATGACTTGTCCCTCAATACATGTTATATTTAATCTTCTCAACAACTCTGAGAGAGGGGTACCAAAATTATTCTCATCTTATATATGATAAGAGGAAAGCAAAAGAGGTGAAGTAATTTGTCTATATTCAAATAATTAGCAAGAGGCAAAACCAGAATTAAAAACCCAAGCATTTGGGCCCCAGAATCCACTTGATGAACCATCAAACAATAGTGGTGGACAAGGTGTCCTTGCTAGAAGACAGCAGTAAACATTCTTGGTCAATATTTAAACAGCATCGCTCAACCAGAACACGACTGACATTGGGCTTGAATAACTGTGTTGTGAGGTGCCATCCTGGGCATAGTAGGATATTCAGCAGCACCCCTAATTTCTGCCCACTAGATGCTGGTGGCAACCTGCCTTGCCACCACCCCCCAACTGTGACAACAAAAATATCTGTAAACATTGCCAAATATCTCCTATGGGGCAAAATTACCCCTAGGTGAGACCCACTTGATCTACACTAATCTGCAGTACAAAGAGACAAAATTAAGGTTTTGACATCTTAATAAGTAAATATCGTGAAGCAGAGAGAAAATTCTCTAAGACTTTTCATAGCCTGTGAAGAGGGTTGAATTAATCCAAGTAGACTCAGTGCTGGAAGGCATATCTGACAGTGCTTACCTTACCGCGAACTGTATCTCGTCAGCAGGAAGCGTGTAATTTTTTGAAGGATCTGTAACCACGAACCAGAATGACACCCGCTGGGTGACATTGCAGACTAGGACCTGGGAAATGCTGCAGATGATGGAAAGAAAGAAAACACTGTAAGCACACAATGCCAAATTTCATCAGACCCTCCCATCTGGCATTACTGTAAGAGACAATAATGGCATTATTGGTATTATTGTAAGAGACGGCATTATTGTAAGAGACGTCTTAGCTATAAATAAAAAATCACCTTTACCATTACGAAGAAAGGCCTTATTAAGAATAAATTTATAGAGGAAATTTCCTTTGCTTCAAAATCATATACTTGAGAACCATTCCTGAAATAAGGAATCTCCCCCCAAAAATATAGTCAAGAAGAAACACTTAGACAGCTTTAGGGACCTCATTCATCATCACCTGTTAGCTCACAGCTCCCCCGCCTCCCCTACACTTGGCTTCTCCGAACCACAGAAGGTGCTCTGACCCAGATAAATCCATTACCCACTGTTGATCCAATATTTGCTCTGATGGCCACTATTTCTGTCCCTATCCCACTCCAGTATTGGGCCTAGACCAATAACAGACCCTCAAACTGAAGGGCTACAATCAACTTACCATAGCCTTTGGGCATTGTTTTTGCAGTTACCTACTTTCCAACTGAAAATTTGAAAATGTACCTCCCTCTATGCATATACATGGATTACCAGTACAAATGACACAGAAATGGCATTACTGTTTAGAATGGAGACAATCTATATATGAGTGCAGGAACTTATTGAAGGCTGAAAACTATAGAAGACGCTGCATTAAATCAACAATGTTAGTGCTAAGTGATAAAATCCTGAATGAATTTCACCACTGATAGAATCCTGAATGAATTTCACCACTTCCTGAAGAGCAAAATTGCAAACAGTGACATTAGCAACCATACAGATGAAACAAGAAACCCCTTTACTAGTGAATATAAATGTGTTGTTTTTCCTAAAAATAGCATTCAAGTGCATTGTGTTCATTTTTGCAACAACGAAAGAAAATGCTCTTCTGTCAATTTTCTGTACTTCTCATAACCTGGTAGTAATGATTATATTTTCTCTCTTTAAATGTCAAGTACAGGAGTCAAGGCCTCTTAGGCCCCCTGCACAGAGCCAAGCACCTGGGGCCAGCAATGGGAAGCTGGAGGTTCCCCTGGATTCTTTGGGTTTCCAGTGCTCACTGGAGTTGGAACAGGGAGAAAGGGGAGGAGTGGCTTGGCATGTGTAGGACCCGGTGAACTGACGATGCCCATATGCCATCACCCCAGGTGCTACCCTTGTACTGCACTCCCATTCCAAGGATCAGCCTAGCCCTGCCTGCTTCGAATCTCCAAACAGCAGGAACATCTGAGAGTTGAATCGCCCCTGGAAGACCCCCAACACCACAGCACCATCATCATGGGCAGCTCCCTGAGCAGGTACCAAAGCAAGGTCAATGCCATGCTGCACCATGCCCACTGCCCCAGCGCTCCCTTTCCCACAGTCCAGGCAGCAGGAACAGTGCCCAGTCTCCTGTGTGGCCACCAGAACCCCTGGGTCCAGACCCAAGCCCCTCCCACCATATTTCCCAGCTGGGACTAAGCCAGAGTCTGGAGGGAGGTGATGCCCAAAGCTTGGAGGCCCTTTCTCCTCTGGCCAGTAGGTCAGACTCCTGTGGGGCTGCAATTTCCACGCCATCAGAAGAGTATCATGAAGCAGTGGCTTTGGAATGCCTACCACCCCCCATGCACCCAGAGTCCACTGACCATCAAAGAGCAGAGGGAGCTTCTAAACATGTCACCCACCCAAGAACACCTGACTCCTACAACAAGGAGACCGTGCTGAAGGCTCGCATTCAACCCAAGAAAGGCAAAAGGAGTTCAGACCACTCTGGTTGGAGACCAAGGACATCAAAAGAATGAGGCAGAGTCCAGGGTGCCAGCCAACTGCCTTCAAGACATCTAGAGAAAGGGGTGATTGTTTCCCTTGGGCCCAGGCCTGGGCCTCTGCTCCTGGAGCAACAGCATCCAGGGGAGGATGCTGCTACCACCCTCCCTGAGCTTCCCTGTCTGCCACCCACCCTGATGCAAGGATGCCACCAGCCCAGGCCACACAGTCACAGCCTCAGCCTGAGGTCACCACTGTGTCCTGTTAGCCAAGGTCCTGAGGCTCCAACCCATGGTTCTTGTGCCCTGGAGAGCCCTGCCCTAGCCCTGCGTGAGTCACACCCACACCAGGCCACCTCCCACAGCCCAGGCTGGCAGGTGTGCCGAGCCCCAGACTCTCCCCCACCCTCAGCTGGCAGCTCCCACGTGCAGAATCACTGCTGCAACCAAACCTTTGCCTGCATCCCATGCACCCCTGCTCCTGCCTCTTCCCAGAGCACACTCCTCAGGGAGGTGTCTTTTCCCCACTTGCCCCCTTTCTACACTTATGAGTGCGTCCTTATTTTAAACAACAATTATAGGCACTGTTATTATCATGGACACTATGATTCTCAGAGTCTCTCTGTAAAGACACATACAGTAGGATTTCTTCCATGCTACACTTTCTCCACCTTGGCACTGTTAACGTTTGGGACCAGACAACTCTTTGTTGTGTGTTGGCTGCTGCCCTCTGCATTGCAGGGTTTAACAGAATTCCCGGTCTCTACCCTCTGGGTGCCAGCAGCATACCCACCTTGCGAAAATAATGTCATTGCCAAATATCCCAGGGCCGGAGGTGGAGGCTTGGGAGGAGGGGTGTGAGTGTAGATGTGTGTGTGGGAGTGTATGTGTGTGTCCAAAAAAAGGGAAAAAAAAACTGACAAGAACTACTGGGAGACAGTGACCTCTATTGGCAGAAGCAATCAAGCTTCGTCTCCAAAAATGTGTGATTTTAAAACACATCAAAGATTCAGAGGTGAACAAATTGAAGTGGTGCATGCTTGGAAAAATATTTCCTCAATTGTGTAGAATGAATTATTCATAGTTTTTCCCTGATTAATAATCAAACAATGTAAAGGTTTTCCTAAATGACCTACTCATTTAAGCTCTCCAGGTTGGCAAAAGTTAAAAATGTTAAATAAGAACAAATGCTGGGGCACTTCCGGCCAAGTTGGAGGCATCGTAGGTGGAAACACTGTGCCTCCTCACACAACCAAATTTAAAGACAACAAAGTTTTAGTAACAAAAATGCAACCAAAACATAGAGAATTGAACTGTATGGAAGTTCAACAACAACAAACCCTTCAGCCAGACCAGTAAGAGGGGCGGAGCCAGCTGCTGGAGGGGCGGGGTTGCACAGAAAAACTCAGCCAGACCGACCCAGGGGCACAGGCCACAGCTGGCAGATCCCAGGCGTGGGGTGGCAACGGGCAGACCCAGTGAGGGCGCAAGGCGGCAGGCTGACCGCAGTCACACATTGGCGCACAGATAGACCAGCAAAGGAGTGAGCAGTGAGACGGACAGTGCAGACCCCAGTGGCGGGGAAGCAGCAGAGGGGACTGCCATTGCCCCTCTCTGACCCTGCCCCCACACACAGCGTCACAATCCAGTGACTGAGTTGCCCTGCCCTGGTGAACATCTAGGCCTCTGCCCCTCATATGTAACAGGCGCGAACAGACCAAAACGTTATGGCTCAAGAAGGACTCAAAGCCCCAGAGCCAATACCTCTAAGTGACCAAGAAATAGCGAACCTATCAGATGCACAGCTCAAAATATTGGTGATCAGGATGCTCAAAGAAGTGGTTGATTTTAGTCATAAATTAGAGGAACAAATGAAGGGTAAACTAAGTGAAATGAAGGGAAATACTCAAAAACAAATAGTGATGGAAAGGAAGCTGGGACTCAAATCAAGGGAGTGGACCAGAAGAAAGAAAGGAATAACCAAACAGAAAAAAAGAAACAAGAATTCAAAAAATTGAGGAGAGGCTTAGGAACCTCCAGGACATCTTTAAACACTCCAACATCTCAATTATAGGGGTACCAGAAGGGGAAGAGAAAGAGCAAGTGGAAAACTTCTTTGAACAAATAATAAAGGAGAACTTCCCCAGTCTGGCAAAGGAAATAGTCTTCCAGGAAATCCAGGAAGCTCAGAGAGTGCCAAAGAAGTTGGACCCAAGAAGGAACACACCAAGGCACATCTTAATTACATTAGCCAAGATGAAAATGAAGAGAGAATCCTAGAAGCAGCAAGAGATAAGGGGACAGTCACCTACAAAGGAGCTCCCATCAGACTGTCAGCTGATTTGACAAAAGAGACCTTACAGGCAAGAAGGGGCTGGAAAGAAGTATTCCAAGTCATGAAATCCAAAGACCTACATCCAAGACTGTTTTATCCAGCAAAGCTTTCATTTAGAATGGAAGGACAGATAAAGTGCTTCTCAGATAAGGTCAAGTTCAAGGAGTTCATCATCACCAAGCCCTTATTATATGAAATGTTAAAGGGACTTATCTAAGAAAAAGAAGATAAAAAATAGGAACAGTGAAAGAACAGCAAACTCAGAGATTAACAACCACACCTAAAACAAAAGCAAACTAAGAGGACAGCTAGATCAGGAGTGGAACCATAGAAATGAAGATCACATGGAGGGCTAGCAACAGGGGAGTGGGAGGAGGAAAGGAAGGGAAAAGGTAAAGAAAATAAATAGCATAGATGATAGGGAGAAAGCAGATAGGGGGAGGGCAAGAATAGCAGGGGAAGTATAGAACCTAAAGAACTTGAGACACGTGGACATAAACTAAAGAGGGGGAATGGTGGGGGAGGGGGTGTGCAGGGTGGAGGGAAATGAAGGGAGGGAAATAGGAAAACTGTAATGGCAAAAATCAATATAATTTATTTTTAAAAAAAGAACAAATGCTGGGAAAGGTGCAGACAACTGGAATCTCAGACAGTGCTGTGGGCATCGGTGGGTCCAGCCATCCTAGAAATGTTTTCCAGAACAGTGTGTGGCTACCAGCAATTCTCTTACATGGATAGAGAGAGAGAGAGAGATGCTCTCTGCTGAACTCTCTATCAGAGCTGACAGCTGGAACAACCTCAATGTCCATCAGCAGGGAACAGAGCAAGTCAATTTGCTCTGGGCTGTCAGGTGAGCACTAGCCCACAGGTTCAAGGGAAGAGAGCCCCGTATTTCTAGACTGCTGGGCTATTGAGACAAATAAATCTGTGCTGGGCAGATGTGCTGTGCATTTCAGGATGTTTAGCAGCTGCCCTGGCCTCTGTCAAGTAGTTGTCATCAGGCCACCTCCAGGAGTGACAAGCAAAAATGTCTCCTAGCATCGCCAAATATCCCTTGAAGGACAGAAATCACCCCCAGGGGGAAGCTACCCAACTAGAGCTACCCATTTTTTTTATAAAGGGATACATGTCAAAAAACGCATTCTTGAGTGGAAAAGGTGGGGGTGGAGTGTCATGTGTACCATTTGCCATTTACATGAATTAAACGATACAAAGTACTTTTGCTGGCACAAAGGAAGAAGCAGCAGACAGGGAAGACGCCATTGGAACACTTGGCCTACATGTCTCTTTCCATCTCAAGCCCCTTTAAATACTAGTCAAACATGAATTTCATGGTACCTTTCTTTTGAGAGTCAGAGGATGTGCCATAAGCCACGCAAAGTCCCTTGTCCCATGGAGTCTGATTTCTAAACAAGTGGAGACAGAAGACAACCAAGTACATAATGTGCACACTGTGAAG